>NW_027332052.1:0-600000 GCF_048418815.1 Hemitrygon akajei
GGTCACGTGAGGCTGTGCGCCGCAGATCTGCCCCGCCCTCCGCTTTGTGACAGACGATCACGTGGTGTGTTGCTAACAAGGTTTACAAGAATAATCTCAGGAATGATCGGCTTTATGTTTGAGGAGTATTTGATGGTTCTGGACCTGTGCTCAATGGAGTTCAGAGGGACGGAGGGGGTGGTGGAGGGATGTATGGTTAAGTAAACCTACCGAATGCTGAAAAGCCTGGATACAGTGGACATGGAGAGGATGTTTCCATTAGACAGAGAGTCTGTGATCTGACAGCACTGTCTCAGAATAAAGATGCTTCCCTTTAAAATTGAGGTGAGAAAATTTCTTCAGCCAAAGGATGTCTGATCTGTGGAATTTGTTGCCGCAGAGGGTGGTTGAGGCTGCCATTTGAGTATGTTTATGGCAGATTAATATATTGATGATTGCTAAATCGCTTCAGGGTTACTGGAGGAAGGCAGGAATATGGTGTTGGAATAAAAAATCAGCCATGGTTGAGTGGTGGGGCAGACCAGATTGATCGAATCACCTAATTCTGTTCCTGTGTCTTATGTCTTACCATACTGAATGATGGCTCCTTCGTATCCCATATCGTTTTGTGATGTGTGAGGGACAATAAAAGATTGTTCACTGAGATCATTATATCTGCCTCTAACATTTAAATTTCAGTGAGTTTTGCTCTTAGTAACATTAAGCAGAAATGTTTGGTTCTCCTTTCTATTGTCAATGTGCTTCATTATCTTTCATGTTAAAGTTCGACCTGCGGTGAGAGATTTATTGGAAGAAAAACCCAACTGGAAGCAAACCACAACTGAAGACAGTGGAACATCAACAAGTGAACCTGCCCGAGGATTGAGAGCATCAACTGGAGAGAACCCATCTGACTCAGAGAATCCAGTGATTCAGTCAGGAGAAAGTTTGGTGAGTCTCATTTACTGAAACACTGGTCCTTTAGACATTACATACCTGTAAAAGGAAGGTAGGAAATAGTTGGAGTGAGACTGAATGTGCCCAGAGGAACCAGTTATGCCTCTGTCAGATCCAGTTGCAATCACTCCAGGTCTGGTAATGTGCTTCCAGCAGCCCAGCCCTTTAAAACCTCTCCCATTCTGTGGAAGTCGAATCTGGAAAAAGTCACTCAGAGACCATATAAATACAAACTCTTTATTCCAAGCGCCCGGGGCTTACTCAGTTAGTCGCTCAAACAGGAACAGTCTATGACTGTTCCCGCCCAATCCACTAACTGATTAACAATTCCCCTTACACCACAGATATATCTGTCCAGATACCCACCACACAAGGCAGGCTGGAGCCAAAGTTATTTGCTATATTACAGCCCCTTAAGATAAATTACAAAATAGTCATAATGGCTTACACACAAAGAACAGACTGAAGCTGTCCTATCTCTACGCATGAGAGCACAATTCAGATAAACATCCAGAAACCCTAGCTAGCTACCCTCAAGAAGAAATATGCCTCAGCATGGCTTAGTACATTGGCTGATCATCAGCAATTTCTTTCAGAAGAACAGGCGGCTATTGTTTAAGGAAGTGTTAACCCTTTTACATACTTTACCACTCCCTCCTTTTGATCATTACATGATCAACAAAGCAGTAATTTTTGAAAGCAACCGTGTACAGCATTTCTCTCCTATGGAGTAGCCAGGAATCCACCAGAGATAATCAATTTGGCTACAGCACTTGAGGAGCTGGCCACAATACTGCAGGGGCCCTGACAGAAACAAAGGCCCAAGTAACAGAAATCCACTGAATAACCTGTACCCGATCTGAGATGTCTCGGGCACCGGCACCAGGGAAGCAACATACCATCCGAGACTCCCGATCTTCCCCACAAAATCTCCTGTCCACCCCCCTGACTATAGAATCCCCTATCATTACTGCTCTCTTCTCTTCCCTCCTCCCCTTCCTAGTCGCGGGTCCAACCTCAGTGCCAGAGACAGGACCACTGCAGCTTGTTCCTGGTAGGACATCCCCACCAACAGTATCCAAAACGGTATACTTATTTCTGATGGGAATGGCCACTGGGGTGCTCTTCACTCTCTGTCTGCTCCCCCTGCCTCTCTTGACTGTCACCCATTTGCCTACCTCCTGTCCTTTTGGTGTGACTGCCTCCCGATAACTCTTATCTATCTCTGCCTCTGCCTCCCGAATGATCCGTAGTTCATCCAGCTCCTGCTCCAATTCCCTAACTCGATCTGATAGGAGCTGCAGCTGGATGCACCTATTGCAGGTGTGGTCATCAGGGACAACTGTGTTGACCCTGACCTCCCACATACTGCATACGGAGCACACCACTGCTCGAACCGTCTCCCCCATTACCTGATCCCAGATTAGTCAGAATAAATGAAGAGCAGGCTTCTTGCCAAAGTCCTCTTGTGCCGAAGCCCGCTGAGCCAAAGCCCAGCACTCTGCTCCTGCGCACTCCGCTGCCCGCTTCTGAAAGTGGGTCGCTTTTTAAAGCCCGCGCTCGCGCAACTTTACCTTCCTCCTCAGGTATTTTCCAGGTATTTGCTGGATCAATAATCAACCCACCCTTGTGGGCACAGGAGAGTTCAAACACCGAACTTCGGCAACTAGGTCCTTTGTTTCGAACCTTCCATCTTCTTTCTTTCTCTCCATCTGACTGTCTGTCTCTGACTGTCCTTGCTTAAATAAAGCAAACTGTGAGCTATGTAAACACAAGCTGTGAGCAAGTGTAAGCAAATAGTTCCACCCCTCCCTCTCTCTCAGTAAGAATCAAACAGGAGCCGAGAAAGCCAGCGGCTGACGTCACTCAGGCACTCTCTCTTAAAATGACAGTCCATGGCAAGAAACCTAGAGGTTTGTCACACCACTATCAACCAATACTTTTTCCTTTCGTTTGAGAGAGTCCTTCTACTCAGTTACTTCAGTAACACGTTTGTAGTCTGTTCGATGTATCCACCGAGATTGCCCCTTCAGTCTCAGAGCCGTGGGAGTGGTCAGTAACACCTAATATGGTCCTCTCCACCAAGGTCTGAGTTTCCCTCAATCCCAGTTCTTGGTCAGGACAAAATTCCCAGGTTCTAGGGTGGGATAGTCACTCCTCTCTGTGGGGTGGTTCTCTTCCTTGTAAGCCTGTCGTACCTGTGAATGTAATGCTTGGAGAATTTTGGTTGGCTGGCATATATATTTCCCCATCACTTCCCCTAGGGTATGCAAATCCAATTTTGCTGGTAGACTTTCTGGGAGCAATGGTACACAAGTCCCCAGGGTGTCCTCATGTGCCATCAATACATGATTTCAGCTGGTGACAGCCCTCTTTTCCCCTGTGGGGTAACCCTCATGTAGAATAGGCTAGCAATACGACCTTCAACCGAGTGAGTCCAGTCTCCGCTGTTAGTTTGGCCAATTTACTCTTCAGAGTGCCATTGACACGTTCCACTAAGCCAGCGGCCCGTGGGTGGTATACACAATGGAATTGTTGCTTGATAGCTAGTTTGTTACACACCCCTTCGCTTGCTTTTGCCACAAAGTGTGGGCCATTGTCAGAGCTCAGCATCTCTGGCAGGCTGTACCTGGGAATTATATCCCGTAATAATACCTTCACAACAGTAATAACAGTATTATTGGTAGTTGGAATAGCTTCAATCCATCTATTAAATGCATCTATAATAACTAAGCAGTATCTATAGCAATGTACTCTAGGCAATTCAGTAACATCAAATTGTAGACACGAAAATGGTCAAGGGAGTCGTACCCGGTGTGCAGGTTAACAACCATTCCCTCCTTTTCCAGGTGTGTGCATAATTGACCAATATAGGTAAAAACTGTGTAGGAACACAAACCTGTCCCGCTGGGGTGATCCAAAAACCTAGGTCGGGGTCTTTCTGGCACCCCATCTGGAACTACAGCTTGCACTCCTCCTCAGAGGCGTCCCCCTGAAAAGTACGTACCTCCCACATGTCTGGCAAACTCGTTCTGCTTGAGTCATGGAGGATTGCTTGATGGGAACCCGAGGAGACTACAACTATCGAGGATTGTGCAGCACTTTTCGCTGTCTAATCTGCTGAAGCATTGAGTTTAGTGACCTGGTTAGCCATGCGGGTGTGGGCCGCACATTTAATAATAGCCAAAACTCGAGGTAGCTGTTGAGCGGTGAGTAAGTTGTTTACAAAGGAGGCATTACTAATGGGGTGGCCAGAGGAAGTCAGGAATCCCCATGTTCCCAGAGAGCCCGGTAGTCATGTACAACTCCAAATGCATAACGGGAGTCCGTGTAATTGTTCGCACTTTTAACTGTTGCTAGGATACAGGCACAAGTCAGAGCAAACAGCTCAGCCTTCTGGACGAGACAGCTGCTTCAAAAGAGGCCTGCTCAATTACTTCACTGTCCGTTACTATCGCATCGCCAGAATATTGTTTCCCTGCTGGATCCACAAAAGGGCTTCCATTCTCATAAAACATTGCCTCGGGCTTGAGGGGATATTGCAGAGTGGATGGGAATGTCTGTCCTTCTTTCATGGTGATCCAGGCGGGGAGCAGTTTTAGAAATTAACAAGCAAGGCCAATTTCATGGCCTGAAATTGCCCAGAGATGGGGTACAGCCTCTTGGGTTCGGTCAATATTAAAAGAGTGTCTTACCAGATGTCCTGTCTTCACCTGAGTCCTTCCAGTATCAGAGTTGGCATGCGGCCAAGTCTGGCCAGCCTCCCTTGGTGCTGGAGGCTTGTTTCATCAGGGTGTAGGCAAGGAACCCTAGGCTCTTTGGCTTGAACCCAAGGCAAACCCTCACGGTGGTATGGGGAACCACCTGTCCTGTCTGTCGCCAAAGGAAATCCGGAACTTCGGCCAGTAATGCACTGTTCTCTCTTCCTTTAACCTCTCTAATGTGACTGGGAACTTTGTCCCTAGAGGGGTGCGTAATACTGGCTTCTCAATCCCCCTGGAATTGCACCTGTAGTGGCTGTGTATGTGGATACGTGCGTTCTGTGCCTTCGAACCCAGACAGAGTGATTGTAGTGTTTGATAGCTGGAATCCATTTTCCGATATAATTTCCTGATTGAGAGTGGTTGTGGTTGCTGGCATATCAATCATAAATGGAATTGGAATTCCAGCAACTTGCAATGTTCCATTGGGCTCTTCCTGAGGGGTGGTACTCACGGCAGGAAGCATCCTTGCTTGTTAATTTGAAAACGGGTTGTTGTCCCCACCTGTCCTTTGGTAGGTTTTTGTTCCCATCTCTGATCCCCAGATATCGCCCTCTTGCGTCCTTCTTCCCACTGAACATCTTCACCTTTAATATTAATTCCCTTCAGGGTTGATTGGGATTTGAAAGTCAGGTCCCAACAATATGTCAAAGCTTGTCACATTCGATTTTGGTCATTGTTAGGCCAATCCATATTATTTGTTTTAATCATGTTGGCTAATTTAGTTGGTAAGTATTGGAGCAGTAGGGAGTTAAACTGGGGGGACAGATTCCCATCTTTACAGGCTTGGTCAGAAGTTGTTCAGACCTCAGATGGGGTCAGCAATCAAATGGCTGAGCATGGTGCGATGAATGTGCTGAGCTGTGTATATCACAATGCAAGAAGCATCGTAGGAAAGCCAGATGAGCTCAGGGCAGGGAATTATGATATTGTAGCCATGATTGGGACTTTGTTGCACCCAACAGTCTGAGGGATTGAGAGGAACAAATTTGTAGAGAGATCGCAGACCATGCCAAGAAACAAAACTTGATGCAGTAAGTGATTTTAACTTTCCATATATTGACTGGGACTCCCATAATGTAAAAGGACTAAATGGGGTAAAGTTTGTCAAATGTGCCCTTAATCAGTGCGTAGGAATCCCGACGTAGAAGTGTGCAATAAGCTGTTAGGAAATTATCCAGGGCTGATGACAGAAATTAGTGATCATAATGCCATGAGATTCAAAAGTAAATATGGAAAAAGAGAGGTCTGGACCACGGGTTGATATTCTCAATTGGAGAAAGGTCAATTTTGATGTTATCAGAAAGGATCTGACAAGTGTGGTTTGCGACAGGCTGTTTTCTGGCCAAGGAGTACTTGGTAAGTGTGAGGCCTTCAGAAGTGAAATTTTGAGGGTGTTGAGTTTGTATGTGCCTGTAAAAATAAAAGTTGAAAGGTAAATGGTGCAGGGAACCTTGGTTCTCAAGAGATATTGAGGCCCCGGATATTTTATTCTTCTGAATGCCTCAGACAGTTGGGTGCTACCAAGACTCATTAATGACTACAAATCATAAATCCATGCGAGCTCATCTGACTTTTTTTTTGTCATCTTCTGTTGGTTTCTAAAAGCTTCCCAATAGTTTTTGCTCTTTTGTTTGCTCTCTCTTTGGTCTTTATGTTGGTTTTGGCTTCTCATTTCAGCCATGGTTGTGTCATTCTGCCTTTCCAATGCTTCCGCTTCTTTGGGATGTATCGATCACTCAGCTCCCGAATTGCTCCCAGAAACTCCAGCCATTGCTGCTCCGTTGTCACTCCTACCTTTCCCCTTACAAGTTTGGCCAGCTTCTCTGTCATAGAAACATGGAGAAGTTCAGTACAGAAACAGGCTGTTTAGCCCACCTAGAACACATTTAAGCTGTCTAATGCAACTACTTGCACTTGGTCAATCACCCTTCATGGCCCTACCATCCAAGTACCTATCAAACTTCTCTTATTGTTGAAACTGGGCTTATATTCACCACTTTTGCTGGCATCTCATTCCACACTCTCACGACCATTTCATTAAAGAGCTTTCCCAAATGTTCCCATTAAATTTTCACCTTCCCTACTTACCCATGACCTCTGGTTGTCATCCTACCCAACCTCAGTGGAAAAAGCTGTTTGCATTTACCCTATCTATACCCTCATAATTCTAACAGATCCTCAAAGCAATGTATAATTTACTTTCTGATGTTTAGACCCTTTTTTAGGGCTATAAAGTGATGAGGGGCATTGATCGTGTGGATAGCCAGAGGTTTTACCCTCAGGGTTGAAATGACTAACACGAGGGGGCATAGTTTTAAGGTGCTTGGAAATAGTTACCGAGGGGTTGGCAAGGGTAAGTTTTTTACTTAGAAAATAGTGTGTGTGTGCAAACCACTGCCAGCAGTGGTGGTTGAGGCAGATACAATAGGGTTTTTTAACAGCCTCTTACATAGGCACATGGAGCTTAGAGAAATAGAGGGCTATGTGCTAGGGAAATTCTAGGCACTTTCTGGAGTAAGTTACGTGGTTGGCACAACATTGTAGGCTGAATGGCCTGGAATATGATGTAGATTTCTATGCTCAATGTTCTATGTTGAACAGTGAAATAACATCTCTTCTTTAATCTGTACAGGGTCCACGATTTTAATGTGGCTTTTTCACACTCCAATAGAACCTTTGTCCATCTCCTGAGTAAATAGAGATGAAAACATATTTAAGATCTCCCCCATCTGCTTTGGTTCCATACGTGGATTGCCATTCTGGCCTTACAGAGAACCAACTTTGTGCCTTAAAATCCTTTTGCTCTTAATATATCTCTGGAATCCCTGATGATTAATCTTTTCTGCAATGGCAACCTCATGCCTGCTTTTAGCCATCTTGATTTATCTCTTATGTGTTCTCTTGTATATTTTATACTTCATAAGAACCTGCCTGCCTATCCCTGTTATGAAACTCCATTTTGTTCTTCACCAGGGTCTCAATATCTCTTGAAATCCAAGGTTCCCTACAGTTTCTATCTTTACCTTTTATTCTGACAAGCACATACCCGCTTTGTACTTTCAAAATTTCGCTTTGAAGGCCTCCCACTTACCAAGCACACCTTTGCCATAAAGCAGCCTGTCCCAATCCACAGTTGACAGATCCTAGTATCTTAATTCCAGGTGTTGATCCATTCCCTGAACACGTCCACCTTTCTTATCATGTTCCTTGCATTGAGATATACAGGGCTCAGCATATACACTGCACCATGCTCAACGTTTTTCATTCCTGACCTTGTCTGAGGTCTGAACAACACCTGTCTCCACAACACCTCCACTATCTGTTCTGTTATTCAGGCATCCATTCCCCCTGAGACGTTAGTTTAACCCCCCCCTTACCACCACCCCCCACCATGCAGCTCTATCACCCCTTTAGTTTTCATCTCCCAGATCAATAAAAAGGAGGTGCATACAGGCAGATAGGAACAAATGGGCTACTTATGAGATACAGGAAATTCAAGTGAACACTGATGAAAGAAGGCATGAGGTTGCCCCAGCAGACAAGGTGAAGGAGAATCCTCATGGATTCTGCAGATATGTTAAGTGCAAAAAGATTGCAAGGGAAAAAATTAATCCTTTACAAAATCAGAATGGTAATCTGTATGAGGAGACAAAATAGATGGGGGAGATTTTTTCTGCATTCGTATTTACTCAGGAGGTGGACACAGAGTCTATAGAAGTGAGGCAAAGCGGCATCAACTTCATGGACACTGTACATGGAGGTGGAGGTGTTTGCCGTCTGAAGGCAAATCGCCATGGATAAATCCCCAGGGCCTGACAAATTGTTCCCTCGGACCCTTTGGAAGACAAGTGCAGAAGTTGTCGGGGCCCAAGCACAGATGTTTAAATCATCCTTAGTGACAGGTGAGGTACTGGAGGATTGGAGGACAACCAATGTTGTTCTGCTGTTCAAGAAAGGCTCTAAAAATAAACTAAGAAATTGTACATTGGTGTGCTTGACATCAGTAGGGGGAAAGTTATTGGAACTTATGTGCAGGAACTGGATATATAAGTATTTGGATAGATGTGAATTGATTAAGGATAGACAACATGACTTTGTGCTTGGTAGTTCATGGCTCACCAATCTTATAGAGTTTCTCGAGGAAGTTATCAGGAAATTGGACGAAGGCAAGGCAGTGGATGTTGTCTACATGGACTTCAGCAAGGCACTTGACAAAGTCTCATATGGGAGGTGGGTCAAGAAGGTTCAGTCACTCAGCATTCAAGATGAGGTAGTAAATGGGATGAGACACTGGCTTTGGGAGAAGCCAGAGTGTGGTAGCAGATGGTTGCCTCTCTGACTGGAGGCCTGTGACTAGTTGTGTGTCATACGGATCAGTGCTTGACCTGTTGTTGTTAGTCATCTATATCAGTAGTCTGGATGATAGTGTGGTTAACTGGATCAGTAAATTTGTGGATGACACCAAGATTGGGGTGTAGTGGACAGCGAGGAAGACTATCATGGCTTACAGTGCGATCCGGACCAGCTGGAAAAATGGTTTGAGAAATGGAAAATGGAATTTAATGCAGACAAGTGTGAGGTGTTGCACTTTGGTAGGACCTACCAGTGTAGGTCTTATACAGTGACTGGTTGGGCACTGAGGAGTGTTGTAGAGGAAAGGGACCTGGGAATACAAGTCTGTAATTCACTGAAAGTGGTATCACAGTTAGGTAGAGATGGAAAGAAAGATTTCAGCCCATTGGCCTTCATGAACCAAAGCACTGACAACAGTAGATAGATGAAAGTTGTAAAAGAGGTTCCGAGAGTTCAGAGAAAATTCACAAGGATTTTGCCAGGTCTGGAGGACTTGGGTTACAAGGAAAAATTGAACAGGTTAGGACTTTATTCCTTGGAATGTAGAAGATTGAGGGGAGATTTGATTGTGATAGAGGGGCATAGATAAAATGCAAGCTGGCTTTTACCACGGAGATGGTGTGGAACTACAACCAGAGGCCATGGGTTAAGGGTGAAAGGTGAAATGTTAAGAGGAACATGAGGGGAAACTTCTTCACACAGATGGTCATCTGGGTGCGGAATGAGCAGCCAACACAAATGGTGAATGCGAGCTGGATTTCAACATTTAAGGAGTTTTGTTTAGGTACCTGAATGGTAGGGGTGTGGGAGTGGGGAGTTTAAATAGTTTAGCACAAGCTAGATAGCCCAAAGGGCCTGTTTCTTTGTTGGTACTTTTCTGCAAGAGCCTTTAACAGCTTTGCGGACCAACCATTGATCTCAGCAAGAAATTTTTATAAGGCATTAAAACTGTGGCACTTTAAGTTAATAATACATATAAGAAAATCCCAGCGGCACATCAAGAAAGACTATTTGTGTGAGAATTTTTCAGTTACTGTGTGGCCAGGCACCCATGCAGCTCAGCAGGAACAGGGAATAATACAAATGGAGGGAGCCAAACTGAGCCAAGGCACAAATTGGAGACTGCAGAAATGCCCCATTCCTATAGAAACAAGAAGAGCATCAGGGAATTGATGGTTATTTCAGATACCAGCACTGTGCCCAGTTAGAAGATGATTTCTCGTGCAACTTGGGTGGAACCTCACTGTAACAGTATGATGCTGGATCAGACCTTGGCAACTCAAGTAATCTCATCCGAAGTGTTGTCCTACACCCAGTGATGGATTTTGTAAATCTTTTTACAGGTTAAAAACGAAAAGGAATTTGTCTCCCGGAAGCTCAGACATGGCACACCAGTTTTGCTGTCTCTGTCTAGATAATTAAGAAGTGAAGCAAGGGATTCAATCGACCATCCTACCTGATCAGACTACGGGGCAGGATTCACTCAGTCATTTGACCAACTGGCACGCCCGTCATTTTACACAGGGGAGAGCCCATTCTTCTGCTCAGACATTGGGAATGGATTCAGTCAGTCATCTCAACTGAAGGTACATCAGCAAGTTCACACTGGGCAAGGTCATTCACCTGTTCTGTGTGTAAGAAAGCACTTAGTCTGTCAACCCACCTGTGGACACACCAGTCAGAAGCTGGTCATCTGCTGAATTTCTGGGAAAGGATTCACTCGGTCATCTGACCTGATGGCACACCAGCGAGTACAGACCGGGGTGCGGCCATTCACTTGCTCGGACTGTGGGATGAGATTCACTCGGTCATCCACCCTACAGAGTCACCAGCGAGTTCACACTGGGGAGAAGCCATTCACCTGCTCAGACTGTGGGAAGGGATTCACACAGTCATCCCACCTACAGATACATCAGCGAGTTCACACTGGGGAGAAGCCGTTCACCTGCTCGGTCTGTGGGAAGGGATTCATTGATTCATCCACCCTACAGAGACACCAGCAAGTTCACACTGGAGAGAGGCCGTTCACCTGCTCAGTCTGTGGGATCGGATTCACTCAGTCATCCAACCTGAAGAGTCATCAGCGAGTTCACACTGGGGAGAAGCCATTCATCTGCTCAGACTGTGGGAAGAAATTCACTCGGTTATCCAGCCTGCAGAGTCATCAGCATGTTCACACTGGGGAGAAGCTGTTCATCTGCTCAGACTGTGGGAAGGGATTCACTCGGTCATTTGACCTAATGGCTCACCAGCGAGTTCACACCGGGGAGCGGCCGTTTATCTGCTCAGACTGTGGGAAGGGATTCCCTTTGGCATCGAAACTAGTGAGACACCAGCGAGTTCACACTGGGGAGAAGCCATTCAACTGCTCAGTCTGTGAGAAGAGATTCATCAACTCTTCCAGCCTACTGACACACCAGCGAGTTCACACTGGGGAGAAGCCATTCACCTGCTCAGTCTGCGGGAAGGGATTTACTCAGTCATCCCACCTACAGAGACACCAGCATGTTCACACTGGAGAGAAGCCATTCACCTGCTCAGAATGTGGGAAGAGATTCACTGATTCATCCACCCTACAGAGTCACCAGAAAGTTCACACTGGGGAGAAGCCATTCACCTGCTCAGAATGTGGGAAGAGATTCACTGATTCATCCACCCTACAGAGTCACCAGAAAGTTCACACTGGGGAGAAGCCATTCACCTGCTCAGTCTGTGGGAAGGGATTCACTCGGTCATTTCACCTACTGACACACCAGCGAGTTCACACTGGGGAGAAGCCATTCACCTGCTCAGTCTGTGGGAAGAGATTCACTGATTCATCCAACCTGCAGAGACATCAGTCAGTTCACACCGGGGAGAAACCGTTCACCTGCTCAGTCTGTGGGAAGGGATTCACTTTCTCATCTAAACTGAAGGTACATCAGGTGGTTCACACTGGGGAGTGGCCATTCACCTGCTCAGTCTGTGGGAAGGGATTCACTCAGTCATTTCACCTACTGACACACCAGCGAGTTCACACTGGGGAGAAGCCATTCACCTGCTCAGAATGTGGGAAGAGATTCACTGATTCATCCAACCTGCAGAGACATCAGTCAGTTCACACCGGGGAGAAACCGTTCACCTGCTCAGTCTGTGGGAAGGGATTCACTCAATCATCTAAGCTGAAGGTACATCAGCGAGTTCACACTGGGGAGAAACTGTTCACCTGCTCAGTCTGTGGGAAGGGATTCACTCAATCATCTAAACTGAAGGTACATCAGCGAGTTCACACTGGGGAGAAACCGTTCACCTGCTCAGTCTGTGGGAAGGGATTCACTCAGTCCTCCACCCTACAGAAACACCAGTCAGTTCACACATTTTGAACTATTCACCTGCTCAGAATGTTGGAAAGGATTCATTCAGTCATCCCAACTACTGGCACACCAGTCAGTTCACATTCTTATTAATTCCTTGCTTTTGCTTGCTGAGGACATTCATTTTAAGAGAGAGAGTGATTAAGAAGGCAAATCAGTCAGGCTTGCAGCTTGTTTACATCGCTCACAGTTTGTTTAGTTTTAACCGAGGACTCAGACACTCAGAGTCAGACGGAGATGAAGGAGGAAAAATGGAAGGATCGAAACCAGGGAACTAGTGGCCAAGGGTCACTGTTTAGAGCTTTCCTATGCCCACAAGGGTGGGTTAAGTGTTGATTCACCATACATCGAATGTGTGGTTATCACCTCATTTGATCCATAGGTGTGGATCGGATTTGGGGTATCCTGTGAAGACTACTTATGTGTTAACGCTTGGCTGGGTGTGGTGTGATAATTCACTTGAAGGCGATACCCTTTGTGACAAGTCACTTTCGGTGATAATTCGTATGTGGATTTGAAACAATGAAGCATAAAATCTACAGCAACTGTTCTCTTGTTTCACCACAATGGAACCTTTGGAAATCGACGTAATTGCCTTCTCTCGACATTTACCCTGGATTACAAATATCTCTCTCTCATCACCTATTCCGTGGATGAACTGAACTTCCATACTTTACCATCTCAAGACTCTAAGCCTTGTTTCCCCCGAGCTCCATAGTTTGGGAGTTATATTTTGTTACGCCTGTGCCCCAACTCTGAGGGGCTGAAGGGTACAAAGTAGCCCCCTCCTTTTTGAGAATCGCAAGATCGCTATTAATTCAGGTCAGGAGACGCAGGAAATGAGAGAAAGACATGCAGAATTCACATGGGGTTTGGAATGTCCTGGCCCCTCAGCGATACAAAGCCACGGGAAACGGCCATTGTCTCTTGGAGACGGAATTGTGTATTGAGTACTGTACTATTTATTTGAAGCCCTCAGGGAATGAGCCGAGGGGGCTGGCTGAGGTATTGCATCATCCCAACCTGATTGACATCTGAGACCCCGTGAGTAAGGATAAAAGAGGGTCTGGGGAACAACCCCTTTAGACGCACCAGGAGAAACGATAGAAATTCCGTAACAGCATTTAATAGCGACTGCCGGTGGTGACTTGTGCGTGTGTCCATCCTTGCTCGGATGACGAGTTTTCCACGGAACGGCTTAGCTAAAGGACCGACTACAAAAACGGAACTCTCGAAGGATCGACATCATAAAAAGGAAAGCAGGCAAGTTTAAAACATCTGTCTCTCTTGACTCCAACAAAAGGCTGCAGCCTGCATGAACTTGAGTGACTTTTATATTTCCATCGGACAATACATTATCCCCTACACAACGATAGAGTTATTTCTTATTGATTATTATTATACCCGCGCTTTTAGATTTAGTATTGACGATGTATATTATCTGTATGTTTGCATTGATATTATTTTTGTGTATTTTTATCAATAAATACTGTTAAAAATAGTACCATCAGACTTCAATGGACCTCTCTATCTTTGCTGGTAAGTGACCCAGTTATGGGGTACGTAACAATTTACACACATATATACACATAACACTGTTAACTTTTGTTTATCTTGCTTAATTTACTTTATTATAAGTAGATACTAATAAAGATAGTGGTTTTAACATTAAAACTAGACTCCAGGAGTAGTCTATTGTTGCTGGTTAATTTCTAAAGCTTTAGTTTCTAAATATTTGTTCATAACAAAATTGGGGCCTGCATCTGGGATATGAACAAATTTGAGGGCGTGTTGATTAATTAATTATTGATTTCATTGGGGAAATCCCTTTTGATTTATTTGTGTGTGCAAAATCAGCAGCAATGGATGTTGATAAATCTCTGGAAGCACCAACCTCTGAGGCATTAGAGGACGCCAGAAGGATCGTGTTGTTGTGTATTGTGAAAAGGTTTAAACTTGCTAAGGTGAAATTGACAATGAGGAAGGCACAGATGCAGAGGATTATAGCTGAACATCATGTATCTGAGGTGTGTTTAAAGTGGAGGAGTTGGAGGTGTTTCCTGAAAGTAAACCTAGTGAGCTTGAGCTCCATTACAAGTTAGAAAAGTTAAAGATGGAGGCTGCGGAAAGGCAGAGGCAGTTTGAGGCTAGAGAGGCAGAAAAACAGAGGGAGGAAGCAGAAAGACAGAGGGTGTTCGAGCTGGAAAAGATAGAGAGATTGCAGCAAAGGGGTCTAGCGTTAGACTCTGGTGATAAGTTTGAGGACAGTTGGGAAGTTAAATTGGTACCTCCACTTGACGAGGCAGAGGTTGATAAATACTTTCAGTATTTTGAGATGGTTGCTCGGAGTTTAAAGTGGCCAGAAAAGGGTTGGCCTATTCTCTTACAATGTCTAATTAACGGGAAGGATCAGCAAGCATATTCTGCTTTGACAGTTGATGAAGCAGCTGATTATGACATAGTGAAACAGGCTGTGCTCAAAGCTTACGAGTTGGTCCCAGAATCGTACAGGCAAAAGTTTAGAAATTCAAGGAAATCTGTGAACCAGACTTATATGGAATTTTCTTGTGAGCAGTTTGTGTTTTGGCTGGTGCACATATAAAAATATAAATGTTGATTTTAACAGCTTGAAAGAGTTGGTTGTAATTGAAGAATTCAAAAGGTGCGTCCCTGATGACATAAAGACGTATTTAGATGAAAAGGATGCTGCTACATTGCAGGAGTCTGCTAGATTAGCAGATGAGTTCGCTTTAACTCATAATGTTAAATTTACCCAGAATAAGAGCTTCCAAAAGAGTAGCAGGGATCACCAGGGTAAACCAGAAATTAAAGCTGGGACTAGTGACACGAGTAAGAATGAAGGGAAGCAGTTGAAGGAGAAATATTCTGGTCTGTCTTGTTACTATTGTAAGAAGCTGCTCATATGATGGCTAACTGTTCTATCCTGAATAAGAAAAAGAAAAAGAAGGCAGTCCCAAATGCCTGTGTACAATATGTTGAAGCACCTATAAACCCACAGGGTTCTGAACATTCTGTTGAAGCTCAGTTAAGAACTGAGAGGACTGACCAAGTTAAGAAGGGATTCAATCATTTTATGTTAGATGGGTTTGTATAAGTAAAGGAACGGTCAACCCCAGTACCGGTGAAAATCTTTGAGATACTGGGGCTTCTCTGTCACTTATATTAGCGTTCTAAAGTTTGGTGATGAGACTAACACTGGTGAGGTAAATCTTATTAAAGGCATTGGGAGCGGCATTTTATTAAAGGCATTGGGGCTTCTGTGCCGTTGCACAAGGTAACTGTACAGTCAGGGTTGGTTTCCAGACCTGTTAAGATTGGATTGTGCTCCAGTTTACCAGTGGAAGATGTTACTTTGCTGTTAGGGAATGACCTGGCAGATGGTAAAGTAGTTCCGGCAGTGCAGTTGACAACTAAGCCAACCACTGGTGACCGACAGATGGATTTTAACATTTATCCTTCTTGTGCAGTAACTCCCAAGTGTGGCTAAAAAGTCTGCCGACGCAGATGGTTCTGTGCAGCATGATTCTGATACCCATGATAGCCAAAATCGGGATTCAGGTAATGCTGACCTGTCAGGGACTTTTCTGCCTTCAATGTTTCAACAGGATTCAGGTAGCAAGTCTGATGAGAAAGACTTATCCCTGTCTAGGAAGCAGTTTATAGCAGAACAGAACCGAGACACTGAGATTGAAGTTTTAAAAGAAACCACTCTTTGAGATGATGAGATTAAGAAAATGCAAGTCGGGTATTATCTCAAGGATGGAGTGTTAATCAGGAAGTGGAGGCCACCTGCTATACCTGTGAGTGAGGAACGGACAGTTGTTCACCGAATTGTAGTTCCTAAAGTTTATAGGATAAAAATGTTAACTTTGGCCCACAGTATGCCCTTAGGTGGCCATTTTGGAGTGAGTAAAACTAAACAGGATTATGAAGGAATTTTACTGCCTAATTTGAGGAAAGATGTTATGACCTTTTGCAGAACCTGTCACACTTGTCAAGTTGTGGATAAACCTAATCAGGTCACACCAGTGGCCCCACTCCAGCTTATACCTGCATTCAGTGAACCCTTTTCCAAAGTTATAGTGGATTGTATTGGCCCATTGCCAAAGACTAAAGCTGGCCATCGGTATTTGCTAACTATTATGAGTACCTCATCCAGATTCCCAGAGGCAATACCTCTCAGGAATATTAAAGCTCAAACTGTGACGAAGGCTCTTACCAAGTTTTTTACTCTATTTGGTTTGCCTAAAGCAATCCAGTCTGATCAAGGAAGTAATTTTACATCTGGTTTATTCCAGCAGGTGGTTTATGAACTGGGAGCTAAATGAATTACATCATCTGCATACCATCCGGAATCACAAGGGGCTTTGGATAGATTTCATTCTACCCTCAAAACAATGAATAAGACATACTGTGTTGAAAATGGAAAATACTGGGATGAAGGAATATATTTTTTTTGTTCACAGTAAGAGAGTCAGTAGAGGAATCACTGGGCTTTAGTCCATTTAAATTTGTATTTGGTCACTGCGTGAGGGGACCTTTGACCTTGTTAAAGGAACAGTGGATTGATGGGATGTACATGTTAACTTCTTAGACTATGTTTTGAAGTTCAAAAACAAACTACACTAGTCCTGTAGCCTAGCAAGACAAAACTTATAGATTTCTCAAAGCAAAATGAAGTTTTGGTTTGATAAGCAGGCTTGTGAAAGAAAATACCAGGTGGGGGGTAAGGTGCTTGCCTTATTTCCAATGTGGATGAATCCAGTTAAGGCGAAATTCAGTGGACCGTATGAAATAGTCTCTCAAGTTAATGACGTGAATTATGTTACTAAGACACCCGACCGACACAAACCAACACAGCTCGTACACATAAATACGATACAGACTTATTTTGACAAGCAGGCACCATCTGTGGGTGTTGTTATCAAATCATATGAATCTGGCAACCCTGAGAATGAAACAATTGACTCATCTGAGACTTTTCACAAGCTAAATATGGTCCCAGTTAGGCTAATGAACTCGGTTGTTCAAGAAAACATTGATAACAAGTTGGCTCATCTGCAGCCAAAGCAACAGTGGTACCGTTTCCTGGATGGTAGCAGCAGGATCAGTTTGTGGTTGTGGTGAATTGGGTCCTCAATATCCTCCGGGCCCTTTTATCACACCTGCCTCTGCAAATGTCCTGAATAGTGGGAAGTTCACATCTTGAGATGTGCTGGGCTGTGTGCACCCCTCTCTGTAGGTTCCTGCAATTAAGGAAAGTGCAGTTTACCAGGCAGTGATTCAGCCAGTCAGGATGCTCTCATTTGTGTTCCTGTAGAAAGTCCTTAGGATTTGGGTCCCCATCCCAAACTTCAACCGTCTGAGGTGAAAGAGGTGCTGTTGTGTTTTTATCACAACACAGCTAGTATATACAGACCATGTCAGATCCTTGGTGACCCTCTCAACCCCAGATCCATTGATGCTAATAGGGGTTAGCCTGTCTCCATTCCTTTTGTTATCGACAATTAGCTCCTTTGGTTTTGTGACAATGATTGAGAGGTTGTTTTCTGGACACCAGTCAGATGTTGTTCATACCTCAGATAGAGTCAGCAATCAAATGGTTGAGCATGGTGCGATGAAAGTGCTGAGCTGTGTATATCACAATGCAAGAAGCATCGTAGGAAAGCCAGATGAGCTCAGGACAGGGAATTATGATGTTGTAGCCATCACTGGAACTTGGTTACACCCAACAGTCTGAGAGATTTAGAGGAACAAATTTGTAGAGAGATCACAGACCATGCCAAGAAACAAAGGTTGATTCAGTTGGTGATTTTAACTTCCCAGATATTGACTGGGATTCCCACACTGTGAAAGGACTGGATGGGGTAGAGTTTGTCAAATGTCCCCATAATCAGGACGTAGAATTCCTGATGTAAAGTGTGCAATAAGCTGTTAGGAAATGATCCAGGGCTGATGACAGAAATTAGTGATCATAATGCCATGAGATTCAAAAGTAAATATGGAAAAAAAGAGGTCTGGACCACGGGTTGATATTCTCAATTGGAGAAAGGTGAATGTTGATGGTATCAGAAAGGATCTGACAAGTGTGGTTTGGGACAGGCTGTTTTCTGGCAAAGGAGTACTTGATAAGTGGGAGGCCTTTAGAAGTGAAATTTTGAGGGTGTGGAGTTTGTATGTGCCAGTCAAAATAAAAGTTGGAAGGTAACTGGTGCAGGGAACCTTGGTTCTCAAGAGATATTGAGGCCCCGGATATTTTGTTCCTCTAAATGCCTCAGACTGTTGGGTGCTGCCAAGACTCATTAACGACTGACTCATTAATCATCATTCCAATTCCTGAGCTCATCTGACTTTTTTTTTAGTTGTCTTCTGTTGGTTCCTAAAAGCTTCCCAATAGTTTTTGCTCTTTTGTTTGCCCTCTCTTTGGCTTCTCATTTCAGCCATGGTTGTGTCCTCCTGCCTTTCCAATGCTTCCACTTCTTTCGTAAGTATCGATCACTCAACTCCCGAGTTGCTTCCAGAAACTCCAGCCATTGCTGTTCCATTGTCACTCCTACTGGTTTTCCCTTCGAAGCAAGTTAGACCAGCTTCTCCATCATAGAAACGTGGAGAAGTTCAGCACAGAAACAGGCTATTTGGCCCATATAGTCAATGCCAAAAAAAACATTTAAGCTGTCTAATGCATCCACCTGCACTGGGACCATTGTCCTCCATACTCCTACCATCCAGGCTCCCATCCAAACTTCTTTTAAATGGTGAAACCGAGCTCACATTCATCACTTGTGCTGGCATCTCATTCCACACTCTTGCGACCATTTCAGTGAACGTCTTTTCCACATGTTCCTGTTAAATTTTCACCTTCCCCACTGACCCACGAGCTCTGGTTGTCGTCCCACACAACCTCAGTGGAAAGAGCTGCTGGCATTTAACCTATCATTTTCCTCAAAGTTTTGTACACTTCTAATAAATCCTCAAAGCAATGTATAATTTCCTTGTTTATGTTTAGAGCCTCTTTTTTAGGTGGATAAGATGATGAGGGGCATTGATCATGTGGATAGTCAGAGGTTTCTTTCCCAGGGCTGAAATGGCTAACACAAGAGGGCAGAGTTTAATGGTGCTTTGAAATAGATACCGAGGGGATGTCAGGGGTAAGTATTTTTACACAGAGAGTGGTGGGTGCGTAGAGAGTGTTTCAGTTCCTGTGGGACCAGGCATCCATGCAGCTCATTGGGAACAGGGAATAATACCAATGGAGAGAGACAACTGAGCCAGATCACAGGTTGGAGATGGCAGAACTGCCCCTATGTTATAGAGACAGGAAGAGCATCAGAGAGTCTGATTGACATTCCAGATACCAGCACTGTGCCCAGTTAGAAGATGATTTCTCTCTCCAACTTGGGTTGAACTTCACTGTAACAGTGTGATGTCAGCTCACACCTTGCCAACTCAAGTGATCTCATCTGAAATGTCCCACACCTATTGATTGATTTTGTAAATCTTTTTACAGGTTAAATATGACAAGGAATTTGTCTATGGGAATCTCGAACACAACACACCAGTTTTGCTGTCTCTGTCCAGATATTTAAGAAGAGGAGCAAGGGATTCACTCGGTCATCAGACCAACTGGCGTGCCCGTCATTTTACACGGGGGGAACGCATTCACCTGCTCAGACAGTGGGAACGGATTCACTCGGTCATTTCAACTGAAGGTACATCAGCAAGTTCACACTGGACAAGGCCATTCACCTGTTGTAAGTGTGAGAAGGGATTCGGTCAGTTATCCCACTTGTGGACACACCAGTCAGTTCACACTGTGCAGAGGCTGGTCATTTGCTGAATTTGTGGGGAAGGATTCACTCGATCATCTGACCGAATGGCACACCAGCAAGCTCACAGTGGAGAGAGGCTGTTCACCTGCTCAGACTGTGGGAAGGGATTCACTCGCTCATCTAAACTGAAGGTACATCAGCGAGTTCACACTGGGGAGAGACCGTTTACCTGCTCAGACTGTGGGAAGGGATTCACTGGATCATCCCACCTACAGTTGCACAGGTCTGTTCACACTGGGGAGAGGCCGTTCACTTGCTCAGACTGTGGGAAGGGATTCACGTTTTTATCCCAACTGAAGGTACATCAGCGAGTTCACACTGGAGAGAGGCCATTCACCTGCTCAGACTTTGGGAAGGGATTCACTCAGTCATCTGAACTGAAGGTACATCAGCGAGTTCACACTGGGGAGAGGCCGTTCATCTGCTCGGACTGTGGGAAGGGATACACTTCTTCGTACCAACTGAAGGTACATCAGCGAGTTCACACTGGAGAGAGGCCATTCACCTGCTCAGTGTGTGGGAAGGGTTTCACTCAGTCATCTGTACTGAAGGTACATCAGCGAGTTCACACTGGAGAGAGGCCATTCACCTGCTCAGTGTGTGGGAAGGGATTCACTCAGTCATCTGAACTGAAGGTACATCAGAGAGTTCACACTGGGGAGAGGCCGTTCACCTGCTCAGTCTGTGGGAAGGGATTCACACAGTCATCTGTACTGAAGGTACATCAGCGAGTTCACACCGGAGAGAGGCCGTTCACCTGCTCAGACTGTGGGAAGGGATTCACTTGCTCATCTAAACTGACGGTACATCAGCTAGTTCACACTGGAGAGAGGCCATTCACCTGCTCAGTGTGTGGGAAGGGATTCACTCAGTCATCTGAACTGAAGGTACATCAGCGAGTCCACACCGGGGAGAGGCCATTCACCTGCTCAGACTGCGGGAAGGGATTCACTCGCTCATCTGATCTGAAGGCACACCAGCGAGTTCACACTGGGGAGAGGCCGTTCAGCTGCTCAGACTGTGGGAAGGGATTCACTTGCTCATCCCAACTGAGGGTACATCAGCGAGTTCACACTGGAGAGAGGCCGTTCACCTGCTCAGTGTGTGGGAAGGGATTCACTCAGTCATCTCAGCTGATGATGCACCAGTCAGTTCACACTGGCGAGAGGCCATTCGCTTGCTCAGACTGTGGGAAGCTATTCACTTCTTCGTCCCAACTGAAGGTACATCAGCGAGTTCACAGTGGGGAGAGGCCATTCACTTGCTCAGACTGTGGGAAGGGATTCACTTCTTCGTCCCAACTGAAGGTACATCAGCGAGTTCACACTGGTGAGTGGCCGTTCACCTGCTCAGACTGTGGGAAGGGATTTGCTCTGTCATCTCACCTACTAACACATCGGAGAGTTCACACTAGGGAGAAGCCGTTCACCTGCTCAGACTGTGGGAAGGGATTTTCTCAGTCATCTAAACTGAAGGTACATCAGCGAGTTCACACTGGGGAGAGACCGTTCACCTGCTCATATTGTGGGAAGGGATTCACTCAGTCATCCATCCTAATGACACACCAGCAAGTTCACAGTGGCGAGCGGCCATTCACCTGCTCAAACTGTGGGAAGGGATTCACTCGGTCATCTCATCTACAGAGTCATCAGTCAGTTCACACTGGGGAGTGGCCCTTCACCTGCTCAGACTGTGGGAAGGGATTCACTTGCTCATCTAAACTGAAGGTACATCAGCGAGTTCACACTGGGGAGAGACCGTTCACCTGCTCATATTGTGGGAAGGGATTCACTCAGTCATCCATCCTAATGACACACCAGCAAGTTCACAGTGGCGAGCGGCCCTTCACCTGCTCAGACTGTGGGAAGGGATTCACTTGCTCATCTAAACTGAAGGTACATCAGCGAGTTCACACTGGAGAGAGGCCGTTTACCTGCTCAGTGTGTGGGTAGGGATTGACTCAGTCATCTCATCTACAGACACACAGGCGAGTTCACAAAGGAGAGAGGCCGATCAGCTGCTGAGACTTTGGGAAGTAATTCTGTCAGCAAAATCAACCAAATGTGCATCATTGAGTTCACAGTGGGGAGAGGCCGTTCACCTGCTGTGAATGTGGGGAGCGATTCACTCAGGTCATTTAACCTTATGTAACTCTTGCTTCAGCTAGCAACTTAATATAGGGGGTGATAGCCCCTGAGCTTGGCCAAACCTAAGAAATCTCATTTGTGTGAATGCTGCATGATGTGTCCCCTGTTACAAATCAGTACCCCAAAAATAACAAATGGTACACAATATGCGATTAAACAATTGAGCTATTTAATTCTTACTTTGACTATAGGATTAGTAAAGGAAACAAAAAAATAGAAAACGGGCCCTTTCTCTTTACTCATGTCTTCTCATCTCTCCCTGACAAAAGACCGTGAAAATCTACCTTCCAGACTCACAGGAAAGAACAATATCTCTCTCATTGGGTAGCTAGGCACTCCAAAACCCTGTTATTTCTAGTCATAAGCTAAACATTGCTGCTGCAGAGAATCCATTAGCTCAGCAGTGAAACATAACAGAGAGACCATTACGTTAGCAGTGAAATCTCACACTTGTGACACACTACCGGGTTCACACAGGGGAGAAAGTTTCAATAAGTTGCATCTGAATATTTGTCCATCACTGTTGCTAAAGCTATTTTGAGAGTGACTATCGGTGCTGAACTCTGCAAT
Source organism: Hemitrygon akajei (assembly GCF_048418815.1). Taxonomy (NCBI): domain Eukaryota; kingdom Metazoa; phylum Chordata; class Chondrichthyes; order Myliobatiformes; family Dasyatidae; genus Hemitrygon; species Hemitrygon akajei. The sequence goes on from NW_027332052.1 coordinate 22,974, forward strand.
TATTGCTGCTGCTCACCACATCCAGTTCTGGGCATGGGAGGAGTTTCTTCTACTGCATATTCACCTTTAATGGGACTGGAGTTTAATATTGACTGGGGTGGAGTGTGGCCAGTGAAGAAGTGGAGCTTTGAGGCTTTGGCTAAAGTAGTTTTGGCAGATGGATTGTGCAATCAAGTCAATCAAGATTTGAATAGCTCCTGGAGGCTGCGCCTCTCTGTGAATGGAGTTACAGCAGTTTCTGAGCTGCTCCTAGTTTTGTCCCTTTCCCCCTAGTTTAAACCAAATTTAATATCTTCAGTTGCTGATTCTTGAAGGGGAACAATATATCTTTGAGGAGTGGGAAATACTTGTCTGAACCTAGTGATAAAGGCAACAGGAAAGGAAAGATGCAAAAGGAAGGATCTGATGAAATGCCATTGTGGGCTGAAGATATGGCTTGGACAGTTCATTTAAAGACTAACTTGAAAAGAATAGTAATGAAATGATGTCATTTCTGGGGAAACTTAAGGATCTGGAAGCTCAAGTCACTACACACAAAGAGGAATTGAAGATAATTAAGCAAAAATTGCTTGAAAGTAAAATAAAGTAAAACTCGTTTGGAATTATATCAAAATAAGATTATAGACCTGGAAACTAGGTCTCGCCGAAGGAATATACAAATTGTTGGGCTGCAGGAAGGAGTTGAAAATGGAGATTTAACTGCTTACATGGGTAAGCTTTTTCATACCTTATTTCCTTCTATATTATCACAGCCGCCTACTGTAGAAAGAGCAGACAGAACTTTTACTTCGAGATCCAAATAAACCAAGGGCTGTTCTGGTTTGTTCTCATTATTTTAGGATTAAAGGTCAAATAATGCGACAGGCAAGAAAACAGAGTTTTTAGATTTGAGACATCTGAGCTCGGTTTTTATGAAGATTTTTCTAAGGAGGTAATGGAACAAAGATTAAAATTTGCTCTGGTAATGAAACAGGCATATGATAAGAAATTGTTTCCTTCCTTGCATCACCCAACAAGGATTAAAGTTTTTCCTCCTGATTCTCCTCCTCGTACATTTTGTGATCCTAAAGTTGCACTGGCATTTGTTTAAACTATACCTGCTGTGACTGCGGATTGAACTGTTTGGCATATTATCTGCATAATAGCATTTCAGAAAGAAGATTTATGAAGGCTACTTGGACATTTCATTGAGAGACTATTAAAAGAACATTAGGGGACTTGTTTATTATTGCATATCATTGTTGTTTTTGGTAAGAAGATTTATGGTTCAAGTATGACTGTTTAAATGGTTATTTTGACATTCAATGGAGAAAAAGAACATAAAAGGACTTACTCCTTTAACCTAATATCTGGTTTGATATTGTTTGAGTTTTTTTCTTAATTAACTAACTGGTAGTTCTTCCAACTAATGGGGCTATTTCCTTCTCTTATATATACTTAGCGGAGGTTTCAATTATTTGTATAATATTAGTTTTAAAGATTGTGTTGATCTGTTATTAAACACTATGCTTAGTTTCTCTAGGTAATATGTTTTAGATTTTAATAACTGCTTATTTTTTAAATTCTTTTCAATATATTAATATGTTTTTAATATAATGAATATTATTGCATCTTATAGCTGAATTTAAAGCTTTTTTCGAGGATTTAATATTAAGTTTAAGATGGAGCTGTTTTTTACTTTTTAAGAGATAACAATTTTTTGGATTCCTCTTTGTTTTAAAAAAGATTAAATATAAACATGGGATAGTTTGTAGATGCTGGAATGTAAACATTTTCCTTTGTTGAGACTTTGTCGTTCCTCTTACAAGGTCAGTGGGTTTCATTTTTTAACTGGGGAGGGATAGAGAACCTTTTTTAATCTTTTTTTTCGGACAGACAGAGCAGTCTTGGCTGTGTTTTCTATCATAGGGTGCCTGCTTTTTCTGGGCTGTGGGGGGAGTGGGATGGAGTTAGAATGAGGGTTTTTTTCCCATTTGGTGGTTCTGGAGCATGTGTGTTTTCTGTGTGGTTGTATTCTCCATCGCCACCATTTTTGATCATCCCATATTGGTATGTGCTCGGCACATGTGTAAAGTAGAATAAAATTATAGTATGGAATCTAAACAGATTAATGTAATAAGTTAGAATGTACATGGTTGGAATCATCCTATCAAATGAAAAAAGACTTTTAAAATCATGAATCGATTTCAAACTGATACAGTTTTTGCCCAGTAGACGCATATCAAGGAGGGAGATCAAAATAGGTTTTTTGGATCGTGGAAGAGTTTGCAATTTCACTTCACTTCTCAAAGTAAAACTAAAGGAGTGTCTATTTTTATTAAATCCAGTATTTTGTTCATTCAAGAGGATATTAAGTCAGATTCTTTAGTGGATTTGCTGTACTGCCTCATTTAAATGAATATATGTTGATAATGGGCGGGGATTTAAACTGTTGTTTAAATCCTTTGATTGACAGGAGCTCAACCAACCAGCAACTTCCAAATCACTCCGCATTACTTATTAATTCCTTTTTGACTGATTTTTGGATTGATGGGATTATGCAGATATTTACACCCTGATGATAGAGAATATTCTTTTTTGTCACATGTTTATAGAAAATATTCAAGGATCGATTATATTATAGTTGACCCTTACTTCTTGCCTCGTGTTAAATTGTGAATATGACACTATCGCTGTATCTGCTCATGCAGCTTTCAGTTTGTCTTTCGAATTTGAAGATGCCATCCTTGCCCACCCACCTTGGCGCCTGTCTCAGACGTCATTGCAGAATTCAGACTTTGTTAGCTTCATTGAAAACCAGGTAAAATATGTTTTTTCTTTTTAATGTTATAGGGGGTACATCTAAATGAATCAAATGGGATACATTTAGAGCATTTTAAAGTGCTCAGATCATTTCTTATTCTGCTAACCTGAAAAAACAGACTAAAGTAGAATTAGATAAGATTACCAAACAAGTTAAAGACTTCAATAATATGTATGCGATTTCCCCTAATATTGACTTATTTAAACAAGGATGGAACTTCAATCACAATATAATTTATTATTAACTCATCCTATTGAAGGCTATTTGCTTAAGCTAAAAAGTCAACTTTATATGTCTTGAGATAAAAATAACAAACTGCTTGCATCTCAATTAAAAACGGCCAGAGCCAAAAGGCAAATTTTGAAAATCTGTAGGAAAGATGGTACCCTGACTTGGGAATATGAAGATATTAATAAGATTTTTCAAGATTTTTATACTGAACTTTTATGAATCTAAATTTCCAGTAGATTCTTCTAAAATGATTTTTTTTTACGAGAGATTGTTTTTCCTCGAATTTCTTTTAAGGATCAAAAAACTCTTGATGCCCTAATTACCAAAGCCAAAATTCATAAAGCTATTTTTTCAATGCCATCTGGTAAGGCCCCTGGACTTGATGGGTACCCTGTAGAATTTTATTAAAAAATTGGAAAATTGCTGTCTCAGTATATGTAGGAAATGTTTAAGGACTCTTTTGTGAAAGGCGATTTACACTTTACTTTTTAATACACTTCTATTGCTTTAATTCTTAAAAAGAATAAAGGTCCTTCTGATTGTGCCTCATATAGACCTATTTCATTATTGAATGTTGATACTCAGATCCTGTCAAAGATAACGGCCAATTGGTTGGGAAATTTTTGGGTAAAGTTATTTTTAAAGATCAAACAGGCTTTATAAACGGCCGTTATTCCTTTTCAAATGTTTGGAGATTATTTAACATTATATACCCATCTTCTTTTAAAACTCTATAATGTGTCATCTCTTTCGATGCTGAAAAAGCGTTCGATCGCTTATTGCATGGAAATACTTATTTAATGTTTTAGAGAAATTTGGTTTTGGTGTTAATTTAAATAATTGGATTAGAATGATATATAAAACTCCTATTGCCTTTGTTATTACTAATAATTGTAGATCTCTCTTTTCAGCTTTCACGGAGGACAAGACAAGGTTGTCTATTAAGTCCTTTGGTATTTAACTTAAAATTAGAATCCCTTGGTATCACTCTTCATGAAGCTAAAGATATTCATGGGATTCTTGTGAATGAGATTTCTCTACGCTGACGATTTTCTGGTTTATGTATCCAATCCCGAGGAATCTCCCTGCCTTGCTAAATTTATTTCATGAATTTGGAGATTTTTCAGGATATAAAATAAATTTTAATAAAAATGAATTGTTTCCTTTAAATGAATCTGTTTCTATATTTGGTAATACTCCTTTCAACATTACGGATTCTTTTAGATATTTATGTGTTATAATCTCTAAAAGAAAAAGGATCTTTACAAAGCTAATTTTGTTCCCTGAGTAGATTCTATGAAGTATTTATTTAGTGGATGGATCCCACTTACATTTTCACTTGTTGGTCACATCCATATAGTCAAAATGCTGATTTTACCAAAATTGTTATATTTATTTCAGAGTATCCCTGTTTTTTTAACGAAGATGTGTTTTTGATCGGATTGATTCTATTATCTCATCTTTTATATGGAATGATAAAAGACCAAGAATGAGTAAATGTCACTTACAAAAATTGAAAAAGGATGGAGGTCTTACTTCGCCTAATTTAAGAATGTATTACTGGGCTGTTAATGTGCAATATATGTCCTTTTGGTTACACTGGGTTGATAAGAACGAACGGCTAATTTGGGTCGATTTGGAATTGAAAGCTGTGAAACAGTTTTATTTAACCTCGTTATTGGGATCTGCTTTACAATTAGCTAAAGTTGCTAATTTAAATTGATACCCTGTGATTAAGTATTCTTTACAAATTTGGCTCCAGTTCTGTAATTTTTTAATATTAAAAAAATTAAATTTTGTAGTTTAATTTATTATATTTTTTAAGCATTATTTGAATGATCCAATATTTTTACTTTGGAAAATAAAGGTATCAATTCTTTTTTGGATCTATTTAAAGAAGATAGACTGATTCCTTTTGAACAAGTCGTTGATAACTATTCTTTTTCGTACTCACACTTTTTACAATACCTTCAAGTTAGACATTTCTTACAAAAACATTTAACTAATTTTCCTTACATATTGAATGCTGGCTTGTTAGGTATTCCATTGGAAGAATTTATAAATTACTATCACAATGGGATAAGTGTCCTTTATTTAACATTAAACAAGATTGGAACTTAATTTGACTTTTATGACGGAGGACTGGACACAGATTCTGAAGTTGGTTAACTCTTCTTCGATTTGTGCTAGTCACGCACTGATTCCATTTAAAGTTGTACATCATTACTATTTGATGAAGGAGAGATTGTCTAAAATGTTTCCTGATGTTGATAGTTATTCTGATAGATGTAAAACTGAGACAGCTACACTGACACACATGTTTTGGCCTTGTTCTACACTGGAACAGTTCTGGAAGTCAGTTTTTTTTCTACAATTTCTAAAGCACTTAAAATTAATTTACAACCTAACAAATTAGCTGTACTTTTTGGAATAATTCCTCAAAATATCCAAGCTATTTCTTTGTCTGACCAACATGCTATTGTGTTTGTTACATTGATAGCTAGGAGGGCAATTCTGTTGAAGTGGAAAGATACGTCGGCCCCACTCTGTTACAATGGTTCTTCCAAGTGATGCTATGTCTTAGTTTGGAGAAAATTAGAAGTTGAACCTTTGAAACTGTGTTTGATTTTGAGAAAAGAAGGGGTTCATTTTCTCGTTATTACCATTTGAGTTAATTGATAATTTTCTCCACGATCTAATTGTATTTTTTTTTCTTTGCTGGCGGTTTGATGGTTATCTTTAGAAGCTTTTTGTATGACGCATGGCTCCGGGGTTGAGTTCTTAATTTTTTTTTCCTCACTTTTCTTTGCTTTAGTTTTTTTTTTTCCTTTTTTTGTGTTACCATATTTTTCAATCTTTAAAACAATGTTTTTTTTCCCTTGACACATTGTAAGTGTTATTTACTTCGATGTACTCTTGTTATTTTGGACAATAATAATGAAAAGATTTGAATAGATCAGACTCAGCAGAAAGCAGCTGATTGGGCAATCGAGGTCAGGTGACCAAGCAGTCTGATTGGGCAATCGGAAATTGAATAGCTCAACAAACAAATAAAAAGAGGGGTAGCTCAAGCGGAGCGGCCAGTGAGTGAGTGGGGCCAGAGCAGCAGTGGAGCTTTGAGGCTTTGACTCGAGAGGTTTTGGCGAGCAGAGGCGGAGGACAAACTTGCTCCCAGTGGGTAAGGCCGGGTAAGGTTCTTTAATTAATTTAATTAACTTAGGAGTTGGTGATGGCGGCAGTAGATAGGGCAGTCCAGTGCTCCAATTGTAGGATGTAGAAGTCAGGGACAGCACAATTGTCTCTGATGACTACACCAACAAGAGAAGCATCCAGTTTCAGCTCTTGTCAAACCGAGTTAGGGAACTGGAGCTGGATGAACTTCGGATCATTCGGGAAGCAGAGGCAGTAATAGATCGAAGTTTCAGGGAGGCAGTCTCCCCTAAAAGTCAGGAGACAGGTAACTAACTGGGTGACTGTCCGGAGAGGGAGGGGGAATAGACAGAGAGAGCAGAGCACCCCTGTGGCCGTTCCCATCAACAATAAGTTTACTGTTTTGGATATTGTTGGTGGGGATGACCTACCTGGGACAAGTTGTAGTGGTCGTGTCTCTGGCACAGTGACTGGCCCCTTTGCTGAGAAAGGAAGGAGGGAAAAGAGGAGAGCAGTAGTGATTGGAGATTCGATAGTTAGGGGGACAGATAAGAGGTTCTGTGGGAAAGATCGAGATTCCTGGATGGTGTGTTGCCTCCCTGGTGCCAGGGTCCGTGATATCTTGGATCGAGTTCTTGGTATTCTCAGGAAAGAGGGTGAGCAGTCAGCTGTGGTCCAAGTGGGGACCAATGACATAGATAGGAGTAGGGATGAGGTCCTGAAGAAGGAATATAGAGAGTTAATATTAAAGTTAAAAAGCAAGGGTGGGAATCTCAGGATTGCTGCCTGTGCCACGAGGCAGAGAGGGGAGGAACTGGAAGTCTTGTCAGTTGAATGGGTGGCTGAAGAGTTAGTGCAGGGGACAGGGGTTCAGACTTCTGGAACATTGGGATCTCTTCTGGGAAAGGTCTGACCTGCACAAAGTGGACCGGCTGCACCTGAACTGGAAAGGGACCAATATCCTGGCGGCCAGGTTTGTTAGAGCTGTTGGAGAGGGTTTAAATTAGTTTGGCAGGGGGTGGGAGTCAGAATGTGAGAGCAGAGATTAGGGTACAAGGACAAGGGCATGATGCTATGTGTTCTGAGATGGTGAGGAAGGACAGGCAGGCGATAAAACATAAATGTAGCCACAAAGAGGTTGAAATGTGTCTATTTCAATGCTAAGAGTATTAGGAATAAAGTGGATGAACTTAGAGCATGGATCAGTATGTAGAGTTATGATACTGGCCGTTACTGAAACCTGGCTGGAGGAAGGACAGCATTGGCTGATGGAGGTACCGAGGTTGAGGTGTTTTAAAAGGAATAGGATGGGAGGTAGAAAGGGGGGGGGGAGAGTAGCATTACTGGTCAGGGATAGTTTCACGTCTATAGAAAAGGGAGGACACTGCAGAGGGAGTGTCCATTGAGTCGGTGTGTGTTTAAGTCAGAAATAGGAAGGGAACAATCGCGTGTGCTGGGAGTAGTCTATATGCCCCCAAATAGCCCTCGGGACACCGAAGAGCAGATAAGCAGGCAGATTTTAGAATGGTGCAAGAAATACAGGGTTGTAGTTATGGGTGATTTCAACTTCCCTCATATTGATTGACACCACCTGACTGCAAGGGGGATAGATGAGGCTGAATTTGTCAGGTGTGTTCAAGAAGGATTCCCGATACAGTATGTGGACCGGCAGATGAGAGGAAAAGCCATACTAGGTCTAGTTCTAGGTAATGATCCTGATCAGGTGGCAGAGCATTTTGGTGAGAGTGACCTCAACTCCCTTAGCTTCAGCATTGCTATGGAAAAGGATAAAAACAGGCAATGGGAAAGTGCTTAACTGGGGAATGGCTAACTGAAGGAATGAGGCAGGAACTAGCGGGAGTAAATTGGAAACAGATGTTCAAAGGTGAAAGCACAGAAGTCATGTGGAGGAAGTTTCGGGAACACTTGTGCTGGGTTCAGGATAGGTTTGTCCCACTGAGGCAAGGAAAAAATGGTAGGAAAAGGGAACCGTGGCTGACAAAACATGTGAGGCAACTCGTCAAGAGAAAGAAGAAAGCATATGTTAGATATAAGAAGCAGGAAGCAGGAGAGGCTCATGAGAAATATAGGATAGCCAGGAAGGAGCTTAAGAAAGGATTTAGGAGAGCTTGAAGGGGGCATAAAAAGGCCTTGGCATCTAGGATTAAGGAAAACCCCAAGGTGTTCTATGCGAATGTGAAGAGCAACGATGACAAGAATGAAGATGGGGCCGCAAAAGGATAAAGAGGTCAACATGTGCCTGGAGGTGCAGGAGGTTGGAGAGTTCCTCAATGGATACTTTGCTTCAGTATTCATAAGTGAAAAGGATCTTGATCAGGGTGAGGTCGAAATAGAACAGGCCTGTGTGCTGGAGAATGTGGAGATTAAGGAAGAGGAAGTGTTGGATCTTCTTAAAAACCACAAATCCCCAGGTCCGGACGAGATATACCCCAGGTTGCTGTGGCAAGTAAGAGAAGAGATCGCTGGAGCAGTAGCTATGATCTTTGAATCCTCTTTGGCTGCACGGGAGGTGCTGGAGGATTGGAAAACGGCTAATGTAGTTTCCTTGTCAAAAAAGGTAACAAGAGAAACCTGGTGAGACCTGGTATAGACCGGAGAGTCTTACGTCGGTGGTCTGCAAACTATTGGAAAGGATTCTTAAGGATAGGATCTACGAGCATTTGGAGAAGTACAGTCTACTCAAGGAGAGTCAACATAGCTTTATGAAGGGAAGATCGTGCCTCACGGGCCCAATTGAGTTTTTTGAAGAGGTAACAAAATAAATTGATGAGGGTAGGGCGGTAGATGTCGTCTACATCGATTTTAACAAGGCATTTGACAAGGTACCCCGCGAAAGACTCATCCAGAAAGTCATGAGGCATGGGATCCGTGGATCCTTGCTGTTTGGATAAAAAAATGGTTACTGGAGGAAAGCAGGGGTTATTTGTGGAAGGAAAGTATTCTGCTGGAGGTCTGTGACTAGTGGAGTGCTGCAAGGATCAGTCCTGGGACCCCTGCTCTTTGTGATGTTTATAAATGACCTGGATGAAGACGCAGGAGGATGGGTGAGTAAGTTTGTGGATGACACGAAGATTGGAGGAGTTGTGGATGGAGCTGTAGGTTGTCGAAGGTTACAAGAGGGTATGTACAGGATGCAGAGTTGGCCAGAATAGTGGCAGATGGAGTTCAATCCGATTAAGTGTGCGGTGATGCATTTTAGAAGGACAAACCAGAAGGCTGAGTACAGGGTTAATGGTCAGTTACTTAAGAGTGTGTATGAACAGAGGGACATTGGCGTTCAAATCTATTCATCCCTCACGGTTGCTGCACAGATTAATAGAATAGTTAAGAAGGCCTATGGGATGCTCGGCTTCTTTAATAGGGGGATTGAGTTCAAGAGTAGAGAGGTCATGTTGCAACTCTACTAAACTTTGGTGAGACTACACTTAAGGTATTATTTTCCATTCTGGTCACCTCATTATAGGAGGATGTGGAAGCTATGGAGAGGGTGCAGAGGAGATTTACAAGGACATTGCCTGGATTGGAAAACAAGTGTTATGAGGCATGGTTAGCAGAGCTGGAACATTTTTCTTTGGAGCATAGAAGGATGAGAGGGGTCTTTATAGAGGTCTACATGATTATGAGAGGCATAGATAAGGTGCTAGCCAGTACCTGTTTCCCAGGGCACGAATAGCAAACACCAGAGGGCAGACATACACAGTTAAGTTAAGGGAGAGACGTTTATGGGCGACATCAGGGGTAATTTTTTTTTACACAGAGGGTTGTGAGTGCCTGGAATGACTTGCCAGGGATTGTGGTGGAGGCTAAAACATTAGGGGTATTTAAGAGCCTCTTGCACAGGCAAATGAATGAAAGAGATATATGGCTTGGCTTAAAATCGAGTGCCGAAGGGTCTGTATTGTGCTGTCATATCCTGGTGTCTAGTGTCTTCTAGTGTCATTTACAATCGGTGTCCACGTACTTGCCATTGGTGCCTGTTAGTGCCCTTGGAATTCCGGGGCTTAGTACTGATAAATACCCATACAATGGCTACTTTTCGTTGAAGCTGGCATTTATGGAAGCAGATGTTGGGGTAACTGAGACTATGGAAACGGATGGAACTCTTTTTATTCTTGTGAGAAAGTTCCAAGGAGCATGCAAAGAGAGAAGTAGAGAGAACTTTTTGAACACCTTGTCCATTCACCATGTGTTCAGAGCTGCTTTTGAGAAGGTGCAAGTTCCTGCTAAGTAGGATGATGAGCGGAAAGGGGGAACAGTGCGGTGCATCCTGTCTCAACCTGTCATGTAACATTCTGGGAGCAGCTAGAGCGACCGGAAACCCTAAAGTTGCTGAAATGTTCGAGGAATGGAAATGGAGATTAACTGATAACGTGTTGGAACGTGAAGACGCCTTTTCCACTGGCAGTTCTGAGTTTGATTTCTTAAAGAGTACTTGCCACGGTATTAGAGCAACCGAGGGCATCCCTTTCCGAAAGAGGTCTCGCCGATTGGTTCCAGCGGGGGTTCCTGACATTCATCCGCAGCTGATGAAACAGAGGGAAGCTGAGTTTAGTCATGGAGCAGGAGCGCCTAAGACGCCGGGAGACCCGAGTGATAGACACGGGGAGAGACGGTCCAGTAGTCAGCTGGGTGACACGAGTGATAGAGACTGTCCAGGGGGTGATTTGATGCGCGAACCATTCAATCTCCTGAATTCCCCTGAGTAGAGACCCAGAACCAGCACATGCTTCTCGCATGACAAAGCTTTCAACCCAGGAATAATTTTCTAAACCACCTCTGAACCGTCTCCAGTGACAACACAACCTGTCTCAGACAAGGGGCTCCAAACTGCTCACAGTACTCAAGGTAAGGCCTCATCAGTGCATTTCAAACCCTGAAAATTCCATCGCTGCATCCATACTCCATTCCTCTGGAAATGATCGCCAACATCGCATTGGCCTTTCTCACCACTTTCGCAACATGCATATTCACCTTCAGGGAATGCTGGACGAATAACGTTGAGTCCTTTTGCACCTCAGATTTTCCAATTTTCTCTATGATCAGAAAATAGTCTTCCATTTTATTTCTTCTGCTCAAGTGTAGCACCATGCATTTCGTGCCTGTGTTTCATGTCTGGCACTTCTTTGCCCATTTTCCTCATCTTCCTCTGTCATTTTGTAGACTTTCTACTTACACCAGATTTCCTGCACCTCCACCTATCTTCATCTGGACCGCAAACCTGTCCGTATGATCGTCAATTCCAGCATCCAAGTCATTAACATATAAAATAAGAGTATTCATCCATCAGTTGTACTGTATCCTGCAGTTCTGTTACATATTATGCTACCTCAATTGCAACTCTCTTTACGTTTAATCTAATACGCTGATTTTGTCCAGATTTTATTTTTATAACTTTTGAAATCATATTTACTATCTGTATTAAGTATTTCAGCTTTACGTGAATAATTTCAAATCGTGCATATTCGATCCTCTGTCAATGTGTAATTCATCTGGTTGTCTCTGTGAGAGGTTAAATCTAAACAAACTCCAGTGAGCTTCATAGTTGCCCTGGATTATTGCGTAAAATAACGATTAATATTGCTATTATCATTATTCTTTCACTTGACTTGCACAGATTGCTGTATTGTACACATTGAGTGTTTTGACCGTCCTGTTAGTGCGGTCCTTCATGGATTTTATTGTGTTTCTTGGATGCCCGCAGGAATGTCAATCCCATTGCTTCAAATGGTGATATATGTATATAGATATGCTGTGATGCAACATTTACTTTCTGCTTTAAACTTTGAACCAATTGGGCCGAAGGCTATTTTCCATGCTGTACGACTTAAAATATCTGCATTGCAACGGAAAGTGAATATAATCCAGTCCGGAATGATCAATCCGATATTCCCAAATCCAGAAAGGTGTTCAACGCACGTTACTGATCTCCGCGGATTAAGAACGACTATGTAAAATGTCGTTTCAATATAGAAACCAACAACGTGTTTGAATGGCCCCAATGTCATTCTGTCCAAACAACAGCCACGGTTAAGAAGGTGACACAAACACTCTTCAACGAGGCCTCTTTCTCATCAAACGCTGCAGCCTGAATCCCATGTAACCCGTTGTTCTGCACTCTGTTGTGACTAAAACAAAATCTTTATCTTAATTGAGACTTTCTCATACTCCCAAACAGACTAGGCTTTGATCGCTGCAGTAAAATTACAGTGATTGCATTATAAATAACAGCACGTGAAAAACAGAGTATTTACCAGGAGTGGGGTTCGAACCCACGCGTTGGAGACCAGAACACTCGCGTTTACTAGGAAGTGACTTACTCGCCTTAAGTCTGGCGCCTCAGACCACTCGGCCACCCTGACAGCACCTGCACTACTGTCTCCACATGCCAGATAAACATCTGTATTTCGGAATATTCTGAATGACTGCTTTGATGACAGGGTCTCAGATTGCCGAGCATGTGCGGAATCAGCGCGTACAGCATCACAGCACTGGAATTGTGCTGCACTCCGTTCAGGTCATCCTCCAGAGAAAGGATGACGCGGATTTGGAGAGTGTGCAGAAGAGCATCACCAAGATGCTACCTGAATTAGACGGTTTGTGCAATAGCGAAAGTTTGGGTAAACTTGTTCTCTTTCTCTGGAGCATCAGAAGTGAGGGGGAATCTAATAGACGTTTCTTAGATTTTGAGGCATAGAGAATGGTAGAGTACGCAGAAGTTATCTCCATTCCAGGGTTTACATGTCTTTAAACGATCCCCTCTTAGGGCATACAATTCAACTAAGAGGGGATCGTTTTAAACAAGATATGCCAACACCCTACCACTCTATGTCGGCAAGACCAAGGACTGATTGTTGTCCTCAGCAGAGGGAAAACCAGAGGTCCTTGAGCCAGTTCTCCTTGGAGGATCAGAGGTGGGACATGTCAGTAACATTAAATTGTTGGTATGACTCTTTCCTCTACTTTCTTAGGAGACTGCGGAGATTCAGCATGACATCAAAAACCTTGATGAGCTTCTATAGATGTGTCGTAGAGAGTATATTGTCTGTCTGCATCAAGACGTGGTACGGAAATACCGTACCTTTGAAGGAAAATCTTTAAAAAGTTAGTGAATTCGGCCCAGTCCATCACGGGAAATGCACTCCCAAACATTAAGCAGATCCACATAAAATGATGTGATCGGAAAACAGCATCCACCGTCAGAGGTCGTCACCATCCTGCCATGCTCTTTTTGCGCTGCTGTCATCGTGTAGATGGTACAGGAGCCTCAGGACTCGCACGGCCACGTTCAAGAACAGTTACTACCCATCAGCAATCAGACCTTTGATCAACAGGTGATAATGTACGCTCACATACCCATCCATTAAATAATCTGACAACCAATGATTTCACTTCAGAAACCTTTCTATATTGAATAGCTGAGTATGCCAGGAGGAGCTCAGCAGACCAGACAGCATCTGTGGAAAAGCGTAAGCAGTCGGCGTTTCGGGACGAGATGCTTCACCGTGATTTTGTTTTCTGAATAAATCACTCACTCAGAATTCGGTGTACGGTGACCTGTTGCAATACGATGAACAGTGACAAAAAACATAATCTTATCCTCCAACAGTTTTTCTAATCCACCTCAAAAACCCAGGGTTTGTTTGCAGAAATAACGTCGCCTCGATTGAATGCTTAAAGACAAATTTTGTCAGGAGTGGGATTCGAACCCACGACCCCAGATGGAGACCAGAACACTCCCGTTTGTCGGATGGACTTTCATTCCTTGAGTCTGGCGCCTTAGACCACTCGGCCACCCTGACAACTTTTGATGTGTGTTTGAGAACGGAATAAATGCCTGATTTGTAAGGAAAGTCATATCCACACAAACACATATATCATCCTGTCAATCGGAAATGAAAGCGAGAGTGTTACAGTTTGCTCAGATTAGGCAGTTTCTGTGGAGAGTGAAGCTGTAAAATATTACAATTCAAAGACTCGTGAGACGCGTCTCGGCAAGAATTTGGGAAGGACGTTTGTTGAGATGGATGAGAACGCTTGGAAGTCTCATCGCTTTCACATTTAGGGAAGCGGAGAAATAAACGTTTATAGACAGGACTGAATCTAAAAACTGGGTGGGAGTTGATCGCAACAATGTCAACAGAAACTGAACGCAGGAGGTTTTAATTATACCCGGCAACGCTGCTTTACAGATGGATGTTGGTAAGTAGACTACAAGGCTCAGTAATCTCATGATTTTGGGATAAAGCGAAGATGTGACAAGGTTCACAAGGAAATGAGACATCGTGCGGAAAGGCCGTTCGGTCTCCTGTGTCTGTTTCATCATTCCATCATGGATGAGTTATGACAGTCAGAATGTTGTTCAGGCTTGTATGTCAATGGAGGTGGAGAAATGGGGATTGTTTGTACTGTGGCCAGCCAGGACATTTCTAGGATACCTGCCCTCAGCGACCAAAAGGGAGTGCTCAGCAGCGAAAATGGAGGTGGAGAAATGGGGCTTGTTTGTATTGTGGCCAGCCAGGACATTTTCTAGGATGCCTGCCCTCAGCGACCAAAAGGGAGTGCTCAGCAGCGAAAATGGAGGTCCTGGTGAGCCGGACGATACTCCCTTCAGCTCGCAAGACACGGATTCAGAACCCCGCTACCGTGAATTACCAGCGACTGTCTCTATCCCTATCCGCTTTGGTGGATTCTTGTACCGAGTGCAATCTGCTGGACGCTGATATAGCCGCCCAGGCTGGAATACCTCGCGAGCCGCTAAGTACCCACCTGGAGGTCCGGGCTCTGGACGGAAAACTGCTGGCTCGGCTGACCCACAGTACGCCACCCCTGACCTTGATGCGATCCGGCAACCGTCGGGAGGAGGTACGATTCAGTCTCATTCGTTCACCTCAAGCCCCGGGAGTTCTAGGGTATCCATAGCTGACCCAACACAATCCCCACATCGACTGGTCTACCGGGAGGATAGCCAAATGGAGCCAGTCTGACACGCCATCTGTCTGCGGTCAGCCCCATCTCCCAGCGACCCCACCTGTCCCGGAACACTTCGATTTGCCGCGAGTCTCCACAGAATACCATGGCCTGGGACCGGTATTCAGTAAACAACGGGCCCTTTCCTGCTTCCTCAGCGTCTATATGATTGTGACATCGAACTTCTCCCCGGGGCTTCGCTACCTACCACTCACCTTTTTAATCTATCCCGACCGGAGAGAGAGGCAATGGAGAAGAGCATCAGCGAGTCCCTCATGGCGGGCATTTTCAGACCTTCATCTTCCCCTGCAGGCGTGGGTTTCTTTTTTGTAGAAAAGAAGAGCTGGTCGTTTCATCCTTGTATTGATTACAGAGGCCTAAACAGTATAACAGTTAAGAACAAGTACACTCTACCCCACGTTAGTTCAGATTTGAGCCACTGCGCGGAGCCACCATTTTCTCAAAGCTGGACCTTCGTAACGCCTACCATCTCGTCAGGGTGAGGGAGGGAGACGAGTGGAAGACGGCCATTAATAAACCTCTGGACACTTCGAATATGTGGTCAGGCCGTTTGGCCTCACCAATGCTTCCGCCGTTTTTCAAGCCCTCATTAATGACGGACTGAGGGACTTTATCAATCGGTTTGTATGCGTTTACCTGGATGATATCCTGATATTTTCTGGCACCCCCCCCCCCTCAAGAACACGTTCACCTTCTCCGTCAAGTCCTCCAGAGACTGTGGGAGAACAAGTTATCTGTGAAGACGGAGAAATGTGAGTTCCACGTTCCTTCGGTCAGCTTCCTGGGAAGCATTGAGAGCGGGCAGGTGAGAGCAGACCCCGAGAAGATCCGGGCAGTGGAAGAATGGCCTAGGCCCACGATCCACGAACAACGTCAACAATTCCTGGGGTTTGCTAACTTCTACCGCCGATTTATCAGAGACTACAGTCGAGTGGCAGCCCCCTTTACCTCGCCTACTACCCCCTACTGTTGGGACTCCGAAGCTGACGGCGTTCACCGACATGAAGAGGCTCCCATCGTGGTCCATCCGGACCCAGCCAGTCAATTCACTGCCGAGGTGGACGCCTCTAACTCCGGGATAGGAGCGGTCCTGTCCCAAGGAGCAAGGTCGGACGAAAAGCTTCACCCCTGCACCTTCTATTCTCGCCGACTCCCCACGCCTTGCGGAATTACGACGTGGGGAATTGGGAACTCCTGGCGGTCAAACTAGCCTTGGGAAGAATGGAGACACCGGCTGGAGGGGGCAGAACAGCCGTTTGTGGTTCATAAAAACCTGGGGTATGTTCAGACTGCCGAACGTTTGAACTTCGACATTTGGGCCGAATAATGCCGTTTGACTCCAATATGTCTCCAAGGAGGACACTTCCAGCGCAAGAAGTATCCTCCCATCATCCTGCGTGGTTGCCCCCCTCACTTGGGAGATCGAGTCGAAAGTAAAAGAAGCCCAACGGGATGACTTCGACCCCGGCAATGGACTCGGTGATCGCCTGTATGTGCCCGTTTCAGTCAGGTCTCAGGTTCTGCAATGGGGGCACACGTCTCGGTTCGCCCGCCACCCCGGAGTAATCGGACCCAAGTTCAAGGGAGATGTCAGAGGTATATTTTTATACACAGAGAGTGGTGGGTGTGTGGAATGCACTACCAGGGACGGTGGTAGAGACGGGTACAATAGGGTCTTTTAAGAGAATCGTAGGTATATGGAGCTTAGGAAAATAGAGGACTATGTGGTAGGGTACTTGCAGGCAGTTACTAGAGTAGGTTACATGGTCGGAACAATGTATAATGAACGGTATTTTGCTGCAGATTTCTATGATTCTACGAAATTCACAGGAAATCTCTTCTCCCACCGAGTGGCGACAAATTGCAACAAAGAGAGTGAGAGGTAAACGGCAAGAAATAAATTTTTAAATACTGATATGGAACAGAACCATGGGCAGGGACCAGATGGGCCGAGTGTCCTGTCTAGTGTATATTGTGAGTGTGTTAGAGACACAGAATTTGATACAGAACCTTCACGGATCCACAGTATTAAACACCAGTCTAGTTCAAGGCTAACATCAGCAGAACAGACTCCTCCAATGCTCAGCGACCAGGGTTCAGTCCTGGATGCGATGAGCAGCTGCAAGAACTGCAGAATCTGACAGTAACAGTACCTCATGAACCTGCAGCTGCCTTCAGTCACCGTGATGGTTAAACATTTAACACTGAGCTGATTTCAACTTCCTCCCTGATGTGAAGTTGCTGGTGCTGCAGCAGCTGGGATGATTGAGTAAAACTCTTTGCTCACTCCGGACAGAAATGTGGCCTCTATTTATTGTGAACTCACCGGAGCATCACAAGGTGGGTTAACTGAATGAGTCTCCGCGCACACACGGAGCAGGTGAACGGCCGCTTCCCAGTGCGAAGCTGCTGGTGTATCTGCGATGGCCGACTGATTCCCTTCCAAAATGAGAGACAGTGAATGACGTCACATTGCTGTTATCGTCATGGCAATGTATCCAATCAGATCACGGACATGAACACGTGATCGGGCTCTCCTCGTAGCGAGTGGGCGCTGTCTTCTCCAGCATCTCGGCCTCCACATTCAAGGATCGATGGCATTCACACGCTGGTGAACTGACAGATACAGCGGAGATATCGTTCTGTTGTGTTTGTGATTCCCACACACACATCTTTTGACATTTCTACACTGTTAAATGTTTACAGACCACGTCAGTGGGCGGAAGACAACATTTCAACTCAGATAATTTTAGTCTCCATGGTGCCTTCAGAAAAAAGCACTGTCACAGCTCAAAACCATTTGGAGGAACAAGATTTCATCTTCTAACTGGCTACAGTTCCGGCATCAGGGTCAATATCAAACTCTCTGCTTCCCTCTCTGTATCAAAATGGATCATTCCTCCCCTTCATCAGTCTGTGACTTGGCTCAGTTTGTTTATCGCCTTCGCATTCTGAGCATACACCACACACTCACTAAGATCACATTTTATTTACACGGCTGCGACTAGAGACGTTCTGATTATTGTGTCCCTCATGGCATCTGACTGTGGTAAACTCAGAGTCAGCAATGGTATTGATCCTCAGGAGTAGGTGATTAGGCTTTTTCATTGGAGATCGATAAACTGCCGGTAGTGTGTGGCTGGATGAGTAGCCCATTTTCAGACTGGGAGAAGGGAGCGTTTGGAGTTCCCCAGAGATCAGTCCCTGACCACAGTTGTTCACAGTTTAATGGCCTGGCAGAGGCAGCGAGATGTGAGATGTCCCAGTCTGCTGATGACAAAGGAAGACTGGAGTTGGGGGAGGGGAGGCTATTCAGATGCAATTTCGTAGCTTTGCAATCAGTACATAGTGCACTGTGGGGCTGCAGTGGCGGGTTCCATTGCTGGGATCAGTGTTCAGTCACTGTGGGCTATGAGGCTTTTGTGAATAAAGCACCGTTCTCCAATTTAGAATCTCAAGCCGCAGAGCAAGCTTATCGTGTGTATATATGCAGGTCTGTCGTTTCTATATTTACGTTGTAATTTATGGCATTGTGACAACTAGATGTAGCCGTCCACGACCACTCGATCCATGCCTTTTAATATTCTTTGTAAATTCTTTGTAAATTTGTCGCATCTAAAACAACGGAACCCCGAATATGGAGGTGAGGATGGGGTTCAAACGGAGAATTAGAGTGTTGTGCAATGGTCTCTGTCTCCCCTCGCAACACACACACACAGAAAGACACACACATAAACACATACGGTGCCTAAGATCTGTATGTGGTGAAACCTCTTTATCACCGGTGAGGCCGGACGTGCTTCGGGAGTCGGTTTGTTGAGTAGTTTTGCTCCATCTACAACAGGAACTTTTTCCGTAACTAACCTTTTTAAATGCACTTCTTGTTCCCAATTAGACATATCCGTACACGGACATTTGTACTACCACAATAAGGCCAACATCCGGTTGGGGAAGCAACACCTCACATCTCAGATCCTGACAACATTTGCATCGACTTCTCGAAACTCTAGTAATTTCTGCTCTCTACTACTACTCTCCTTTTTCCATTCCCCCTTTTGCCTAGCCGAAGACCCTCTTCCTTCTCTTTCTCCTATGGTCCACTCTCCAATCCTCACCTATCAGAATCCTTCTTCTTATCAGTTCTCCTTTTCCCCATCACCTCCTAGCTTCTCACTTCACCCTCACTCCCACACCACAGAAATTCCTCCACTCACCTGGCTTGACAAATCACTTTCCTGTTTATACTCCTTCATCACCCCTCAGCTTCTCTTTCTGCCTCATTCCCCCTTCTTTTCCAGTGCTGATGAAGTGTTTCTGCTGGAAACGTCGACACTTTACCCCTCTCCGGAGATGGTCACTCTCCTGAGGCGCTTATCCAGCATTTTGCGTGTCACTCCGGATCTCCAGCATCTTCAGGATCTCTGCGTTGGGACCTGGAAGTGCACATGAAAGAAATGCATATTCACTATTGACATCGCTTATATTTTATTGAGTGGGGCTAATAAAAAAAAATCGACAAAACCATCGGAGATAAATTGAAATCAATTAAAGTGGGGACCATTTACCCCTGAGGTTTAATCGAGTTTATCAGGGAGTGAGCGTTCGGTGGGGGGAGGTGTCTGTGGGTGGAACGCCTTCTTGACGAATCTCGTATTCCTATTGGTTGGTAGCCTAGATTGACATTATCTGATGCCAATAGAAGCAAAATATCGCGCAAGTCATTTGACGAGAGGTTCTCGTTGTCTGGGAGATGACAGGAGTACCGCTTGCCCCACGGAACGCGATGCTGCGGAAGCTCCGTGAGAGGGCACGTGTGCAGTAGGCGGGGCAGTGTAGTAGCGCAAAGAGCGATGGGGAGTCTGCAGGATGAGTGAATAGGAGCGAGAAACGCGTCTCCTCTTCCAGACCGTGTTGCCCAGCAACCGTTCGATTTCCCAGTCACTGCTGGGGTCCAGAATTCACACTGAAAACGGGATACAAATACACAATTAGTGCAATATTAATGTTATGCATGGCAAACTAAAAGCTTACATGTGCCTTCGCAAGCACTCATGCGATTGGTTTCCTCCAAATCAGTTGTCACCGATGCTCTTGTGAACAGAGAAATGTGCATTCGTAAGTCAGCGAGCCCCTCAAAACGGCTACTTCAGGGAGTAATCTGATTTGAACCCGAGGGCCAATAAGAATAATTCAAGTGTAAGCGGAGAGACTGCTCTTTTTGCGTGTGCCACTGTTTAGAATGGCTTTGGCTCATCAGATTTAGGCGAGATCAGGTTTGGGAGAGGCACATTGTCTTATAGGTTACTCTCTCTGTGCCCTCAGTGGTTCATTCCTCATTTGTTATGGCGGTGCAGATTAGAGCGAATGGCTCCTGGGAAGGGTTCTGTACTGTGTGTGGGATGTGGGAAGTCTGGGAGAACTCCAGTTCCCCAGATAAACACATCTGTATCAGGTGCACAGAGTAGCGCCTCCTGAGAGAAGGTATTAAGAAACCGGAGCTGCAGCTCGATGACCTTCGACTCACACGGGATAATGAGTGGGTGATAGACTGGAGCTAAAATGAGGTAGTGACCCCTAGGTTGCAGGACACAGGCAACTGGGTGGCTGTCAGGAGAAGGAGGGGAATTGCTCAGCCACTGTGGCCGTCCCTCTTATTAATAATACACAACTTTTGATACTATTGAGGGCGACGACCTACCCGGGAGGAGCCATAGTGACCGGCTCTCTGGCACTGAGTCTGGTTCTGTGGCTCAGAAGCGCAGAGAGATGAAGATAATTGCGGTGTTGATAGGAGATTCCTTATTCGGAGGGACGATGTTCTGTTGGAGCGATAGTGAGATCCACGTGGTATGTTGCCTCCCCGGTGCCCAGATCAGGGGTGTCTCGGATCGGGTCATGTTATTCTCAAGGACGAGGATTCGGGGCCTCCTACTCCGGAGATTTATCGATCGCACAGGAGCAGCGGAAGCGAAACAGGCATGTCAGAAATTTCACCAGATGTTCCTCCGTGCTTCTCACGTCCGTCTCCATCAAATCAGGATTGTGCACGGCCCCTACTTACAGATAACAGATATTCATTGCTGGAGTAGCCGCTGGGCCCTGCCGTCGCGCTGCCATCTTCTCACGAAATTCTCACTTGGAGCGTTGTCAGCAATTCTTGTCCCTGATCGTTGAAAGGATGCGCTGAAACTGGAGAGGGTTCAAAGGAGTTTCACGAAAATTATTCTAGGACTGAAAGGCTTGTTATATGAAGCGCGTTTTGTGGCCCTGGGCATGTATTCAGCAGAATTCAGAAGAATAAGGGGTGACCTAATCGAAACCTATCGAATGGTGAAATAGAGTGGATGGGGAGCATGTTTCCTATGGTGGGAGAGTCTAAGACCAGAGGATACAGATAGAGTGGATGTGGAGATGATGTTTTCTATGGTGGGAGAGTCTAAGACCAGAGGACACAGCCTCAGAATAGAGGGACGTCCTTTCAGTACGAAGATGCGGAGGAATTTCTTTAGCCAGTGAGTGGTAACTGTGCAGTTCAAGTCTGTATGTATTTTTAAGGCAGGGGTTTATAGATTCTTGATTAATGAATCTATAAATTAATGAAGGGATACGGGGAGAAGGCGGGTGTTTGGGGCTGAGGTGCAAATATCACTGAGCTATGAAGAAACGTCGGAACATTCTCGACGGGTTGTTTGCAAATAAAGATACAAAATACATATCAGAAAATGAATTATTCTCATCTTAATTCCCCAGGAATATTCTAAGCGAGTGAGTGTTTTGAAGTAGTTTCTTTCAGCTAGCTCCGCCCACGGCCCCCGCCCGCGCCCTCTCGCCGATCTTTCGTAACCAGGGCAACACACACAATGCTGGAGAAACGCTGCAGGCCAGGCAGCATCTATGGATGGGAAGAAAGATTTGCCGTTTCGATTCAAGACCCTTCAGCAGGACTGGAATGGAAGGAGAAGAGGCCAGATCATTGATTGATTGGGAAGGTACGAGCTGTTGTTCTGTGAAACTCGTAGTCCAGGGTCTGTGTGCGAGAAGCTGCTTGTCCGGTCACATTCCTGAGAACAGGGAACCGCCTTTGGGCTGAAATCAAATCGAGCCGGTTCCGCAAATCACTCTCATTCGGGTGTGTGGAAAGCCGCTTTAATATTGTATTTAACCCTTCCTGCAGCAGGGGAGAGCGATAGAATCTATATCTATATTCTGAGGGAAATGAGGGGAAACGTTTTCACTCACTGCATGGTGAGAATGTGGGACGAGCTACTCCCGCATTGGTGCATGTGAGCTCGTTTTCAACGTTTCAGAGAAGGTTGGATAGACACATGGATGGGCTGGGCATGGACGGCTGTGGTCCGAGGGCAGGTCGATGAGAATAGGCAGTTCTTTTCACAGAATAGATGGGCCGAAGAACTGTTTCTGTGTTGTACATCTCTATGACTGTGAACCTATGTCTCGTTATTGGAAATCAAACCCACGTCCAACTTCCATTAGTTCCCACTCTCACTGCCCTCTGAGCGAAGAAGTTTCCCCTGATGTTCACCTTAAATAGTTCACCTTTCGCTTCACACTTAACCCATGACCTCTAGTTCCAGTCATACCCAACCTAACCGGAAAAAGCCTGCATGCATTAACCCTATCTATACCCCTCAGAATTTTATGTACCTCTGCACTGTTCCCTACGCCACAACGGGGGCTTCCTACGCACAGGACAGATCCCCGTATCCCACGTTGCAAACTCTTTCCTTCAAGCTAACTGTTTTGCAATCTCTTGCTCTCTCTCTCCCCCGCTTTCTCTCCCTCCCTCCCTCTCCCTTTCTATTTCATCTACTCCCTCTCTCGCTTTCTGTCACATATTTCTGTCGCTAATACGGGTGTTTCTCACTCTCCATCATATTCAGACTTTCTCTCTGTTTTTCTGTCATTCCTTTCTGACTCTATCCCTCTCAATCTTTCCCCTTCTCCATGCCACCATCTCCATCTGCCTCACTCTCTCTCCTCCTATCTCTCTTCCTCTCTGCCACCACCTATAACAACTCTCTCCCACTTTCACTGACCTCATCCCCTTCAACGCTTTCCCTCTCACTCACTCTTTTCCTCCTTCCCTCCACCCTCTCCCACTTCCACTCATCAATCTCACTACCTATTTTCCTGTTTCCTCTCTTACTATCCAAATCTCTCTCCTCTCTCTCTTTAACTCCGATCCCTTTAGCTCTCTTTCCCCCAACTTCTTTATTCACTGCACTCTCTGTCTTCTCCACTCACTCTCTCCGTTCTCTTTCTGCAGTTTGCCGAAGTGCTGAGCTTTGGTCTGCACTGCCGTGAACATTTTAAAAATAGGGGATCATTCTTTTCCTGGCTACCATTATGAATGGTATAACACCCGGACTTGTTATAATTTTCAATCAATGCGTCATTCCCTTCCAGTCAGCCGGGTTAACTGCGGTGAAGGTTGTCAGTTTCTCCGACTCTCCCTCCCCGACGGCCATTCCAATAACAGTGAGGACGGCCATCGCAAGTTCGTGCGTCACTCCCTCAATAGCGCCCATTTCCAAACAACCTATCACTCCCTTTTAGAACTGGCGTCTTTTAAGAAAGATAAATTTCTCAAATCTTTCTGGCGCAGTGTTAACCGAGGGCGAAGGTGTTTCTTGAAAGAATTTGCCAGGATGGAAATACAATAATCGGTTGGTGCTGGTGTCAATAAATGAATAGTCATAAACATCCCTGAATCGTACATCGGCGAACGGATTTGGTTTGTTCCCAGAAGAAAGGGTGAAATTACGTGTCCCGGAACAGAGAGTCATATAAAACGACAGCACAGAAACAGGCCCTTCAGCCCATCGAGGCAATACCGAAGCCAGTTAAAATGCCTACACCCACCTACCTAAACCGGGCTCATAACCCTCCATATCCCTGCTATCCATGTATCCATGCAAATTTCGACTGAACTTTGAACTCAAGCTCGCCCGCACCCCTTGTTTCACGATGCTGTCACGACCCTCTGAGTGAAGACGAATTACTTAAATGCAACCCTAGGTAATTTCTAGAGTAAGTACATGTTCGGCACAGCATTCTGGGCCGAAAGGCCTGTATTGTGTTGTAGGTTATATAAGTTTCTGTGTTTCCTCTCACCTTCCCCATAAACTTCTCACATTTCACCCCGATTGTAGCCGTATGCAACCTAAGTAGAAAAAAAGCCTGCTTGCACCAACTCCATCTACACCCCTTGTAATTGTGTGCACCTCTATCAAATCACCTCTCAGTCTTCCACTTTCTGAGGAATCCATTCTTACCCTGCTCAAACTTCCCTTATAACTGAGGTCCCCCCCGACCCGGCAACATCCTGTTTTTTTTTTTCTGTCCTCCTCCAACCTTGTTTACACCTTTCCTGCAGATTGGTGAACGAAGCTGCACATAATTCTTCAGATCAGACTTCGCCGCCGTATGACCGTGGTTGGTCCGACAGAAGTGCAAAACCTTGCTCTTTTCTGCATTAAATTCCATCGGGCCATTTTCAGCCGATCTTTACAATTGGTGCAGATCCTTCTGCAAGCCACGATACAGTCCTCATTGTCCACCACAGCCCCAAACCTGGTGCTATCCGTAAATGTGCTCATCAGTGAACCAGATTATCCTATAAATCATTATAGATGACAAACAGCAAACGACAAAGCACCTGTGATCCCTGTGGCTCTCCATCCTGAAGCTGCGTCTTCTTGTCCTGGACGCTCTCACGTTCTTTCCACATCTACTCTGTCTAGGCCTTTCAACATTCAAAAGGATTCAATGAGACCCCCCCCCCCCCCACACTTATACTTCTGAATTCCAGCGAGTGCTGACCCAGAGTCATCACACCTTCCTCATGTGATATCCCTTTCTTTCCTGGAATCGTCCCTCCTCTCGACCCTTTTAAATACCAGCACATCCTTTCTAAGCTGAGGGACTGAAACTGTTCACAATACTCAAGGTGATGCCTCACCCGGGCCTTGTTAAGCCTCAGCATCACATCCTCGTTCTTGTATTCTAGACCTCTTGAAATAAATGCAAACATCGTATTTGCCTTCCTCACCACCGACTGAACATGCAAGATAAACTTCTGGGTGTTCTGCAAGGAGTCCCATGCCCATCTGCAAATAGTACGAACATTTATTTCTACTACCAAAATGCATAACCATGCATCCGTATCATCTGCAACCTTGGCGACAAACCCATCGATTCTACCATCTAAATTTTTAATATACAGCAGGAAAAGAAATGCTCCCAACACCGACCCCTGCGGAACACCACCAGTCACTGGCAGCGACCATAAAAAGGACACTTTTATTCCCACTCGCAGTCTCCTACCATTCGGCCAAGGCTCTAACCACCTTAGAAACTCTGTACTACCATGGGTTCTTAACTTGGTGAGCAGCCTCATATGTGGCACCTTGTTAAAGGCCCTCTGAAAGTCCAAATATACAACATCCACAGCATCCCCTTTATCTATCCTACTTGTCACCTCCTCAAAGAATTACAACAGGTCCGTCGGGCAAGATTATCTTGTCCTGTGTCACCAATTACACTATCATTTCTCTTTTATTTTTTTAATATACTTGAAAAAGAACTTTTACTATCTACCTTGATATTATTTGCGAGCTTTCTTTCATGTTTCTTTCCCGAATGATGTTTTTAGTTGCTCTCTGTAGGCTTTTTTCAAACTTCCCATTCCGCTATCTTCCCACTATTTTTTGCTTTGTTGTATACCCTTCCATTTGCTCTTACAAAGGCTTTGACTTCCCTTATCAGCCACGGCTGTACTATTTTTCCTTATGCGTATTTCTTCATTGTTGGAATACTGTAAACATGCCCTGCAGCTTCCTCATTTTTTTTTTCCAGAAAAGCACGCCTTTGCTCCTCTGCTGTCATCCCTGCCAGCAGCTCCTTCCAATTTACTTTGGCCAACTCCTCTCTCATAACACTTTAATTTCCCTTACTCCACTGAAATACTGCTACCTCAGACTTCCACAGATTATCGTTTTGGTCTTTCAGAGGTCCAACTTTATCCAGTGCAATCCTTTTGCTCGGATCATGTTTGTGGAATCCTCAGAAATTCCCTTCACCTAGTCTATTAGATGAACTTCATGCCTTTTTTAGCCTCCCGGATTTCCTTCTTGTGTGCTTTCTTGCACGCGTTACACTCCGTAAGGGTCTCATCTGATCCTACTTGCCAGTATCTGTAATGCACCTCCTTTCTTCTTTTAACCTGAGCCTCAAAATCCCTTGGTTATCAAGGTTCTTACACTTGCTATTCTTACCTTTCATTCTGCGAAGCACTTGCAAGCTTATAGTCTCAAAATTTCGTTTTTGAAGGCCTTACAGTTTCCAAGTATACTTTTGACAGAAAGCAGCCTTTCTCAATCCACACTTGCCAGATCGATTCTGATACCATCAAAATTGCGCTCTCTCCAATTCAGAATTTCAACCCAAGTGTCAGACCTAACGTTTTGAATTTTTTCGTGGACATTATGGCATCGTGGTCAGTGGATGAAAAGTATCCCCACACACAAACTTCTGTCCCCTGCCCTGCCCCATTGCTTAATTACTGATTCAGTATCTCACGCTCTGTAATTGGGATTTCTGCCTACCGATGAAGAAAACGATTGAAAAACTCTATGCCACCTAGTCCATTTACAATACGGGATTCCCAGTCATTATGTGGAAAATTAAGATCACCTACTATAGCAGCTATAAGGTTCTTGCAACAGTCTGAGATCTTTCAAATGTGTTCCTCTAAATCTCTAGGACTGTTGGGCTTTCTTTAATATAGTCCCACCAACGTGGCCATACAGTTCTTAATTCTCATTTCCACACAGAACGCCTCACTTGTCGAGTTCTACGATTTCTTCTGACGGAACACTGCCGTAACATTTTCTCTGACTGGTAACGCCACTTCCCGCTGTCACGCCTTATGTAATTTGACCCTGAAATAGCTGTGACTGGTTTGGAGTGTTTGAGCTGAAACGCGCCCTGCGCCGGACAGCCCCGTTCATACAGAGGGTGGAACCTCATCCCGCTGGATCAACTTGACAGCCTGGCACTGGCTGAATAAAACGGAGATTCTCCGCCTTGCTGGTTGCGTCACAGGAATAAGGAGGAAAAGAGAGATCTACACGGAAATCCAGACAGAAACTACTTGCGACGGCGGGGGAAGACTCTCACAGCCTCTGTAATTCTATCTGTGTTGGCTACATTTTTCCTAGTCCCCTCTCCTCCCGCTGACAGACCTGTACCAGTCCGGTGAGGAGGTGTGGAACCAGAACTGCGGACTGCCTCATTAACCCCGGCTCATCCGGACCTGTCTACCTGTGATCAGCGACTGACTCTCTATAACCGAATAGCTTCGGAAGCAGCAGCGCAGACCGAATTCTTGGTGCATGGTCGGCACATTCATCATCCAGACAGCACTGAACACCGTCCGGTTTCAAAATCAGAGGTAAATGTTGTTTTCGATTTTGCAAATCAGTGTGCGTTTACAGCGGGGCTCGGCTTTTGACGGGATCGGGGGGGAGGGGATACAAGGGGAGAAGGGAGCTCTGACACTTTCAACGAAGTAATTATTGACCAAATGCATTAAAAGCAACGACGTCGTCACCTTCAGTTATACCCATTTTCTGCGGCAGGTTCTACTGAGTCAGTGCAGATGAACCTTGCGCACGGATAGTGATATTTAAAATGTCCCCCGGGGCAGGGCAAGGTCCCTACTCCGATCTCTCTCTCTCTCACAGTCAGACACAGGGACACACACACACGTACACAAAATAAAAACTAACTACTCAGAATAACAGAGCGACCGTGAGATTCTACTGTTTTACTGTTCGGAACGTCGCAGTAGAGAATGCCTAAGATCAATTTATTGAGTTAAATCGCAAAAAAAAAACAATGACATTAAAACTACAAATGATGGGAGTGGGGGTAAAATTAAATACAGAACTCTCACAAAGTCTGGTAGCAATTGTAACAAGTAATCATTCTGATTGCAGACACTGGGGATCTTTCTTTTCTATATCGACGGGTGTTCATTGTTTTATTTTTCTGTAAAAGAAATACTTAAGTACAACATTAAACTACCTTTGTGCACAGTTAAAGTGGAGTATCGAACTGGTTTGTTCGGTTTCAGCAGAGAATCCGCCCTGTGGACAGGCAGCAGCTTGTACACGGAAAATCGCGCTGTGAGTCACCCAGGACAGCAACACCGGCCCCTCCCCGCAGATACTAAATATCTGTCGCTGGACTGGTTGCAATGAAGTTAGCAGAAAACGACTTGAAAACATATTGACACGGAAACAGAACATTCTTGGTGAACTGAGGTGAGAATAATTCAGCTTCTGAGATTTATTTCGAAACTTTATTACCAATCATCACGTTATCTGTGTTTTGAAGCAGTATTCAAGAAGTCATCATTTCTATTGTAACCCGCCTCTGGCGGTGATGCTGTTAGTCATCCTGCAGTTTTCTGTCTGCATGTGTGAGATTTTCCACAATTTATGTCCAGGTTAAAAACAGTTCTCAAACTAAAGCTTAAGGGTTACGATTTCAAGGCCAGCCTGCGATAAGCTGCTTCGCCAGCACGGGTTCCATTTCCAAATTTGTCACTGCAGATCAATGCATGCTTTTCCTCTTTGTGACTGTGTTGATTGTCGGTGTTTCGAGCTGGGGGTGGGGTGGGGAAATAGTTACAAAAAGCGGCAGGTGGTATTTCAAAACAAAAACCATGATTTTACTGTGTGGGGCAGAAAGCTCGATGGGCTGAATGGTCAATTTCAGCCTGGTATGTTCACAAGAAACGATATGACTACAATTACCGTAAATCAATTTAGTGCGAACGGGCCAACAAACGTGTAAATTACCTGTCGATGAACCGAAGCCAAACATTGCTGCAATTATATCATCCAGGCCGTTAACATAGATGATAAGCCACAATGGATCCAGAACCGATCCCTGGGGCATCCCACTACCCACTGGTCTCCAGTCAGAGGTTTAAACTATCTTTTAGCATTGGCTGGCTTCTCCAGCGAAGCCAATTTATAACCACATCCAGCATTTCCAAGCCCCTGAACCTCAGACCATGAGACAGAGGAGCAGCATCAGGCCATTCTGCCCATCGAATCCACTCCGCTATCCCATCATGGCTGATCCCAGATCCCACACAACCCCATACACCTCGCCATATCGTTTAATGTCCAGAACGATCTGGAAACGGACAACTTCCCCCTTAAATATACACACGGACTTGGCCTTCTCTGCAGTCCGTGGCAGAGCATACCACAGATTCACTACACTCTTCAAAAAAAAATCTTCCTTACCTCTGTTCTGAAGGGTTGCCCCTCAATGTTGAGGCTGTGCCCTCTAGTTCAGAATACCGCCACCATCGGAAACATCTGCTCCATATCCATGCTATCTAGTCCGTTCAGCATTCCGTAGGTTTCAGTCAGATCCCCACGCATGCTTCTGAATTCCACTAAGTACAGGCTCAATGCTGCCAAACGCTCCTCATATGTTAACCCGTTCTCCAATGACAACACATCCATTCTGAGAGATGGAGTCCAAACCTGTTGGCAATACTGCAAGTGCGGCCTAACTAGTGTCTTATAAAGTCTCAGCACAACCTCCTTGCTTTTATGTTCTATACGGACAAACAAGCTGGATGAACTCAGCAGGTCGGGCAGCATCCGTTGAAAGGAGCAGTCAACGTTTCGGGCCGAGACAGTTCGTCAGGACTGAAGGAAGAGGTGGCAGGGGCCCTATAAAGAAGGTTGGGGGAGGGGAAGGTGCAGCGAAAAACCAATCAGAGGAAAGGTCAAGGGTTGGGGAAGGGGAATCAGGGAGGGGATAGGCAGGAAAGGTGAAGAAGGAATGTAAGGGAAAAGCACTATGCGTAGTAGAAGAAGGCAGAATCATGAGAGAGGTGATAGGCAGCTAGAAGAGGAGCCAGAGTGAAAGTGTGATAGAGGAAGGGAGAGGGAGGGAATTACCAGAAGTTGGAGAATGCAGTGTTCATACCAAGGGGCTGGAGACTACCCAGACGGTATGTGACGTGTTGCTCCTCCAACCTGAGTTTGGCCTCATCATGGCAGCAGAGGAGGCCATGTATGGACATATCCTAATGGGAATGTGAAGCAGAGTTGAAGTGGGTGGCAAACGGGAGATCCTGTCTGTTGTGGCGGACGGAGCGGAGGTGCTCGACGAAGCAGTCCCCCAAACTGTCTCGGGTCTCGGCGATGTAGAGGAGGCCGCACCGGGAGAAATGCCTGAGAAATTAGACTGTCGAGTCAACTGACTCTGTCTGGCCTTGCGCTTATTGATTAATTTTACCCTTTAATGACGTTTGCATTAAAGTCTGTGAAATATCAATCCATTTGAGTGTCTCTCATTCCGCAGTTGGGCCATATCCCCACCGTTGTGACAGACGCTGCTTGAGCCAGCAGGCTTTCTCAATGGATGTTGGAAGGGCAGGTGCTTCGAGGTGGACAGATAGATGAAGCCTTTCTTTTCCCAATCTGTATTAACAACTTCTCTGAAGGAACAAATACATCATTTAGAAGTCCCTTGGTGATACAAAACATTGGAATTTATACTATATTTTGTTTATGAAAAACAAATTGTCTTATTTCTGTTCAATTTGAAATTTAATTGTCATTCAACCGGACAGGAAACAGTCAAAAGAAACATGGTTACTCCGGGGTCAAGATGCAAGACGTAGTAACAGTAGTCACACACAGCACAGCGCACATATCGCACATTGAAGGAGGCAAACACATATGCGATGTCACTAACAAACAGTCACAAAAAACACGTATAGTCGGACACCATGAGCTCAAGAATGCTGTAGGAGCAGACAGTCGGAGACAGTAGATGTTGGCTTCTACCGAACGGACACCGGGGTGCGGGTGGCTTCACCGGCTACAGCGTGGACGTAACGCCACATTGCCTCAGGTGGAGTGTAACGAATCTGACCCCTCTCACTGGGTGTCAGCAAACAGGAGATGCCTCAGCTTGAGCCCGAGTCCTTGCTACGACGAGGCCACGCAGCTACCCCGCCGTTTGCTAATAGATCATTGATTCAGAGTTAGACCACTCCGCACTGACAGCGTCCAAGAGCGTCTTGTTATCGCAATAAACGGGTTTAAGACGATTCCTCGCTGTTAGTCTACACACAACCTGGCACAGCGACACTTCCAATACCTCTCTGACGCAGGTAGCAGCTCGATGCACACCAAGTCCAGCTCCTTCGCTTTCTTCCCCAACTAGAAACTCACCGATGCGGTAACCCAACAATATTTAAAGTTCTTAATGTTCAGGGGGAACATTATTACAAACCTTTACAAAGAACAATAGCACCCAAGGGGAGGGAGATGGTGCAGAAGTGTTGGAAAGTAGCAAGTGTATCCGGGTGAGTTGGTGTGATAGTCAGATGGACGCTGGCGTGGTCTAGTGCTCGGTGGTCGGACGTTTTTTTTCTGTTATTTATATCAACGGTTATTAAAGGTCTTGATCAATACGTTTGCTGGTGAATCATTATTGGCAAGACTCGTTCATACTCAAGAAGATTAGCTTATATAATGGGAGATCCAGATCAGTTAGGAAAGAGGACGGAGGCGTGCCAAATAGACTTCAATACAATTGAGTGTGAGCTGGTGCATTTCGGAAATCAAACCTACACAGAATTTGTTCTGGGTCGCCAGCGAGTGAAATGGAGCAGAGGGACCGAGGACTGTAATGAATTGTTCGCAGGGTCACAGGGTGGTGAAGACGGCGTTTATCCCGCCGGCTTTCATTAGGACACTATGAGTGCAGGAGTTGGGATATTATATTGCAGTTGTATATGTCGTAGGTGAGTCTATTTTTGCCGTACTAAGCATAGTTATGGCCGTTGCATTCTGGAAATTCCTTCTCTAAACTCCAGATAATGCAAAGAAGATTTCCGATGATGTTTTGAGTACCAAAAGGCTTGAGTTAGAAGGAGACGATGATCACGCTTTGTCTTCACTCCTTGAATGTAGGAGAATGAACAACGACATTACAGAAGTGTTTTAAATTTTGAATGGCAGAGATTTAGTGGACATTAACAGCCATTGTCCGAAGTCAAGGGAAACCAAACGACATAGATTAGCTATGAGAGGTAAAGGTTTAAAAAGGGCATGAACAGCAAATGTCTCACGCAGGGCTATGAAGCAACTTCGGCCTTACGCAGGAAATCCGGATAAGCTGCCTTGGTACACAAGTCGGCATGGATTCGTTGGGCCGAAGAGTCTTTATACATGGTGCATTTATCTCTGTATCTATCGGCGAGATGCGGCAGATGCTACTGGACAAGCAATACGTAGAATTTACTAGTAATTCGTCATACTTGGGTCTGAAGCTCTGATGCATCTATTCCATTTCTCTCACACCCGATCCTCCCGCCGCAAAACCAGGGATAGGCTTCTTCTTGTCCTCACCTGCCACCCCATTAGCCTTCGCATCCAGCATATAAATTTCCATGACTTCCGCCATCTCCAATGGGATCTCACCTCCTCCCCCTCCAATCCCCGCCACTTTCGGCTTCGCAGCGATTCCCACGCGAATCCCATATCCATTCGTCCCTCCCCACTGATCTCCCTGCTTGCACTCATTCCTGCCAACTACACCTGCCCGTGCACCTCCACCTTTTCTGCCAATCGGAACCCCAAGCAGAGCTTCCAGGTGATGCGACACTTCAGCTGAGAGTTCATTGGGGTCATCTACGGCATCTGCTGTTCCAGGTGGGGCGTCCTGTGTATTGGTGAGATTCGACGTAGATTTGTAGACCATTTCACCTCTCCAGAAAAAGCGGGATCTCCCTGCAGTCACCGATTTTAATACAACTTCCCATTCATATTCCGACATGTCAGTCCATGGCCTCCTCTACTGGCACGATGAGTTCACACTCAGCTTAGAGGAACAACACCTTATATTCCATCTGGGTAGCCTCCAACCTAATGGCATGAACATCGATTTCTCGAAGTTCTGGAAATACGATTCTTCAACATTCTTCGACCGTCTCCGATCAGATTCACATTTCTCCAGCCCTTTACCCTTTCACCAATCAAATTCTTAGCCTTTCACTTCGCCCCCTACTTATTCTGACCTCGTTTTCTTTCAGGTCCTACTGAAGCGTCTCGATCTGAAACGTCGACTGTTTATTCCTTTCCATGGATGCTGCATGACCACCAGAGTTCCTCCAGCATTTTGTGTTTAAATCCCTGCTACTTATTCGCTCTCTTTTATTTCTGTTATTCAGAGCAGTTGGGGCGTTCTTCCACAGAGACCAAATTCAAGAAGACAGCAATCAACCATCATCAGTCAGAGTCAGAATGGACGCAGGTATGCTCAGTGTTTCTTTTTTTGTCCATTGAACCTCCGTCCGTATGGTGCACATACAACATTGAACTTTGACTATAGACATAGAAATCTACAGCACATTGCAGGCCCCTGGCCCAATGTTGTTCTGATCATGTAACCTACTCTAGATTCTGCTTACAATTTCCTGAGCGCATAGAGGAAATAGGTTAAAGGTGAAAGTTTAAAGGGGATTGAGGATGCATGGCTTACACTGAAACGGAGCGCTTGAGTAAGCAGGAAACGGAGGGATATTGACCATGTGCCTGTAGATGAGATTGGTTTAAATTCACACCGTGGTCGGCACAGTCATGCTGTGATTTTCAATTGTCCACAGATCGGAGCTCTGAAATCTCCGCCTTCCTGTCACACTGTGTCGATCACCAACTGTTCCAGTTGACGAAATTCTATCGGGACCGACTGGAGCAGGCGATTGAGGAGGGTGTGGAGGAACTCGGCCTCATGTTAACAGGCGAGGATCATTTCACGGGACGGGAGCATCACGTAAGTCGAAAGGACACAGACTGAGTGCAGATTCTTCTAAAGCTATTACAGACCCACAGTATTGGTGCACAAGAAATGTCGGTCATTGAAAGGCCAAGATACTTATGGTCAATAATAACAAAAGTGTCCCCAGATGCAGCTACACTGAGCCTTTATTAAACCAATAGCAGCCTCTATCAGGTTTAGACTGGTTAATGTATAGCCAATCACTGACATGAGACTTTAGTACTGTGCCAACCTGATGGAACTTGCAAGTGTACAGGAAACCACTTCACACCAATCTGTCTCATTTCCCATTACATTCGCAAAGCTCAATCGTTATTGCCACACACCAGTTTGCGTTCGCTTCATAACCCATGTATAGTGACTGGTTTTGCAGATCATCTGTCGAGTCTACCCTCACCCCCAGCAACTATTGACCAGACACTACTGAATATCGTCTCTCTTGTGAACGGCTGAAACTCTTGTATTTGAGCAACTATCCCATTATACCTCGTGGTTCAGTGAACTTCTGTTGCTTGTGTCTGTTATATTTACAGGTTTGAAAAAAAATCCTACCGTATATACTGTTAAGATTACAAGACATATGATCGCCATGCCATCATTGCTCTCAACCCCAATTTCCTGCCTTTCCCCATATCCTTTAGAACGAACATAGAACATAGAATAGTACAGCACATTACAGGCCATTCGGCACTCAAAGCCTGACTGCCATATAACCCCCACCTTAAATACATCCATATACCTGTCTATGTAGTCTATGTCTATATACCTGTCATAGTAGTCTCTTAAACTTCCCTAGTGTTGCTGCCTCCACCACTGACTCAGGCAGTGCATGCCACGCACCAACCACTCTCTGAGTGAAAATCCTTCCTCTAATATCCCCCTTGAACTTCCCTCCCCTTATCTTAAAGCCATGTCCTCTTGTATTGAGCAGTGGTGCCCTGGGGTAGAGGCGATGGCTGTCCACTCTGTATATTCCTCTTAATATCATGTAGACCTCCACCATGTCTCCTCTCATCCTCCTTTTCTCCAAAGAGTAAAGCCCTAGCCCCCTTAATCTCTGATCGTAATCCATAATCTCTAAACCAAGCAGCATCCTGGTAAATCTCCTCTGTACCCTTTCCAATGCTTCCACATCCTCCCTATAGTGAGGCGACCAGAAAATACACAGTACTCCAAGAGTGGCCTAACCAGAGTTTTATAGAGCTACATCATTACATCCCGTCTCTTAAACTATATCTCTCGACTTATGAAAGCTAACACCCCATAAGCTTTCTTAACTAACCTATCTAACAGTGAGGTAACTTTCAGGGATCTGTGGACATGTACCCCTAGATCCCTCTGCTCCTCCACACTTCCAAATAGCCTGCCATTTACTTTGTACTCTGCCTTGGAGGTTGTCCTTCCACAGAGTACCACCTCATCCTTCTCCGGGTTGAACTCCAGCTGCCACTTCTCAGCCCACTTCTGCATCATATCAATGGCTCTCTGTAATCTTCGACAATCCTCTACACTATCTACAACACCACCAACCTTTGTGTATTCTGCAAACTTGCCAACCCACCCTTCTACCCTCACATCCAGGTCGTTAATAAAAATCACGAAAAGTAGAGGTGCCAGAACAGATCCTTGTGGGACACCACTAGTCACAACCCTCCAATCTGAATGTACTCCCTCCACTACGACACTCTGCCTTCTGCAGGCAAGTCAATTCTGAATCCACCTGGCCAAACCTCCCTGGATCCCATGCCTTCTGACTTTCTGAATAAGCTTACTGTTTGGAATCTTGTCAAATGCCTTACTAAAATCCATGTAGATCACATCCATTGCACTACCCTCATCTATATACCTGGTCACCTCCTCAAAGAACTCTATCAGGCTTGTTAGACACGATCTACCCTTCAGAAAGCCATGCTGACAGACCCTGATCAGACCATGATTCTCTAAATGCCCATAGATCCTATCTCTAAGAATCTTTTCCAACAGCTTTCCCACCACAGACGTAAGGCTCACTGGTCTATAATTACCCGGACTATCCCTACTACCTTTTTTGAACAATGGGACAATATTCGCCTGCCTGCAATCCTCCGGTACCATTCCCGTGGACAATGAGGACATAAAGATCCAAGTCAGAGGCTCTTCCCTCGTCTCGTGGATCAGCCTGGGGAATATTCTGTCAGGCCCCGAGGACTTATCCGTCCTAATGTACTTTAACAAATCCAACACCTCCTCTCCCTTAATATCAACATACTCCAGAACATCAACCTCACTCATATTGTCCTCACCGTCATCAAGTTCCCTCTCATTGGTGAATACCTAAGAGAAGTTTTCATTGAGGAACTCGCTCACTTCCACAGCCTCCAGGCACATCTTCCCCTTTTTATCTCTAATCGGTCCTACCATCACTCCTGTCATCCTTTTGTTCTTCACATAATTGAAGAATGTCTTGGGCTTTTCCTTTACCCTACTCGCCAACGCCTTCTCATGCCCCCTTCTTGCTCTTCTCAGCCTCTTCTTAAGCTCCTTTCTTGCTACCCTATATTCCTCAATAGACACAGCTAATCCATGCTTCCTAAACCTCACGCATGTTGTCTTCTTCCACCTGACGAGATTTTCCACCTCACTTGTCACACATGGTTCCTTCACACTATCCATTCTTTATCTTCTTCACCGGGACAAATTTATCCCTAACATCCAGCAAGAGATCCTTAAACATCGAAAACATGTCCATAGTATATTTCCCTGCAGAAATATCATCCCATTTCACACCCGCAAGTTCTAGCCTTAGAGCCTCATCATTTGTCCTTCCCCAATTAAAAATTTTCTGTTCTTCCTTATTATTATGCAAAAGGACAAGGAGCGGTAATCATTTTCCCCCAGATGCTCAGCCACTGACAGATCTGTGAGCTTACCCGGTTCGTAAGCATTCCCCTTAGTCGGCCTGTCAACATATTGTGACAGGAATCCATCCTGGACACAGTTAACAAACTCTGCCCCATCGAAACCCTTGGAACTAATCAAGTGCCAATCAATATCAGGGAAGTTAAAGTCACCCATGATAACAACCTCGTTATTTTTGCACCTTTCCAAAATCGGCCTCTCAATCTGCTCCTCGGTATCTCTGCTGCTACCAGAGGGCCTATAGAATATCCCTAGTAGAGTAACTGCTCCATTCCTGTTCCTGACCTCCACCTATACTGACTCAAAAGAGGATCCCGCTACATTCCCCACCCTTTCTGTAGCTGTAATAGTATCCCTGACCAGTAATGCCACCCTCCTCCACTTCCCCCCCCCCTCTATCCCTTTTAAAGCACTGAATCCAGGAATATTGAGAATCCATTCCTGCCTTGGTGCCAGCCAAGTCTCTGTAATGGCCACAACATCATAATTCCACGTATGTATCCAAGCTCTCAGTTCATCACCTTTGTCCCTGATGCTTCTTGCATTGAAGTACACGCAATTTAGCCCTTCCACCTTACTAACTTTACACCCTTTATTCTGCTTCGCGTTCTTCAAAGTCTCTCTATATGTTAGATCTGGATTTACTCCATGCTCTTCTTTCACTGCTCTATCGTTCCGGGTCCCATCCCCCTTAAAAATCAGTTTAAACCCTTCCGAACCATGCTAGCAAATAGCTTTGAATACCTTAATAATCAGGAACCTATCAGACTCCTGTTTAAATAGATGGATGCATTGTATATGGATTTCAGTAAGGCATTTGACAACTTTCTCTTACAAGGCTCTTTCAGTAAGTAAGGAAGCATGGTATCGAAGGAGAACTTGCTGGGATCCAACCTCGGCTTGACCACAGAAGGCCAAGGGTGGTTGTAGCTGGTTGGTATTTTGAAAAGAGGTCGGTGACTCCTCCTGTTTGTGATTTTTATATATGACCTGAATGAAGAAGTAAAAGGGTGGGTTAGTAAGTTTTGCGGTGTGGTGTATAGTCTGCAGGGTTGTCAGAGGTTACAGCGGGTCATCGAGAGGATGCAGAACTGGGCAGGAAAGTGTCAGATGGAGTTCAACCCAGACAAGTGTGAAGTGGTTCATTTTGAAAGTTCAAATTTGAAGACAAAATACCATATTAACAGTAAGACGCTTGGCAGTGTGGAGGATTAAGGAGATCTTGACGTCCGTGTTCAAAGGACGCTCAAAGCTGCTGCGCAGGTTGACAGTGTTTTTAAGAAGGTGTGTGGTGTGTTGGTATTTATCAACCGTGAGATAGAGTTCAGGAGCCGTGCGGTAATGTTACAGCTATATTGGACCGTAGTTAGACCCCCTTAAGGTACTGTGTTCAGTTCTGGTCACTTTACAACAGAAAAGAAGTGGATACTATAGAGAGAGCGCAGAGGAGAATTGCTGGATGAGAGAGCGTTTCTTATGAGAACCGGTTGAGTGATCTTGGCGGACAATGTTTTTTTAAGAGATAGGTACTTGGAGTTTAGAAACATAGATGGATGTGGTAGGGAAATTCTAGGCAGTTTCTAGAGTAGGCTATATGGTCGACACAACATTGTGGGCCGAATGGCCATAAATACACTATGTTCTAAAAATACCTCATGGCTTGGCTTCCACGGTTTACTGTGGCAATCAATTCCACAGATTCGCCACCCTCTGGATAAAGAAATGTTCGCACATATATTGCTGAATGACTATCAATAAAACCACGATATGCTAAGTATGCGTACGTGAACAAAATATTATCTAGAGACCGCCTTCTAATTACCATTACGTACCGGGGCACATTCAATTATTCCCACCCAGACTGAATGGTATCGAAGGGCCACACATGATATCTAACCATAACATTCCCCATTTGATGTCTGATAATCCCAGGCCAAACTCCTTTTCGCCATTACTACCAGTTGCATTGATATTCTTGACATGCTCAGAACTCTTAAAGTTGCTGGCTGCTCCTCGGTGCAAGTTCCCAGCTGTAGGCTGAAACCGGAGCACTCATGTTACCAGGCAGTTAAGCCTGAGTCTGCCACAGTCCATCATGTGAGCCTGCTTGGTTTTAACCAGCAGTTTACCCCGGGGAAACCCGACAGTGACACTGTCATTGCTGGATCTGGTGATTTCTCTGTCTGTGTTCAGGATGGACCCGTACCCATCCAGTGTCCGCACTCCCTGTTCCTGCAGATCCTTTCCTCCTGCCTGCAGCCCGCCTCTCTCCGTCTCTCAGTATACTCCCCATTGCTCATTACAGAGCGTGACTGAGCTCGCAGAGAAGGGAAACCGAGCGGGCGCTTCCGAACTCCTCCTGGATCTGGTGATGGAGAAGGGCTCCGGGGCCCGGAGGGTGATGTGGGAATCCTTTGTGAAACTACACCACCATTTACCGAAGCTTAACAGAATATTGAAGGAAATACAGGAACGTGGTATGTTGAACAATACACTGTGTGTTACAGATGTAAATGCTGCCGAATTTATAGTGTTGCAGAGAGCAGACGTCATGCAAGTTATTCTGTTTTAAACAGGTGATGCGCAGTTCGCCTACATGGACACCGAGCGGGGTTTATCTGAAGTGCCCACACACCTAAAAGGTAAGTTGAAATACCAACCTTTTTATTTCGCTCTGAGAATATTTACCCCTGTTTAGCTCGTGTTGGAATCTGGGCGCCTGGAGGACTGAAAGCCATTTAGATTTGCCATAGTCCTCAGACAGCCTGCCAACTTTCGAGCTTTTGAGCAGAAACCTCCAATACGAGTCCAGTATTCGGCCAAGAAGCTGCCCTGAAGCTCTTTCGATTCTTTTTCATCTGATCTGAACGCTATACTCTCTTGTTGTTCGCACCACATCTCCAGGGTAAAGACGTTGAGCACCCTGTCTGTGTCCGTCATGACAAGGTACCTCTATCCGCCCACCCCTCAACCTCCTAGATTTCATCGAATAATATCCAGTTCTATGCAATCTTTCCTTGTAACTGTGGTCGTCGAGTTCTGACAACATCTTGGTGAACCGTTTTTACACTTTCTCTAATTTACTAACATTTTATCAT
Source organism: Hemitrygon akajei (assembly GCF_048418815.1). NCBI lineage: Eukaryota > Metazoa > Chordata > Chondrichthyes > Myliobatiformes > Dasyatidae > Hemitrygon > Hemitrygon akajei. Next base: position 63,072 of record NW_027332052.1, read on the forward strand.
GACAAGGTGACAAAATCTGTACAATGACTCCTCGTGAGTCAGTAACATCTTACAACTGCAACGTGTACTCAAAACGCTGACTGACATGCTTCAGTCTGCCGAAAGCCTTCTTCACCATCCAATCTACCTGAGATTCTGCTTTCAGTGACATCTGCACTGGCACGTCCACATCCCTCTGTTCAATATCAGAACCGCAGGGCTCTACAATTTGTTTTATACTACAGGCATTAAAAGAGATATCAGAGGTAGTTTTCTTTATCCTTTACCCAGAGAGTGGTGTCTGGAATGCGGTTCCGGGGTTAATGGCTAAAGCTGATAAATTAGGGTCATTCAAGCGACGCTGAAATAGGTACATGGATGAATGCAATATTGAACGTTATGGACTACTAAGGAGTGGAGGATTTGTGTGATCGTAGTGTTTGTTAAAAAGTTGGTACAAAAGCCTAGTTCGGCAGAATTTAAACTGTAAAGGGAGTACGTATTTCTGTAAAAGTGGAACATTGAAATATCCAGGACTGTGCGTTGACCTCGTGTTCATCAGAGCTTTGTGAAACTGCAATTATTAACAAAGTGGCAAACGCCACCATCAGGGAAGACATGATCCCATGGGACGCGGGAACTAGGAAGTTTAAATGATTTTGCTATGGTATTCATTTTCAGCACTGTATGTAGGCCGGATCCCCACCGGCAGACAAACATTGTCTGAACTTCTGCAAAACCTTTCGCAGCGAAAATGCGTTGGGGGACTCGTGACAATTACATATTGTTTTCATAATGTCCTCAGGCGTTCAGAGGAATCACAAAGAGACTCTGCGCGCACAGACACTTTTCCCTGACGTTGTGATGGATGCACAGTGTCATAGACTATTACAACATGGAATCGGGCCTTTCGGTCAAACACATCCACGCGAATAATGTTACCCAGCGAGTTAGTCCCATCTTCCCCCGTTTGGCCCATAACCCTCTAAAGTTCTCCTGCCAATGTGCCTTAAACCTTGATAATATGCCCAGATCACCCACTTTATCTGTCAGGTCATTCCAAATGAGAAAATGTGTTGGGGGACTCGTGACCATTACATTTTTTGTTCATAATGTCCTCAGGCGTTCAGAGGAAACACAAGGAGACTCTGCGCGCACAGACGGAAGAACTGAGAGTGAACACGATCCTGATGAGCGAGAAGGAGAACGTTTTCCAGCTGGTTGATCGATACGCTGAGCTCACGGTCATTTCCACTGTTCGAGATCGGAGACTAGTGGAACATGAACTGCTGGCAAGAGGCAGAGTCCACGAGGAATGGAGGGAGAAACATCTCCGCAGAGAGCTGGAGAAAATCCGCATTGCTCATTTGTTTCAGAGCAATGACTCACATCGTTTTCGAGACAAAATGAAGAAATTATTTACACCACCGAGGTCCGGGTGTTCTGCAGCTGTGGCCGGAGTCCCAGGGATCGGAAAAACAACAATGGTACAAAAGATTGTTTATGACTGGGCTACGGGAAAAATATACGAACAATTCCAATTTGTCTTTAGTTTCAAATTCCGGGATTTAAACTCCATTAATTGCAGAATAAACCTGAGGGAACTGATTCTGGATCACTATCCTTACTTTAGGAATATCCTGAGAAAGGTCTGGAAGAACCCAGAGGGATTGCTGTTTATATTTGATGGTTTGGATGAATTCAAACACAGAATCGATTTTGCTGACAGTCGGAGAGACACAGAACCCAAGCACCAGTGCCCAGATCCCGAGTGCTGGTGTGAAGTGTCGGATATTGTGTACAGTTTAATCCAGGGCAAGCTGCTCCCAGGGTGTTCAGTGCTGGTGACCACCCGCCCCACTGCGTTACATTTATTGGAAAAGGCCGAGATCAGAGTCCGGGCTGAAATCCTGGGATTTGTTGGTGAGGAACGGAAGGAATATTTCTTCAGGCATTTTGAAGATCAGACGGTGTCAGCAGCTGTTTTCAAACACGTGAAAGAGAACGAGATTCTGTACACTATGACCTACAACCCCTCCTACTGCTGGATCCTTGCTCTAGTACTGGGACCCTTCTTCACACAAAATGTCAGGGGCACGCAGCGAATTCCCAACACCATCACCCAACTATATTCCTACTATATATACAGCATCCTGAAAAACCACGGCCGTGAGATTGAGAACCCTCGTGATGTGTTACTCAGAGTTGGTCTGATGGCCTTTAGAGGAGTGTCCGAAAAGAAAATTGTGTTTACAGGTGGAGATTTGATCAACTACGACCTGCAGCCTTCCCAATTCCTGTCCGGGTTCCTAATGGAGCTTTTGGAGAGAGAAGATTCTGCCCGGAGCGTGGTGTACACATTCCCACACCTCACCATCCAAGAGTTTGTAGCTGCAGTCGCACAATTCCTGAATCCACATCCCGGGGATATCCTGAAATCCCTCAGTGAAGCCCACAACACGACAGATGGGCGATTCGAGGTATTTCTCCGTTTTGTTGCTGGTCTCTCCTCCCCAATGACAGCTCGGGGCCTGGAGGACTTTCTGGGTCCATTTCCTCATGAAACAACCTGCCAGGTGATTGACTGGGTGAAGGAGGAGTTTCAACGCCAGAGTGGAAACACAGAGAGTGAAGCTGGTAAAAGGAGCCTCCTGAACACATTGCACTACCTGTTTGAGTCTCAGAATAGTGGACTGGCTCAGGCCACCCTGGGATCTGTGGAAACACTTTCATTCAGTGGATTGACACTGACCCCGATTGACTGCGCTGTCCTGTCTCATGTCATCGGACTCTGTGATACAATAAAACACCTGGACCTGGAGAAATGCAACATTCAGTGTGAAGAAATCCAGCGGCTGGGACCCGGGCTGCACAAGTGCCACGAGTTGAGGTAACTTGATGTATCTCTCATTATGAACTGTGAAACTTTTCCATTGTGTTTTTCAATATAAAAGAATTTGGCTAAAATTGTAGTAAATCGGATTGTGAAGAACTGTGACGAATGCCCAGGGGGTCGGTCAGTAAATCTCCAAGGACGGGAGGGTTCTGTTGTTCCTTGTGAAGAGACATTGAAGACCATCAGATTAGTGACAACGGCCATTGGTTTAATGGTAGTAAATCACAGGAGTGGCCGTGTTTCTCGCTGCCTGTGACACGTCCATTGAGGATGTTTCTTCTCACTGTCAATGACACCCAGACCGACACTGCCTGCACCGTGTGGGTCAGAGATTCACACCATCTTCCTGGTGAGGGACTAGTGAGGGCCAGTAGACTCTCCTAGTGAGAGGGTGAGGCAGAACTCTGTGAGATTGTCCTGTCCTTGTACTTCCCTGTGCGTGATTATCATCATCGCTCCACTTGTGCGTATTTGCTCACTATCAGATACACAGTCCAATGTGAGCACCTCCTCTCCAGATTGTGGGCCTAACCCCTATCGCTTCCTCTTGCGGGATCATCGTTTCTTATCGCTAGCCTTCTGTGGGATATGTCTGCTTCATCCCCGCCCCACCACCGTCCTCCTGTTGGATCCCTCTTTCCCATCCCCTTCGTCCTGTGGATCTCTGTGCACCAATCCCCTTCCTCCTGTCTGAACTCTCTCCCAGTCTCCCCCCCCCCCCGCTGGATCGCTCCTCCACACCCCTTCCATCCTGTGGAATCTCTCTTCACCACTCCACATCCTACTGACGGACAACTCTTCCCCATCCTCCTTCATCCTGTTGGGTCTCTCTTCTCCCATTCCTCTTCCTCGTGGCGTCTCTCCTCTCCATTCCCCTTCATCCTCTTTTATGTCCCTTCCACATCCTCCTTCCACGTGCCTGTTCTCTTTTCCACACCCGCCTTATTCCTGTGGGAACACTCTTCCCTATTCTCTTCATCCTCCGAGATCTCTCTGTCGTAATTCCCTTTCTTCCGACGTTACTTTCTTCGCCACCACCCTCCATCCTGCCGGATCAACTTCCCTCGTCCGCTTTCTCCAGGCGGATGTCTGTTCCCCAGCCCCGTTCAGCAGTAGAGTCTCTCTGCCGCATCCTTATCTTTCTGTGGGATCTCTTTCCAAGTCCACTTCCTCCTTTTGGATAACCTCTTCCACATCCTCCTTACTACTGCGGAATGTTCATTCGCATCCCACTTCCTCCTGTGGTATCTTTCATGACTTCTTCTTGTGGGACCACCCTTCGTATTCCCCTTCCGACGGTCGGATACCTCTTCCACAAGCTCTTAAACTGAGAATCTCTTTTTGCGCATTCCCTTGCACCTGTCCGATCACATTTCCACGTCCCATTTCCCCTGTGGGATCTCTCTTCCTCCCGTCGGATCTCTGTTCCCATTCCCCTTCATCCTGAGGAAATATCTCCTACATTCCCCTTCTCACAGTTGGAACTCACTTCTGCTGGGGATCTGTCTTGCGCGGTCCCCTGCCAACTCACCAATCTCTCTTCCCCATCCCAACCCCGTGTGGCATTACTCTTCACTATTCCCTTCCTCCTGAGGGAATCAATCGTCCTACCTCTTCCTCCTGAGGGATTCTCCTTGCTATCTCCCTTTTTCCTGTCGGATTTCCCTTCCCCATGCCCCTTTTTGCCGCTGGAGTCTCTCCGCCTATTTATCTTCTTCTGTTGTGGGGGACTCTTCCACAATCGCCTTTGAACATCTTCCCATCCAACATGATCTTCACCATGGGAATGTATCTAAACTTCAATCCTGCTCCTTCCGACGCCCATGAAACAGGAATATCTTTCTGACCACCGGGATTGAGACAGAATAAGTGGAGTTTGCAGGGTCACACCGACAGAATAAATTACCTCCATTCGGTGAATACCCTGGGGCTGGTCAGCGAGGGACATTGACAATGATGGGAACTCTGTTCCGTGGTTTACTGAAGGGTTTAATGTTTCCTGAAATATCAGAGTGAGATAAATTCCCTCAGACCCACGTTTTGAATCACTTTGTTCATCAATTTTCCGTTTGTGTTTAGAGTTGGGCGCAATGAACTGGGAGATGCAGGAGTGAAACTGGTGTCTGCGGCTCTGAGGAACCCAGAGTGTAAAATACAGAAACTGTGGTAAGTACCAGACTGTGGGAGATTGTGTTTACAGTCACTGGGTGTCTGACACTGAACATTAATGTGATCAGTAATTCTGTCACTGATAAACACTGGGGATTTGTACCGTCTCCTGTCTCTCTGTGTCCTTCACCCTCACTCTCTCTCATCTCCAGGCTGAACAATGTCGGTCTCACAGATTCTGGTGCCGAGGATCTCGTCTCTGCTCTCAGTACAATCCCATCACTGACGGAGCTGAACCTGAGTGAAAATGAACTGGGAAATTCAGGAGTGAAACTGGTGTCAGCGGTTCTAAGGAACACAGAGTGTAAAATACAGACAGTGCGGTAAGTACCAGACTATGGGAGATAGTGTTTACATTCACTGTGTGTCTGACAGTGAACATTAAAGTGATCAGTAATTGTTTTACTGATAAACACTGGGGCTTTGTACCGTCTCCTGTCTCTCTGTGTTCTTCACTCCCTATCTCTCATCTCCAGGCTATTCAGTGTCGGTCTCACAGATTCTGGTGCCGAGGATCTCGTCTCCGCTCTCATTACAACGCGATCACTCACGGATTTGGACTTGAGTGTTAATAAACTGGGAGATTCAGGGGTGAAACTGGTATCTGAGGCACTGAAGAACCCAGAGTGTAAAATACAGAAACTGTGGTAAGTACCAGATTGTGGGAGATTGTGTTTACAGTCACTGGGTGTCTGACACTGAACATTAATGTGGTCAGTAAGTGTGTCACTGATGAACACTGGGGATTTGTACCGTCTCCTGTCTCTCTGTGTCCTTCACCCTCACTTTCTCTATCTCCAGGCTGAGTGGTGTCCGTCTCACAGATTCTGGTGTCGAGGATCTCGTCTCAGCTATCATTACAAACGGATTACTAACGCGGGCGAACCTGGGATCAAACTGGCTCACAGATCGATCTGTCCCCGCTCTTCGTCGCCTTATACTGGCAGTCCCGAGTCTGGAGCGGATTGTGTAAGTGTTAAGATTCAATATGATAAAAAGAAACAGCAGATCCGTAGGTTTTCTGGTGATATTTGTCTGTGAGTGTTGTTGAAACCTTAACTCCAGTCCTCCAGTCCCCTGTTACTGACATTGGTGGGTAATCTGTAATCTGAATATTTTATCTTTTTTCTTCCATCTGTTTCAGGCTGGTGAAGAATCGGTTCAGTCAAACCGGGGTGAAGGAACTGAGGTCTCTCCAAGAAACCAGACCAGGACTGAGCGTGATATTTGACCATCGGAATATGTGAAAATTTTCCCCCGAGGGATGAGGACATTTAAGCAGAATTCCCGGTTTTATCTTGAACGGTCGCCTTTAATTGCCTCGACCCAGAATTAATTCCAATAGACTCCGGCTCCAGCCGAGTGTGCTCTGACGTCAGAACCAGTCCCATAGTCGAGTGTTTCCATCTGCAGTGCAGCGGCCCTGCTTCCGCCGGATGTCCTGGTGCAGGTTTCGCCAAGGGGAACCGGGGACTTACACAGACAGGAATTGCAAAGCGGGCCATTGTTACTCGGGGACACCCGTGTCCCGGGTTGGATTATTCGGGAAGGGGATCGTTTTTCTCACTTTGGGCTGAGGACGGTAATTCGTCAGTCTTGCCACTATAGTGATGTTAAATTAACAAATACCTCGGCAGCGATCTCGGACACTGCCCTGAGGTGTGATTTTATAATCATCGATTCCCCGATTCAGAGTAACGGTGAGAAACGGGATTGATTATTCAACCTGTCTCTCGTTGTCGTCGGTCAGTTAATTGTGTGTTACTGTGTATGAATCGGGAGCAGCTTATTTATTTCCGTATGTTAGCAACTCATAGGTACTTTAATTTACATTTGTCATGATGAAATCAATAAAACACCGTAAATTCCTGTTCTGGTATCAGATGCGTCTTACTATGGGTAAAAAAAAAACACAGACCTCAGATTACTGCTGCCCCGCGCACCCAGCGCACTGTAACAGTGGTTTATATCTCTTCACAGAAAGACCGAATCTCATTTGCAGCCTGATGAAAGTCAGTCTCACAGAGTCTGGTGACCTCCCGCGCTCTCCTCGCTCGATGAATCTCTCATTCTCTCCTCGCTCCCTAACCCGCACAATCTTCCCACCCCGCTCTCATCGCTACCCTCCCCAAACCATCCCGCTCCCATCCGCGTGCTCAACCTGCGTGCCTATCCGCCTGGGGTCACTCTTTTCAACGACCACCGGCCTACCGTCCTTGTTTTCGCATCCCGCGGTCATCTTGCGTCGGCCACATTCTCGCTCTCTCGCTGCCATCCGTACCACACAGCCGAATACACTCCATTGTCGCATCATTCCCGTGCTTATGAAAGTCTGTTAAAAAGCTGGAGTATATCTACTTCAGGAGCAATGTCCAGGATCTCGTCCTCCACCTCCGCCGATTCTGCGCTCTCCTCGCTTCCCACCAGCACCCGGCACTCTGCATGCTCGAACCACACTCTTCAACTCCCCAGTTGCGCTTTCCTCACTCGGCTCCCTGCCAGAACTCACCTCGTTGACGCCCGCACTCTCCCTACGCCAGACCTCTAAATCGCTCCCCTGCGCCCCAACTACCTCGAACATCTCCCCACTCACAGCCTATAACCCTGCATATTTCTGAAGTCCTCATGCATTAGCCTCTATAACTACCCTCGGCAGGACATTCCTGTCTTCCCGCCTGTCTGTGAATATAAAAACTTCCCCTAAATCTTCTCCCATTTAATGGAAAATGTTGTGCCTATATTAATATCTCTTTAAATTCCCTAATATATCTGCTTCTACCACCATCCCAGGCAGCTCATTCCAGGCGCCATCCATAGAGTGTGTTAAAAAAAAACCTGCCCCACCCCCACATCTCCATTGGAATTGCTACGTCTCACTTTAAATGTATGCTCTCTATTGTTTGACATTTCACTCTGGTAGAAATATCCTGTCTGTCAACTTTATTCAAGCTTCTCATAAACTTTTAAATCTCTATCCGCAGTCTCCTGCCCTCCAGAGGAAAAAAAAAAAAAGTTTATCCAACTTCTTGTTATAGCCCATGCCCGGGTAAAAGTCTTCTGCACCCACTTCAAAGCCTCGGCATTCCAGTTCAAATTTCAAAGTAACATCTATTAACAGATTGCCTACTTGTCACCACACATAACACTGGGATTTTTTTTTGTGTGGATATAATGAGCAGATCTATAGAACAGTAACTATATACTGTATACACCAGGAACGATGGACTGGACACAGATGTGCAAAAGCAGATATAACTTTCAGTCGGTCACGTCGTTGTTGGTCTGCAACAGACCGGGCCGTAGGTTTACGCAGCTGAACATCCCGAGTGAAATAAACTAAAAACGTACAACCAGATGTCTCTGATAAAGTGGGAGAAGGGATTTTATTCTATTGATTTAGTCAGATTGAATTCAAATTTCCAGGTACAGAGGAGATCAGCAGGAACGTGCACCTTTCGCCCCGAAACGTTGACTGCTACTTTCCACAGATGCTGTCCGACCTGCTGAGCTCCTCCAGCTTGTTGTACGTGTTGCTTTGACCCCAGCATCTGCGGTGTACCTTGTGAGTACAGAGGAGATGTCAGGGGTAGGTTTTGGCACGCAGTGAGCGGCGAGTGCGTGGAATGGGCTGCCGGTGGCGCAGGTGGAGGCTGAAATGATAGGGTCTTTTAAGAACTACATGGAGCTCAGAAAAATGGAGGCCTGTGGGTAAAGCCTAGGTAGTTCTAAGGCAAGGACTTGTTCAGTACAGCTTTGTGTGCCGAAGGGCCTGTATTAAGCTCTAGATGTTCTATGTTTCTATGTAAGACGTACCTGTCACCTGTGATCTCATTGGACCAATAGAAAAAGCCTCACTCTAACTATTCCAGAAAGCGGTAGTGATGCGTCATTTATTGTTACGACGATGTCTGTATTTTTTTTTGTATTTTGCATTACTTTTGGCAGAACTAAAGTGCCTCTGCCCATTTGGCTTCAGAAAGATAAATCACAGTATTAACCGTCATTATTTACAGTGGCATGCAAAAGTTCGGGCACCCCTGATCAAAATTTCTGTCACTGTGAAAAGCTAACCGAGTAAAAGATTACCTGATTTCCAAAAGGTATAAAGTTAAAGATGACACGTTCTTTAATATTTTAAGCAAGACTACTGTTTCTTCATCTCCAGCTTTTTCAGTTTCAAAATAACAAAACAGGAAAAGGGCCCGAAGCAAACGTTTCGGCACCCTGCACGGTCAGTACTTAGTAGCACCCCCTTGGGCAAGTATCAGAGCTTATAAACGCTTACTGTAGCTAGCTAAAAGTCCTTCAATTCTTGTTTGGGGGATTTTTGCACATTCTTCCTTACCATAGGCTTCTAGATCTGTGAAATTCCTGGGTCGTCTTGCATCAAGTGCTCTTTTGAAGTCTATGCGCAGATATTCGATGATGTTTAGGTTGGGGGACTCTGAGGGCCATGACAAAACCTTCAGCTTGCGCCTCTTGAAGTAGTCCATTGTGGACTTCGAGGTGTTTTTAAGATCATTATCCAGTTGGAGAAGCCATCCTCTTTTCATCTTCTGCTTTTTTACATACGGTGTGATGTTTGCTTCCAGAATTTGCTGCTATTTAATTGAATTGTTGCAGCGAAATTTACAATTCGCAATTTGCACAAGCCCAAAGCATGATCGACCCACTCCCGTGCTTAACAGTTGGAGATGTTTTCTTCTCACAAAATTCTGTACCTTTTTTTCTCCAAACATACCTTTGATCATTGCAGCCAAAAAGTTCTATTTTACCTTCATCATTACACAGAACTTGTTTCCAAAATTCATCAGGCGTGTTTAGACGTTCCTTTGCAAACCTCGGATGCTGAATTTTGTGGTGAGTATGCAGGAAAGGTTTTCTTCTGACTACTCATCCATGAAGGTCATATTGGAGCAGGTGTCGCTGCGCAGTAGAACAATACACCACCACTCCAGAGTCTGCTGAATCTTCCTGAGCTTCTTTTGCAGTCAAACGGGGGTTTTGATTTGCCTTTCTAGCAATCCTACTAGCAATTCTCTCGGAAAGCTTTCTTGGTCTTTCAAACCTCAATATGACCTCCACCGTTCCTTTTAACTGCCATTTCTTAATTACATTACAAACTGAGGAAACGGCTACCTGAAAATGCTTTGCTATCTTCTTATCGCCTTCTCCTGCTTTGTGCGCATCAATTATTTTAATTTTCAGAGTGCTAGGCAGCTGCCTAGAGTAGCCCATGGCTGCTGATTGTTGGGACAAGATTTGAGGAGTCAGGTTATTTAGAAAGCTTTGAAATTGGCATAACCTGGCCTTTCCTAACGATGACTGTGAACAAGCCATAGCCCTAACAAGCTAATTAAGGTCGGAGATCTTGGTAAAAGTTATCTGAGAGCTCAAATCTCCTGGGGTGTCCAAACGTTTGTATGGTGCTCCTTTCCTATTCTTTCACTCTAAAATTGTACAAAACAAACATAATACACAAACCTTGCTTAAAATGTTGAAAAGAATCTTTCATCTTTAACTTTATGATTTTTGGAGATCAGTTCGTCTTCTACTCACTTAACTATTCACAGAAAGAGAAATTTTGACAAGGGCTGCCCAAACATTTGCATGCCGCTGTATGTTAAGTTTATTTTTCTAGCCAATTAAGCAATAAACTTCCAAAATAAATGCTAAGAGCTGTTGAATTTCAGTTCCGTAGAACGTTTGGAGGGAGGGTTCGATTTTCCTTGGAATGTGGAAAAAGTGACGGAATTTACTGGGGTGATATACAAGTTTGAAGGACATAATTAAAGTAGATGGAACGACTCTGATCTCATTGTTGACGGTTGGAACCGGAAGAATAGAATGAAAGTGTCTCGAAAAATCTAACCGAGGATCAAAGCACATCCTACACAACGAATAGAAATGCAGAGAACGGATTACATGTGCATTCACTTGGACTATTGCTATATTGTTAGAAAAACCATTTGCACGGGTTTGTTAAATCCAAATTGATTCTTACTAATTCGATGGAATCCTTTAATGAAGCAGACGATAAGCAAGCAAATGAAATGGGATGGTTACCGACTTTCAAAAGCTCTGGGTTGCCAACAAGATATAATATAGTGGCATAACAAGAACTGCTATTCTACAGAAACAATGCAGAACTCTGATACGTTACAATTTTTCTGGACTAGTGGAAGACTTAGCAGGAACACATCTTCTTAAATATTAACGAAGATGGAGTAAAGTTTGGAGGAGCATAACCGTGATGTACAGGAAGGTTAATGAAATTTTCCCAGTGGTCTCATCAGATCCCAGCAGGATGCACCGCTGTAACCACGCAGTCCTATTAATCCCTGTTTCTGCAAGCCCTCAAGGCCCCTACATTGACCAATTCTGTCAGCGACACAATCACTAATCGCGGACACACATCCCGCTTACTGTCCCGCAATTTTCCTACACAGCACTGACGACTACATTGGTGCTGCCTCCTGCAACCGTGCCGAATTCGTCGATTTCATCCTCTTTGCCTGCAAGTTCCACCCTGCCCTCAAATTCAGCTGGTCCTTTTCCGTCACTTTCTTTCCTTGCCTCTATCTCCGGAGACAGCCTATCAACCAATGTGTAGTAGTGCACCAGTGCTAGGCAGCTGCTTAGAGGAGCCCATGGCTGCTGATTGTAGGGACACGGTTTGAGGAGTCTGGGTATTTATAAAGCTTTGAAATTTGCATCACCAGGCCTTTCCTAACGATGATCGTGACAAGCCATAGCCCTAACAAGCTAATTACTGTCTGAGACCTTGGTAAAAGTTATCTGAGAGCTCTAAATCTCTTGGGGTGCCCCAACTTTTGCATGGTGCTCCTTTCCATTTTCACTCTAAAATTGTACAAAACAAAAATAATACACTAATATTCCTTAAAATATTGAAAAGAATGCTTCAGCTTTAACTTTATGACTTTGGAGATCAGTTCATTTTCTACTCTCTTCACTATTCACAGAAATTTTGACCGGGGATTTCCAACTTTTGCATGCCACTCTATGTATTACTTACTTCGTCATTATTCTTATTATTGCTATCTATTTTTGTATTTGCACAATTTGTTGTCGCTTCACATTGTGCGTTTGCCTGTTGTGTGTAGTTCTTCATTTATTCAATTGCGCTTTTTAAAATATTTGCTGTGAATGCCCTCAATAAGATGAAACTTGTGGTAGTATATGCTGCCATCAATGTCCTTTGATAATAAATGCAATTGAGCTTTTGACTTTGAACAGTAATATGGATTTTATTCAGCTTTCTGGTTCAGTTTCTCGACAATTTTTACCTTTGTGCTGCCCACCATGATCTGCCTGACTGTCAACACTTTAAATAAAAATATTGAACAAAAGACCTGCAATAAATATTGACAAGATTTCAATCGGGAAGGCGTAGTCAAAATCTGGCGACGTAATGACATCCTGTCTGCGTTCAATATCCCGAGAGCTGCTGCCAATCAGTTACTGAGTCTGAAATATATGCAAGTGTGGGATGCTTTTTCAAGGAAAATCAGAAACAGTGTGGTTGCTGCAAGGATTCTCTTCAATTTGCAAGTCCTCGTTTTGAACTTCTGACAACATATGGCGACACACTTTTGCATGATATACCAACTGCCAGAGACTCAGCTGAAAGCGAATTACAAAAGGTACAGTACTGGCCATCGAAAACTCTTTCATCTCAAGGGGACAATAGTGTTATATGAAGGATACCGCACCCAAGTTTTACAAAGCCCTTATACTATCATATCATAATATGATTAAATGCTTTTTTGAGATCCTGTAGACAAATTACAATGGCCCTTGCTCACCTACTCACTTCGTTACTTCTCTGAAACCTCTATCAACTTTGCGCAAAAGTATTTTACAGTAAAAAAGAAAACTCACGCTGATGCTGATTATCCCTAATAAATCTCCGAATTTCTGCATGCAAACTCAGACTGTCCGAAACGTCCTCTGGAATAATTTACCTACTATTGACGCTGCCCTACATTTCCTTGTTCATCCTTCATGAGACTCTTCAAGGAATGAACAGTATGGGCCCGACTGTACTCTTTATTTAAAGTGAGGCCTCGACTTTGGGGAGAGACGGAGTACAGATCACAATCTATTTCCGCTCTCATCTCATGCTTCCAACTCTCCGGAGGCCTCAGAAATTCCAGGCGGCCATTTTCGCCTTTGGTTTAGTACTCCGGTGTTGCATGATTTGTCAAGAATGCCTCAGCAGAGCAAATCAAATTTGTTGAGTTTTAACGTGTTTTCGCCAGGATTCTGAGTTAATTACAAACTGAACACTTCACTCGTTTTCACTAGATTGTATGCCGTGTCTCTCTCCAGAGAGACAACGATCGGAGCGGATATTGTTTGGCGTGTCCGTCCAATGGGCGGTAAATGTAGGAATCCTCACAGCTTATGTTCCTCATCGTAGCTACCCATTGCTGTGGGGTCCGGTTGGGCGCTGATTATTTCCTGACACCAAGGTTCTACTGTCCCGCGCGCTCTGCAACGTCATATATTATCTTGATCAATACCAGATGCTGACAACAGATCAGGCAGAATCTGAAGAGATATAGTCACGGTTAAGTGCGAACAGAGACAGTACATTCGGCCCGTCATTGCCTGCCAAAAACACTTTGATATACCTTAACCCTCCATATCCCTACTATCTTTGTACCAATCCAACTGTCTCTTAAAAGTTGAAACCGAGCTCGCCTGCACTACTTGTGCTGGCAAATCATTCCACACTCACCATCCTCCGGTTAAGAAAGTTAACCCTCAAAAATCTTGCTTTACTCTCTCAACCCATGACCCCTGGTTGTAGCCCCGCCCAACCTCCGTCGAGAAAACCTACTTGCATTTATCTTATCATACCCCACATAACTTTGTGTACTTCTATCAAATCTCTTCCCAATCTTCTACGTTCTAAAGAATACAATCCTGTCCTGTTCAATGTTTCCCTATAGCTCTGGACCTCCAGTCCAGGCAACATCCTTGGATAGTTTGGCTGCACTGTTAATCTTTGTTTACAGCTTTTCTGCACGTAAATCGCCAATTTGTGCTTCAATCTCTTCTTATACAACTTCAGCATAACATCCCATCTTCAGTGCTCAATACATTGAATTATGAAGGATAAAGTGGCAAGTGTCTTCTTTACGACCCCATCTACATGTGACGCTAATTTGAACCAGTTAGACAATAGACAGTAGACAGTAGGTGCAGGAGTAGGCCATTCGGCCTTTCTAGCCAGCTCCGCCATTCACTGTGATCATGGCTGATCATACACAATCAGTACCCCGTTCCTGCCCTTTCCCCATATCCCTTGACGCCGCTATCTATAAGAGCTCTATCTAACTCTCTCTTGAAAGCATCCAGAGACTTGGCCTACACTGCCTTCTGGGGCAGAGTATTCCACATATCCACCACTCTCTGGGTGAAAAAGATCTTCCGCATCTCTGTTCTAAATGGCCTACCCCTTATTCTTAAACTGTGGCCCTTAATAATCTTAAATGTTTCAATTAGATCCCCTCTCATCCTTCTAAATTCCAATGTATACAAGCCCAGTCGTTCCAATCTTTCAGCATTTGACAGTCCCGCCATTTCGGGAATTAACCTTGTGAACCTACGCTGCACTCCCTCAATAGCAAGAATGTCCTTCCTCAAATTTGGAGACCAAAACTGCACACAATACTCCAGGTGGGGTCTCATCAGGGCCCTGTGCAGCTGCAGAAGGACCTCTTTACTCCTATATTCAATTCTCTTGTTATAAAGGCCAGCATGCCATTAGTTTTCTGTACTGCCTGCTGTACCTGCATGCTTGCTTTCATTGACTGATGTACAAGAACACTTCGATCTCGTTGTACTTCCCCTTTCCCTAACTTAACTCCATTTAGATAGCAATCTGCCTTCCTGTTCTTGCCACCAAAGTGGATAACCTCACATTTATTCAGATTAAACTACATCTGCCATACATTCGCCCAATCACCTAGCCTGTCCAAGTCACCCTGCATTCTCATAACATCCTCCTGACATTTCACCCTGCCACCCAGCTTTGTGTCATCAGCAAATTTGCTGAAGTCACTTTTAATCCCTTCATCTAAATCATTCATGTATATTGTAAACAGCTGCGGTCCCAGTACCGAACCTTGCGGTACCCCACTGGTCGCAGCCTGCCATTCCGAAAGGGACCCGTTAATCGATACTTTGATCAAATCCGATTCATTGCACAACACTAAATCTATAATTGCCTTCTCCCTGGTAGGCTCCAGAACAAGCTGTTCTGAGAATTCATCTCGGAGACACTCCTAAAACTCCCTTTCTTTGGGTCCAGTACCATCCTGATTCTCCCAGTCTACCTGCATGTTGAAATCCCCCATGACAACTGTATCATTACCTTTGCGACATGCCAATTTTAACTCTTCATTCAACTTGCACCCTACGTCCAGACTCCTGTCAGTTATGGGAGTTATCCACAGGCCTTTTTACCCTCAGAATTTCTCAATTCTATCCATACTGACTCTACATCCCCTGATTCTATGTCCCCCCTCGCAAGGGACGGAATATCATTCCTCACCAACAGAACCACCCCACCCCCACTCCCCGTCAGGCTGTCCTTTCGATAATTCATTTCCCAGGTCCTGTCCGCTTGAAGCCATGTCTATGCTATTCCCGCAACATCTTACTTGCCAATTTCCAGCTGAGCCTCAAGCTCATTTACTTTATTCCTTATACTTCGTGCATTCATAATACTTTTAATTCGTCACTCCCTTCACCTTGCATACCAATTTCTATTTCACTTGGTCATACTGTATGATCTCTTCGTGAGTTTTCTGCTCCATTGATTCTGTTGTCCTTTTTTAACTTTTCTTTTAACTTCCCTTTAACTCCATCTTTATATTTCCAGTTCATCCCCTTTCGTATGTCTTTTTTTTTTCTGCTCGGGAAGAAATCGGATTATGTTAAAATATTTCAGCACAGTGAGTCTGACGCCAGTGGTTGGTAAATTATTTCACGGCATTCGAAGGAACAATATATATATATATATGTTCGGTAGATCGATAGCCATGACATTATTGTTGAAATTCAACATGGTGGTACGTTGCAATCGTACAAGCTTTTTTCCTAGGAGTTAACAGAAAATCTGATGAAGACGCGTCAGTGGATCTCGTTGACTTGGACATTAACAAGGCTTTTTACAAAGCCCACCTGGGAGGTTAGTCCAGACGGTTCGGTCCTTTTCTTTCAGCGGGATGTCGTAAACCGGATTCAACATGACTAGGGTAAAAGCCAGAGAGTCTGTGAAATCAGATCCATTATTCACTGACAGTGGCGTCTGAGGGAGATTGGGTCGTAAAGCGGTTTTTGGGCAGTTAGACATCGATAACTCAGACTATTTAGTTTAGGATGAAATTCTGACGTTGCATTGTACGTTGGCGAGGCTCAGTTTGGAGTATTGTGTGGAGTTCCGATCAACTACCTGCACAAAAAAATCACTGCGAGTGAACAAATACAGAGACAAGGTCTTTGTTGACACTTGAAGACCTCATTTTTGAGGAATGTTTGAATAGGTTAGTACATTTTTTTTCTTATCTTGAGCGTAGAGAATGTAGGGAGATCACATAGAGGGATACGAATTATAAGGGGTAAAAGGAAGCAGGCTTTTGTCACTACTTGGGTGAGACTAAAACTATCGTTCATAAGTCAGGGAAGAAACGTAACATATTTAAGTGCAAACATGTGGAGCTCTATTCCAAGATTGGGAAGAGTGTCCAACAAGCTGCTAGTGAAAGTGGCGGACATGGGTTTGAAGTGACACTTAAGACAAATTTGTGTAAGTACGTGAATGTAACGGTACCGAAGTCGAGGCATAACTTGATACGAACTGGATGGGTCCCTTTTTTTTGTGCTGTGGTACCTATTTCTCTGACTCTGAAATACATTGAATGAACAATGTAAACAATGAACAATGACAAACATTGTTTGTCATGCCCCGCGAAGAGTTCAGTGTGTTACCCAATGTCACAATGAGTAAAAATAGACAGAAACAAACACTGGTTGCTTGTTCACTGTCCTGTATCTAATGTAACTAAAGGGACATTAATTGGCTTAAGGGACATGTCTCCTGTTGTATCAGGGCTCATTGAACCAGTGCACTAGACAGTTGGCACTTTTCGTACAACCGATCACCGCTTCTGGCAGAAAATGGGATATCCAGCAATTTATTATATCGTCTCTATTTACTATCCCGTACTGGCAACCGTTGGTATTCCAGGTAAGCTCGTGGAAATGCCGAGATGTGCGACATAATGTAGTCTTTAAATTATACGCTGCAATTTAGAGCGGACGTGTTCTGCTATTCGAGTCTTTTAATATAAACTCACTCAGGAAATATTGAGAATAGAAGCACGTTTCACCGATTTGTTGAAAAATATGATTTACGTGACTTCGATGCCTTTAATGTTTTATTTATGTTTGATTTAATGTACGTTATCGTAACCTTACACATTTGTGTTTAGGATGTAATGATTATCACGACATTTGCCGCTGAAATTAAACCTGAGTGTGGTTCATACTCTAACAACAAAGTGATTGTGTTTGATTTATGATTTCTCTGTTTGGCATAGTTATGGTCGCTGTCCTGTGTGTTCAGCCAAAGGGTATGTGCTGTCCTGGTTGTCAGGATATTGGAAATTGCTACCTGAAGGTTCATAGGGGATACAGCGGAAAAGTAAAAACAACCCGGAGGGAAAAAGTGTTCAATGGGAATACGCTGAATTTAGGATTAACGAATTTATTTTGGAGGGATAGAGTTATGCAACACGAAAAAAAAAGGATATTTGATCCAAAGATCCCATGCCAAATCAGATGCCGGGCCATGTTTCAGCGTTCACCTCACAACCTTCCAAACGCTTCATAGCCATTTACCCGTCCAACTGCCTTATATTATTGGGACTGCCACAGGCACATCATCGCGCAGCGTAATTCATATGATTGCCCCATTTGTATAAAAGTTGCCCCTCAAACACCTATTGAACCTTTCCCACTTAATTTATTCCCGCGCCGTCAGGATCAGGATGCCTCAACCCTGCAAAAATAGACTGGGTGAATTTACACTGTCTCTGTCCCTTGTGGTTTTCTGTGCGTCAGTGTGATTAACTCCCATCTACCTGAGCTGCAGCGAATGTTGTCCGTCTCTGATCAATCTCTCTCTGCAAAGCAGTTTTTAAAATCCTAGAAGTACTTTGGTAAATTGTTTCTGGACTAATTTAGTGTGAGCCTTTCCAATTTCCAGGTGTCCACAGTGCTCACTGCTCTGTGTGTACAGGCGGAACAGAGACGTGCGTATTTGCACCTCCATCCAAACTTCCCTACTCAATTCATTCACTGATGAAGCCTATCGATCCTAGCTTCCTATTTAACCTGTCCACCTTATGCTCCACTTTCAGTAAATCGTGTTCTTGAAATACAAGGTCCCTCTATTCTCGAGACTCTGTGGAGATCTAATGTTCACCGAGTCTCTCCTACCTTGATTACCTCTCCAAAACGAACCCTCAAAGTGTCCCAATTAAGCTCCAGAATTCTATTCTTTGACCAACTTAATGAACTGATGAAGTTAGCAACCTGATGTTTGATAGCTGACCTCGCTCTCCATTAGACAATCTATTTTGTTGTCGTCTGTACAATTATTCCCCGGGTTTTGCACATTGTTATCCAAATCTTCGATATCGATGACACATGACAATTGTCCCAGCAACGATCGCTGAACAAATCACTATTAGCTGACTTGCGATCCCAGAAACAAATTTCCACCATGGTTTTCTTCTTCCTGCCACCACGGATTACCATTATGAAACTGACGGCTTTCTGGCAAAGTGTGTGGATGATACGAATGATGGGTGGAAAGGTAGGTATTGCTGAGGAAGCGATGCGATTGCAGCAGTGTTCAGCCATATTGGAAGAATGGGCACAGAAGTGGCGGATGGAATACAGTACGATGATGCAATTTGGTAAAACAAAGTGCGGACTGCTACCTAAACGGTGCGATATGGACTCCCAGTCTTGCCATGCAAACAAAGTCACACTGAGCAATGCAGACACATTAAGAAATGACTGTCTCGTTTAATCTCTCTTTTCTCAGTTAATTTAGCGGCGATTGTGATCCTGTCTCGCAGAAATTGTGGGCTCTCCAAATGTATCACTGGCTACCTGGCCATGGCGGCAGCGGATCTGATGGTCGTTGTCCTTGGTGTTGTATTGATGAAAATCAATCCTCCCTATCCGTATGCTGATTTTTGGTGAAACCCCCGCTGTGTGATGTGGGAAATATTTTGACGATTGCAGCCATGGATTGTTCCGTTTGGCTGACGGTCGCTTTCACTTTCGATCGCTACGTCACAATCTGCCTTCAGAAGCTGCGGCCCCGATATTGTACGGAGAGAACAGCGACCGTGGCGATCATGGCGGTGGACGTAGGCATCTGTGTTCAGTCATTTCCATTTTACTTGGTAGGAGAACCAGGGACGTGCATTCCCAAACCCGAGTACTTTACATCATCCCTGTGGAGAGGTTACGAGTTATTCGATACCATCGTGAACCCATTATTACCATTTGGTTGAATTGTGCTGATCAATACGTTAACCACCAGATCTAGTATAGCAGCGAATATTGTTCGCCCTGGACTTCGGAGCAATACTGACAATAAAAGTGATCCAGAGATGAAGAAACGGAGAAAGTCAATGGTTTTGTTGTTCGCTTATCTGCCAATTTCATATTATTGTGGATAACCAATATTGTACACTCCATGAGTTGGGCAGCGGTAAACGTTTATTTCACAGACAAATATTACAACACACCTACATTTGTCTTACAAGTGGTCGGGGATATGTTGAAGTTGCTTAGTTCCTGCACCAACACGTGTATCTATGGACTGACACAGAGGAAATTCAGGGAGGAGCTCAAGAATGGGGCAAAGTATCTGTTTACACTAAATGGGAAGCTCCGTAAATAAAATGTAAATGAAATTATCCCTAATTGTGTTAGGGAAAGCAGAGAGGATGCCCAAACCACTGTGAGTCTGTAGAAGTTTGTAAAAGTTTAAATGCCGAATCTAGGGAATCTTATTATATTTTATGAATATATTTGCAATACAACCTTGCAATATGTGTTCTCGAATCCAACCACATTTCTTTACTTTGACCTCTGCTGACTTCTTTTCCATCCCGAATGAGGTCTGGAGTCACAACTGCTAATTTCCCTCCATAGATGCTGCATGATTTGTTGTGTGTATAAAATCTCGGCTGAATCCAAAATGCGTACTGTACGTCAGGGACTCTTATGCACGTGCAGATATCAATGATGCCTACGTCACGTGATAATCTTCAGTATTATGACGTCAACACTTATTCATGTAGGGGAAGTGGGGTGTGATTAGGGACAACCCATTCCCTTCACAAAACTCGTAATAAGGATTGCAGGAATTCATGGCCATGTATGGGTTTCAGGCACCTGCATGATCGCTACCCAGAGCTTTCCCTTATTACGTCTTTTTCTCGAGTTTATACAAACTCATTGGGAATATACTGCAGTGTGATTTAGTTCCCTTCCATAAAATCAGATTTAACTATGTTGTAGTCCAGGAGTTTCCGAAACATTTTATGCTATGTACTCCTACCATTAACAGAGGGGTCCGTGGACCCCAGAATGGAGATCTCTATTGCAACAGAAAATATTCCTGTTGGGTCTTGCATTATGTTGACTATATTTCAAAGCAGAGCATGTTCCCTTTTACATTTTCTTGAGCAAGGGACGGAATCATTCTTTCATTGCCTGTTTGACCGCTGTAGCTTTGCTATATATGGTTGCTTAACTGAGGACCAGGAGATAACTGTATGTAATTGAAACTGGTATAAGTATTGTGTTGCAGCACCGGAGGGTAAATTGTCCTTCCATATCCGAACAAAGTACTCTGGCGATAAAGACCACCGAGGATTCATAAAGAAAGGGCTCGATCAGACATAGACTGTTTATTCAGCTCCAACATTCTGAGTGAATTTCGCTAGATTTCTGTTATATTACTAACCTGTTATATTGGAGATATAATCGGCATTATAATTGTATAATTTTGTTAGCATTCTGTATGCCATCATTTATCACTGAGAGTGGCCACTTCTAGCGCATGGCTTTGCGGCTTTCTCTCAGCGGGTGTTATTCTCTGGCTCCGGGATGAAGTCAATGCCAGTTAGTTTATATTTAATTAGCAGTGTTCTCCTCTTACCACCGGAGAGGAGAACAAAACAACCTTCCTAATTTATAGGATTAAGTTGATACGCCAGGCTATAATTTCTCCCTAAAAAGGACAAACCGTTTATATCTGCATTTTATTCAAGTTTTGAAGAATCACGGCGAATTGGAAATGTTAAAGAGATTTCTATTGCCTGCCACTGCTGAAGACGGCCGATTCATAACTAAAATCTGATTTCAATTGAAATGCGTTGAAACAACGTTCCCTGAAATGCAGATCATTAGAAATAGGTCAGGCGAATTGAAAGAAAATGAAGTTAAAACAATGACCCTTCTCTGTAGGACAGTGATTATACATTTCTGCAAATTTGCTGCTATTTTATTACCACTCTTGTAGCTGAAATAGCATGAATTGATAATGTGTGACAGCGCCTGTGTTGTTTTGAGGGGCACAACCCTTGTGATGTGTTCCATCGTTGGTATCAAATCCATCACTATTAAGAGCAGATAATCAGACGTGATATATTTTTGTTTATTTTTGTGCTGAATTTTATTCCTGCTGAAATTATTATCAGATATTATTTTCTTCTTTTTTGCATTTTCTCTATCAATAATATTTTTGAAAATACGTGCGGCGTGAATTCCTTCTGAGTGATTG
Source organism: Hemitrygon akajei (assembly GCF_048418815.1). Classification (NCBI taxonomy): domain Eukaryota; kingdom Metazoa; phylum Chordata; class Chondrichthyes; order Myliobatiformes; family Dasyatidae; genus Hemitrygon; species Hemitrygon akajei. Next base: position 85,025 of record NW_027332052.1, read on the forward strand.
ACTCGTCCGTACATCTCATCCATTTCAAAATTTCAAAACATAGCTAATTCAGCAGATGCTGGAAATCTAAGACAACACAAACACACACACACACAGGCAAAATGTTAGGTGAATTCAACAGGGCAGGCAGCATTTATGGGGATGAATAAACGGTTGACGTATCTGTCGAGATTTTCTTCGTGACTGGAAAGTAAGGGGCAAAACGGCGCCAGAATGAAATAGTGTGAGGAGGGGAAAGGTGTTTGATGATTTCAGGTGAAAGGCGAAGGGCTGGAGCGGAAGAAATCTGATAAGAGAGGAGAGTGGAGTACAGGAAAACCGGAAGTAGTTGGGGACGCTGGGTGAGGTGATAGGCGGGTGAGAATACCTCAGAGTGGTTAATAGAAGAAAAGGGGAGGGGAAGAGATTTTTTTATCGACATTTATGACACCAGGTTGGAAGCAAACTAGACGGAAAATAAGTTGTCGGTCCTACCGCTTGAGGTCACGTCACTGTGACAGAAGAGTAAGCAGTGGCCCGAACATGTCGAACCGGCGATGGGAATCAGAATTAAAATGTTTGAAATCCGGGAAGCTCCGCTTTACACGGATGGAGCGGTGGTGCTCGTGGAAATGTGTCCCAGTTTATCCCGGGTCTCACCAATGTAGAGAAGGCCGCACCAGGAGCACCAGACACAATGGTCGACCACAGCATATGTGCAGGTGAAGTGTTGCCTTACCTGGAGGGAACTGTTTGGGGCCCGGACTGATGGTGAGGGAGGAGATGATCTCCTTATGAGACATCTCCCCCAACAATATATCTGTTTAGGAGGGAGATGACCTCAGGGGACTCCTGCACTACCGGCCTACTGCTACGATGTCTAGTGGCCACCCCTTCCCTTTCTGCCTGTGTAGCCTTTACCTGCGGTGTGGCCAACTCACTGAACGTGCTATTCACGACTTTCTCAGCATCGCGGATGCTCCAGTATGAATCCAACCGCAGCTCCAGACGCTCAGTGCGGTCTGCCAGAAGCTGCAGTTGGTCACAGTTCCTGCACACATAGTCGTCAGGGACACTGGAATTATCCCTGATTTCCCACATGCTACAGGATGAACAAACCACGGAGCCGATCTCAGCTGCCACGACCGACCTAATAACGTTGCCTCAATTATTGAAACTTTCTCCTTTTAAAGGAACTTACCCGGCCTTACCTCATTCGGACTGAAGCTCCTCCTAAGCCTCTGGAGACAGAGCCTTGCTACTCTGTACCCCTCTACTCCGTCGCCCGCTCCGTCTAACTGTTCTCTTTAAATACTCCCGCTGCCTCACGGTCCAACTTACACACGCTTGCGCAGTCGTGCCCCCGTTAAACTGCCGAAGAAAACGGCTCTCGAGTCAAAGCCTCAAATCTCCACTCCTTTACCGGCCCACGCACTCACTGGCCGCTTTCCACAGTTGTCCTGTTAGGAGATTTTAATTTCCCAAAAATAGATTTCAATCTCCCTAGAGCAAGGAATATACATGGGATGGAGTTTGTTATGTGGGTTCAGGAAGGTTTCTTGACACAATATGTAGATAATCCTATAGGAGGAGAGACTGTACTTGATTTGGTATTGTGAAATGAACCTGGTCAGGTGCCAGGTCTGTCCGTGGGAGAGCATTTTGGAGAAAATGATCATAATTTTATCTCTTTTACAATATAATTGGAGAGAGATAAAACAGGCAAGTTAGAAACGCGTTCAATTGGGGTAAAGGGAATTATGAGGTTATATAGGCAGGATATTGGAAGCTTAAATTGGGAACAGATGTTCTCAGGGAAAAGTACGGATTAAATGTGGCAAATGTTCAGGGCATATTTGTGTGGAGTTCTGCATAGGTATGGTCCAATGAGACAGGAAAGCTATAGTAGGGTACAGGAACCATGGTGTGCAAAGGCTGGAATAAATCCAGTCAAGAAGAAAAGAAAAGCTTACGAAAGCTTCAGAGAGCTAGCTGATGTTAGAGAACTAGAAGATTATAAGGCTAACACGAAGGAGCTAAACATAAATTAGGAGAGCAGGAAGGGACCATGAAAAGGCTTTGGTGGGCAAGATTAAGGACAACCCTAAGGCATTCTACAAGTATATGAAGAGCAAGAGGGTAAAACGTGAAACAATGGGACCTATCATGTGTGACAGTGGGAAAGTGTGTATGGGATCGGAGGAAATAGCAGAGGCACTTAATGAATACTTTACTTCAGTATTCACTATGGAAAAGGATCTCAGGGATTGTAGTGATGACTTGCAGAGGACCGAAAAGCTTGAGCATGTAGACATTAGGAAAGAGGCAATGCTGGAGCATTTGAAATGCATCAAGTTGGATACGTCGCCAGGGGAGGCGAGGGAGGAGATTGCCGAGCCTTGGGCAAACATCTTTGCATCATCAATGGGGACAGGAGAGGTTCCTGAGGATTGGAGTGCTGCGGATGTTGTTCCTTTATTCAAGAAGAGGAGTAGAGATAGCCCAGGAAATTATAGACCACTGAGTCTTACTTCAGTGGTTGGTAAGCTGATGGGGAAGATCCTGAGAGGCAGGATTTATGAACATTTCGAGAGGTATAATATGAATAGGAATAGTTAGCATGGCTTTGTAAATTGCAGTTCGTACCTTACAAGCCTGATTGATTTTTTTCAGTATGTGACTAAACACATTGACGAAGGAAGATCAGTAGATGTAGCAAGACATTTGATAAGGTGCCCCATTGCAGCCTTATTGAGAACGTAAGGAGGCATTGGATCCAAGGGAACGTTGCTTTGTGGATCCAGAACTGGCTTGCCCACAGAAGGCAAAGAGTGGTTGTAGACGGGTCATATTCTGCATGGAGGCTGATGACAAGCGGTGTCCCTCCGGGTTCTGTTCTGGGACCCTTACATGTTGACTCTAGGGTTAATGAGGCATACGGTGTACTGGCCTTCATTAGTCTTAAAACTGACTTTAGTAGCCGAGAGGTAATGTTGCAGCTACATAGAACCCTGATCACACCTCACTTGGAGTACCGTGCTCATTTCTGGACGCCTCATTACAGGAAGGATGTGGAAGCCAGAGAAAGGGTGCAGAGGAGATTTACAAGGATGTTGCTTGGATTGGGGAGGATGCCTTATGAGAATAGTTTGAGTGAACTCGGCCTTTTCTCCTTAGAGCGAAGGAGGATGAGAAGTAACTGGATAGAGGTGTACAAGATGATGAGAGGCATTGATCGTGTGGATAGTCAGAGGTTTATCCCCAGGGCTGAGATCGTTACCATAAGAGGACACAGGTTTAAGGTGCTGGGAATAGGTACAGAGGAGATGTCAGGGGTACGTTTTTAGGCAGAGAGTGGTGTGTGCGTAGAGTGGGCTGTTGACAACGTTGGTGGAGGCGGATACGATAGGGTCTTTTAAGAGACTTTTGGACAGGTACGTGGAGCTTAACAAAATAGAGGGCTATGTGTATGCCTAGTAATTTCGAAGGTTGGGACATGTTCGGGTAAATTTTGTGGCCGAAGGTGATGTGGGTTTTCTACGTTTCTATGTTAGCCCCTCACGGTACATTTTTCTGGATTTTCGCTCACACTTGCCCACAAACACTCATCGCAAACTTTGCTGTCCCCAATGTTTCTCCTCCGTCTCTCTGCCGAACTCCGGTCTCTTTCTCATTCCTGTCTCCCTGTACATCCCCATCTCACTCTTCCTCCAGGTTATTTCTCCCCCATCCAGCCATACATTGTCTCTCTTTACTGTGTTTCTTTCCCATCTCTCTCGCTCCCTGTCTTTATACCATTCCAGTGTCTTTTCTCCACCCACCGGTCTCTTCCCAGCGCTCTCTTAGCGCTCCCCAAAGTCCGAACTCGCTACCCTTCCGAAATTTCTCATCACCCTGTCCTTTCTCTAACCCAGGTCCTTCTCTCCCGATCACATTCTCCTCATTGCTCTCTCGTACCTCACCAGCCTTTCTCCCGTCTCACTTCTCCACTCTCAGCTCTAGTCTCTCTCCCTCCCAGATTCTTCCTCGACCCTGTCTTTCTATCCCCAAATCGTCCAATCGCTTTTACCCAGTCTTCCTCTCCCTCCCCAGCCTCCCTTCCCGACCACTCTCTCAGCCGTCTCTCTCTCTCACAGGTCTCTTTCTCCCCCAGAATGGCTCCATGGTATGCCTCTTACCCAATCTTTCTCTCGCCCCCGTCTTCTCTGGCCCTCCCCCTTTCCCCTCGTCTTCTCTGCCGTCTCGCACCCTCCCCATCTCCTTATCTCTCTCTTTCGTCCAGTCATCATTCCTTGTCCAGTTTATTTTTCCACAATCTGTCTCTTACTCCTCAGTATCTCTCTAAACTCAGTACAAGTTTTGCACTCTGTCCTTCTCATTGTCCAGTCTCTCCCTCAGACTCTTGGACTTTGTCTCCCTCCCCGTGTCTCCCTCTCTTTCCAGTGTCACTAAATCCCCTAGCGCTCTCTACGCAGTCCTACTCTACGTCTCTCTCCCCCTGTCTTTCTCTCTCTGATTGCCGTACTGGGACCCTCACTAAAAGTCTTTCAATCCAATATCGCTCACCCACTCTCTCTCTCTCTGCCCGAATCTTCACTACCGCGTCTTTTACCACACAATCTCTCGAACACTCTCTTTCTCCTTACACAGTCACGCTAACATTCCCCAGTCTCTCACTCTGCCCCACTGTCGCTTCTCCAAGCCTTACTCTTATCCCACGCACAGCAGTCTCCCTCGTCCCCCTCAGTTTCTCTCTCCATACCCCAGTCTCCCTTCCCCAGTTTCTTTGTCCCCTCAGTCGGTCTCCCTCGTTTATTCCCCAACCACTATCTGTTTCTCCTTGTCTCCCGCTACCACGTCACTTTATCAACCTTTTCGGTTTCACCCTGCCTTTCTCCACAATCCCGTCTTATTTTCTCGCTGGTTCCCTCTCTCTCCGCTGGTCCCTACCTATTCGTTTTTCATTTCTACGCTCATCTCACTTCCTGTTCGTCTCTCTCCGCTACGTTTCTCTCCTCTGGCTTTCTCCACATCTATCTCTCCCTCGGGTCCACCTGATAAGGTGATAAAATGCAAATTGAAATTTAACAAAGGGAAACTGAAGTCAGATGTATCAGCGGAGCAAAGTGAATTAAACAGTCTTGAGAGAGGAGGTGGCCAATATTGCTTGGAAAAGAACACTGGCAGGGATGACTGCACAGCAGCAACGGCTGGGATTTCTGGAAGCATTTGGAAATGCGAATGATATGTACATCGGAAAATGAAGATGTATTCTAAAGACAATATGACACAACTGTGGCTATCATGAGAAGTCAAAGCCAACATAAAACCCAGAGAGAGGACATACCTTATCGAGGAAAAGTGATAAGGTAGAGGCAATCTCGTTGAAAGCAGAAGGCAACGGACGAAGTAATTAAGATATGATGACTTCCAAATGATGGAATACGAAGGTAAGCTAGCCCACAATTTGAAGGGAATAGCAAAAGCTTCTTCAGCTATATGAAAGATAAATGAGTCGCGATATTGGACATCAGACCGCTTAATAACGATGCTGGAGAATAGCAATAGCAGGACAGGAAAGGGGCGAGCGAACTGAATAAGTATTTTACATCTGTCTTCACTGTAGAAGACGCTACTAGCGGTATAGCAGCGGTATAGTCTCTCCCCGTTTTCCACAGCCCAGTTTCTCATTCCACAATTTTCCTCTTACGCGTCAGTCCCTATCTTACCTCAGTACCTGTTTCACCTCCTGTCTCTTTCATCCTCCAGTCTCTCTCACCCTTTCTATATCCCCGTATCGCTCTCTCTTCTCCAGTATCACTAACTCCCCGGTGATCCCTACCCCGTCCTTTTCCCCGTCGCTCCTCCTGTCTTCCTGTCTCCCAGTCTCACTTACCCTCCATCCCTCTCTTCGGGGATCCTACTAACCCCTCTTTCACCCCAGTCCCTCCCTACCACACTCTCTTTCTTCTACCCCAGTCACCCTCACATTCTCCGGTGTCTTTCCACCCCAATGTCGCTTCTCCCAGCCTTTCTCTTATCGCTTGTGCACAACAGTCTCCCTCTTCTCCCTCTTACCCTTGAGCTTCTCTCTCCATCCTTGAGTCTGTCTGATCACAGACCTTAGTGTCCTACATGTCCTGTTGCAACTATGGCCGAGATTTCAAGTGAGTTTTTTTCAGCGGTGTCTTTCTCTTTGACACTCTCCCATAATGTTGCGACTGATGAGCCACCCAGGCAACAGTTGTATGCGTACTCTCTACCATCTCAGCCACCGAAGCTTGTATGTCCTCCAGAGATGTCAGAGGTCCCTCGCGGTCTCCCTTCAATAGTCCCGTTCTTGCATAATCACTCAGTTTTTGAGCAATGCCTGCTCAAGGGGGAATTTGGAATTGTCCCATATTCTTTCCACTTCTTGATGATTGACTTAACTCTCCTCTAAGGGATACTCAGTGACTTGGGAATTTTCTTATATCCATCTCCAGACGTGCTGTTCAATAAGCTCTTCGCGGAGATGCTTGGAGTGTTCTTTTGGATTCATGATGTAGTTTTATCAGGGTAGGTGTATTGTTACTACAATCGGTTGAAGCACGTTGACTGCGTAGAGGTTATCGCCAGTAAACTAATAATTTGAGTTCTGAAACTAACTGGCTGTAGCAGTGATGATATGGTGTGCCATTTTGACGGGAGCGAATACTTACGTAAACAACTATTTTGTGTTTTATATTCGTAATCAATTTAGATCACGTTGTAGAGATCTGTTTGCACTTTGACCTGACGAGAAGTTTACTGTTCATCAGTGTTAAAAAATCCAAATTGAATCCATCTTGATCTGGTGCTGTACAACAATAAAACATTCAAACTTCTATGGGGCCGAATACTTTTCATATCTCTGTATGGGTATTTCAAAAAAAAATTAAACTCTTCGAATTGATTATTCAATGATACAATGGTGAGAAGATAGAGATGTTTATCTAGGTAGATACGTTGCTGCTGCGAAGGGAAAATCGATTCGGTCTAGTGTGGAAAGCTCTAGAGCGACACTGGGTTTATCTCTTTGGAGGGTGAGAGGTGGCTTGATGGATTTATACACGATTTTTTAAGAAAGGAGGGAGGGAGAAAACAGAGAACTATCGACCTGTCAGCCTGACATCGGTGGTGGGGAAGATGCTAGAGTCCATTATTAAGGATGAAATAGTGGCATATCTAGATAGCAGTGATAGGATTGGGCTGAGCCAGCATGGATTTACCAAGGGTAAATCATGCTTGACTAATCTATTGGAGTTTTTCGAGGATGTAACCAGGAAGTTAGACAAGGGAGATCCAGTGGATGTAGTTTACCTCGATTTTCAGAAGGCATTTGATAAGGTCCCACATAGGAGATTGGTGGGTAAAATCAAAGCTCAGGGCATCGGGGGGAAGACATTGACATGGATAGAAAACTGGTTGGCAGATAGAAAGCAAAGGGTAGCGGTGAATGGGTGTTTCTCGGAATGGCAGGTGGTGACTAGTGGGGTACCACAGGACTCGGTATTGGGACCACAGCTGTTTACCATTTACGTTAACGATTTGGATGAAGGCATTGAGAATAACATCAGCAAATTTGCTGATGATACGAAGCTGGGTAGCAGTGTGACATGTGTTGAGGATGTTAGGAGAATTAAGGGTGACTTGGATAGGCTGAGTGAGTGGGCAGATACTTGGCAGATGACGTTTAATGTGAATAAGTATGAGGTTATCCACTTTGGGAGTAAGAACAGGAAGGCAGATTATTATCTGAACGGTGTAGAGTTAGGTAAGGGAGAAATACAAAGAGATCTAGGAGTCCTTGTTCATCAGTCACTGAAGGTGAATGAGCAAGTGCAGCAGGCAGTGAAGAAGGCTAATGGTATGTTGGCATTTATTACAAAGGGAATTGAGTACAAGAGCAAGGAAATCCTTTTGCATTTGTACAGAGCCCTGGTGAGACCACACCTGGAGTATTGTGTACAGTTTAGGTCTCCAGGGTTAAGGAAGGACATCCTGGCTGTAGAGGAAGTGCAGCTTAGATTCACGAGGTTAATTCCTGGGATGTCTGGACTTTCTTACGCAGAGAGGCTAGAGAGGCTGGGCTTGTACACGCTGGAATTAAGGAGATTGAGAGGGGATCTGATTGAAATATATAAGATTATTAAGGGATTGGACAAGATAGAGGCAGGAAATATGTTCTAGATGCTGGGAGAGTCCAGTACCAGAGGGCATGGTTTGAGAATAAGGGGTAGGTCATTTAGGACAGAGTTAAGGAAATCCTTCTTCTCCCAGAGAGTTGTGGGGGTCTGGAATGCACTGCCTCGGAAGGTACTGGAGGCCAATTCTCTGGATGCTTTCAAGAAGGAGCTAGATAGGTATCTTATGGATAGGGGAATCAAGGGATATGGGGACAAGGCAGGAACGGGGTATTGATAGTAGTTGATCAACCATGATCTCAAAATGGCGGTGCAGGCTCGAAGGGCCAAATGGTCTACTTCTGCACCTATTGTCTATTGTCATCGCGGGGTAAGACTGCAATCTCTAAAACTATCACCGACTATCTATCGGTCATGTCAATGACAGACCGAACAGTCGTTTTCTTCAGTGTTATACTGACGAAAATTCCGAAGGTTTTTTTTTCGTGCAAACTACACGATCGATTTATGCCCATTTGGTTTCAGGATCCAAACGTTACGTATTGCACTGGGAGAACGGCGATAGAGGTCCTAAGAACTTTCATTACAGGCGCATTTGGGAGCATCCTGACTGGCTGTTTTGGGAACTGTACTTCCTTCAATCGCAGGACCCTGCAGAGAGCGCTGCGGACAGACCAGCACACCTATAGATGTGTACGTCTCACTATTCAAGACATTTACAGAGACGAGTGTGTATAAGGCGTCCGAAAGACCATTCGAGACCCCAGTTACCGCAATCACAAACTTTTCCAGCTTCTACCATCCAGGAAACGGAACTACAACGTAAAAGCCAGGACCAACGGGCTCCAAGGCAGCTTCTTCCACCAGGACATCTGACTGGTTAATTCATGCTGACACAGCTGTATATCTATGTTATATTGACTATAGAGTTGTACATATATATATTATAAATTACTATAAATTCGTGCATTGTACATTTAGACTGATATATAACGGAAGAATTTTTGCTCCTTGTTTATGTGGAGGATGTAACTAAGAAAGTTAAGACAATCTAATAAAGAATATTTAAATGTCTTTCTTTTTACACCTCCATTTTAAAATGCCTGATTCGTGGAAATTTTAGCATATTTTATAATGTAGTGGTTTCAAGTATAAACCAGTTAAAAATGGACCTCAGAAATTTGCACACCTGTCCACTGCTCATTGCACAACTGAAAATACTCACAGGTTCACTGAATTGAACTGGAAGGGATCGATACTTTTAACGCAGCACGATCAGAGCGTCTGAGGGGCCTATAAAAGATAGTTTGATTCTCCTGTATTTGGGGCATATCGCTCAAAGCCTTCCTTATCAATGCCCAGGAATTCTGGTAACCATGGCAGCCAAGGACAATAGAACTGGAATATGAAATCAAACGTGTGAAACATAAATAGGTATTGCAAGTGATTGGAAAGAAACTCATAACAATAAAACACAAACGGTTGCACACCTGACGAGGTGGCCGCGAAGTTAAGGCAAGGTACTACTAATCCATTGTGTTTTGCACGCGTGGATTCGAATACCATCCTAGTCCTGACAGGCTTATCTGGGGGGATAAAATATTGAAGTTATCACTTACTAGAATTCCGAGCTTTCACCTTTTGTCACACAGTGCTTGGCTGAGTATAATGAAAATCAAAGTTTTTCTATGAAAGTTTGTTAATAAATATGGCTATAATACCAGAAGATATAGATGCAGAATTCAGCCGTTCCGTCCATCCATCATGGCTGATATATTGTCACTCTCAATGCCATTCTTCTGCATTCTTGCTGTCACCTTTGACACGCTTCCTAATCAAGAACCTGTCAATCTCCGCTTAAAAATGGGATTGTGTTTAAGAGTCGAGAGGTAAAGTTACACTTTAAAAGGATCCTCGTCTGACCGCACGTGTAACTACTCAGTTCTGGTCACCTCATTATACGAAGGATGCTGAAACTATAGAAAGAATGCAGAGGAGATTTACAAAGATGTTGCCTGTATGGGAGAGTATGCCTTATGATAATAGGTTGAGTGAACTCGGCCTTTTCTCCTTGAAGCCTCGGAGCATGACAGGGGACCTGATAGAGACGTATAAGAGGATGAGAGGCATTGATCATGTGGATAGTCAAATGCTTTTATCCAGGGATGAAATAGCTAGCACGAGAGGGCACAGTTTTCAGGTGCTTGGAAGCAGGTACAGAGGAGATGTCAGGTTCAGAGATTTTTTTTTCGCAGAGAGTTGTGAGTGCATGGAATGGGCTGCCGGTGACGATGGTGGAGGCGGATATAAAAGGGTATTTTAAGAACTTCCTGCATAGGTAATGAAGCTTAGAAAAAAATACCAATTGAGTTGGCTCCACAGATATCCTTCCAATGAACTCCATATATCCATAACCTTCTGGTGACAAAACGTTCTCCTCATCCCTGTTCTAAAGGGCGTCCTAATATTCTGAGGTTGTGCTTTCTTGACCCTAAACTCACCCACAATTGGAAACATCCTTTTCATGTCCAGTCTGCTTAGGCCTTTCTATATTTGATAGGTTTCAATGAAAACCCTAACTTCTTCTTCTAAACTTCAACGAGTACAGGGGCAGAGCCATAAAAGGATCCTCAGACATTAAAGCTGTCATTCCGGGATCATTCTCGTCACCGTCGTCTGGACCGTTTCCAATGCCAGGGCATCAGTTCTTAGATAAGGGACACAGACTGTTCATCTTGTTCCAGGCGCTGTCTGGCCAATGCATTATAAAGACTCAACATTACAGCCTCACTTTTGTACTCTCGTTCTATCCAAATGAATGTTGGCATTGCATTTACTACCAGTTCAGCCTGCATTTACCGTTTCGGCAATCCTGCGGAGGGTCGCCCAATTGTCTTTGCACCTTCGATATTTGAATTTATTTCCGTTTAGAATCTAGACTACGCCTTCAACAAAGTGCATACCCATTCAATTCCCGACATGATATTACATCTGAAAATTCGTTGCCGAGTATGTTCTCGTCATGAGATACAGTGGCATGTAAATGCTTGGGTACCCTGTTCAAACTTTCTGTTACTGTGAATAGCTAAGCGAGTAAAAGACGAAAAAAATAGCAAAAAATAGCAAAAAAAAAGAAAACGGGCCTGAAGCAAAAGTTTGGGCACCCTGCATGGCCAGTACTTAGTAACAACCCCTTTGGAAAGTATGACAGCTTGTAAACGCTTTCCGTAGCCAGCTAAAAGTCTTTCAATTCTTGTTTGGAGGATTTTTACTATTCTTCCTCGGAAAAAGCTTCTAGTTCTGTGCGATTCTTGGACCGTCTTGCATGCACTGCTATTTGAGGTCCATCCGCAGATTTTCGATGACGTTTAGGTCGGGTGACTGTGAGGGCCTATGCAAATCCTTCAGCTTGCGCCTCCTGAAGTAGTCCATTGTGGATTTTGAGGTGTGTTTAAGACGCTGGCTGTTGGCGTAGTGGCATCAGCGCTGGACTACGGGGTGAATGGTCCAGAGTTCGAATCTGCCATTTCTTAATTACACTACGAACTGAGAAAACAACTGTCTGAAAACGCTTTGCTATCTTCTTATAGCCTTCTCCTGCTTTGTGGGCATCATTTATTTTAATTTTCGAAGTGCTAGGCAGCTGATTAGAGAAGAGCATGGCTGCTGATTGTTGGGACAAAATTTGAGGAGTCAGGGTACTTATAAAGCTTTGAAATATGCATCATCTGGCTTTTCCTAACGATAATTATGAACAAGCCATAGCGTTGACGAGCGAAGCAAGGTCTGAGACTTTGGTAAATGTTATCTGAGAGCTCAAATCTTTGAGGTGCCCAAACTCTTGCATGGTGCTCTTTACCTTTTTTCACTCGAAAATTGTACAAAACAAAAAGTAATGCACTAATCGTGCTTAAAATGATGAAAAGAATGATTCATCTTTAACTTTATGACTTTTGGAGATCAGGTCCTCTTTTACACTGAGCTATTCACAGTAACACAATCTTTGACCAGGGCTGCCCGAACATTTACATGCCACGGTACATGAGGCGGTGGAAAAGCGGCGCAATTTCCGGACCGAAGATTCACAAAACCTGAAATGTTGCCAGAGAATTTTACATGCAAACTCGTGACTGCTGAGCAGGACAAATTACCACTGTCAATATACCATCCATCTGTTCCTTGACGTCCAAAGGCGAGGTGTTACTTTTCTCCTGGACTCCACTGATATCCCAGGATACATTTTCACTGATCATTTTTCAGTGGCATACATTTCCAACGTTTCACATCACTGTGGGGATCCAGTAAAGCATCACTGGTAATTATGCTGAAATGTTAAACAATATAATTGTGGCCGGTTTGATTAGAATGACAGACAGCAAGGTTTTAATAAGGTGATAGAGTTAAGAGTGTAAGCGGGGAAAGATCGGGACTAATTTCGGTGTAACTCTACACGGGCTGCGCGTTGAGTCAGGGACAGAGCATATTCCGAGATAAATATTTATTCCTGATGTTTAAGTTACGGAAGAACCTCCACGGCTAGTTACTGACATTTATGCAGGCGTGGGATATTTCGTCCATGATTTAATTTTACATGAAATCACAAAAACTTCGATATATTGAAAAGGACCGTGATCCCAATACTGTACCGATATGCGATCTCCCACCGTCACCTCGTCCCAAAATAGACAGTGCCACAGTACCCCGTTTCCTTGTGCTACATTACCGTCATTCTACAGGAAGGGTTTAACCAGACTTAGGTGTTGATGTGACCAACCGTTTCCACCGCGGCGTAAACAAATACTTACGTGTCGGACATGGGGTGGCTGTGATGCTGCTCGCGACGGAGAAAACAAAGACAAGCAGAGAGATTGAATGCGTGCGTGTGTGAGTGTGTGTGTGTGTGTGTGTGTGTGTGTGTGTGTGTGTGTGTGTGTGTGTGTGTGTGTGTGTGCGTGCGTGCGTGCGTGCGTGTGTGTGTGTGTGTGTGAGTGAGTGTGAGTGTGTGTGAGTGTGTGTGAGTGTGTGTGTGTGTGAGTGTGTGTGAGTGTGTGTGCGTGTGTGTGTGCGTGTGTGAGTGTGTGTGTGTGTCAGAGAGAGAGAGATGTGGGGGAGGCAGACTGAAAAGTTGGAACCTAAAATACTGTGGTGGAGAATATGAACCGAGTGTTTGTATGGTGAGACGAGGAAGGAGTGGAATACAGGGGAAGGAAAACGAAAGCAATTTAAAATTTTGAAATTTTGCAACGCACGGTTATTCTTCCTGATGTTTGTCCAGATGGGAACATCTGAGATGCGAGCTCCGTTGAAACCACAATGCATCCTCATGCGACAATACATGACAATAGGTTTGAAGGTTAATTCTTCCGTTACGCAGTGCACGTTATCCACGAACCTCCTTAGGTTTAAATCCGTTTATGTTCTCCTGTAAATTAAATATAATTACTATTAATTCTTCTTTCTTTAATTTACTTTTGCCAGGTTTGAAATACAATGCGCTACTGATAGAAAAGCGAATGTTCATTATAATTACACATGGATGACAATACACTTGAACACAAACAGAAAAATTGAGTCTCAAATTCATTTGAAGTACTGAAGCCCAAACAGTGTTTCTGCCCAGGATTGAACTGGGGACCTTTCGCATGTGAAGCGAACGTGATAACCACTACACCACAGAAACCCTGCAAAGCGCTCAATGTTCTGCGCTATTGAGCAATGACCTCAGACATCCCCTCCCCGCCCTGCTCTGAAGTACAACAATAAGTACAAAGCATTGCCCACCGTTCCTTTCCGTTTTCGGTAACAAGTATTAAACTTATGCGCCATATACAGAGATATGTATTAACAATTTCCTGTGGGGTGTTGGTTAAGGCGCGACATGTAACAGTTAACTGAACTATGTTGCATATATGAGGCAAGGAATTAACACAACTTCGGTACTCTAGCTTCCCGCAGTCTCCACAGGGTGGCGCTCCGGCTCAAGTGCTAAATTTAACAGTACGTTTAAGATTTCTCACCCTGTCTCTCTCGTCCGTTCTCATCACCTCAGATTACAAGTTAGTTGAAGCAAGTGAGTGAACCATGTGCCGATACGTGTATAAACAACAGGACGCGTTACAAGCCAGGGTTACTTGTGAGATGATGCCAGCTGTGGAGTAACGAATCACGGCCAATCGTCCCACCGAGTCCGCACTGACACCAGACACACCATCACACTGATATTTCATTAATGATCACCGTCCAATCTGTTCCTTCGGATCGCAACGAGACCAAGACATTAACGGCCAATTAAACGACCTATTGTGAACGAAAATTATATTGGTAACCACAGCCTTCAGGAACGGAGCGGCAAGTCGATCAGCTCTGAGGTCGCGGTGGAGTGATCTCTCTCCAGCCGGAAGGACGTCAGTACAATCAAGGGAGGTGTCGTCTCTTTAACAGAGGCTTGGTGGAGTCGTGACATGTGAGAATTATTTTATAATTCGGTCCAGAAATAATGCAGATTGCAGATTCATGTTAAGAGAGGGAGAGAGAGAGAGAGAGAGAGAGAGAGAGAGAGAGAGAGAGAGAGAGAGAGAGAGAGAGAGAGAGAGAGAGAGAGAGAGAGAGAGAGAGAGAGAGAGAGAGAGAGAGAGAGAGAGAGAGAGAGAGAGAGAGAGAGAGAGAGAGAGAGAGAGAGAGAGAGAGAGAGAGAGAGAGAGATCAGCATCCCGATACCATTTGCGGCCATTGAGGCTACGATCAATATCTATTTTTTCGCGTGTGCCTAAAACAATTCGCCGAAGCAAGTAAATATTGAGTTTATTCGACAGCACAACAAACCAAGGTGAGGTGTAATTAGAAGGTTTCTGAAGCATGGTTTCAGGAAGGGTAGGATTCGTTGCTTCGCCATTTGATTAATTGAACTAAGAAGACAGGAATGTGGGGTGCGCGTGATGCCTTGATTCAGCAAATAAACCATCTGCCCAGACACCTTCCACAACGGGAAGTGAGGCTACGCGTGTTGAACTAAAGAACCAAACAGGGAGATTGTCTGTAGCCCTGCGGGCACATGCCTTTTAGTGAATAAGGGAGGATCTCCTGCAACGCTTGTAAACTCACACGCGCCTTCTCAGGTCAAAATCAAAGGTACATCGATTCGAAGTTAAACACAAATAATAAGCGGGGTGTCTCCGAAGCACAAAATCAAATGTAACATTTCAGTGGAATGCTCAGCTTGAGAGTCGTCAAGTCACCCGGGCGTTGCAAGCATTAAAAATCACAAGTGCTCCAGGTGAGGCTCGAACTCACAGCCTCGGCATTTCTCCGCCGTGTACTGTCATATAAGTACCGCGCGCTAACCGATTGCTCCACTAGAGCTCACTGCTGCAAACGCGAATTTTTATATATGGAATGAAAATTTAGAAGAAATTTACAGATTTCATAGAGCATAGAGCCTAAATATGTACAACGCGTGAAAGGCATTTCGGCCCACAATGTATTGCCATAACCAGCTAAAAAGCAAATCAAAGGTACTCAAATTCTAATCCCTCCTTCCTATCATGTCCATATCCCTCGATCTTCCTTACATCCAAGTGCATATCGAGTCAGCAAATGTGCACATCAAATACCACCTATAAATTTGCTGATAATGCAAACGTTGTTGGTCGAATCTGAAATGGAGACAAGAGGGCGAATAGGGGCAAAATATGTCAATGGGTGGTGTCGCAGCAGCAACATTGTAACGAACGTCAGAAAGACGACAAAGCTTATTGTGGACTTCAGGAAGTAGAGAGACACCAATCCTCATCGAGGGATCAAAAGGGGAGAGAGTAAGCAATTTCAAGTTCATGGGTGTTAAGATCTCTGAGGACTTAACCTGGTCCCAACATATCGATGCGATTATAAAGAAGACAAGATAGTGACTATACAGTATTTCATTAGAAGATTAACGAATAAACTCAAAAAAAACCAAACAAACAAACTTCTGGAGAGCATTCTGACAGGCTGCATCACAGTCTGGTATGGGGGGTGGGTGGGAGGTGCTGCTACTCTACCGGAAGCGGAGATGGGGAGATGGGGAGCCTTATGATCATGCCGATGTAAGCAGAGACCTATGGATGGTGGAGAAAAAGTGAGCACTCGCTACTCTGTAGGCGAACTTTAAGTGCAGGTTTTCCATTAGCGCAGGTGACAGGTAACAATTTCAGTCTGATTCTCAAAGGAACAGAGCAATCCAGCCATTCTCCGGCGAAATGTCGTGTTGAGACTTGGATGGCAGCCTTTGTTATGTTGGGAAAATGACGCTGGAGCTTTTCCCTGGTTGGGAACTGAAGGGTCCTTGATGCTAATCTTCATCCTGTTTTGAATCTTTCGTTGTACTTTGTTACTCTGTGTGTTCAGACGCCACATTAGGGCAGAAACATGAGTTTTCATTTTAGTTGATCAACAGTGATTAATTTTCTCAGCCATCATGTGAACCATCACTTACCTTTTGCACTCTAGGTCCCTCCAATAATATACCATCAAAGCCGTTAAATCTGGGGCACCAAGTGAGTGATTGCTGGTTACTGACACGCTAGCTAATGGCTCATGACATTCAGTCTGCCTTTGAAAATCGGTCCAGTAAGACTGAGAAAATAATCATTTCCCAAACTCCACAAGTGCTTCTCATTGATAATCTCCTTGTGAATTCCGCTGGGTCAAATTCGCAATAGCTGACACAGCAGCATATAGTTAGAGCGACAAACGGACAAAAACAGACAGCAGACTACAGCCAGCCAGATAGATGAACAGATAGATAGATAGATAGATGGAAAGAAAGAAAGAAAGAAAGAAAGAAAGAAAGAAAGAAAGAAAGAAAGAAAGAAAGAAAGAAAGAAAGAAAAAGAAAGAAAGACATAGACTGTTATGCAGACGATAAATACATTGTTGATAACTACTCTAGGATGAAGATTCTTACTCAGGAATGGAGATTCTTTGGGACGGATATTCTGACTCAGCGTGGCTTAATCAGATGCGAGAAAGGGGAACGACATCGTCATAGAAGCAGCGAGAGGGCAGCTCCGCCGGTTCAAGAACAAAAGACATCGCAGTTCATCCCGAATCCTTGCAAGCCGGTCATGGTCGATGATCAGATGTTCTCTTTGCTCTGCCTCGTGATGCCAGTGGAGAACGCCGGAGGCGGGGAAAATAGTTGGAAGGTCAGTGGAATGAGTTTCACCAGAAAACGCAGGATCAGCCATGTGGTCCGTACACAAGTATTCCGGAGACCGTGCACCCAAGCCCGTTGATTCTTTGTTCTAATGTGGAAGCGACAATTTTGTCAGCAATGAAAATGCAGCAGCATGGGTCGCAGAGTGGTGACGAAATCGCTGCGACAAATGCCTACATCTGAAGAAACTCAGCACATTCCGCTAACGTCAGTTAAAACTTACACTTCCAATAAACCTCTGCCTTCATATTAGATTCACCTGATATGGAGAAGTAGTTAGCACTACTGAACAACAGTAAGTCTCTAATATCATTTTAAATTTCCTTTTAAACTACCTATTCTTCCTCCATTTCAAGAATTGAATGCTAGATACTCCGCTGATATCTGAAATGTTTCTGTTCGGCAACTTCCTGGTGAAGCCTCTCTGCAGCGGTTTCAGTGCAATCACATCCAAACATTATGATACTCTGATTAGACCATAATTCTATGTCACTGCATCATGACCTTTCCGGTTCGTGAAGGCAGGTATTCGGAATGTGTTGAAATGCACATTACTCTATCCGGTCCCTACCTTAATTCATGTTTGAAATCCCATTCCCTTGCCCTTCTCTACATCAGCAGATAAGAACCCATTCATTCTTTGTCAATATCCCAACCCAACTCATCCATGGTAGGTATTGACCTCAATAGTGACCCCTGTTTGCCCGTCGATGACCATTTGCCAGTATTTCATCTGCTTTTATGGCACAGCCTCGTTCGACAATTGCAGTTCAACCTCGAAGAGCACTCGTGCATTTTCAGACGTGATTCGCCTGCCATTACAGCATGAAACTAATGTCTCCAGTTCATTCCATTCCATGGATCGGCCATGGGCATTTGGTAATTTATGATTCGTTTTCGTCAGTGTACCTCACGTGACAGGTGTTATTTCAAGGTCTGAAACAGAAACAAATAGACTCGTGCAGTGAAGGAGAATCAAGATAACGATCACCCTCGGATTTTAGGTCAAGAGTAAATGTGTCCATTTTCAAGATGGAGGTTGTGGGGCTGTGAAAGATAAGTTAAACTATGGCGCGTGAAACACTGGCTGCTCTTTAGGGTTTTATCGTACTAGGACGAGAAAGGGACCCGGTTAAAATGGAGCGGGCAGTTCAGTCGGTTTAAGAGATTTGTGCTTCCATACCAGATCACGATGCGGTCTGTCAGATATTCTCCAGTATACACCCGTAGATGTTAATATGAGTTTTGGATGACATCACAAATCTGCACAAACTAACATAGTACAGGTTGTAAATACTGGTAAACCTTTCCAAAACACAGCTAACAAATGCTGCTCCTCTGGGCCTCTACACTAACAATTCAAGTCAATATTTAGGTAATTATAGCCGAGCTGCAAATTACTCTGGTGTTCTTACAATTTCCATAAGCTGGTTGCATGTATTTATTTCTCTCCTGCTAGCATCTGAAAAATCTTTGGAAATTGAAGCGCATAACATCTCAGGAACCCCCCACCCCCCTTATGAACTCTTCGTTACATCTCGAAAGCTGCCCAGAGGGAGGTAGGTGATTGATAGTGTCGATGAATTCCAGTGCCAGTGTTGCACAGGGTGGAGTACAGTGCTGGGTGTGGAAAGGTCTATGTGGTCAATTCACAATGTTCGGAGTTGTATAGGTCTGTGTCCTGGTTTTGAAAATCTGGATATTGTAATGTTCATTATCCACGCAACCAGCTGCTGTCTGTTCTTGTACAGACTCGTATGCACGACATGTTTATATGATGGTTACACCCTCCTCTTTCTCAACACGCTGAGTAGCAGCAGAGTTTGCTTTCTGATTATCCACCTCCCTGCGGTGCCGTGCTGGAGCTACACTGGTCAGTGTACATGCAGTCCAGAGCTGGTCTGCACAGGTCTGTGTTCCTGTAGTGGTGCAGGTGGCCGGTGTACTCAGCGGGCTGAGAATGACCGGCTCTGAATGCAGAGTGAAATGTGGGGTTGTTCGTGCCTTTACTCTACAGCAAACATGAATCTTAACAGAGCAGTGTCGCGTTTATTGGGATTCGTGTCCCTCCATTTTGGTGCCCCAACAGTCCACAGCTGGTGATGTTTATCGATCAGAGTTACAGTACAAACCAGCTCTGTATTATCAATGTTATATTTTGATCAATCTCGGCACTTGTATTAGACTCTTGTGCTGGCCTGTACTAACACTGGCCAGAGTTGTGCTCTGGCATCTCTGTCTGCTTGTTTGCAGTGCCATTGCGTTTAGAGAAGTGTGTTCTTGTTACACAAACTAATCTTGTATATCGTTCCCACTGTCCCGTTCCTGCAGCTCGGCAGGTTAATTCTCCT
Organism: Hemitrygon akajei; assembly: GCF_048418815.1. Classification (NCBI taxonomy): domain Eukaryota; kingdom Metazoa; phylum Chordata; class Chondrichthyes; order Myliobatiformes; family Dasyatidae; genus Hemitrygon; species Hemitrygon akajei. Next base: position 104,713 of record NW_027332052.1, read on the forward strand.
GGAGGATCTGACTACTTCAGCTCTGAACACTCTAATTGGTTGTTCCCTGCACCCATGCAGTAATGTCCCAGATGAAAACGACAGTCAGGGTCGAAATAAAAATTTCATCACATGCCCACTGGGCTTCAAATCATTGACCAATATGCTTTAAAGAGTACAATACAGGAATAGACCTCCACACCCTTCCCCAGCTCACTGGGTGTGTGCTGTAAATGATGACGATTTAAGCTGCATATGTGCCTGCATGTGGTTCGTGTCCCCCACAATTATGCTCCTTGATTGAACACCACCTCCTCCGTAGTATCAACGCATCTGAGAATATCACCATACGCGCCTCCTGATCTCATTCTTCCTTCTCTGTCTCTGTCGCTCTTCCTCTCGCGCTCTGTCTCCCAAGCTGTCTCTCACAATGTCTCTTCCTCTTTTCCCCTCTCTCAGGTATCTCATTTGCAACCCTCCTCTTTCTCTTTGTCTATCTCTCTACTCTCCTATATTTATTTTTCTCTCTCTTGCAGTTAAAAGTAAAAGCAATTTTGTTCTATCTTAATCTGTAAAACAGTAAAAAGTCTGTTGCTGGAAGATAGTTAAAGAACCTACAGTTAAAGAAAGAGGAGACAACAAGAGTTCAAAAGTGAAGGAAAGCGCAAGTTATTACGGGAGCAGGAGAGGTTGGTACTGACGAAAATATGCTCCAGGATCAGGTAGTTTTGTCAGAACCAGAAGACTGAGGGTGACAGGTTCGCCTGAAAATTATAAAGGTGGGAGGTGAGTGCAAAGGTGATTTCGGTGTAAATTTGAAAAGAGTCAACCTCTCGGGTTGACACCCTTTATCAAGACTCTGATCTTGGGTGCGCTGTTTGTTTTGTAACTCTGATCATCACATTGTTTAATTGTATACACAAGGCAGGTTGCAGAATAGGGAGCAAGAAGACAGCCGAATTATAAATCTTTATGTCATTCATTTCTGGCGTTTCATGAGCTTCAACACAGGATTCCACGGTTACCTCACCGCATTCCTTAGTTCCTCCCGGAATTTGCTCTGGGTCAGGACGTAAATGCACGTATTAGAACAGGAGCTGAGAATCTGCAGCATTCCGGATGTCGTTTCTGTAATGTAACGGGGTTCAGTAACAGAATAAGCAAAGCTCTTTGAAATCGTTTGATAGATATAAAATATCACTTGTGTTACCCACAACAATATGAAGCTACCGGTAATGCTGAAGAGCAAAACGATGGATTTTCGTCGGTTCTCCATCTCCCGGTCCTTGTCATTCTCTCCATTCTTTTGTCCCCGGAGCCCCCTGCGGGCTCGACTGGCCGCTAGAATCCGCCTGACAGTCAGAATGTTGAACAGCAAAATCAGAAAGAATGGGACACAAGGGGTTAAAATGCGATCAAATATCGCAAATGCAGCCCATGAGAGAGGGTTTTTGTAGCTCGGTGTAAGAACACAATACCAGGGAACACCATTATTTATTACCTTATGCTCCGATGCAAAGCCCCAGGGGACAGTCTCCAAACAGGCCAGCACACTCACTGTCCCGATGACCACAGTGCAATATTTTGATTTCAGCTTCTGACAGCAAATAGCCAGAAATCGATCGACGGTGGAAGCGACAGTCAGCCAGACAGAGGTCGCAGTTCTCGCAAAAATCAACCCGAAATGGAGTTTACACACTTGAGTTATGATCAGAAATGACTGGGGAAAATAATACCAAGCACTTCACCTTAGCAGCGGATCCGAGATTTCGGCCACTGCCATTTCCACCAGGTAGCCAGTGACAGATTTGGAGAGATTGCACTTTCCCCGATAAAGGCTTGCAATCGTCAGCAAGTTCGCTGGAACAGAGGCAGAGAAAAGCGAGAACAGAAAATACAGAGCAGAAACTAATCCAGCAATCTGAGGGGATCCTACAATATTTCCAGTTCATTGTCGCATTTAGTGAAAGAGTCAAGAGAGGGCGCATGTCATCCAGAGACAGAAGAGGATTTTGCACTGTAAAATGAAGTCAAAATGATGCCTATACTAATTCCGAAATCTGATGTGGCAGAGGAAAACTAAAGCCCGGTTATCACCCTCCTTCGAGTCTTTTTTTTTTACCGCTGCCTTCGCGTCACGTTGGATGAAATTAGTAAATCCGGACGCTGATGGCGGGATTCATACACTCCCATGGCGCCCCTTGTCAGCGGCAGAACAGCCGGCGTGCGGAACAATGGCGAGAAATGTTCCAGCCAGAACAGAGTATGTGGAAAAACATTTAAATTGTCTCTTCTCAGAAACACACACACACACACACACACACACATACACACACACACACACACACACACACACACACACACACACACACACACACACACACACACACACACACACACACACACACACACACACACACACCAGCAGAGATACGAAAGAGAGAACACGGTCGGGTCACAACGGTCAAATGACGATGTTACTGTTGCACAAACTGAAGAAAATCTGCAAAAATGGGAGGTCCAAGGCAACACACAGTGCGAACAGGAACATCTCTGCTGAGAACTGTGTGCGTGATTTTGCTGATGTAATAGAATTTTGTGAGCATGTCAAAGCTGCCTGAGGTCAGACGAAAGTTGTGAAGAAATATTTCAAGCTGCCAAGTAATGGGCAGTCTGGTTAAATAATTCATCCTGTACCTGTCTGTCTCTGCTACAGTGTGAGAACGTAAGGTTCATACACTTTTACAAATTTCGTCCATAAATCTGGCACTGAATCATCAGTTGTGATTATCTTCATCTTTTTTTCAATTTACATTTTACACAATTATATTAATCAATGCACCCATGCACACACCCCAATCAATTCTACCGCCAGGACTTAAGAACTTTTTAAAAGCTATTATTAATGCTTTTTGAGATAGTGATTTAGATGCATATCATATTTTTTATTGAGTTAAGTATTGTATGTAATTAGTTTTGCTACAACAAGTGTATGGGACATTGGAAAAAAAGTTGAATTTCCCCATGGGGATGAATAAAGTATCTATCTATCTATCTATCTATCTATCTATCTATCTATCTATCTATCTATCTATCTATCTATCTATCTATCTATCTATCTATCTATCTATCTCTCTATCTATCTATCTATCTATCTATCTATCAATCTATCTATCTATCTATCTATCTATCTATCTATCTATCTATCTATCTATCTATCTATCTATCTATCTATCTATCTATGTTATCCCCAGGTACGTGAGCACCCCATATCCACGTTTTTGTGGGTGTATCTGGGATTTCAGGCGGATTTGGCGTGATCTTGATATGTCTACGGATTCGGCGGTCTCCTCATGGATTTTGAGATGCTTGGGGTTTTTGCTGTCAAGGCAGCCATCTCGTGTTTGAAACCATCCTGTGCCTGGATCATCCAATGTGTGGGTTGAGGTGTACATGCATTTTGGGGTGCGCTCTTATTTAGAGATCTGCCAAGATCTTGGGGTTCACACGGATTTTCGTGATCTGTGCATATTTAGATATGTACTGTTGAGTATGAGGGTATACAGGGGTTTCTGGTGAAAAGCAAATCTCAGTGTGTCTGCCGATCTGTAAACACTTTTGGGGCATTTGTGAGGATTTTGTTAATGTCGAGAAAGCCATTTTCTGAAGTGGTTGAAATGATTCCTGCTCCGAAATAATTCATTACGCGTTTGAGGTGTCAGCGTGTTTTAGGTGAGCACTGATTTGAGGATTGCGCAGATTTATGTGGATGTTTTTGGAATTCTGTGATCTCACAGAGTTTTGGATTCTGCGGATTTGGAGTTGTAACTTGTCTAAATTTTGCATCATTTACTTTCATTACTTTCATAATAGATATACTTTTAATGTTCAACTGTATTCTTGTTACTTTATGGTGGCTGCAGCAATTTGGTGATCTGTTTGAAGTGATCCATGCTCAGTGAAAATCTAATGTGCATGTGCGCATATCAACGGGCTTGTGGTCAGACTGAAATTGGGTTTGCGCCGGTATAGGGGTGCAGGGTTGAATATGTGGGTCCACTCAGATTTGCTGTACAACCATACTTTTGTGTAGTGGTTGATCTCCAAATGAATTTTGGGGTATATGTGGATTTTTAATGTCGAGGCCGGTATTTTCTGAATTCCTTAAAATGATTCCCATTCTGTGATTATGCATTGGGGCGTGTCAGAGTGATTCGGGTCCGTGCCGATTTGTGGATAACGCAGATTTAGGACGTTACCTACAAATTTGCGAAGTACAATAATTTATGCAACCATCATGTGTACTACTCGAAATGATTATTTTCTGGGATTATGTAAAACGCATTTGAGGTTCCCAGCGGGTTTGATGCACATATGGATTTTGGGTGTGCTCTTTCTTGAGGATGTGTGCGTATTTGGGGTGCACATGAGTTTGAGATGCGAACAGAATTGGAAATTGCTCAGACTTAAGGGTTTCTTCTCCGTTAAAGGGATGCAAACCGATTGGCGGTTAGTGCATCTACACTCCATTCGCCGAAAAGACGGTATCTCCAAGTGGTCACCCATTTTAATTCCACTTCCCATTCCCATTGTGATATGTCCATTCATCAGTTCCTCCACTGTCACGATAAGGCCGCACTTAGGTGCGAGGAACAACAGCTTATAATCCGTTTGGTTAACTTCCAACCTGATGGCATGAACATTGCTTTCTCAAACCTCTCCTTCACCATTTCCACCCCTTTGTCCCTCTCACTTAATATCTCCTTGCCCGCCATAGCCTCCCTATGTACCAGCTCCCCTTACCCCATTTTTTTTTCATTCTTCCATACCTTTCTGTCTCTTTCAGCAATCAACTTCCTAGCATTTTGCTTCATCCATCCACCTCCAAGTTTCACTTGTCACCTGGCGTTTCTCCTTCCCCTCACATCATCTTTCAAATCTACTCCTCTGCTTTTTCTCTCACCAGTCCTGCTGAAGAGCTTCGGCACGAAACGTCGAATGTATTCTTTTCCATAGATGCTGCCTGGCCTGAGGAGTTTCTCCAGAATTTGGACTAATCAACCCCCCACCCGTTTTGCTAGATATTCAGTTATATGGGGCAGTAATGTACAGCATACAAGACTGCATATACCTTTGATCGAGCTAATCGCATTCAGACGACTCAAGGAGTTGGGTAAATCTCCAGTTGAATTCTATGCACAGGGGAGGAAGTTACAATATGGGTGTCTTAGGAATGCATTGCTGTGAATGACCGGGACACGCTGTTATATTATCACACTGGTCAGTGTTAAGGCTCCAAATACAACAACATTATCATCATGGTCAACGATGGTCAAATTCATGTGCACCCTCATACTCAGCAGCAGTATGCACGTATCTCGAAAATGCGTGTGAGTCCCAAAATCTGCGCACTTCCCCAAGTAAGGACGCACATTTGATGACGCAGACGAAGAATCATTTCAAACACAAAATGGCTGCATTGACGCTAAAAGCCCCACGCATCCCAAAGGTTGTGAGCACATCACCAAATCCACCGACACACACAGATCAACCCAAATCCTTATGAACTCGCAGATACACCCAAAGAAATGTGGCGACTCCATATTCGCCGACACCCCCCCAGATATGCTATCCCCAAATACGAGACATCCCCATATTCAAGAACAAACCCCAAAATCCGTGTGCATCCATGTGCACCCCGAGACTCTGTGCAACCCATTTTCGCTGACACACCTAATTTCTGCAGCGCGCACCCTAAACCCGCTGACACCCCCACATGGCCATGGGATTTTCCCAAGCAAGATACATTCGAAACAGTTGGGAAAATGGCAGACTCGACGTTAACAATCCGCACTCAACACATTCGGGTGCAAATCCTGATCGGCCAACAAACCCAAATCTATGTGTATCTCCAAATACGTGTGCACGGCCATGTTTGAGAATAAATTTCGAGTGATGTCTGAGTTTCTTCCTGAAATCTCACCGGCGGTTCTTTTCTCGCATTCCCTTCAAACTTGCAGCAATTTCTAAAAGCACGGCGTATTACCTTTAAATGTAAATTTCAAGTATGTTACAGCATTGATTAAGAATTAGACCAATAGTCTGTAAAGTTGCCCAGCGCTCCGTACTTTCGGAATTTACTTTAGCAGAGTCTTTGCACTGATAAATCAAAACTGCCCGCCATGAATCCACAAAAGATGTGCACATCACCAAATCAGTGCGCACTCCAAACACACTGACACCCCACATACATAATAGATAATTTCAAAGCAGAATTCATGTCCAACAGTTCAGAAAATGGTTGTTTTGACATTTAAAATTCGCATAACTCGAAATTACGATTGCAACTGTTGATTATTAAGCAAAGAGCCCCCGGAATATACGAACATCACATCTAATTACGTCCCCTAATTAACTACAGATCCCTAAATTGGCGCGTATCCCCTAATCCTTGTGCATATTTGCCGCCAAACCCTAAATCTACGCACACCTGAAATCAGTGCTCAACTGAGGACTTAACTTTATTTGAGGACTCAACTTTAAATCCGTGTGCATTCCCAAATCCAAACACACGCCATAGCAGTGTGCACCCCTTATTCTCCGACACTGTCCAATATCTGCGCGACCCAATTCAGTGCGCACCCAGGGACTCTTGGGAATAATGCACAAGGTGCAAAATCAGTTCATACCCCTGAGAAGGAAGGATTCAAAGGGGGGAAAGGGGCCACAGTGGTTGACAAAGGAAGTCAGAGTTTGCATAGCATTAAAAAAAAGGAAATATGACAGAGCTAAGGTAAGTGGGAGGACAGATGATTGGGAAGTTTTTAAGGAACAACAGAACTTAACTAAAAATGCAATACGAGGAGAAAAAATGAGGTACGAACGCAAGCTAGCCAGGAATATAAAGGAAGATAGCAAAAGCTTTTTTAGGTATGTGAAGAGAAAGAAGATAGTTAAGAACAATGTTTGGCCCTTGAAGAATGAATTGGGTGAAATTGTTATGGGAACACAGAAACGGCAGAATAATTTAATGAGTATTTTAGATCTGTTTTCACTAAGGAAGGCACAAGCAGTCTCGCAGATGTATGGATGGGCCAAGGACATAGAGTAACAGAGGAAATGAAACAGATTGACATTAGGAAGGAAACGGTGATGAGAAGACTGATGGGACTGAAGGCTGACAAATCCCCAGGTCCAGATGGTCTGCATCCTAGGGTACTAAAGGAGCTGGCCCTGGAAATTACGGATGCATTGGTGATCATTTTCCAATGTTCCTTAGATTCAGGATCAGTTCCTGAGGATTGGAGAATGGCTAATGTTATCCCACTTTTTAAGAAAGGAGGGAGGGAGAAAACAGAAAACTATCGACCTGTCAGCTTGACATCGGTGGTGGGGAACATGCTAGAGTCCATTATTAAGGATGAAATAGTGTCATATCTAGATAGCAGTGATTGGATTGGGCCGAGTCAATATGGATTTACCAAGGGTAAATCATGCTTGACTAATCTGTTGGAGTTTTCAGAGGATGTAACCAGGAAGTTAGACGAGGGAGATGCAGTGGATGTAGTGTACCTCGATTTTCAGAAGGCATTTGATAAGTTCCCACATAGGAGATTGCAGGGTAAAATCAAAGCTCATGGCATCGGGGGGAAGACATTGACATGGATAGAAAACTGGTTGTCAGATAGAAAGCAAAGGGTAGCGGTAAATGGGTATTTCTCGGAATGGCAGGTGGTGACTAGTGGGGTGTCACAGGGCTCGGGATTGGGACAACAGCTGTTTACAATTTACGTCAACGATTTAGATGAAGGCATTGAGAATAACATCATCAAATTTGCTGATGATACTAAGCTGGGTGACAGTGTGACATGTGATGAGGATGTTAGGAGAATTCAGGGTGACTTGGATAGGCTGGGTAAGTGGGCAGATACTTGGCAGATGACGTTTAATGTGAATAAGTGTGAGGTAATCCACTTTGGGAGTAAGAACAGGAAGGCAGATTATTATCTGAATGATGTAGAGTTAGGTAAGGGAGAAATACAAAGAGATCCAGGAGTCCTAGTTCATCAGTCACTGAAGGTGAATGAGCAAGTGCCGCAGGCAGTGAAGAAGGCTAATGGAATGTTGTCCTTTATTGCAAAGGGAATTGAGTACAAGAGCAAGGAGCAAATGCTCTTGCATTTGTACAGATCCCTGGTGAGACCACACCCGGAGTATTGTGTACAGTTTTGGTCTCCAGGGTTAAGGAAGGACATCCTGGCTGTAGAGGAAGTGCAGCGTAGATTCACGAGGTTAATTCCTGGGATGTTTGGACTGTATTACGCAGAGAGATTAGAGAGACTGGGCTTGTACACGCTGGAATTAAGGAGATTGAGAGGGGATCTGATTGCAACATATAAGATTATTAAGGGATTGGACAAGATAGAGGCAGGAAATATGTTCCAGTTGCTGGGAGAGTCGAGCTCCAGAGAGCATGGTTTGAGAATAAGGGGTAGGTCATTTAGGACAGAGTTAAGGAAACACTTCTTCTCCCGGAGAATTGTGGGGGTCTGGAATGCACTGCCTCGGAAGGTAGTGGAGCCCAATTCTCTGGATGCTTTCAAGAAGGAGCTAGATAGGTGTCTTATGGATAGGGGAATCAAGGGATATGGAGTCAAGGCAGGAACCGGGTATTGATAGTAGATGATCAGCCATGATCTCAAAATGGCGGTGCAAGCTCGAAGGGCCAAATGGTCTACTTCTGCACCTATTGTTTATTGTCTATTGTCCATAAATCCGCTAACATCCAAACTTGCAGTTTAGAGTCCTTTCAAAAGTTCAGAAAGTGGATGGCACGACTTTAGAATCCGCACACAGCTCAAAGTTCATGTGCAACTTCAGATCCGCCAACACGCCCAAATCTTTATCTCACCCTAAATCCGTTTCCATGTACACAATCTCAAATCCATGTACACTTCAAATATGTGCACCACCTCACTAGGAGCGCACCCCAAAATCCATGCGAATATCATATCCTGGGAGAAACCCACCCGCACATTAGATTATCCCAGAGGAAGCATCATTTAAAATACTTCATGTCAAGTATCAAATTAACTTCATTATTCACGTGATCTAAATGAAACAACTTTGAGAATCGGCACACCTCCAAACCGCAGACACCCAAAATGAGTGAGAAATCCGCGTGCATCTCCAAATGCAAATGCATCCCCACAACTTCAAAACACGTTAATTAGATTATCGCAAAATAATAATTTTAGACGTGGTGGAGTCCGCAGGTTTAGGGTGCGCACTGAATTGGCGATTGCGCAATTTTACTTTCTGTCGTCGAATGTGGGTTGCACACCTGTGGTTCATATGGATCTGCGGTTGTGCATGGATTTCGGAGCTTTCTCTAATAAAGGGTTGCAAACTGATTTAGGGGAGCGCTCCGATATAGGGGTGCGCACATTTTTGGCGATAGCAGATTTTGGGTAGTTGGCGAGTCTCCAAGTTTTTGTGAATGCATATCGATTTGGTGACGTACTTAGAGTCTTGGGATACGTGGTGCTTTTTACTGTTAAAACAGCCATTTTGTGTTTGCATTGATTATCCGTCTGGATCATCTCATATGCCTGTAGGATTGTCAGCGGATCTGAGACGCTCTCGTATATGGGATGTGCGCAGATTTGGGGGTGCGGACGGAATTTAGTGATCTGCTTACAGTTCGAGGTGTAGTCCTGAATATGGGGCTGCACACGGATTTGCGTTGATACGCAGATTTGGGTGTGTCACCGATCTGCAAAAGGATTTTGGCGCACATGTGGCTTCCTAACCTCGAGACGGTCATCTTCTGAATTGATTGAAATGCTTGCTGGCATCCATCATGCATCTGGGGTGTCAGCCGTTTTGGGGTGCGCACCGATTTTGGGATTGCGCAGATTTAGGGCTGCTTCGGCGAACAGATTTAGTGAAATCAGCGGATTTGGGGGTACTCTCTTTAGGAGAGTTTCGGCGAATACGTGTGCACAATGATTTGGAACCACATACGTATTTGATGGTGCTTTCTGACTGGGAGGTTGCACAAGCAATATGGATGCACTGGTACTTAGACGTCAGTGTGGATTTGGAGTGGATTCAGAGAGTAGAATGGTGGGTGTGAGTTGCATGGTGTGGCGGGAGCTCTGAACATTAGTTCATTCATTTTCTTACTGCCAGCATTTATACTCTGTCAACTTGATTTATTATGTTAAGCAGCTGTTTTGTCATTGTGATCTTCGAATGCATCTCCCCACCTCATTCAGACTATACAGTCCCCTGAGGACTGGGGATGAGGACAGGTTTAGGTGCATGTCGGCGCATATGGGTGCACATAAATTTGTTGGTGTCGGTCGATTTGGGGTTGTGCTGAAGCTCAAAGTCATTTTATTTATAGTGCCTTTAAATACCTGCACTATGTTCTCGCGATTTCTTTGAGGTGAATGCTGCCACTCTAAAGTGATTGTTCCTTTGGGAAAATCAAATTCCCATGTGTGTGTCAACAGGTTTGGTGGTGTACACGATCTTAGAGTGCTCCCGGATTTGGGGGTGTCTTTGGATTTCGGATCCTGATAAACATCAAGGTTGTTTCATTGACAGGTATATTATTAATAAATACACTTTCATTTTTCTACTCTGCTCTTCCTGTGATTTTTAATTTGGAGGTTGTTACTTTGCGAGCTATTTGAAATTATTTCTCCTCTCTGATAACTTAATCTGTAAGTGAGAGGTGTTGTCGGATACGGAGTGCGCACCCATTTGGGTGAGCATACGGAATTGGGAGTGCTCGTGGATTTTTGGACGTCGGAGGAATTGGGTTAATGCCAAAATTCAAATTGTTTCGTTTATAGATACTCGGATAAATAATGCACTTTAACGTTGAGTTTTGTTCTTGCTATTTTTAATGTGGATTAATGTGTTTATATTGTCCAGATTTTATTTTTATTACTTCCGAAATCATGTTTATATCATATGAAATTTCATCAAAAGGTGATAATGTACACTCACGTGCTCATCCATTGAACATTCTGACAACCAATCATTTCACTTTAAAAGCTGTTCTGTATTGATTAGCTGAATATGCCAGGAGGAGCTCAGCAGATCAGGCAGCATCTGTGGGAAAACGTAAACAGTCGGCGTTTTGGGCCGAGATTCTTCACTGTGAAATTGTTTCTGAAGAAATCACTTACCCAGAATTCGGTATACGTTGATCTGTTGTAATGCGATGTACAGTGTCAAAAAAACAAAACCTTATCTTCCAACCAGTTTTCTAATCCACCTCAACGCCCCAGGTGTCTTTTTTTTTTTTGCAGTAATAACATCACCTCTATTGAATGCTTATAGACAAATTATGTCAGGAGTGGGATTCGAACCCACGACCCGAGATGGAGACCAGAACACTCCATTTTGTTGGAAATACTTTCATTCCTTGAGTCTGGCGCCTTAGAGCACTCGGCCATCCGGACAACTTTTGAGTTGTGTTTCAGAACGGAATGAATGTCCGATTTGTAAGCAAAGTCATATACAGACAAACACGCATTTCGCCCTGCATATCGGAAATGAAGGCGAGAGGTTAGGCAGCTTCTGTGGAGAGTGAATCTGTAAAACAATTACAAATCGAAGACTTGTGGGACGCGTCTCTGCAAGAACTGGGAAGGACTTTTGCTGAGATGGATGAGAACGCTTGGAAGACTCATTGTTTTCACATTTAGGGAAGCGGAGAAATAAACGTTTCTAGACAGGACTGAATCTGAAAACATTGGGTGGGATTTGATCGTGACAACAGAAACTGAACACAGGAGGTTCAATTGTACCGTGCAACGCTGCTTTACAGATGGATGTTGGTAAGTAGACTATAAGGCCCAGTTATCTGATGATTATGGAAGGAAGCCAAATCGAGATAAGGTTCACAAGAACATAAGACATCGTGCAGAAAGACGGTTCGGTCTCCTGGGTTTGCTTCATCATTCCGTCATGGATGAGTTATTACAGTCAGAATGTTGTTCAGGCTTGTCGGCCAATGTTTAATCTGACGGAGAGGAAACAGAAGAAAGGTGTTTTGAACGTTAGAGCAGATGCCTTTCTGAGAGATAAGACGCTTTAGAGAACGTAATTCGCTCAGGTTCTCTGATCCAGTGGTAACGGCACTGAACACATTAAAGTAAGGCAGGGACAAGCGGGGCAGCCATTGTCTCAGTAAAAGGCTCCTCGCAGGATGTGGAAGGCGGGGAGACGTCCAGAGTTCCTGATGACGACAACTGCGGGAAGTGCACACAGCTGCATTATGTAACAATCCGCCCAAAGGTGTTCGAGTTGAATCTGGATATACTCCGGTTCATTCAGAGTCATGGGCGTGATGGACCAGGACATATAGAGTGGTGGGGCAGCCAGCGTAAATCAGAGGAATGCTTGATATAGACTGTAATTTCCCAGAGATCGGATGGCAGCACGGTATTACAGGACTGTTTGCTGCCGGCTGTGATTTTCCAGAACTAGGATGTTGCCGCTTTTCCGCAGGACTGTTGATGCCGGCTGTAATTGCCCGGACTTCGGATGCTGTCGCTGTCTCGAAGGATTGATAGTATAAACTGTAATTCCATCGTCGTTGTTTGTTTGTTTGTTTGAACGTTTAGCGCTACTTTCTGTTATCAAAATCTTTGCACATCCTGCTAACGTTTTCACTCGCTCACACGTTCCACCAAAACAACTACGCGTTACTGTCACAAAATCAGCAGCAGCCATTTTAGTACCTAACGCATGTCTTCATATTCCTACCAAAACAGCATATTTTTCTTGTACTCTTTCCCTGTTTCATTAACTTAATCAACTCAGATAATGGAATAGGAGTCAAATTTGAAGCTTATGTTAATGTCAATAGTTTCTAGGTTAATTCAGTTTCAAATAGTTGTAATAGATTCTAAGCCTTGGTCTGGAAAAATGAATAGGGGGATAAGGCTGATGAAGAAAGAAGTTTTTACGGCTGTTTTAACATAGGTTGAGGATCAGGTATGATCGAGGTGTGTTTTGGTAGGGAGTATAGATGAAATTAAGGGATATAGGAGGATTAGGAAGATTAGTAAAAATGATGTGTTGAAGATTAATGAGATCATAGCTTCAGCTTGGAGTTGCACCAAGAGTTTTTGGTTCCTAAGACCGATAGATGACTATTATCTTTCTAAAGCTTTAAGAAAACCATGGATTTGAACCATTGGTGGGGGAAGTTAGCAGTTTCCCTTGTCCCAGACCTTTCTTGGGTAATTAAACAGAGTTTAACTTTTATTTTTAGAACCACAATCTAATGTTTTTATTAAGCTATAATTACAGGATGTTCAGCCTAGAATTAGTTCTGGTTTGGAGATAAGGAGGAGTGTTGGGATTAGATGGAGATATATTAATAGATGTTCTCGTGTATGGGAGGGATTTATAAAGGTTATATGAGGGGGGAGAGGCCCTCGTTGTGTTATAATAAATATATATAGGGAGTAGGAAGCGGTTAGTAGGACGCCAAACCCAGTAATGATAATAGTTCATTGGGATCATTTAAAAAGGGAGGAGATAATAAGAAGTTCTCCTATTAGGTTTGGAGAGGGGGGTAGAGCTAGGTTTGCCAGGTTAGTGAGGAATCATGAGGTTGCTATTAGTGGAAGGATAATTTGTAAACCTCGGGTGAGAAGAAGGGAGCGTCCAGGCTAAAGTGCTACACAGCTCTGTGAAAGAATGCGTGGGGCAGAGTAAGGTTAGAAACGGGTTTCTCACCAGGATCACCACGCTCACATCCTCCTTAATGGTGAGTGAATCTGGAGAGGATGCTTCCGATGGTGGTAGTGTCTAACGTTGGAGGGTACAATCTCAGAAATGAGTGCGTCCATTTAGAACTGAGTTGAGGAGGATTGTTTTCAGCGAGAAAGCAATGACTCGGTGTAATTATTTGCCGCAGGCAGCTGTAGAAGCCAAATCTTTAATTATATTTAAGACAGATGTTGATATATTCCTGATTGGTCAGGGTATGAAGGGATATGGTCGGGGGCTGTGAGCTCTGCCGAAGACTGGGACTGAAAGGAGAAATGGATCAGCCATGCTGAAATTGTGGAGCAGGCTTGATGGGCTGATACTGCTCTTATGTCTTATGGCATTTTAGTAACGTACTCTATATTCTGAAATATGCCACTACCTCTAGCACTCCTGATCTGCCTCCAATTCAACACCATCCACGCGACGTTCCAATGTCGCCCTTCCCAACATCCTTTGCTCCCATCAGGTTTATAAACTCACTTTCCACTCCATTTTGGCGTATACAGCACTGACAAATGTTTTAGCCTCCCTGGCTCTATGCGCAGCACTGTAATTCCATGCAGAGTTTACCGTGGATCTTCTGCAAAACCTGATGCCTCTGAAATTTCCAATAAACAGTGTGCTTTGCTCAACGGCTGCTTATATGAATTTGTGTTTACCACAAGACGTTATCAGAATACGAACGATGGAGAGGTAACATCTGTTGAAATGCACAGACGCATATTTAAAAAAAACGGATGGCAGCAAGGCTGAGGTGACAGAAGATGATGGGACTGGGTAATGGAAACAATTTTCTATAGTCTGACACCTCATCGAGAAATTTCTATTACCAAACCCTTCCCGTTAACCCTGCCTTCAAAACGACTGCTTTGCAAATACCTCTTGAGACACAACCATCTGTTTACTGAAATAAGCAACCAAAGTGAACTGCTAAATTATCTGACCTTCCCTGTTGTTGAAAGGCTCTGTCTTTAAACTTATTCACCCGTCAATATCCGTTTTGTAACATCGGAACTCCGGCCTGTCCAGAAGCCATTCCTTTCCTTGTGATTGTCAAGTTTCAGTGATAATTTGGAGTTTAATCAACCAATGTAACAATTACGTCAGCTCATTGACCATTTGCCCAGTTTCCTACTTGAACTGTATGAAGTGTGCAATCTTGCGCCGATTTTGGATTTAATAATGGCCTGTCACTTGATTGTTTGAACATATGAATACTTTGCCAAACATTATCCTGAAAACTGTTTTGCTTGAAAACTCCGCTGATTTGCAATTGAACTTGGACGTTATCTACATAGACGGCCATTTAATGTAAACACATCTATTCTTCAGCTCTTCTCTGAATTTCCTTTGTGTCAGTGTACAGATACAAGTGTTAGTGCACATACTCAGAATTTGCAACAATTGCTGTAGTATATATACCGAGGAACTCAAATATCTGTCTTGATAAGAATAGTTTTGTGCTTGCCATTTCAGGGAATGAGCTACATAGGGCAGCCAAAATAATATGAAATTAGCGGATATTGCAAACAACAAAATCATCACTTTTCTACCTCGGCATACTTCTGATTATCACATTTCTTCCGAAGCCCTCTGCGGACTCTATTTGCCTTAATAATATGCCTTACTGTTAACTCATTGAACACTAGGATTAAGCCGATTGGTAGCAACGGTGTTAAAATGCTATCCAGTAATTCGATTCCTTTCCGTACTAGTGAAGTAACGTATTCATATGTGAATGCGCAACACCATGGTTGTACACAACCAAACCTGCTGACACCCACGTATACACATTTGTTTTTCCCAAAAGAAGAGTCACTTTAGTGTGACAGCATTCACCTTAAAGAAATCGCGAGAAAATAGTGCAGCTATTATTGAAGACTCTATAAATGAAATGACTTTGAGATTGACCACAACCCCAAATCGACAGACACCAACAAATTAATATGCACCCATATGCGCCGACACCTACCTAAACCTGATCTCATCATCAATCGTCAGGCACCCGTGTGCACCCCAAATTCATACTGACGTCCTGTGCACCTATATTGGTTGATACATTCCTAAGCTTGTGCAACCTCCCAATCAGAAAGCACCATCAAATACGTATGTGTTTCCAAATCCACCGATCACTGTGCACACGTCCTCGCGGAAACTCTCATAAAGAGTCCAGATCTGTATGTA
Source organism: Hemitrygon akajei (assembly GCF_048418815.1). Lineage (NCBI taxonomy): Eukaryota > Metazoa > Chordata > Chondrichthyes > Myliobatiformes > Dasyatidae > Hemitrygon > Hemitrygon akajei. The sequence goes on from NW_027332052.1 coordinate 120,682, forward strand.
CCCCCAAATCCGCTATTTTCCCAAAGTCTGTTCGCATCGCAAATCAGTTGCCACCCATATATGCCGAAGCAGCCCTAAATCTGCGCAAACCCAAAATCGGTGCGCTCCCCAAACCCGCTGACACCCGAGATGCATAATGGATTATCCCAGACAAGCAAACATTTCAATCAATTCAGAAAATGACCATCTCCAGGTTAGGAAGCCAAAATCCTTTTGCAGATCGGCGAAACACCCAAATCTGCGTGACAACCCAAATCCGTGTGCAGCCCATATTGAAATCTACACTCTTAATATCTGATCACTAAAATCCGTCCGCACCCCCAAATCTGCGCACATCCTCAAATACGAGAGCACCCCACAGGCATATTAGATGACCCAAACACAAAATGGCTGTCTTAACAGAAAAAAAAACACTACGTAACCCAAAATCCCAACGTCCGTCACCAAATCGATATGCACTCACAAAAATGTGGAGACTCACAAATTCGCTAACTACCCCAAATTTGCTATCCCCAAAAAGGTGCGCACCCCGATATCGGAGCACTCCCCTAAAACAGTTTGCAACCCTTTATTAGAGAACGCTCCTAAATCCATTCACAAACCCAGATCCTTATAAAACACAAGACCGTGTACAACCCATATTCGACGACAAAAAATAAAATTGCGCAATCGCCAATTCAGTGCAAACCCGAAACCCACGGACTCCGCCACTTGTACAACAGATTTTCCCGTAGCAACAATCAATAAAAGCAATTGAGAAAGTGGCAGCCTCGACATTAATAATCCTCACGCAAATTTTGATCCGTCAACTCACCAAATCTATGTGTATCCCATGATCGAAAAGGCAACCCAAATCAGCGAATATCACCAAATCCATGTGCATTGTCAAATTGGTGCGCATCACCAAATCCATGCGCAGCCCAAACACGCTGAAACCCCCACATTCATTTGTGGGGCTCGTTTTACACAGATTTTGTCATCTTGTGAAAGTCTGAAATTATTATGTTGAGATAATCGATTTAGCGGGTGTGTGTCCACGGTTTTGAAGTTGTGGGGATCTATTTGCATTTGGAGTTGCACATGGATTTCTCACGTATTTGGGGTGTCTGCTGTTTGGAGCTGTGCCGAAGCTCAAAGTTGTTTCATGTAGATCACGTGAATAATAAATTTAATTAGAAATTTGACATGAAGTATTTTAAATGTCTCTCCTCTGCGATAATCTAATGTGCAAGTGTCTTTCTTCGCGGGTATGATATTCACATGAATTTTAGGGTAGGCTCCTAGTTGAGGTGGTGTACATATTTGAGGTGTACATGGATTTGGGATTGTGTACATGTAAACACGGATATGGGCTGAGATAAAGATTTGGGCGTGTTGGTGGATCAGAAGTTGCACATGAATTTTGGACTGTGTGCGGGTTTTAAAATCGAGGCATCTATTTTCTGAATTCTTGAAAGGATTTTAAACTGCATGTCAGGATGTTAGCGTTTTTGGGGTGCGCACTGAATTGAGTCGTGCAGATATTGGGCAGTGTCTGAGAATAAGGGGTGCACACTGCTATGGTGTGAGTTTGGATTTTGGGAATGCGCACGGATTTAAAGTTGAATCCTCAAATAAAGGGGTGAGCATTGACTTCGGGTGTTCGTAGATTTCAGGGTTGGCGGCAAATATGCACAAGTATTTGGGGATACACGCAAATTTTGGGGTTTTAGTCAATTACGGGGGCGTAATTAGATGTTGTGATGTTCGTATATTCCGGGGGTTATTTGTTGACCGATCAACAGTTGCGATCGTATTTTGGGGTGCGTGCGGATTTTAAATATCGAAACAGCCATTTTCTGAACTGTTGGACATGAATTCTGCTTTGGAATAATCTATTTTGTATGTGGTGTGTCACCGTATTTGGAATGCGCACTGATTTGCTGATGTGCAAGGTTTTGTGAATTCATGGCTGCAGTTTTGATTTATCAATGCAAAGACTCTGCTAAATTACATTCGAATAATCTGGAGCGCTGGGCAACTTTACAGAGTATTGGTCTAATTCTTTATCAAAATTGTAAAATGCTTTAAATTCACATTTAACGGTACTGCGCTGTGCTTTTAGAAATTGCTGCAAGTTTGAAGGGAATGCGAGAAAAGAACCGCCGGTGAGATTTAAGGAAGAAACCGGGCACTCATGAGTTTCACCCCGATAAGTTCAATTCTCAACGAGCGTGACAGCACTGTTAACTCTTTCAATCACGACGTTACAGCCCTGTAATAACAATTTCAAACTGACTAGTGGAATTTGACTGACAGTTGTATCTTTCTTACTGTCATCCAGATGAATTGGAGTATGCTTAGGTAAAGGATCATTGGATTAAAAGCCAGAACATAAGTAAAATATTTAACTGTCCAAATCATCGATAATGACCTTGGGATGTTAGATATCTCGTTTCGTCGGGGTAAGTATTCGATTTGCAAATGTCACTGGCGTCAGTCTGTCATTTTTGGAGTTACAAAGCTGATACGGTTTTACTGGTGGCAGCGACCTCGAAAGAGAATGACTCGGAGAGGCCTGGGTCTTAATCGAAGGTGCAGTTGCAAGATCTGTTTTAAGATCTGATTCTGCCTTGTTCTGGTTTCTCTTCCCATGGGACGCCTACCCTCACGAGTTCCATAAGTGGGTACGCATTGGTGTCACTGCCAGCGAAGCTGATAGGTGAAGCCTGGTGGCGGGAATGGTAAAGGTCTGCAGAGGGAGGAATCTAATACGCGAAGGGAACGGACGTTAGGAAAAAACGAAGGAGGAAGGGGCCAAGTAGCAAGTGATGAATGTGAGAACAGAAAATAGCTGAGAGTATGGAACAGACAAAAAGGTGTTTTTTTTATTATTTAAGAAGATTTAAACTTTTTTCAGTGTGGTCATCCCTCGAAGTTCGATTGCATTGAAGTAGCAAATGAAGAACACAAGGAATGCTGGAGATGCTGGAAATGAAAGCGGCACAGACAAAATGGTAGATGGACACAGCAGATTAGGCCGCATCTATGGAAATAAATAAACTGTTAAAGTTTAGGATGAAGTCCCTTATTTAAGGGCGTGCCTGCCAGCCTATGACTGAAGTTGGGTAATATTCACAAGGATTCCAGTATGCCGAATCTACTGATATGTTACAAACATAAATATCTTCCTTTGTAGAGGTACTGGGACAGTCACAAACACCCAGTGACGTCCATCATGTTCATTTTCACGAGTAGACTTAGACCCAAGCAAGAAAATCCGATGAAGAACAGACTTACATTTCTTAGGCCGCCATCACTCAGCTGTTCTGTCCATATTTAGGCCAGGAATAGGGGTCTAGTTATATGAATACTTGAATACCATGCATACTCGACTGTAGCATTGATAAACAGTTCATCCACAGATTCCGGTGTCTAAAGTGAGTTTGTAAATGATCGGAAGATTTAAAAAAAATCCAGCAATATGAGAAACTGGGATGAGCTGTTGGCATTTGAAAAGGTATCGCATTTACTGCAAAGGAGATGCTGCAGTTTAAGCAATTGGTCTGATCGGATTAAATGTTCTGGGTCTGCTCATTCGATCTCAGAGATTTTCAAAATCTGCCACGTCGGGAATGTAACTGAGATGGCGTCATCTGTTTGCTCCCATTTCTAGAATCCAATGGTAGTAGTTGTGAACCATTGTCCCAGGAGAGATCATAAAGGATATAAACTGCATGGACGAAAACATTCAATCAAAAAGAATGCCTGTAACGCAAACGGACCGGCTAATTGCGTGAAAAGAAAATGCTTGAAGCGTATTACCGTGTCGAGAAAATATTTTATGTTTTCATTGCCCTGATTGGCGTTCCAGGTAAGCGAATCCAAGAACACAACAACTCTGTAAGTGAGACTGTTTTTTTTTTTTTTTTGCTTACTATATCGGCGACCTGCATCCAAAGCCCCGTGTGGTGATAATCCTTTGCTCATTTACACAGTTTTCCTCCCGTAGTTTGCCTATTACTTGCAGCAACGTGACTGAGAAAACTCTATGAAACGTACGGTAAAGCCGTAAATGTAAGCAGCCTTCACGGACAGTATCTAGGTTGGTGTGCCAGCGCTGAGCAAAGGAAACTCATCGGAAGGATAGACTAAGATGGTTTCAGTTGGTAAGTTCCCTTACCGGGCACATAATGGCAGGACATGTCACAGCGGAAAAAAAATGAATTGTACTCATTGCGACACTAGTCTTGTAATGAAACCGTTTTCTCCTGAACAACGGACTAGCTTTGTCTGCCCTCTGAACGTCTTCTTGCTTCCCTTCGGTGTCCAGTTGTTTTGATTAAACGCTCTGTACGGGATAAAAATGGAAAACCATTTGGTTTATCCAATCTTTCTGCGACCATTTCACCCTTAACTTTACTTGTTGGTATCCAAAGTCACGGGTACTCTGAGTATCCACTCTTCCGGTGCAAAGGCTTTGCTTTGATTTCGTTGATTAAATATATCAGCCACTTTTCTTGTAAAGGTATTTATTGTAATCTATAATGCCTCTTAACTCTGTTTCTCCAGTGAATTTATTGGCGATTACAATCCTGTCACAGAGGAAGTGTGGTTTGTCCACCTGCACCACTCGCTACTTGGTGGCCATGGCAACGGCAGATCTGATGGTCATTATCACGGAGGTAATTTTGTATCGAATCAGCAATCATTATTTCCCAGTTAGTGTCCTGAACATTACTCCCGTGGGGAGTGTTAGAGTTGTCCTGACTCGTGCAGTCGTGGACTATTCTGTATGGTTCACTGTCGCTTTCACATTTGATCGCTTTATCGCCATTTGTTGCCACAAGCTGAAAGCAAAATATTGCACCGGGAAAACAGCAGCCGTGGTTCTGGCAGCAGTTGGCGTGTTGTTCTGTTTGAAAAATATTCCCTTCTACTTCACGCTTGAACCGGGAGAAATTATTGACAACGTACCGTGGTACATTGTTATAAAAGTAAGTTACTACACTGCTCCGGGATGGATTGGATTTGACTGGTTTGATACGGTATTAACTCCTTTACTGCCTTTCGCTGCAATTCTGCTGCTCAACGCTCTGACTGTCAGACACATCTTAGTGGCCAGTCGGGTCCGTAAGTGGCTGAGGGGTCAGACCAAAGGGGAGAGTCGCAGTGACCCGGAGATGGAGAGCAGGAGGAGATCAGTGGTTTTACTCTTCACTCTCTCCGGCAGCTTCATCTTCCTGTGGCTGACAGCTGTTTTACAATTCCTCTATTATCAAATAACAGGAACAGGAGGCGAGTGGAATGATTCTGAATATATATTTTATGAAGTCGCTTTTTTGCTGAGAACTTTAAGCTGCTGCACCAACACATTTATTTACGTGGCGACTCAGTCCAAGTTCAGGGAGCAAGTGAAAAAACCCGTTACCTCAGTTTTTGAGTTCATTAAGAAAACCAGCTATCGAGCGAAGTCCGGAGACCACTGCAATGTTTTGCGTTCAGTCTCCCGTTACTGAAATCCCTGCTAAAATCGAAAAGACTACATTTTTGTATATTTAATCAGCGAGTAGTTCCCAAATGCCGATCCGATGAGAATAAGTACATGCAAAGAACAGTTGCTACAACCAATTGCCCAGATTGACCGTTGTCAATTGTTCCCCTCTCTCAATACGTAGGCATTTCCCTGATACGCAATGTCTGGGTGTCACATGTTTACTTACCAACCACTGATATCGATCTCCGAAGCTACACCAATAGTGATGCAAAACTCCCGTAATTCCATGGTAGCAGTCGTTAGATTTATCAAATCTATGGCATTGATTGTGACGACAGAGACTACAGAGGTGCGTCAACATCTAACAACGATGCGTTTGAATGCAGACGGAGATACTGAATGCTGACTCATACCGATTGGAAACACTATCTGGTGGCAGGCCAGCGTTACTTTCAAAGAAAGATTTATTTGCTTCAGTGTTTAACCAAATGTGGTTTCTTGTAATGTAAGAAAACTCTCTGCAACAGTTGTGTTGAGGCCTGTAAACATCTTGCATAACTTTGTGGAGACCATATTCTATAGTTTCTGCTGTCCGGCAATTGAAGCCATGCCTACCCAGTCCTTCTTGACATTCAAGAATGTCATTTCAAGTCATTCTTGAAATGACTAGCTAAATGTGCTAGCAAGGAATCTGCTGAAACTAAGCTGACCTTGTCCATTTGCAGCGTATTATGAGACTGCGGATGTGAGCTCAACATATCCAGATTTCCTTTCAAAGAGATGTTCTTCTCGTTTAATGAAATATCCAACAATCACCAGCTCGCATTTCATCTTTGTGATTGCATGCTGCATCTACACGTTAACAGAATAATACATGCCAATTGCCTACTGTCTCTAACATAATAACTGATTTTGCGTCTTTCCGGAATATCTGACCACATTCAGACACTCTCATGTTGATTCCAGCTTAAAATTACCGATTGAATGATCCTCGATTTAAATTCCCGCTGTGCTGCAATTTTGACTCTCAACCAAATCACTAATACAAATTTGAAAGTTGGAACGGAGGCGCTGGAACAGATGATGCTAACAGGTGTTGAACTATCGTCAACTGATCGAGATTTGGCAATTCTCTGCGGAAGTTTTGAATAATTCAACAGTTGTACTTTATTGTTTCTATATAAAGATAACCGGAATTGTGGTTACCCCAGGGCAACAAATAAAATCCAGAATTGTATTGTTCCTATTGTACGAATACTGACTCCGAATACCTCTCCAAACCCCAGACGCTGAAGTAGGGGACCGTCCGTTGGCTGAACGATTCTTTCTTTTGACTACAAGGAGCGGAATGTGGCCCTTGTTAGATTATTGCCATTTGAAAGCATAAATGGGTGAGTGACGAGTGAAATCCAAACTCCTTCTTGACGCTTCCCCACAATACAGTGGGCATATTCGGTTTTTACAATGGTTAAAAAATATAAAGTCCTGATCCAACATTAAGTGGTCCCGACATATTTCTATAATATTGTTACGTATTCGGGCAACAATAATATAGATGAGTTAGGCAAGGGGTTTTATAACGAATAACACGTTTATTAAACACTGATAACAAACCCCCTTCAAATGTAAACAAACCCAAACAATGGTCCGAGCTCAGCTGCTGGCAGCTGGTCAGACAGTTCCTAATAGCTTTGCAGTCTCAAACAGTCTTTAAAGTAGTATTGAAAAAAAACAGTTCTCCAAAGCGAATTGCCGAATGAAAACAGTTCAAAGAATGATATGCCGACAGTTCAAAAGCTCACGGTACTTTTAAAAGGAGAGACTTTTTAAAGCGATGTAAATTCTCTTCCACGTCGATGTCCTTCGATTCCCAGCGTCGAACTCCCACGTCGAATTTTATTAAATATAACAGCTTAAAGTGACTGACCTTCCTTCCACAATATTCTCAATCTCCCGCTTTTTCCAGCGGAGACTATCGTGAGAATAGTAAACGAAATCCTTCCGAATGAGGATCACACAAGGTCGAAGTCAATCCATCGAAAATCGATTCTTCTCGATCTCCATTTTCCAAACTTTTCTTCACTCTCCCTTAGCAAAGAAACCGTTGGCTCTGACCTTTTAAACTTTAGGCATTATATAAAACTTCATTTTTAACTAAACTGCGTCATCACATTAAATCACACAGTAACATGAAGTCATCTTGGCAAATCCAGCCACGAACTGCCCCACCTGACAGGGTGGGTCTTCCTTTTATACCCTGTAGAAAAAACCTGTCACATGACCTCTACTGGCGGGAAAATGACATCACTCCACCATTACCTCATGTCCAGTATAACTTCAACCCCAGTCACATGACAAGGGTACCACTGTCACGTGTCACGGGTACGTAACACCTCCCTCCAAAAAAAACATTTTTGGTCTGTCATGAACAAAAATTTTTAACAATTACTTACAAAAAAAAAACAAATGTATAAATTATATAACATACACAATATACAATACAGTAGGAGTGTTACAATAAAAAAAAACCACTCCAAAAAAAAACATTGTACATTCAACATCGAGATAGACAATCAGCAACCACATTATCTTTACCTTTAATATGAGTTATCACAATATTGTACTCTTGTAACATCAAACTCCAATTTAACAATCTTCTGTTTTTGTTTTTCATCTTACTCAGAAAAACTAACGGATTATGATCAGTGTAAACAATAAGTGGTTTTTGAGTTGTACCAACATATACCTCAAAATATTCCAAAGCTAAAACAAGAGATAACAATTCTTTCTCTATTGTTGAATAGTTTCTTTGATGCTTATTAAATTTCTTAGAAAAGTAAGCTACTGGATGATCAACCTCATCACCCTCATTCTTTTGCATCAATACTGCTCCCGCAGCTTCATCACTAGCATCCACAGCTAATGAAAAAGGTTTTTCAAAGTCAGGTGCCTTAAGCACAGGTTGTTCACATATCATTGTTTTCAATTTTTCAAATGCTTCCTGACAAAACACTGTCCACACAAACTTCACATTCTTCTGCAGAAGGTTAGTTAATGGAAGGGCAACATTAGCAAAATTCTTACAAAATTTTCGATAATATCCTACCATTCCCAAAAACCTTCTGAGAGTTTTTTTCCCCGTTGGAGTGGGAATTTCCAAAATTGCCTGAACTTTTGCCTGAACAGGAGCTACCTTACCTTGACCTACAACATAACCAAGGTAAGTCACAGTAGCATGTCCAAATTCACTCTTGGCTAAATTAATAGTCAAGTTAGCTTTTGAAAGCTTTTCAAACAATTTCTCCACCGCAATAATGTGTGCTTCCCAAGTATCATTTCCTGTCACTAAATCATCAATATAAGCATCAGTATCTTTCAATCCCTGAATCACAGAATTAATCATCCTCTGAAAAGTACCTGGGGCATTCTTCATCCCAAATGGAAGAACATTATACTCATATAACCCAGATGGAGTTACAAATGCAGAAATCTCTCTACCTCTGTCCGTTAGTGGAACACACCAATACCCTTTCAATAAATCAATCTTTGTAAGGAACTTTGCTTTTCCAACCTTATCTACACAATCATCTACTCTAGGAATTGGATATGCATCTGTTTTCGTTACAGCATTCACCTTCCTATAGTCCGTACAAAACCTAATACTACCATCAGGTTTTGGCACCATAACTCATGGCGAACTCCAATTCGAGTTAGAATGTCTAATAATATCATTCTCTAACATATATTCAATTTCCTTCTCAGCAAGTTCACATTTTTCCATGTTCATCCTATATGGATGTTGTTTAATAGGTTTGGCATCTCCAACATCTACATCATGTGAAGCTATAGTAGTCCTTCTCGGAACATCTGGAAACAAATCCTTATACTTAAAAATCAATTCCTTCATCTGTTGTTTCTGCTCTAGCTGTAAATGTGCTAATTTCTCATCCATATTTTCCAAAATAGTCGAATTAGGTAACCTAACAGAAACAATGTTAGATTTAGAATGAACGTCAGATGAATCATCTATCATGTTCCCAGTTAAATCCAACTCATTCTCACTAACCACAACAGTCACAGTATCAGATTGTTTCTCAAAATATGGTTTAATCATATTTATGTGGCAAAGTTGTGTTGACCTTCTACGATCTGGAGTTTTTATTACATAATCCACATCATTAACTCTAGACACAATTTCATAAGGTCCATGAAATCTAGCTTGTAAAGGATTTGTCTGCACTGGGAAAAGAACCAACACCTTATCTCCAGGCTTAAACATCCTCATCCTAGCTTCCTTATCATACCAAGTCTTCATTTTCTCCTGAGCCAACTTCAAATTTTCCTTGGCTAAACTACAAGCTTTATGTAACCTGTCCTTAAATTTCAAAACATAGTCCAACAAATTAGTATGCACTTCCTTACTAATCCATTGTTCCTTCAATAAAGCTAAAGGTCCTCTAACTCTATGTCCAAACACAAGTTCAAATGGACTAAACCCTAAAGATTCCTGTACCGATTCCCTTACTGCAAATAAAAGTAAGTTTATACTCTCATCCCAGTCACTTTCATTCTCCACACAATATGTCCTAATCATATTCTTGAGAGTAGAATGAAACCTCTCCAAGGCACCTTGCGATTCTGGATGGTATGCAGACGAAGTAATTTGCTTAGCTCCCAATTTATAAACTATCTGTTGAAACAATCCAGACATAAAATTACTACCTTGATCAGTTTGTATTTCCTTAGGCAATCCAAAATAAGTAAAGAATTTTATAAGAGCCTTCGTCACAGTTTTAGCTTTTATATTCCTAAGTGGTACTGCCTCTGGAAACCTAGACGAAGTACACATGATAGTCAACAAATACTGATAACCAGTTTTTGTCTTTGGTAATGGACCAACACAATCTACAATAACTTTAGAAAACGGTTCACCAAATGCTGGAATAGGTTGTAATGGAGCTACTGGTGTAACCTGATTTGGTTTACCCACAATTTGACAAGTATGGCACGTCTTACAAAACATCGCCACATCTTTTCTTAAACCAGGCCAGTAAAAATGTTTTAAAATCTTGTCCACAGTTTTCCTTACCCCTTGATGTCCACCTAAAGGCACACTATGAGCTAAAGTCAAAATCTCATTCCGATAAACTTTAGGAACAACTACCTGATAAACAACATTCCATTCCTCACTTGCAGGAATTGTAGGCGACCTCCACTTCCTCATCAACACTCCTTTTTCCAAGTAATATCCTACTGACACCTTCTCAATTTCACTACCTAGTAAAGCTTGTTCCCTTAATTTTACAATCTCAGGATCTCTATTCTGCTCTGCTATCATCTCCTTCCGAGACAGAGATAAATCTTCATAGTCAGACTTACTCCCAGAATCTTGTTCAAACAACGAAGGTAAGAAAGTTTCTGACACATCCTCAAAACTCAAATCCTGAGTTGAACAGTCATGAGTAACAACCTCATTCTGCACATCAATCTTTTTAGCCATAGCTCTAGTCACAACACAAGAAGAATCTGTGTTAGAATTCACCTCAGGTACCTCTGACTCCATTGTCAAATGCACTTCAGGAAAAACTTGTCCACCTGCCAAGTCATTACCTAACAATAAAGAAATACCCTTCACAGGTAAGCTATGCTGTAATCCTACCTTAACAAATCCTGTAACTAACCCTGACTTCAAATTTACTTCATGTAAATGTACAGGCATAAAATCACTTCCAACACCTCTTATGTAATTTACCTCACCAGTATCACTCTCTTCATTAAACTTCAACACACTATCTAACATCAGTGATTGAGAAGCTCCAGTATCCCTAAGAATTTTTATTGGCACCAGAGTAGATCCTTCTTTCAAGGATACAAACCCTTCAGTTATAAAATGATCATATCCCTTTCTAACTTTGTCAGACTCTAACAAATCCTCATTTGTGTTTACCAAACCCTGTAACTTTACAGGTGCTTCAGTATGTTGCACACAAGCATCCGGAACTGCTTCCTTCTCTTTCTTTTTCAATTTGAAACAGTTAGCTATTAGATGGCCAGGCTTCTTACAATAGTTACAAATAAGACCAAACTGTCTTTCCTTCACAGGTTTTCCTTCCTCCTTACCTCTCTCATTAACCTCTAATTTAATTTCTGATTTACCTGGAGTCTCCATATTATTTTTCCTCTTAAAAATTCTACCCTGAGGAAATTTATTCTTATGAATTAAAACATACTCATCAGCTAATCTAGCACAGTCCTGCAATTTATCAGTATCCCTCTCATTTAAGTAGGTCCTTACTTCAACAGGAATGCTTCTTTTAAATTCCTCCATCAAAATCAGCTCTCTCAATGTCTCATAGTCCCCATTTACATTTTTAGAAGAAACCCATCTCTCAAAACACATAGCTTTATCATAGGCAAATTCCACATAAGTCTTTTCCACAGACTTTTTCAAACTCCTGAATCTTTCCCTATACTCTTCTGGGACCAATTCATATGATTTGAGAATATTTTCTTTCACAATATCATAATCTAATGCTTGCGCAGCAGTTAAAGCTGTGTAAACATGTTGTGCCTTGCCTTTGATTACACTCTGTAATAACACTGACCATTTATCTTTCGGCCACTCTGACATCCGAGCAATAGTTTCAAAATGTTGAAAATATCTTTCCACTTCAGTTTCACTAAATGGAGGGACCAATTTAATTTCTTGGCTAGCAACAAACGGTTTTTTAGAATTAGCAGACTGTTCTACAGACCTTAATTTAGCCATTGCATATTCAAAATCCCTTTGCTTTTGTTCAGCTTCCAATTTACACCTTTCTAACATCATTTGTTCAATTTGCAACTGCATCTCCAGATTACTTATTGGAAACGATTCTAAAATCGATTCTTCAAAATGACCCGAAGCCACAAAATGTGATGCGATCTTTCTCTGTATTACAGCCTTTGATGTAGTTGGCAAAATCCCTTTAAGATGCAACCGATTAGCAAGTTCAGAGACTTCAGTTTTTTTCGCCTTCGCTAACAAATCCGCGACTGGCGAATCCAGAAACTCATCAATATTCATCGTTGCCGAATACCACTCACAAGCCAAACAAACAAAAAAAAATCGAGCAATCCCCGTTACCAAAACACCGATTCAAAATTCAAAAAACTTTTTAAAATCAAATAATTCAATTCCGAACGTAGCCCCCATAATTATGTTACGTATTCGGGCAACAATAATATAGATGAGTTAGGCAAGGGGTTTTATAACGAATAACACGTTTATTAAACACTGATAACAAACCCCCTTCAAATGTAAACAAACCCAAACAATGGTCCGAGCTCAGCTGCTGGCAGCTGGTCAGGCAGTTCCTAATAGCTTTGCAGTCTCAAACAGTCTTTAAAGTAGTATTGAAAAAAAACAGTTCTCCAAAGCGAATTGCCGAATGAAAACAGTTCAAAGAATGATATGCCGACAGTTCAAAAGCTCACGGTACTTTTAAAAGGAGAGACTTTTTAAAGCGATGTAAATTCTCTTCCACGTCGATGTCCTTCGATTCCCAGCGTCGAACTCCCACGTCGAATTATATTAAATATAACAGCTTAAAGTGACTGACCTTCCTTCCACAATATTCTCAATCTCCCGCTTTTTCCAGCGGAGACTATCGTGAGAATAGTAAACGAAATCCTTCCGAATGAGGATCACACAAGGTCGAAGTCAATCCATCGAAAATCGATTCTTCTCGATCTCCATTTTCCAAACTTTTCTTCACTCTCCCTTAGCAAAGAAACCGTTGGCTCTGACCTTTTAAACTTTAGGCATTATATAAAACTTCATTTTTAACTAAACTGCGTCATCACATTAAATCACACAGTAACATGAAGTCATCTTGGCAAATCCAGCCACGAACTGCCCCACCTGACAGGGTGGGTCTTCCTTTTATACCCTGTAGAAAAAAACCTGTCACATGACCTCTACTGGCGGGAAAATGACATCACTCCACCATTACCTCATGTCCAGTATAACTTCAACCCCAGTCACATGACAAGGGTACCACTCTCACGTGTCACGCGTACGTAACAATATACACGGAGGAGTTTGTTCAGGTGAATTCCCGAATGTGACAACATGTGTGGTTGTATCTATCTATTTCCTGCACTGTCCACCTGATATCTAATATAGAAAATGGTGGTTCTCTAAATTTAACTTTGTTAATCCTTGGTACATAATTGAAACACAAACCACATACTTCGTATGTTGAGTAGTTTATCGCGGGGTGACTGATAATTCGTGGCATGGGTTAGAAGGAGCCAATTTCAGAAAACCTGGCACTTTTATTTTTTCAACATTGTCCACTCCTACATCTACACACTTAGTCCAGCGGTCGTTGATTATACGAATCTTGGACCTCCAGAAAGTGCCCACACATGGGTGATTGATAGGTCCGTGGCCTATGGTTCATCGGGATCAGCTATACAGCTCTTTTTACATGCACATGCAGCTCAACCTTTGAGTGATTATGCAGAAAGGTTGAAGTTAATAACGTATCCTGGTAACTTGGGCCACGAACTTATCAATCACCCCGATGACTTAATGACTGATGAGTTCTTAACTTCAAACTTTCTGCATAATCACTCAATGAGCTGCACTACATGTGCATGTAACGAGAGTTGTATAAAAAATCTCCTTCTATCTTCGGCCACGAATTTAGCAATCACCCCTCGTGTTAAGAACTTTGTCAATAATTCAGTTTGGCGTATCCCCAAGGTTTCTGAATTATGGAGCATTTCCGAAAGTGCAGTCGCTTGTTGCGGACCTAGCTTTAAGCTCCTCCCATATCGTCATAACCTCAATTTACAATTTATTTCAGCCACAGAACGGTTGCTGAGGCCAAATAATTGGCGTTTTTAAGCGGAGGTTTATAGAAGTGTAATTCACAGGGACATCGAAGTTTATATAGAGAAGGCAAGAAAAACCCTGCTGGGTGGAAAATACATCAACTATCATCAGCATGTGCTCTGGTCACGTTGCCGCACTAATATTCCAGATGCAATTGAAAAAGTTCTCATGAGTAAACTCCTAAAATTGCTGCACACAGCGGTCAGTCACTGAAACGTTGAAAGATTACATGTTTAATCCGCTCTGATTCCCCTTTCCATGTATCCTGGACTCGGGAATATCTGTTGTGAATCGAGTTGCTTCCTCACTTGAGATTCCCTTGCAATTAAACTGATTTCCAAGCCCCCTGTGTTCCCGAAGTTAATCGCTGACTGTCATCTACACCCCAGGGCGTTGCGGAACATTAACCAGGTCCCTCTGCTTTTAAGATCTTCGGACGTGTCCACCTTATTATCAAAGGGAATATTCACATTTCGGTTCCTAACCGAACTATCTCCCTCTGATTTTTTCAGAGCCGGGCGTTCACTTTTCATGTTTCCACTTCACAGTCTCTCCATCATAACATGTCCACATTCTCTTATTGTGAAGATTTATCTTAAGCCTTCCTCTTCTGCCTATGTTTGCGTTCCCCTGTTCAGTTTCCACGTACGTGAGCAGTCTATCCATATAAAAAGTAACATTATTGTAAGCACACATACTCGATTTCTCCCTGATAATTTTAACTAAACATCGGTCGGAATACAAAAATAAGTACATTTGTAAACGCGTTTCCTACTTTCGTATGGTGCCAGAGTTCCCGCTGAAGCAAAATAAGAATTGTCTCTGCGAATGTAATCACGAGTTCCCTCTTCGGGATATGGCTATCCTCCTCCCCTCTGTGTTCGTAAAATGCATTTTCCGATTGGGATCCAAACATTATGAAATACAAAGTTCCTGAAAGTACATTTTCACGCCGGCTGCATTTGACGGTGCTCGGAACGTAAGCAACACATTTCTGAAAACATGATAGACCACTGGAACACCTTGAAATACTGATCATGACGTATTGTGCTGGTGGCAAATCCACGTCAATGTGATGGAAAGGTGTGGATGCAGATTCATTCTATGTCCGAAACCGGGAATTTGCGATGGGACGGTGTGGAGGGAGATTCAATCTGTGTCTGACCACGGGATCGTGTGATGGAACGGTTTGGATGGACGTTCACTCTGAGTCTGAACCCGGGAGTGTGTGATGGGACGGTGAATAGGGAGATTCACTCTGTGTCTGACGCCGGGCTTTTGTGATGGGACGGTGTGGATGGCGATTCACTCTGTGTCTGACCCCGGGAGTGTGTGATGGGACGGTGAGGAGGATGATTCAATCTGTTTCTGACCGCGGGAACGTGTGATGGGACGGTTGGATGGAGATTCACTTTGTGTCTGACCCCTGGCTTTTGTGATGGGACGGTGTGGAGGGAGATTCAATCTGTGTCTGACCACGGCAATGTGAAATGGGACGGTTTGGATGGAGATTCACTCTGTGTCTGACCCGGGGCTTTTGTGATGGGACGGTGAGGAGGGAGATTCAATCTGTTTATGACCGCGGGAACGTGTGATGGGACGGTTTGGATGGAGGTTCACTCCGAGTCTGACCCCGGGAGTGTGTGATGGGACGGTGAAGAGGGAGATTCACTCTGTGTCTGACCCCGGGCTTTTGTGATGGGACGGTGAGGAGGGTGATTCACTCTCTGCCTGACCCCGGGAACGTGTGATGGAACGGTTTGGATGGAGGTTCACTCTGTGTCTGACCCCGGAAGTTTGTGATGGGACGGTGTGGATGGAGATTCACTCTGTGTCTGACCCCGGGAGTGTGTGATAGGACGGTGAGGGGGGAGATTCACTCTGTGTCTGACTCCGGGGACGTGTGATGGGACGGTTTGGATGCAGATTCACTCTGTGTCTGACCCCGGGAGTGTGTGATGGGACCGTGAGGAGGGAGATTTACTCTTTGTCTGACCCCGGGAGTTTGTCATGGAAAGGTGTGGATGCAGATTCTCTCTATGTCTGACACCTGGAATTTTTGATGGGATGGTGTGGAAGGATATTCACTCTGTGTCTGACCCCGGGCAATGTGTGATGGGACGGTGTGAATGCAGGTTCACTCAGTGTCTGACCCAGGGCTTTTGTGATGGGACGGTGTGGAGGGAGATTCACTATGTGTCTGAACCCGGGCTTTTGTGATGGGACGGTGAGGAGGGAGATTCACTCTGTGTATTACCCCGGCAATGTGTGATGGGACGGTTTGGATGGAGATTCACTCTGTGACTGACCCCGGGCTTTTGTGATGGGACGGTGAAGAGGGAGATTCACTCTGTGTCTGACCCCGGGACCGTGTGATGGAACGGTTTGGATGGAGGTTCAGTCTGAGTCTGAACCCGGGAGTGTGTGATGGGACGGTGAATAGGGAGATTCACTCTGTGTCTGACGCCGGGCTTTTGTGATGGGACGGTTTGGATGCAGATTCACTCTGTGTCTGACCCCGGGAGTGTGTGATGGGACCGTGAGGAGTGAGATTTACTCTGTGTCTGACCCCGGGAGTGTGTGATGGGACCGTGAGGAGGGAGATTTACTCTTTGTCTGACCCCGGGAGTTTGTCATGGAAAGGTGTGGATGCAGATTCTCTCTATGTCTGACACCTGGAATTTTTGATGGGATGGTGTGGAAGGAAATTCACTCTGTGTCTGACCCCGGGCAATGTGTGATGGGACGGTGTGGATGCAGGTTCACTCAGTGTCTGACCCAGGGCTTTTGTGATGGGACGGTGTGGAGGGAGATTCACTCTGTGTCTGACGCCGGGCTTTTGTGATGGGACGGTGTGGATGGAGATTCACTCTGTGTCTGACCCCGGGAGTGTGTGATGGGACGGTTTGGATGCAGATTCACTCTGTGTCTGACCCCGGGAGTGTGTGATGGGACCGTGAGGAGTGAGATTTACTCTTTGTCTGACCCCGTGAGTTTGTCATGGAAAGGTGTGGATGCAGATTCTCTCTATGTCTGACACCTGGAATTTTTGATGGGATGGTGTGGAAGGAAATTCACTCTGTGTCTGACCCCGGGAGTGTGTGATGGGACGGTGAGGAGGATGATTCAATCTGTTTCTGACCGCGGGAACGTGTGATGGGACGGTTGGATGGAGATTCACTTTGTGTCTGACCCCTGGCTTTTGTGATGGGACGGTGTGGAGGGAGATTCAATCTGTGTCTGACCACGGCAATGTGAAATGGGACGGTTTGGATGGAGATTCACTCTGTGTCTGACCCGGGGCTTTTGTGATGGGACGGTGAGGAGGGAGATTCAATCTGTTTATGACCGCGGGAACGTGTGATGGGACGGTTTGGATGGAGGTTCACTCAGTGTCTGACCCAGGTCTTTTGTGATGGGACGGTGTTGAGGGAGATTCACTCTGTGTCAGACACCGGAAGTTTGTGATGGGACGGTGTGGATGGAGATTCACTCTGTGTCTGACCCCGGGAGTGTGTGATGGAACGGTGAGGAGGGAGTTTCACTCTGTTTCACACCCCGGGAGTTTGTGATGGATAGGTGTGGATGCAGATTCACTCTAAGTCTGACCCCGGGAATTTGTGATGGGACGGTGAAGAGGGAGATTCACTCTGTGTCTGAGCCCGGGCTTTTGTGATGGGACGGTGAGGAGGGAGATTTACTCTTTGTCTGTCCCCGGGAGTTTGTCATGGAAAGGTGTGGATGCAGATTATCTCTATGTCTGACCCCTGGAATTTGTGATGGGATGGTGTGGAAGGAGATTCACTCATGTTTCTGACCCCGGCAATGTGTGATGGGACGGTTTGGATGGAGGTTCACTCAGTGTCTGACCCAGGTCTTTTGTGATGGGACGGTGTTGAGGGAGATTTACTCTGTGTCAGACACCGGAAGTTTGTGATGGGACGGTTTAGATGGAGATTCACTCTGTGGCTGACCCCGGGCTTTTGTGATGGGACGGTAAAGAGGGAGATTCACTCTGTGTCTGACCCCGGGCTTTTGTGATGGGACAGTGAGGAGGGAGATTCACTCTCTGTCTGACCCCGGGAACGTGTGATGGGACGGTTGGATGGAGATTCTCTCTGTGTCTGACACCTGGCTTTTGTGATGGGACGGTGAGGAGGGCGATTCACTCTGTGTCTGACCCCGAGTGTGTATGTTGGGACTGTGAGGATGGAGATTCACTCTGCGTCTGACCCCGGGACCCTGTGATGGGACGGTTTGGATGGAGATTCACTCTGTGTCAGACCCCGGGAGTGAGTGATGGGACGGTGAGGAGGGAGTTTCACACTGTTTCACACCCCGGGAGTTTGTGATGTATAGATGTGGATGCAGATTCACTCTAAGTCTGTCCCCGGGAGTGTGTGATGGGACGGGGAAGAGGGTTATTCACTCAGTGTCTGACCCAGGGATTTTGTGATGGGACGGTGTGGAGGGAGATTCACTCTGTGTCTGACCCCGGGCTTTTGTGATGGGACGGTGAGGAGGGAGATTCACTCTCTGTCTGACCCCGGCAATGTGTGATGGGACGGTTTGGATGGAGGTTCACTCAGTGTCTGACCCCGGGAGTTTAAGATCTGACGGTGTGGATGGAGATTCACTCTGTGTATTACCCCGGGAATGTGTGATGGGACGGTTTGGATGGAGATTCACTCTGTGACTGACCCCGGGCTTCTGTGATGGGACAGTGAAGAGGGAGATTCACTCTGTGTCTGACGCCGGGCTTTTGTGATGGGACGGTGAGGAGGGAGCTTCACTCTGTGTCTGACCCCGTAAGTTTGTGATGGGACGGTGTGGATGGAGATTCACTCTGTGTCTGACCCCGGGAGTGTGTGATAGGACGGTGAGGAGGGAGATTCACTCTTTGTCTGACCCCGGGAGTTTGTCATGGTAAGGTGTGGATGCAGATTCTCTCTATGTCTGACCCCTGGAATTTTTGATGGGATGGTGTGGAAGGAGATTCACTCTGTGTCTGACCCCGGGCAATGTGTGATGGGACTGTTTGGATGCAGGTTCACTTAGTGTCTGACCCAGGGCTTTTGTGACGGGACGGTGTGGAGGGAGATTCACTCTGTGTCTGACCCCGGGCTTTTGTGATGGGACGGTGAGGAGGGAGATTCAATCTCTGTCTGACCCCGGGAACGTGTGATGGGACGGTTGGATTGAGATTTACTCTGTATCTGACCCCGAGAGTGTATGTTGGGACTGTTAGGATGGAGATTCACTCTGCGTCTGACCACGGGACCCTGTGATGGGACGGTTTGGATGGAGATTCACTCTGTGTCAGACCCCGGGAGTGTGTGAAGGGACGGTGAGGAGGGAGTTTCACTCTGTTTCACACCCCGGGAGTTTGTGATGGATAGGTGTGGATGCAGATTCACTCTACGTCTGGCCCCCGGAATTTGTGATGTGACGGTGAAGAGGGAGATTCACTCTGTGTCTGAGCCCGGGCTTTTGTGATGGGACGGTGAAGAGGGAGATTCACTCTGTGTCTGACCCCGGAAGTTTGTGATGGGACGGTGTGGATGGAGATTCACTCTGTGTCTGACCCCGGGAGTGTGTGATAGGACGGTGAGGAGGGAGATTCACTCTGTGTCTGACCCCGGGAACGTGTGATGGGACGGTTTGGATGCAGATTCACTCTGTGTCTGACCCCGGGAGTGTGTGATGGGACCGTGAGGAGTGAGATTTACTCTTTGTCTGACCCCGTGAGTTTGTCATGGAAAGGTGTGGATGCAGATTCACTCTGTGTCTGACCCCGGGAACGTGTGATGGGACTGTTTGGATGCAGGTTCACTCAGTGTCTGACCCAGGTCTTTTGTGATGGGACGGTGTTGAGGGAGATTCACTCTGTGTCAGACACCGGAAGTTTGTGATGGGACGGTGTGGATGGAGATTCACTCTGTGTCTGAACCCGGGAGTGTTTGATGGGACGGTGAGGAGGGAGTTTCACTCTGTTTCACACCCCGGGAGTTTGTGATGGATAGGTGTGGATGCAGATTCACTCTAAGTCTGACCCCGGGAATTTGTGATGGGACGGTGAAGAGGGAGATTCACTCTGTGTCTGACCCCGGGCTTTTGTGATGGGACGGTGAGGAGGGAGATTTACTCTTTGTCTGTCCCCGGGAGTTTGTCATGGAAAGGTGTGGATGCAGATTCTCTCTATGTCTGACCCCTGGAATTTGTGATGGGATGGTGTGGAAGGAGATTCACTCATGTTTCTGACCCCGGCAATGTGTGATTTGACGGTTTGGATGGAGGTTCACTCAGTGTCTGACCCAGGTCTTTTGTGATGGGACGGTGTTGAGGGAGATTTACTCTGTGTCAGACACCGGAAGTTTGTGATGGGACGGTTTGGATGGAGATTCACTCTGTGGCTGACCCCGGGCTTTTGTGATGGGACGGTGAAGAGGGAGATTCACTCTGTGTCTGACCCCGGGAACGTGTGATGGAACGGTTTGGATGGTGGTTCACCCTGAGTCTGATCCAGGGAGTGTGTGATGGGACGGTGAAGAGGGAGATTCACTTTGTGTCTGACCCCGGGCTTATGTGATGGGACGGTGAGGAGGGAGATTCACTCTCTGTCTGACCCCGGGAACGTGTATGTTGGGACTGTGAGGATGGAGATTCACTCTGCGTCTGACCCCGGGACCCTGTGATGGGACGGTTTGGATGGAGATTCACTCTGTGTCAGACCCCGGGAGTGTGTGATGGGACGGTGAGGAGGGAGTTTCACTCTGTTTCACACCCCGGGAGTTTGTGATGTATAGGTGTGGATGCAGATTCACTCTAAGTCTGACCCCGGGAGTGTGTGATGGGACGGTGAAGAGGGAGATTCACTCAGTGTCTGACCCAGGGCTTTTGTGATGGGACGGTGTGGAGGGAGATTCACTCTGTGTCTGACCCCGGGCTTTTGTGATGGGACGGTGAGGAGGGAGATTCACTCTCTGTCTGACCCCGGCAATGTGTGATGGGACGGTTTGGATGGAGGTTCACTCAGTGTCTGACCCCGGGAGTTTAAGATCTGACGGTGTGGATGGAGATTCACTCTGTGTATTACCCCGGGAATGTGTGATGGGACGGTTTGGATGGAGATTCACTCTGTGACTGACCCCGGGCTTCTGTGATGGGACAGTGAAGAGGGAGATTCACTCTGTGTCTGACACCGGGATCGTGTGATGGAACGGTTTGGATGGAGGTTCGCTCTGAGTCTGAACCCGGGAGTGTGTGATGGGACGGTGAATAGGGAGATTCACTCTGTGTCTGACGCCGGGCTTTTGTGATGGGACGGTGAGGAGGGAGATTCACTCTGAGTCTGAACCCGGGAGTGTGTGATGGGACGGTGAATAGAGAGATTCACTCTGTGTCTGACGCCGGGCTTTTGTGATGGGACTGTTTGGATGCAGGTTCACTTAGTGTCTGACCCAGGGCTTTTGTGACGGGACGGTGTGGAGGGAGATTCACTCTGTGTCTGACTCCGGGCTTTTGTGATGGGACGGTGAGGAGGGAGATTCAATCTCTGTCTGACCCCGGGAACGTGTGATGGGACGGTTGGATTGAGATTTACTCTGTATCTGACCCCGAGAGTGTATGTTGGGACTGTTAGGATGGAGATTCACTCTGCGTCTGACCCCGGGACCCTGTGATGGGACGGTTTGGATGGAGATTCACTCTGTGTCAGACCCCGGGAGTTTGTGATGGATAGGTGTGGATGCAGATTCACTCTAAGTCTGACCCCGGGAGTGTGTGATGGGACGGTGAAGAGGGAGATTCACTCAGTGTCTGACCCAGGGCTTTTGTGATGGGACGGTGTGGAGGGAGATTCACTCTGTGTCTGACCCCGGGCTTTTGTGATGGGACGGTGAGGAGGGAGATTCACTCTCTGTCTGACCCCGGCAATGTGTGATGGGACGGTTTGGATGGAGGTTCACTCAGTGTCTGACCTCGGGAGTTTAAGATCTGACGGTGTCATGGAGATTCACTCTGTGTATTACCCCGGGAATGTGTGATGGGACGGTTTGGATGGAGATTCACTCTGTGACTGACCCCGGGCTTCTGTGATGGGACAGTGAAGAGGGAGATTCCCTCTGTGTCTGACACCGGGATCGTGTGATGGAACGGTTTGGATGGAGGTTCGCTCTGAGTCTGAACCCGGGAGTGTGTGATGGGACGGTGAATAGGGAGATTCACTCTGTGTCTGACGCCGGGCTTTTGTGATGGGACGGTGAGGAGGGAGATTCACTCTGAGTCTGAACCCGGGAGTGTGTGATGGGACGGTGAATAGAGAGATTCACTCTGTGTCTGACGCCGGGCTTTTGTGATGGGACGGTGAGGAGGGAGATTCACTCTGTGTCTGACCCCGGGAGTGTGTGATAGGACGGTGACGAGGGAGATTCACTCTTTGTCTGACCCCGGGAGTTTGTCATGGAAAGGTGTGGATGCAGATTCTCTCTATGTCTGACCCCTGGAATTTTTGATGGGATGGTGTGGAATGAGATTCACTCTGTGTCTGACGCCGGGCTTTTGTGATGGGACTGTTTGGATGCAGGTTCACTTAGTGTCTGACCCAGGGCTTTTGTGACGGGACGGTGTGGAGGGAGATTCACTCTGTGTCTGACTCCGGGCTTTTGTGATGGGACGGTGAGGAGGGAGATTCAATCTCTGTCTGACCCCGGGAACGTGTGATGGGACGGTTGGATTGAGATTTACTCTGTATCTGACCCCGAGAGTGTATGTTGGGACTGTTAGGATGGAGATTCACTCTGCGTCTGACCCCGGGACCCTGTGATGGGACGGTTTGGATGGAGATTCACTCTGTGTCAGACCCCGGGAGTTTGTGATGGATAGGTGTGGATGCAGATTCACTCTAAGTCTGACCCCGGGAGTGTGTGATGGGACGGTGAAGAGGGAGATTCACTCAGTGTCTGACCCAGGGCTTTTGTGATGGGACGGTGTGGAGGGAGATTCACTCTGTGTCTGACCCCGGGCTTTTGTGATGGGACGGTGAGGAGGGAGATTCACTCTCTGTCTGACCCCGGCAATGTGTGATGGGACGGTTTGGATGGAGGTTCACTCAGTGTCTGACCTCGGGAGTTTAAGATCTGACGGTGTCATGGAGATTCACTCTGTGTATTACCCCGGGAATGTGTGATGGGACGGTTTGGATGGAGATTCACTCTGTGACTGACCCCGGGCTTCTGTGATGGGACAGTGAAGAGGGAGATTCCCTCTGTGTCTGACACCGGGATCGTGTGATGGAACGGTTTGGATGGAGGTTCGCTCTGAGTCTGAACCCGGGAGTGTGTGATGGGACGGTGAATAGGGAGATTCACTCTGTGTCTGACGCCGGGCTTTTGTGATGGGACGGTGAGGAGGGAGATTCACTCTGAGTCTGAACCCGGGAGTGTGTGATGGGACGGTGAATAGAGAGATTCACTCTGTGTCTGACGCCGGGCTTTTGTGATGGGACGGTGAGGAGGGAGATTCACTCTGTGTCTGACCCCGGGAGTGTGTGATAGGACGGTGACGAGGGAGATTCACTCTTTGTCTGACCCCGGGAGTTTGTCATGGAAAGGTGTGGATGCAGATTCTCTCTATGTCTGACCCCTGGAATTTTTGATGGGATGGTGTGGAATGAGATTCACTCTGTGTCTGACCCCGGGCAATGTGTGATGGGACTGTTTGGATGCAGGTTCACTTAGTGTCTGACCCAGGGCTTTTGTGACGGGACGGTGTGGAGGGAGATTCACTCTTGTCTGACCCCGGGCTTTTGTGATGGGACGGTGAGGAGGGAGATTCAATCTCTGTCTGACCCCGGGAACGTGTGATGGGACGGTTGGATTGAGATTTACTCTGTATCTGACCCCGAGAGTGTATGTTGGGACTGTTAGGATGGAGATTCACTCTGCGTCTGACCCCGGGACCCTGTGATGGGACGGTTTGGATGGAGATTCACTCTGTGTCAGACCCCGGGAGTTTGTGATGGATAGGTGTGGATGCAGATTCACTCTAAGTCTGACCCCGGGAATTTGTGATGGGACGGTGAAGAGGGAGATTCACTCTGTGTCTGAGCCCGGACTTTTGTGATGGGACGGTGAGGAGGGAGATTTACTCTATGTCTGACCCCTGGAATTTGTGATGGGATGGTGTGGAAGGAGATTCACTCTGTTTCTGACCCCGGCAATGTGTGATGGGACGGTTTGGATGGAGGTTCACTCTGTGTCTGACCCCTGGAATTTGTGATGGGATGGTGTGGAAGGAGATTCACTCTGTTTCTGACCCCGGCAATGTGTGATGGGACGGTTTGGATGGATGTTCACTCAGTGTCTGACCCAGGTCTTTTGTGATGGGACGGTGTGGAGGGAGGTTCACTCAGTGTCTGACCCCTGGAGTTTAAGATGTGACGGTGTGGAGGGAGATTCAATCTGTTTCTGACCCCGGGCTTTTGTGATGGGACGGTGAGGAGGGAGATTCAATCTGTTTCTGACCTCGGGAACGTGTGATGGGACGGTTTGGATGGAGGTTCACTCCGAGTCTGACCCCGGGAGTGTGTGATGGGACGGTGAAGAGGGAGATTCACTCTGTGTCTGACCCCGGGCTTTTGTGATGGGACGGTGAGGAGGGTGATTCACTCTCTGTCTGACCCCGGGAACGTGTGATGGAACGATTTGGATGGAGGTTCACTCTGTGTCTGACCCCGGAAGTTTGTGATGGGACGGTGTGGATGGAGATTCACTCTGTGTCTGACCCCGGGAGTGTGTGATAGGACGGTGAGGGGGGAGATTCACTCTGTGTCTGACTCCAGGAACGTGTGATGGGACGGTTTGGATGCAGATTCACTCAGTGTCTGACCCCGGGAGTGTGTGATGGGACCGTGAGGAGGGAGATTTACTCTTTGTCTGACCCCGGGAGTTTGTCATGGAAAGGTGTGGATGCGGATTCTCTCTATGTCTGACCCCTGGAATTTTTGATGGGATGGTGTGGAAGGAGATTCACTCTGTGTCTGACCCCGGGCAATGTGTGATGGGACTGTTTGGATGCAGGTTCACTTAGTGTCTGACCCAGGGCTTTTGTGACGGGACGGTGTGGAGGGAGATTCACTCTGTGTCCGACCCCGGGCTTTTGTGATGGGACGGTGAGGAGGGAGATTCAATCTCTGTCTGACCCCGGGAACGTGTGATGGGACGGTTGGATTGAGATTTACTCTGTATCTGACCCCGAGAGTGTATGTTGGGACTGTTAGGATGGAGATTCATTCTGCGTCTGACCCCGGGACCCTGTGATGGGACGGTGTTGATGGAGATTCACTCTGTGTCTGACCCCGGGAGTGTGTGATGGGACCGTGAGGAGGGAGTTTCACTCTGTTTCACACCCCGGGAGTTTGTGGTGGATAGGTGTGGATGCAGATTCTCTCTATGTCTGACCCCTGGAATTTGTGATGGGATGGTGTGGAAGGAGATTCACTCATGTTTCTGACCCCGGCAATGTGTGATTTGACGGTTTGGATGGAGGTTCACTCAGTGTCTGACCCAGGTCTTTTGTGATGGGACGGTGTTGAGGGAGATTTACTCTGTGTCAGACACCGGAAGTTTGTGATGGGACGGTTTGGATGGAGATTCACTCTGTGGCTGACCCCGGGCTTTTGTGATGGGACGGTGAAGAGGGAGATTCACTCTGTGTCTGACCCCGGGAACGTGTGATGGAACGGTTTGGATGGTGGTTCACTCTGAGTCTGATCCAGGGAGTGTGTGATGGGACGGTGAAGAGGGAGATTCACTTTGTGTCTGACCCCGGGCTTATGTGATGGGACGGTGAGGAGGGAGATTCACTCTCTGTCTGACCCCGGGAACGTGTATGTTGGGACTGTGAGGATGGAGATTCACTCTGCGTCTGACCCCGGGACCCTGTGATGGGACGGTTTGGATGGAGATTCACTCTGTGTCAGACCCCGGGAGTGTGTGATGGGACGGTGAGGAGGGAGTTTCACTCTGTTTCACACCCCGGGAGTTTGTGATGTATAGGTGTGGATGCAGATTCACTCTAATTCTGACCCCGGAAGTGTGTGATGGGACGGTGAAGAGGGAGATTCACTCAGTGTCTGACCCAGGGCTTTTGTGATGGGACGGTGTGGAGGGAGATTCACTCTGTGTCTGACCCCGGGCTTTTGTGATGGGACGGTGAGGAGGGAGATTCACTCTCTGTCTGACCCCGGCAATGTGTGATGGGACGGTTTGGATGGAGGTTCACTCAGTGTCTGACCCCGGGAGTTTAAGATCTGACGGTGTGGATGGAGATTCACTCTGTGTATTACCCCGGGAATGTGTGATGGGACGGTTTGGATGGAGATTCACTCTGTGACTGACCCCGGGCTTCTGTGATGGGACAGTGAAGAGGGAGATTCACTCTGTGTCTGACACCGGGATCGTGTGATGGAACGGTTTGGATGGAGGTTCGCTCTGAGTCTGAACCCGGGAGTGTGTGATGGGACGGTGAATAGGGAGATTCACTCTGTGTCTGACGCCGGGCTTTTGTGATGGGACGGTGAGGAGGGAGATTCACTCTGAGTCTGAACCCGGGAGTGTGTGATGGGACGGTGAATAGAGAGATTCACTCTGTGTCTGACGCCGGGCTTTTGTGATGGGACGGTGAGGAGGGAGATTCACTCTGTGTCTGACCCCGGGAGTGTGTGATAGGACGGTGACGAGGGAGATTCACTCTTTGTCTGACCCCGGGAGTTTGTCATGGAAAGGTGTGGATGCAGATTCTCTCTATGTCTGACCCCTGGAATTTTTGATGGGATGGTGTGGAATGAGATTCACTCTGTGTCTGACCCCGGGCAATGTGTGATGGGACTGTTTGGATGCAGGTTCACTTAGTGTCTGACCCAGGGCTTTTGTGACGGGACGGTGTGGAGGGAGATTCACTCTGTGTCTGACCCCGGGCTTTTGTGATGGGACGGTGAGGAGGGAGATTCAATCTCTGTCTGACCCCGGGAACGTGTGATGGGACGGTTGGATTGAGATTTACTCTGTATCTGACCCCGAGAGTGTATGTTGGGACTGTTAGGATGGAGATTCACTCTGCGTCTGACCCCGGGACCCTGTGATGGGACGGTTTGGATGGAGATTCACTCTGTGTCAGACCCCGGGAGTTTGTGATGGATAGGTGTGGATGCAGATTCACTCTAAGTCTGACCCCGGGAGTGTGTGATGGGACGGTGAAGAGGGAGATTCACTCAGTGTCTGACCCAGGGCTTTTGTGATGGGACGGTGTGGAGGGAGATTCACTCTGTGTCTGACCCCGGGCTTTTGTGATGGGACGGTGAGGAGGGAGATTCACTCTCTGTCTGACCCCGGCAATGTGTGATGGGACGGTTTGGATGGAGGTTCACTCAGTGTCTGACCCCGGGAGTTTAAGATCTGACGGTGTGGATGGAGATTCACTCTGTGTATTACCCCGGGAATGTGTGATGGGACGGTTTGGATGGAGATTCACTCTGTGACTGACCCCGGGCTTCTGTGATGGGACAGTGAAGAGGGAGATTCACTCTGTGTCTGACACCGGGATCGTGTGATGGAACGGTTTGGATGGAGGTTCGCTCTGAGTCTGAACCCGGGAGTGTGTGATGGGACGGTGAATAGGGAGATTCACTCTGTGTCTGACGCCGGGCTTTTGTGATGGGACGGTGAGGAGGGAGATTCACTCTGAGTCTGAACCCGGGAGTGTGTGATGGGACGGTGAATAGAGAGATTCACTCTGTGTCTGACGCCGGGCTTTTGTGATGGGACGGTGTGGATGGACATTCACTCTGTGTTTTACCCCGGGAGTATGTGATGGGACGGTGAGGAGGGAGATTCACTGCGTCTGACCCCGGGAACGTGTGATGGGACGGTTTGGATGCAGATTCACTCTGTGTCTGACCCCGGGAGTGTGAGATGGGACCGTGAGGAGTGAGATTTACTCTTTGTCTGACCCCGGGAGTTTGTCATGGAAAGGTGTGGATGCAGTTTCTCTCTATGTCTGACCCCTGGAATTTGTGATGGGATGGTGTGGAAGGAGATTCACTCATGTTTCTGACCCCGGCAATGTGTGATTTGACGGTTTGGATGGAGGTTCACTCAGTGTCTGACCCAGGTCTTTTGTGATGGGACGGTGTTGAGGGAGATTTACTCTGTGTCAGACACCGGAAGTTTGTGATGGGACGGTTTGGATGGAGATTCACTCTGTGGCTGACCCCGGGCTTTTGTGATGGGACGGTGAAGAGGGAGATTCACTCTGTGTCTGACCCCGGGAACGTGTGATGGAACGGTTTGGATGGTGGATCACCCTGAGTCTGATCCAGGGAGTGTGTGATGGGACGGTGAAGAGGGAGATTCACTTTGTGTCTGACCCCGGGCTTATGTGATGGGACGGTGAGGAGGGAGATTCACTCTCTGTCTGACCCCGGGAACGTGTATGTTGGGACTGTGAGGATGGAGATTCACTCTGCGTCTGACCCCGGGACCCTGTGATGGGACGGTTTGGATGGAGATTCACTCTGTGTCAGACCCCGGGAGTGTGTGATGGGACGGTGAGGAGGGAGTTTCACTCTGTTTCACACCCCGGGAGTTTGTGATGTATAGGTGTGGATGCAGATTCACTCTAAGTCTGACCCCGGGAGTGTGTGATGGGACGGTGAAGAGGGAGATTCACTCAGTGTCTGACCCAGGGCTTTTGTGATGGGACGGTGTGGAGGGAGATTCACTCTGTGTCTGACCCCGGGCTTTTGTGATGGGACGGTGAGGAGGGAGATTCACTCTCTGTCTGACCCCGGCAATGTGTGATGGGACGGTTTGGATGGAGGTTCACTCAGTGTCTGACCCCGGGAGTTTAAGATCTGACGGTGTGGATGGAGATTCACTCTGTGTATTACCCCGGGAATGTGTGATGGGACGGTTTGGATGGAGATTCACTCTGTGACTGACCCCGGGCTTCTGTGATGGGACAGTGAAGAGGGAGATTCACTCTGTGTCTGACACCGGGATCGTGTGATGGAACGGTTTGGATGGAGGTTCGCTCTGAGTCTGAACCCGGGAGTGTGTGATGGGACGGTGAATAGGGAGATTCACTCTGTGTCTGACGCCGGGCTTTTGTGATGGGACGGTGAGGAGGGAGATTCACTCTGAGTCTGAACCCGGGAGTGTGTGATGGGACGGTGAATAGAGAGATTCACTCTGTGTCTGACGCCGGGCTTTTGTGATGGGACTGTTTGGATGCAGGTTCACTTAGTGTCTGACCCAGGGCTTTTGTGACGGGACGGTGTGGAGGGAGATTCACTCTGTGTCTGACTCCGGGCTTTTGTGATGGGACGGTGAGGAGGGAGATTCAATCTCTGTCTGACCCCGGGAACGTGTGATGGGACGGTTGGATTGAGATTTACTCTGTATCTGACCCCGAGAGTGTATGTTGGGACTGTTAGGATGGAGATTCACTCTGCGTCTGACCCCGGGACCCTGTGATGGGACGGTTTGGATGGAGATTCACTCTGTGTCAGACCCCGGGAGTTTGTGATGGATAGGTGTGGATGCAGATTCACTCTAAGTCTGACCCCGGGAGTGTGTGATGGGACGGTGAAGAGGGAGATTCACTCAGTGTCTGACCCAGGGCTTTTGTGATGGGACGGTGTGGAGGGAGATTCACTCTGTGTCTGACCCCGGGCTTTTGTGATGGGACGGTGAGGAGGGAGATTCACTCTCTGTCTGACCCCGGCAATGTGTGATGGGACGGTTTGGATGGAGGTTCACTCAGTGTCTGACCTCGGGAGTTTAAGATCTGACGGTGTCATGGAGATTCACTCTGTGTATTACCCCGGGAATGTGTGATGGGACGGTTTGGATGGAGATTCACTCTGTGACTGACCCCGGGCTTCTGTGATGGGACAGTGAAGAGGGAGATTCCCTCTGTGTCTGACACCGGGATCGTGTGATGGAACGGTTTGGATGGAGGTTCGCTCTGAGTCTGAACCCGGGAGTGTGTGATGGGACGGTGAATAGGGAGATTCACTCTGTGTCTGACGCCGGGCTTTTGTGATGGGACGGTGAGGAGGGAGATTCACTCTGAGTCTGAACCCGGGAGTGTGTGATGGGACGGTGAATAGAGAGATTCACTCTGTGTCTGACGCCGGGCTTTTGTGATGGGACGGTGAGGAGGGAGATTCACTCTGTGTCTGACCCCGGGAGTGTGTGATAGGACGGTGACGAGGGAGATTCACTCTTTGTCTGACCCCGGGAGTTTGTCATGGAAAGGTGTGGATGCAGATTCTCTCTATGTCTGACCCCTGGAATTTTTGATGGGATGGTGTGGAATGAGATTCACTCTGTGTCTGACCCCGGGCAATGTGTGATGGGACTGTTTGGATGCAGGTTCACTTAGTGTCTGACCCAGGGCTTTTGTGACGGGACGGTGTGGAGGGAGATTCACTCTTGTCTGACCCCGGGCTTTTGTGATGGGACGGTGAGGAGGGAGATTCAATCTCTGTCTGACCCCGGGAACGTGTGATGGGACGGTTGGATTGAGATTTACTCTGTATCTGACCCCGAGAGTGTATGTTGGGACTGTTAGGATGGAGATTCACTCTGCGTCTGACCCCGGGACCCTGTGATGGGACGGTTTGGATGGAGATTCACTCTGTGTCAGACCCCGGGAGTTTGTGATGGATAGGTGTGGATGCAGATTCACTCTAAGTCTGACCCCGGGAATTTGTGATGGGACGGTGAAGAGGGAGATTCACTCTGTGTCTGAGCCCGGACTTTTGTGATGGGACGGTGAGGAGGGAGATTTACTCTATGTCTGACCCCTGGAATTTGTGATGGGATGGTGTGGAAGGAGATTCACTCTGTTTCTGACCCCGGCAATGTGTGATGGGACGGTTTGGATGGAGGTTCACTCTGTGTCTGACCCCTGGAATTTGTGATGGGATGGTGTGGAAGGAGATTCACTCTGTTTCTGACCCCGGCAATGTGTGATGGGACGGTTTGGATGGATGTTCACTCAGTGTCTGACCCAGGTCTTTTGTGATGGGACGGTGTGGAGGGAGGTTCACTCAGTGTCTGACCCCTGGAGTTTAAGATGTGACGGTGTGGAGGGAGATTCAATCTGTTTCTGACCCCGGGCTTTTGTGATGGGACGGTGAGGAGGGAGATTCAATCTGTTTCTGACCTCGGGAACGTGTGATGGGACGGTTTGGATGGAGGTTCACTCCGAGTCTGACCCCGGGAGTGTGTGATGGGACGGTGAAGAGGGAGATTCACTCTGTGTCTGACCCCGGGCTTTTGTGATGGGACGGTGAGGAGGGTGATTCACTCTCTGTCTGACCCCGGGAACGTGTGATGGAACGATTTGGATGGAGGTTCACTCTGTGTCTGACCCCGGAAGTTTGTGATGGGACGGTGTGGATGGAGATTCACTCTGTGTCTGACCCCGGGAGTGTGTGATAGGACGGTGAGGGGGGAGATTCACTCTGTGTCTGACTCCAGGAACGTGTGATGGGACGGTTTGGATGCAGATTCACTCAGTGTCTGACCCCGGGAGTGTGTGATGGGACCGTGAGGAGGGAGATTTACTCTTTGTCTGACCCCGGGAGTTTGTCATGGAAAGGTGTGGATGCGGATTCTCTCTATGTCTGACCCCTGGAATTTTTGATGGGATGGTGTGGAAGGAGATTCACTCTGTGTCTGACCCCGGGCAATGTGTGATGGGACTGTTTGGATGCAGGTTCACTTAGTGTCTGACCCAGGGCTTTTGTGACGGGACGGTGTGGAGGGAGATTCACTCTGTGTCCGACCCCGGGCTTTTGTGATGGGACGGTGAGGAGGGAGATTCAATCTCTGTCTGACCCCGGGAACGTGTGATGGGACGGTTGGATTGAGATTTACTCTGTATCTGACCCCGAGAGTGTATGTTGGGACTGTTAGGATGGAGATTCATTCTGCGTCTGACCCCGGGACCCTGTGATGGGACGGTGTTGATGGAGATTCACTCTGTGTCTGACCCCGGGAGTGTGTGATGGGACCGTGAGGAGGGAGTTTCACTCTGTTTCACACCCCGGGAGTTTGTGGTGGATAGGTGTGGATGCAGATTCTCTCTATGTCTGACCCCTGGAATTTGTGATGGGATGGTGTGGAAGGAGATTCACTCATGTTTCTGACCCCGGCAATGTGTGATTTGACGGTTTGGATGGAGGTTCACTCAGTGTCTGACCCAGGTCTTTTGTGATGGGACGGTGTTGAGGGAGATTTACTCTGTGTCAGACACCGGAAGTTTGTGATGGGACGGTTTGGATGGAGATTCACTCTGTGGCTGACCCCGGGCTTTTGTGATGGGACGGTGAAGAGGGAGATTCACTCTGTGTCTGACCCCGGGAACGTGTGATGGAACGGTTTGGATGGTGGTTCACTCTGAGTCTGATCCAGGGAGTGTGTGATGGGACGGTGAAGAGGGAGATTCACTTTGTGTCTGACCCCGGGCTTATGTGATGGGACGGTGAGGAGGGAGATTCACTCTCTGTCTGACCCCGGGAACGTGTATGTTGGGACTGTGAGGATGGAGATTCACTCTGCGTCTGACCCCGGGACCCTGTGATGGGACGGTTTGGATGGAGATTCACTCTGTGTCAGACCCCGGGAGTGTGTGATGGGACGGTGAGGAGGGAGTTTCACTCTGTTTCACACCCCGGGAGTTTGTGATGTATAGGTGTGGATGCAGATTCACTCTAATTCTGACCCCGGAAGTGTGTGATGGGACGGTGAAGAGGGAGATTCACTCAGTGTCTGACCCAGGGCTTTTGTGATGGGACGGTGTGGAGGGAGATTCACTCTGTGTCTGACCCCGGGCTTTTGTGATGGGACGGTGAGGAGGGAGATTCACTCTCTGTCTGACCCCGGCAATGTGTGATGGGACGGTTTGGATGGAGGTTCACTCAGTGTCTGACCCCGGGAGTTTAAGATCTGACGGTGTGGATGGAGATTCACTCTGTGTATTACCCCGGGAATGTGTGATGGGACGGTTTGGATGGAGATTCACTCTGTGACTGACCCCGGGCTTCTGTGATGGGACAGTGAAGAGGGAGATTCACTCTGTGTCTGACACCGGGATCGTGTGATGGAACGGTTTGGATGGAGGTTCGCTCTGAGTCTGAACCCGGGAGTGTGTGATGGGACGGTGAATAGGGAGATTCACTCTGTGTCTGACGCCGGGCTTTTGTGATGGGACGGTGAGGAGGGAGATTCACTCTGAGTCTGAA
This sequence comes from Hemitrygon akajei, assembly GCF_048418815.1. Lineage (NCBI taxonomy): Eukaryota > Metazoa > Chordata > Chondrichthyes > Myliobatiformes > Dasyatidae > Hemitrygon > Hemitrygon akajei. The sequence goes on from NW_027332052.1 coordinate 154,357, forward strand.
CCCGGGAGTGTGTGATGGGACGGTGAATAGAGAGATTCACTCTGTGTCTGACGCCGGGCTTTTGTGATGGGACGGTGAGGAGGGAGATTCACTCTGTGTCTGACCCCGGGAGTGTGTGATAGGACGGTGAGGAGGGAGATTCACTCTTTGTCTGACCCCGGGAGTTTGTCATGGAAAGGTGTGGATGCAGATTATCTCTATGTCTGACCCCTGGAATTTTTGATGGGATGGTGTGGAATGAGATTCACTCTGTGTCTGACCCCGGGCAATGTGTGATGGGACTGTTTGGATGCAGGTTCACTTAGTGTCTGACCCAGGGCTTTTGTGACGGGACGGTGTGGAGGGAGATTCACTCTGTGTCTGACCCCGGGCTTTTGTGATGGGACGGTGAGGAGGGAGATTCAATCTCTGTCTGACCCCGGGAACGTGTGATGGGACGGTTGGATTGAGATTTACTCTGTATCTGACCCCGAGAGTGTATGTTGGGACTGTTAGGATGGAGATTCACTCTGCGTCTGACCCCGGGACCCTGTGATGGGACGGTTTGGATGGAGATTCACTCTGTGTCAGACCCCGGGAGTTTGTGATGGATAGGTGTGGATGCAGATTCACTCTAAGTCTGACCCCGGGAGTGTGTGATGGGACGGTGAAGAGGGAGATTCACTCAGTGTCTGACCCAGGGCTTTTGTGATGGGACGGTGTGGAGGGAGATTCACTCTGTGTCTGACCCCGGGCTTTTGTGATGGGACGGTGAGGAGGGAGATTCACTCTCTGTCTGACCCCGGCAATGTGTGATGGGACGGTTTGGATGGAGGTTCACTCAGTGTCTGACCCCGGGAGTTTAAGATCTGACGGTGTGGATGGAGATTCACTCTGTGTATTACCCCGGGAATGTGTGATGGGACGGTTTGGATGGAGATTCACTCTGTGACTGACCCCGGGCTTCTGTGATGGGACAGTGAAGAGGGAGATTCACTCTGTGTCTGACACCGGGATCGTGTGATGGAACGGTTTGGATGGAGGTTCGCTCTGAGTCTGAACCCGGGAGTGTGTGATGGGACGGTGAATAGGGAGATTCACTCTGTGTCTGACGCCGGGCTTTTGTGATGGGACGGTGAGGAGGGAGATTCACTCTGAGTCTGAACCCGGGAGTGTGTGATGGGACGGTGAATAGAGAGATTCACTCTGTGTCTGACGCCGGGCTTTTGTGATGGGACGGTGAGGAGGGAGATTCACTCTGTGTCTGACCCCGGGAGTGTGTGATAGGACGGTGAGGAGGGAGATTCACTCTTTGTCTGACCCCGGGAGTTTGTCATGGAAAGGTGTGGATGCAGTTTCTCTCTATGTCTGACCCCTGGAATTTTTGATGGGATGGTGTGGAATGAGATTCACTCTGTGTCTGACCCCGGGCAATGTGTGATGGGACTGTTTGGATGCAGGTTCACTTAGTGTCTGACCGAGGGCTTTTGTGACGGGACGGTGTGGAGGGAGATTCACTCTTGTCTGACCCCGGGCTTTTGTGATGGGACGGTGAGGAGGGAGATTCAATCTCTGTCTGACCCCGGGAACGTGTGATGGGACGGTTGGATTGAGATTTACTCTGTATCTGACCCCGAGAGTGTATGTTGGGACTGTTAGGATGGAGATTCACTCTGCGTCTGACCCCGGGACCCTGTGATGGGACGGTTTGGATGGAGATTCACTCTGTGTCAGACCCCGGGAGTTTGTGATGGATAGGTGTGGATGCAGATTCACTCTAAGTCTGATCCCGGGAATTTGTGATGGGACGGTGAAGAGGGAGATTCACTCTGTGTCTGAGCCCGGACTTTTGTGATGGGACGGTGAGGAGGGAGATTTACTCTATGTCTGACCCCTGGAATTTGTGATGGGATGGTGTGGAAGGAGATTCACTCTGTTTCTGACCCCGGCAATGTGTGATGGGACGGTTTGGATGGAGGTTCACTCTGTGTCTGACCCCGGAAGTTTGTGATGGGACGGTGTGGATGGAGATTCACTCTGTGTCTGACCCCGGGAGTGTGTGATAGGACGGTGAGGGGGGAGATTCACTCTGTGTCTGACTCCGGGAACGTGTGATGGGACGGTTTGGATGCAGATTCACTCAGTGTCTGACCCCGGGAGTGTGTGATGGGACCGTGAGGAGGGAGATTTACTCTTTGTCTGACCCCGGGAGTTTGTCATGGAAAGGTGTGGATGCGGATTCTCTCTATGTCTGACCCCGGGAATTTTTGATGGGATGGTGTGGAAGGAGATTCACTCTGTGTCTGACCCCGGGCAATGTGTGATGGGACTGTTTGGATGTAGGTTCACTTAGTGTCTGACCCAGGGCTTTTGTGACGGGACGGTGTGGAGGGAGATTCACTCTGTGTCTGACCCCGGGCTTTTGTGATGGGACGGTGAGGAGGGAGATTCAATCTCTGTCTGACCCCGGGAACGTGTGATGGGACGGTTGGATTGAGATTTACTCTGTATCTGACCCCGAGAGTGTATGTTGGGACTGTTAGGATGGAGATTCATTCTGCGTCTGACCCCGGGACCCTGTGATGGGACGGTTTGGATGGAGATTAACTCTGTGTCAGACCCCGGGAGTGTGTGAAGGGACGGTGAGGAGGGAGTTTCACTCTGTTTCACACCCCGGGAGTTTGTGGTGGATAGGTGTGGATGCAGATTCACTCTAAGTCTGACCCCGGGAATTTGTGATGGGACGGTGAAGAGGGAGATTCACTCTGTGTCTGAGCCCGGGCTTTTGTGATGGGACGGTGAAGAGGGAGATTCACTCTGTGTCTGACCCCGGGAGTGTGTGTTGGGACGGTGAGGAGGGAGATTCACTCTGTGTCTGACCCCGGGAACGTGTGATGGGACGGTTTGCATGCAGTTTCACTCTGTGTCTGACCCCGGGAGTGTGTGATGGGACCGTGAGGAGTGAGATTTACACATTGTCCGACCCCGGGAGTTTGTCATGGAAAGGTGTGGATGCAGATTCTCTCTATGTCTGACCCCTGGAATTTTTGATGGGATGGTGGGGAAGGAGTTTCACTCTGTGTCTGACCCCGGGCAATGTGTGATGGGACGGTTTGGATGCAGGTTCACTCAGTGTCTGACCCCGGGCTTTTGTGATGGGACGGTGAGGAGGGAGATGTACTCTCTGTCTGACCCCGGGAACGTGTAATGTGACGGTTGGATGGGGATTCACTCTGTATCTGACCCCGAGAGTGTATGTTGGGACTGTTAGGATGGAGATTCACTCTGAGTCTGACCCCGGGACCCTGTGATGGGACGGTTTGGATGGAGATTCACTCTGTGTCAGACCCCGGGAGTGTGTGATGGGACGGTGAGGAGGGGGTTTCACTCTGTTTCACACCCCGGGAGTTTGTGATGGATAGGTGTGGATGCAGATTCACTCTGTGTCTGACCCCGGGCTTTTGTGATGGGACGGTGAGGAGGCAGATTCACTCTGTGTCTGACCCCTGGAATTTGTGATAGGATGGTGTGGAAGGAGATTCACTCTGTGTCTGACCCCGGCAATGTGTGATGAGACGGTTTGGATTGAGGTTCACTCAGTGTCTGACCCCGAGCGGTTTAAGATGGGACGGTGTGGATGGAGATTCACTCTGTGACTGACCCTGGCTTTTGTGATGGGATGGTGAAGAGGGAGATTCACTCTGTGTCTGACCCCGGGAACGTGTGATGGGACGGTTTGGATGGAGGTTCACTCTGAGTCTGACCCCAGGAGTGTGTGATGGGACGGTGAAGAGGGAGATTCACTCTGTGTCAGACCCCGGGAACGTGTGATGGGACGGTTTGGATGGAGATTCAATCTCTATCTGACCCCGGGCTTTTCTGATGGGACGGTGTGGTGGGTGATTCACTTTGTGTCTGACCCCGGTCTATTGTGATGGGACGGTGTGGAGGTAGATTCACATTGTGTCTGACCCCAGGAGATTGTGATGGGACGGTGTGATTGGAAATTCACTCTGTGTCTGACCCCGGGAGTGTGTGTTGGGACGGTGTGGAGCAAGATTCACTCTGTGTCTGACCCCGGGAACGTGTGATGGGACGGTTTGGATGCAGATTCACTCTGTTCCTGACGCCGGGAGTGTGTGATGGGACGGTGAGGAGGGAGATTTACTCTTTGTTTGACCCCGGGAGTTTGTGATGGAAAGGTGTGGATGCAGATTCACTCTATGTCTGACCCCTGGAATTTGTGATGGGATGGTGTGGAAGGAGATTCACTCAGTGTCTGACCCCGGGCTTTTGTGATGGGATTGTGTGGAGGGAGATTCACTCTGTGTCTGACCCCGGGAGTTTGTGATGGACGGTGTGGATGGAGATTCACTCTGTGTCTGACCCCTGGCTTTTGTGATGGAAATGTGTGGATGCAGATTCACTCTATGTCTGACCCCGGATTTTGTGATGCGACGGTGTGGAGGGAGTTTCAATCTGTGTCTGACCCCGGGAGTGTGTGATGGGACGGTGAGGATTGAGATTCACTCTGCGTCTGACCCAGGGAACGTGTGATGGGAGGGTTTGGAGGCAGATTCACTCTGTGTCTGACCCCGGGAGTCTGTGATGGGACGGTGAGGTGGGATCTTTACTCTTTGTCTGACCCCGGCAATGTGTGATGGGACGGTTTGGATGGAGGTTCACTCAGTGTCTGACCCCGGGCTTTTGTGATGGGCCGGTGTGGATGGAGATTCACTTTGTGTCTGACCCCGGGACTGTGTGATGGGACGGTGTGGATGGAGATTCACACTGTGTCTGACGCCGGGAAAGTGTGATGGGAAGGTTTGGATGGAGATTCACACTGTGTCTGACCCCGGGCTTTTGTGATGGGACGGTGAGTAGGGAGATTCACTTTGTGTCTGACCCCGTGAGTTCGTGATGGGAAGGTGTGGATGGAGATTCAATCTGTGTCTGACCCCGGGAGTGTGTGATGGGACGGTGAGGAGGGAGATTCACTCTGTGTCTGACCCCGGGCTTTTGTGATGGGACGCTCTGGATGGAGATTCACTCTGTGCCTGACCACGGGAATGTATGATGGGCCGTTGTGTATGGAGATTCACTTTGTGTCTGACCTCGGTCTTTTGTGATGGGACGGTGTGGAGGGAGATTCACTCTGTGTCAGACCCCGGAAGTTTGTGATGGGACGGTGTGAATGGAGATTCACTCTGTGTCTGACCCCGGGAGTGTGTGATGGGACCGTGAGGAGGGAGATTTACTACTTGTCTGACCCCGGGAGTTTGTGACGGAAAGGTGTGGATGCAGTTTCACTCTAAGTCTGATCCCTGGAATTTGTGATGGGATGGTGTGGAAGGAGATTCACTCTGTGTCTGACCCCGGGCAATGTGTGATGGGACGGTTTGGATGCAGGTTCACTGAGTGTTTGACTCCGGGCTTTTGTGATGGGATTGTGTGGAGGGAGATTCACTCTGTGTCTGACCCCGGGAAAGCGTGATGGGACCGTTTGGATGGAGATTCACTCTGTGTCTGACCCCGGGAGTTTGTGATGGGACGGTGTGGATGGAGAATCACTCTGTGTCTGACCCCGGGTTTTTGTGATGGGACGGTTTGGATGTAGATTCATTCTGTGTTAGACCCCGGGAGTGTGTGATGGGACGGTGTCGAGGGAGATTCACACTGTTTCTGACCCCGAGACAGTGTGATGGGACGGTTTTGATGGAGATTCACTCTGTGTCAGACCCCGGGAGTGTGTGATGGGACGGTGTGGAGGGAGATTCACTCTCTGTCTGACCCCGGGTTTTTGTGATGGTCCGGTGTGGATGGAGAATCACTCTGTGTCTGACCCCGGGAGTTTGTGATGGGACGGTGTGGATGGAGAATCACTCTGTTTCTGACCCCGGGAGTGTGTGACGGGACGGTGTGGATGGAGAATCACTCTGTGTCTGACCCCGGTTTTTGTGATGGGATGGTTTGGATGGAGATTCATTCTGTGTTAGACCCCCGGAGTGTGTGATGGGACGGTGAGGAGGGAGATTCACTCTGTGTCAGACCCCGGAAGTTTGTGATGGGACGGTGTGGATGGAGATTCACCCTGTGTCTGACCCGGGGAGTGTGTGATGGGACGGTGATGAGGGAGATTCACTCTGTATCTGACCCCGGGAACGTGTGAAGGGACGGTTTGGATGCAGATTCACTCTTTGTCTGGCCCCGGGAGTTTGTGATGGGACGGTGTGGATGGAGATTCACTCTTTGTCTGGCCCCGGGAGTTTGTGATGGGACGGTGTGGATGGAGATTCACTCTGTGTCTGACACCTTGAGTTTGTGATGGGACGGAATGGATGGAGACTCACTCTGTGTCTGACCCCGGGTTTTTGTGATGGGACGGTTTGGATGGAGATTCATTCTGTGTTAGACCCCGGGAGTGGGTGATGGGACGGTGAGGAGGGAGATTCACTCTATGTCAGACCCCGGAAGTTTGTGATGGGACGGTGTGGATGGAGATTCACTCTGTGTCTGACCCGGGGAGTGTGTGATGGGACGGTGAGGAGGGAGATTCACTCTGTGTCTGACCCCGGGAACGTGTGATGGGACGGTTTGGATGCAGATTCACTCTTTGTCTGGCCCCGGGAAAGTGTGTTGGGACGATTTGGATGGAGATTCACTCTGTGCCTGACCCAGGGAGTTTGTGATGGGACGGTGTGGATGGAGATTCACTCTGTGTCTGACCCCGGGCTTTTGTGATGGGACGGTGAGTAGGGAGATTCAAACTCTGACTGACCCCGGGAGTGTGTGATGGGACGGTGAGGAGGGAGATTCACTCTGTGTCTGAACCAGCGAACGTGTGATGGAAAGGTGTGGAAGCAGATTCACTCTATGTCTGACCCCTGGAATTTGTGATAGGATTGTGTGGAAGGAGATTCACTCTTTGTCTGACCCCGGGCTTTTGTGATGGGACGGTATGGATGGAGATTCACTCTGTGTCTGACCGCGGGAGTTTGTGATGGGACGGTGTGGATGGAGATTCACTCTGTGTCTGACCCCGGGCTTTTGTGATGGGACGCTCTGGATGGAGATTCACTCTGTGCCTGACCCAGGGAATGTATGATGGGCCGTTGTGTATGGAGATTCACTGTGTGTCTGACCCCGGTCTTTTGTGATGGGACGGTGCGGATTGAGATTCACTGTGTGTCAGACCCCGGAAGTTTGTGATGGGACGGTGTGTATGGAGATTCACTCTGTGTATGACCCCGGGAGTGTGTGATGGGACCGTGAGGAGGGTGATTTACTACTTGTCTGATCCCTGCAATTTGTGATGGGATGGTGTGGAAGGAAATTCACTCTGTGTCTGACCCCGGGCAATGTGTGATGGGACGGTTTGGATGCAGGTTCACTGAGTGTTTGACTCCGGGCTTTTGTGATGGGATTGTGTGGAGGGAGATTCACTCTGTGTCTGACCCCGGGAAAGCGTGATTGGACCGTTTGGATGGAGATTCACTCTGTGTCAGACCCCGGGAAATTATGATGGGACGGTTTGGATGGAGATTCACTCTGTGTCTGACCCCGGGACAGTGTGATGGGACGGTTTTGATGGAGATTCACTCTGTGTCAGACCCCGGGAGTGTGTGATGGGACGGTGTGGAGGGAGATTCACACTGTTTCTGACCCCGAGACAGTGTGATGGGACGGTTTTGATGGAGGTTCACTCTGTGTCAGACCCCGGGAGTGTGTGATGGGACGGTGTGGAGGGAGATTCACTCTCTGTCTGACCGCGGGTTTTTGTGATGGTCCGGTGTGGATGGAGAATCACTCTGTGTCTGACCCCGGGAGTTTGTGATGGGACGGTGTGGATGGAGAATCACTCTGTGTCTGACCCCGGGTTTTTGTGATGGGACGGATGGATGGAGATTCATTCTGTGTTAGACCCCGGGAGTGTGTGATGGGACAGTGAGGAGGGAGATTCACTCTGTGTCAGACCCCGGAAGTTTGTGATGGGACGGTGTGGATGGAGATTCACTCTGTGTCTGACCCGGGGAGTGTGTGATCTGACGGTGAGGAGGGAGATTCACTCTGAGTCTGACCCCGGGAAAGTGTGATGGGACTGTTTGGATGCAGATTCACTCTTTGTCTGGCCTCGGGAGTTTGTGATGGGACGGTGTGGATGGAGATTCACTCTGTGTCTGACACCTTGAGTTTGTGATGGGACGGAATAGATGGAGACTCACTCTGTGTCTGACCCCGGGTTTTTGTGATGGGACGGTTTGGATGGAGATTCATTCTGTGTTAGACCCCGGGAGTGTGTGATGGGACGGTGAGGAGGGAGATTCACTCTGTGTCAGACCCCGGAAGTTTGTGATGGGACGGTTTGGATGGAGGTTCACTCAGTGTCTGACCCCGAGGGGTTTAAGATGGGACGGTGTGGATGGAGATTCACTCTGTGTCTCACCCCGGGAATGTGTGATGGGACAGTTTGGATGGAGATTCACTCTGTGACTGACCCTGGCTTTTGTGATGGGATGGTGAAGAGGGAGATTCACTCTGTGTCTGACCCCGGGAACGTGTGATGGGACGGTTTGGATGGAGGTTCACTCTGAGTCTGACCCCAGGAGTGTGTGATGGGACGGTGAAGAGGGAGATTCACTCTGTGTCAGACCCCGGGAACGTGTGATGGGACGGTTTGGATGGAGATTCAATCTCTATCTGACCCCGGGCTTTTCTGATGGGACGGTGTGGTGGGTGATTCACTTTGTGTCTGACCCCGGTCTATTGTGATGGGACGGTGTGGAGGTAGATTCACATTGTGTCTGACCCCAGGAGATTGTGATGGGACGGTGTGATTGGAAATTCACTCTGTGTCTGACCCCGGGAGTGTGTGTTGGGACGGTGTGGAGCAAGATTCACTCTGTGTCTGACCCCGGGAACGTGTGATGGGACGGTTTGGATGCAGATTCACTCTGTTCCTGACGCCGGGAGTGTGTGATGGGACGGTGGGGAGGGAGATTTACTCTTTGTCTGACCCCGGGAGTTTGTGATGGAAAGGTGTGGATGCAGATTCACTCTATGTCTGACCCCTGGAATTTGTGATGGGAAGGTGTGGAAGGAGATTCACTCAGTGTCTGACCCCGGGCTTTTGTGATGGGATTGTGTGGAGGGAGATTCACTCTGTGTCTGACCCCGGGAGTTTGTGATGGACGGTGTGGATGGAGATTCACTCTGTGTCTGACCCCTGGCTTTTGTGATGGAAATGTGTGGATGCAGATTCACTCTATGTCTGACCCCGGATTTTGTGATGCGACGGTGTGGAGGGAGTTTCAATCTGTGTCTGACCCCGGGAGTGTGTGATGGGACGGTGAGGATTGAGATTCACTCTGCGTCTGACCCAGGGAACGTGTGATGGGAGGGTTTGGAGGCAGATTCACTCTGTGTCTGACCCCGGGAGTCTGTGATGGGACGGTGAGGTGGGAGCTTTACTCTTTGTCTGACCCCGGCAATGTGTGATGGGACGGTTTGGATGGAGGTTCACTCAGTGTCTGACCCCGGGCTTTTGTGATGGGCCGGTGTGGATGGAGATTCACTTTGTGTCTGACCCCGGGACTGTGTGATGGGACGGTGTGGATGGAGATTCACACTGTGTCTGACGCCGGGAAAGTGTGATGGGAAGGTTTGGATGGAGATTCACACTGTGTCTGACCCCGGGCTTTTGTGATGGGACGGTGAGTAGGGAGATTCACTTTGTGTCTGACCCCGTGAGTTCGTGATGGGCCGGTGTGGATGGAGATTCAATCTGTGTCTGACCCCGGGAGTGTGTGATGGGACGGTGAGGAGGGAGATTCACTCTGTGTCTGACCCGGGCTTTTGTGATGGGACGCTCTGGATGGAGATTCACTCTGTGCCTGACGACGGGAATGTATGATGGGCCGTTGTGTATGGAGATTCACTTTGTGTCTGACCCCGGTCTTTAGTGATGGGACGGTGTGGAGGGAGATTCACTCTGTGTCAGACCCCGGAAGTTTGTGATGGGACGGTGTGAATGGAGATTCACTCTGTGTCTGACCCCGGGAGTGTGTGATGGGACCGTGAGGAGGGAGATTTACTACTTGTCTGACCCCGGGAGTTTGTGACGGAAAGGTGTGGATGCAGTTTCACTCTAAGTCTGATCCCTGGAATTTGTGATGGGATGGTGTGGAAGGAGATTCACTCTGTGTCTGACCCCGGGCAATGTGTGATGGGACGGTTTGGATGCAGGTTCACTGAGTGTTTGACTCCGGGCTTTTGTGATGGGATTGTGTGGAGGGAGATTCACTCTGTGTCTGACCCCGGGAAAGCGTGATGGGACCGTTTGGATGGAGATTCACTCTGTGTCTGACCCCGGGAGTTTGTGATGGGACGGTGTGGATGGAGAATCACTCTGTGTCTGACCCCGGGTTTTTGTGATGGGACGGTTTGGATGGAGATTCATTCTGTGTTAGACCCCGGGAGTGTGTGATGGGACGGTGTCGAGGGAGATTCACACTGTTTCTGACCCCGAGACAGTGTGATGGGACGGTTTTGATGGAGATTCACTCTGTGTCAGACCCCGGGAGTGTGTGATGGGACGGTGTGGAGGGAGATTCACTCTCTGTCTGACCCCGGGTTTTTGTGATGGTCCGGTGTGGATGGAGAATCACTCTGTGTCTGACCCCGGGAGTTTGTGATGGGACGGTGTGGATGGAGAATCACTCTGTGTCTGACCCCGGGTTTTGGTGATAGGACGGTTTGGATGGAGATTCATTCTGTGTTAGACCCCGGGAGTGTGTGATGGGACGGTGTGGATGGAGAATCACTCTGTGTCTGACCCCGTGTTTTTGTGATGTGACGGTGTGGATGGAGATTCATTCTGTGTTAGACCCCGGGAGTGTGTGATGGGACAGTGAGGAGGGAGATTCACTCTGTGTCAGACCCCGGAAGTTTGTGATGGGACGGTGTGGATGGAGATTCACCCTGTGTCTGACCCGGGGAGTGTGTGATGGGACGGTGAGGAGGGAGATTCACTCTGTATCTGACCCCGGGAACGTGTGAAGGGACGGTTTGGATGCAGATTCACTCTTTGTCTGGCCCCGGGTTTTTGTGATGGGACGGTTTGGATGGAGATTCATTCTGTGTTAGACCCCGGGAGTGGGTGATGGGACGGTGAGGAGGGAGATTCACTCTATGTCAGACCCCGGAAGTTTGTGATGGGACGGTGTGGATGGAGATTCACTCTGTGTCTGACCCGGGGAGTGTGTGATGGGACGGTGAGGAGGGAGATTCACTCTGTGTCTGACCCCGGGCTTTTGTGATGGGACGGTGAGTAGGGAGATTCACTTTGTGTCTGACCCCGTGAGTTCGTGATGGGCCGGTGTGGATGGAGATTCAATCTGTGTCTGACCCCGGGAGTGTGTGATGGGACAGTTTGGATGGAGATTCACTCTGTGACTGACCCTGGCTTTTGTGATGGGATGGTGAAGAGGGAGATTCACTCTGTGTCTCACCCCGGGAATGTGTGATGGGACAGTTTGGATGGAGATTCACTCTGTGACTGACCCTGGCTTTTGTGATGGGATGGTGAAGAGGGAGATTCACTCTGTGTCTGACCCCAGGAGTGTGTGATGGGACGGTGAAGAGGGAGATTCACTCTGTGTCAGACCCCGGGAACGTGTGATGGGACGGTTTGGATGGAGATTCAATCTCTATCTGACCCCGGGCTTTTCTGATGGGACGGTGTGGTGGGTGATTCACTTTGTGTCTGACCCCGGTCTATTGTGATGGGACGGTGTGGAGGTAGATTCACATTGTGTCTGACCCCAGGAGATTGTGATGGGACGGTGTGATTGGAAATTCACTCTGTGTCTGACCCCGGGAGTGTGTGTTGGGACGGTGTGGAGCAAGATTCACTCTGTGTCTGACCCCGGGAACGTGTGATGGGACGGTTTGGATGCAGATTCACTCTGTTCCTGACGCCGGGAGTGTGTGATGGGACGGTGGGGAGGGAGATTTACTCTTTGTCTGACCCCGGGAGTTTGTGATGGAAAGGTGTGGATGCAGATTCACTCTATGTCTGACCCCTGGAATTTGTGATGGGAAGGTGTGGAAGGAGATTCACTCAGTGTCTGACCCCGGGCTTTTGTGATGGGATTGTGTGGAGGGAGATTCACTCTGTGTCTGACCCCGGGAGTTTGTGATGGACGGTGTGGATGGAGATTCACTCTGTGTCTGACCCCTGGCTTTTGTGATGGAAATGTGTGGATGCAGATTCACTCTATGTCTGACCCCGGATTTTGTGATGCGACGGTGTGGAGGGAGTTTCAATCTGTGTCTGACCCCGGGAGTGTGTGATGGGACGGTGAGGATTGAGATTCACTCTGCGTCTGACCCAGGGAACGTGTGATGGGAGGGTTTGGAGGCAGATTCACTCTGTGTCTGACCCCGGGAGTCTGTGATGGGACGGTGAGGTGGGAGCTTTACTCTTTGTCTGACCCCGGCAATGTGTGATGGGACGGTTTGGATGGAGGTTCACTCAGTGTCTGACCCCGGGCTTTTGTGATGGGCCGGTGTGGATGGAGATTCACTTTGTGTCTGACCCCGGGACTGTGTGATGGGACGGTGTGGATGGAGATTCACACTGTGTCTGACGCCGGGAAAGTGTGATGGGAAGGTTTGGATGGAGATTCACACTGTGTCTGACCCCGGGCTTTTGTGATGGGACGGTGAGTAGGGAGATTCACTTTGTGTCTGACCCCGTGAGTTCGTGATGGGCCGGTGTGGATGGAGATTCAATCTGTGTCTGACCCCGGGAGTGTGTGATGGGACGGTGAGGAGGGAGATTCACTCTGTGTCTGACCCGGGCTTTTGTGATGGGACGCTCTGGATGGAGATTCACTCTGTGCCTGACGACGGGAATGTATGATGGGCCGTTGTGTATGGAGATTCACTTTGTGTCTGACCCCGGTCTTTTGTGATGGGACGGTGTGGAGGGAGATTCACTCTGTGTCAGACCCCGGAAGTTTGTGATGGGACGGTGTGAATGGAGATTCACTCTGTGTCTGACCCCGGGAGTGTGTGATGGGACCGTGAGGAGGGAGATTTACTACTTGTCTGACCCCGGGAGTTTGTGACGGAAAGGTGTGGATGCAGTTTCACTCTAAGTCTGATCCCTGGAATTTGTGATGGGATGGTGTGGAAGGAGATTCACTCTGTGTCTGACCCCGGGCAATGTGTGATGGGACGGTTTGGATGCAGGTTCACTGAGTGTTTGACTCCGGGCTTTTGTGATGGGATTGTGTGGAGGGAGATTCACTCTGTGTCTGACCCCGGGAAAGCGTGATGGGACCGTTTGGATGGAGATTCACTCTGTGTCTGACCCCGGGAGTTTGTGATGGGACGGTGTGGATGGAGAATCACTCTGTGTCTGACCCCGGGTTTTTGTGATGGGACGGTTTGGATGGAGATTCATTCTGTGTTAGACCCCGGGAGTGTGTGATGGGACGGTGTCGAGGGAGATTCACACTGTTTCTGACCCCGAGACAGTGTGATGGGACGGTTTTGATGGAGATTCACTCTGTGTCAGACCCCGGGAGTGTGTGATGGGACGGTGTGGAGGGAGATTCACTCTCTGTCTGACCCCGGGTTTTTGTGATGGTCCGGTGTGGATGGAGAATCACTCTGTGTCTGACCCCGGGAGTTTGTGATGGGACGGTGTGGATGGAGAATCACTCTGTGTCTGACCCCGGGTTTTGGTGATAGGACGGTTTGGATGGAGATTCATTCTGTGTTAGACCCCGGGAGTGTGTGATGGGACGGTGTGGATGGAGAATCACTCTGTGTCTGACCCCGTGTTTTTGTGATGTGACGGTGTGGATGGAGATTCATTCTGTGTTAGACCCCGGGAGTGTGTGATGGGACAGTGAGGAGGGAGATTCACTCTGTGTCAGACCCCGGAAGTTTGTGATGGGACGGTGTGGATGGAGATTCACCCTGTGTCTGACCCGGGGAGTGTGTGATGGGACGGTGAGGAGGGAGATTCACTCTGTATCTGACCCCGGGAACGTGTGAAGGGACGGTTTGGATGCAGATTCACTCTTTGTCTGGCCCCGGGTTTTTGTGATGGGACGGTTTGGATGGAGATTCATTCTGTGTTAGACCCCGGGAGTGGGTGATGGGACGGTGAGGAGGGAGATTCACTCTATGTCAGACCCCGGAAGTTTGTGATGGGACGGTGTGGATGGAGATTCACTCTGTGTCTGACCCGGGGAGTGTGTGATGGGACGGTGAGGAGGGAGATTCACTCTGTGTCTGACCCCGGGCTTTTGTGATGGGACGGTGAGTAGGGAGATTCACTTTGTGTCTGACCCCGTGAGTTCGTGATGGGCCGGTGTGGATGGAGATTCAATCTGTGTCTGACCCCGGGAGTGTGTGATGGGACAGTTTGGATGGAGATTCACTCTGTGACTGACCCTGGCTTTTGTGATGGGATGGTGAAGAGGGAGATTCACTCTGTGTCTGACCCCGGGAACGTGTGATGGGACGGTTTGGATGGAGGTTCACTCTGAGTCTGACCCCAGGAGTGTGTGATGGGACGGTGAAGAGGGAGATTCACTCTGTGTCAGACCCCGGGAACGTGTGATGGGACGGTTTGGATGGAGATTCAATCTCTATCTGACCCCGGGCTTTTCTGATGGGACGGTGTGGTGGGTGATTCACTGTGTGTCTGACCCCGGTCTATTGTGATGGGACGGTGTGGAGGTAGATTCACATTGTGTCTGACCCCAGGAGATTGTGATGGGACGGTGTGATTGGAAATTCACTCTGTGTCTGACCCCGGGAGTGTGTGTTGGGACGGTGTGGAGCAAGATTCACTCTGTGTCTGACCCCGGGAACGTGTGATGGGACGGTTTGGATGCAGATTCACTCTGTTCCTGACGCCGGGAGTGTGTGATGGGACGGTGGGGAGGGAGATTTACTCTTTGTCTGACCCCGGGAGTTTGTGATGGAAAGGTGTGGATGCAGATTCACTCTATGTCTGACCCCTGGAATTTGTGATGGGAAGGTGTGGAAGGAGATTCACTCAGTGTCTGACCCCGGGCTTTTGTGATGGGATTGTGTGGAGGGAGATTCACTCTGTGTCTGACCCCGGGAGTTTGTGATGGACGGTGTGGATGGAGATTCACTCTGTGTCTGACCCCTGGCTTTTGTGATGGAAATGTGTGGATGCAGATTCACTCTATGTCTGACCCCGGATTTTGTGATGCGACGGTGTGGAGGGAGTTTCAATCTGTGTCTGACCCCGGGAGTGTGTGATGGGACGGTGAGGATTGAGATTCACTCTGCGTCTGACCCAGGGAACGTGTGATGGGAGGGTTTGGAGGCAGATTCACTCTGTGTCTGACCACGGGAGTCTGTGATGGGACGGTGAGGTGGGAGCTTTACTCTTTGTCTGACCCCGGCAATGTGTGATGGGACGGTTTGGATGGAGGTTCACTCAGTGTCTGACCCCGGGCTTTTGTGATGGGCCGGTGTGGATGGAGATTCACTTTGTGTCTGACCCCGGGACTGTGTGATGGGACGGTGTGGATGGAGATTCACACTGTGTCTGACGCCGGGAAAGTGTGATGGGAAGGTTTGGATGGAGATTCACACTGTGTCTGACCCCGGGCTTTTGTGATGGGACGGTGAGTAGGGAGATTCACTTTGTGTCTGACCCCGTGAGTTCGTGATGGGCCGGTGTGGATGGAGATTCAATCTGTGTCTGACCCCGGGAGTGTGTGATGGTCCGGTGTGGATGGAGAATCACTCTGTGTCTGACCCCGGGAGTTTGTGATGGGACGGTGTGGATGGAGAATCACTCTGTGTCTGACCCCGGGTTTTGGTGATAGGACGGTTTGGATGGAGATTCATTCTGTGTTAGACCCCGGGAGTGTGTGATGGGACGGTGTGGATGGAGAATCACTCTGTGTCTGACCCCGTGTTTTTGTGATGTGACGGTGTGGATGGAGAATCACTCTGTGTCTGACCCCGGGTTTTGGTGATAGGACGGTTTGGATGGAGATTCATTCTGTGTTAGACCCCGGGAGTGTGTGATGGGACGGTGTGGATGGAGAATCACTCTGTGTCTGACCCCGTGTTTTTGTGATGTGACGGTGTGGATGGAGATTCATTCTGTGTTAGACCCCGGGAGTGTGTGATGGGACAGTGAGGAGGGAGATTCACTCTGTGTCAGACCCCGGAAGTTTGTGATGGGACGGTGTGGATGGAGATTCACCCTGTGTCTGACCCGGGGAGTGTGTGATGGGACGGTGAGGAGGGAGATTCACTCTGTATCTGACCCCGGGAACGTGTGAAGGGACGGTTTGGATGCAGATTCACTCTTTGTCTGGCCCCGGGTTTTTGTGATGGGACGGTTTGGATGGAGATTCATTCTGTGTTAGACCCCGGGAGTGGGTGATGGGACGGTGAGGAGGGAGATTCACTCTATGTCAGACCCCGGAAGTTTGTGATGGGACGGTGTGGATGGAGATTCACTCTGTGTCTGACCCGGGGAGTGTGTGATGGGACGGTGAGGAGGGAGATTCACTCTGTGTCTGACCCCGGGCTTTTGTGATGGGACGGTGAGTAGGGAGATTCACTTTGTGTCTGACCCCGTGAGTTCGTGATGGGCCGGTGTGGATGGAGATTCAATCTGTGTCTGACCCCGGGAGTGTGTGATGGGACAGTTTGGATGGAGATTCACTCTGTGACTGACCCTGGCTTTTGTGATGGGATGGTGAAGAGGGAGATTCACTCTGTGTCTCACCCCGGGAATGTGTGATGGGACAGTTTGGATGGAGATTCACTCTGTGACTGACCCTGGCTTTTGTGATGGGATGGTGAAGAGGGAGATTCACTCTGTGTCTGACCCCAGGAGTGTGTGATGGGACGGTGAAGAGGGAGATTCACTCTGTGTCAGACCCCGGGAACGTGTGATGGGACGGTTTGGATGGAGATTCAATCTCTATCTGACCCCGGGCTTTTCTGATGGGACGGTGTGGTGGGTGATTCACTTTGTGTCTGACCCCGGTCTATTGTGATGGGACGGTGTGGAGGTAGATTCACATTGTGTCTGACCCCAGGAGATTGTGATGGGACGGTGTGATTGGAAATTCACTCTGTGTCTGACCCCGGGAGTGTGTGTTGGGACGGTGTGGAGCAAGATTCACTCTGTGTCTGACCCCGGGAACGTGTGATGGGACGGTTTGGATGCAGATTCACTCTGTTCCTGACGCCGGGAGTGTGTGATGGGACGGTGGGGAGGGAGATTTACTCTTTGTCTGACCCCGGGAGTTTGTGATGGAAAGGTGTGGATGCAGATTCACTCTATGTCTGACCCCTGGAATTTGTGATGGGAAGGTGTGGAAGGAGATTCACTCAGTGTCTGACCCCGGGCTTTTGTGATGGGATTGTGTGGAGGGAGATTCACTCTGTGTCTGACCCCGGGAGTTTGTGATGGACGGTGTGGATGGAGATTCACTCTGTGTCTGACCCCTGGCTTTTGTGATGGAAATGTGTGGATGCAGATTCACTCTATGTCTGACCCCGGATTTTGTGATGCGACGGTGTGGAGGGAGTTTCAATCTGTGTCTGACCCCGGGAGTGTGTGATGGGACGGTGAGGATTGAGATTCACTCTGCGTCTGACCCAGGGAACGTGTGATGGGAGGGTTTGGAGGCAGATTCACTCTGTGTCTGACCCCGGGAGTCTGTGATGGGACGGTGAGGTGGGAGCTTTACTCTTTGTCTGACCCCGGCAATGTGTGATGGGACGGTTTGGATGGAGGTTCACTCAGTGTCTGACCCCGGGCTTTTGTGATGGGCCGGTGTGGATGGAGATTCACTTTGTGTCTGACCCCGGGACTGTGTGATGGGACGGTGTGGATGGAGATTCACACTGTGTCTGACGCCGGGAAAGTGTGATGGGAAGGTTTGGATGGAGATTCACACTGTGTCTGACCCCGGGCTTTTGTGATGGGACGGTGAGTAGGGAGATTCACTTTGTGTCTGACCCCGTGAGTTCGTGATGGGCCGGTGTGGATGGAGATTCAATCTGTGTCTGACCCCGGGAGTGTGTGATGGGACGGTGAGGAGGGAGATTCACTCTGTGTCTGACCCGGGCTTTTGTGATGGGACGCTCTGGATGGAGATTCACTCTGTGCCTGACGACGGGAATGTATGATGGGCCGTTGTGTATGGAGATTCACTTTGTGTCTGACCCCGGTCTTTTGTGATGGGACGGTGTGGAGGGAGATTCACTCTGTGTCAGACCCCGGAAGTTTGTGATGGGACGGTGTGAATGGAGATTCACTCTGTGTCTGACCCCGGGAGTGTGTGATGGGACCGTGAGGAGGGAGATTTACTACTTGTCTGACCCCGGGAGTTTGTGACGGAAAGGTGTGGATGCAGTTTCACTCTAAGTCTGATCCCTGGAATTTGTGATGGGATGGTGTGGAAGGAGATTCACTCTGTGTCTGACCCCGGGCAATGTGTGATGGGACGGTTTGGATGCAGGTTCACTGAGTGTTTGACTCCGGGCTTTTGTGATGGGATTGTGTGGAGGGAGATTCACTCTGTGTCTGACCCCGGGAAAGCGTGATGGGACCGTTTGGATGGAGATTCACTCTGTGTCTGACCCCGGGAGTTTGTGATGGGACGGTGTGGATGGAGAATCACTCTGTGTCTGACCCCGGGTTTTTGTGATGGGACGGTTTGGATGGAGATTCATTCTGTGTTAGACCCCGGGAGTGTGTGATGGGACGGTGTCGAGGGAGATTCACACTGTTTCTGACCCCGAGACAGTGTGATGGGACGGTTTTGATGGAGATTCACTCTGTGTCAGACCCCGGGAGTGTGTGATGGGACGGTGTGGAGGGAGATTCACTCTCTGTCTGACCCCGGGTTTTTGTGATGGTCCGGTGTGGATGGAGAATCACTCTGTGTCTGACCCCGGGAGTTTGTGATGGGACGGTGTGGATGGAGAATCACTCTGTGTCTGACCCCGGGTTTTGGTGATAGGACGGTTTGGATGGAGATTCATTCTGTGTTAGACCCCGGGAGTGTGTGATGGGACGGTGTGGATGGAGAATCACTCTGTGTCTGACCCCGTGTTTTTGTGATGTGACGGTGTGGATGGAGATTCATTCTGTGTTAGACCCCGGGAGTGTGTGATGGGACAGTGAGGAGGGAGATTCACTCTGTGTCAGACCCCGGAAGTTTGTGATGGGACGGTGTGGATGGAGATTCACCCTGTGTCTGACCCGGGGAGTGTGTGATGGGACGGTGAGGAGGGAGATTCACTCTGTATCTGACCCCGGGAACGTGTGAAGGGACGGTTTGGATGCAGATTCACTCTTTGTCTGGCCCCGGGTTTTTGTGATGGGACGGTTTGGATGGAGATTCATTCTGTGTTAGACCCCGGGAGTGGGTGATGGGACGGTGAGGAGGGAGATTCACTCTATGTCAGACCCCGGAAGTTTGTGATGGGACGGTGTGGATGGAGATTCACTCTGTGTCTGACCCGGGGAGTGTGTGATGGGACGGTGAGGAGGGAGATTCACTCTGTGTCTGACCCCGGGCTTTTGTGATGGGACGGTGAGTAGGGAGATTCACTTTGTGTCTGACCCCGTGAGTTCGTGATGGGCCGGTGTGGATGGAGATTCAATCTGTGTCTGACCCCGGGAGTGTGTGATGGGACAGTTTGGATGGAGATTCACTCTGTGACTGACCCTGGCTTTTGTGATGGGATGGTGAAGAGGGAGATTCACTCTGTGTCTGACCCCGGGAACGTGTGATGGGACGGTTTGGATGGAGGTTCACTCTGAGTCTGACCCCAGGAGTGTGTGATGGGACGGTGAAGAGGGAGATTCACTCTGTGTCAGACCCCGGGAACGTGTGATGGGACGGTTTGGATGGAGATTCAATCTCTATCTGACCCCGGGCTTTTCTGATGGGACGGTGTGGTGGGTGATTCACTGTGTGTCTGACCCCGGTCTATTGTGATGGGACGGTGTGGAGGTAGATTCACATTGTGTCTGACCCCAGGAGATTGTGATGGGACGGTGTGATTGGAAATTCACTCTGTGTCTGACCCCGGGAGTGTGTGTTGGGACGGTGTGGAGCAAGATTCACTCTGTGTCTGACCCCGGGAACGTGTGATGGGACGGTTTGGATGCAGATTCACTCTGTTCCTGACGCCGGGAGTGTGTGATGGGACGGTGGGGAGGGAGATTTACTCTTTGTCTGACCCCGGGAGTTTGTGATGGAAAGGTGTGGATGCAGATTCACTCTATGTCTGACCCCTGGAATTTGTGATGGGAAGGTGTGGAAGGAGATTCACTCAGTGTCTGACCCCGGGCTTTTGTGATGGGATTGTGTGGAGGGAGATTCACTCTGTGTCTGACCCCGGGAGTTTGTGATGGACGGTGTGGATGGAGATTCACTCTGTGTCTGACCCCTGGCTTTTGTGATGGAAATGTGTGGATGCAGATTCACTCTATGTCTGACCCCGGATTTTGTGATGCGACGGTGTGGAGGGAGTTTCAATCTGTGTCTGACCCCGGGAGTGTGTGATGGGACGGTGAGGATTGAGATTCACTCTGCGTCTGACCCAGGGAACGTGTGATGGGAGGGTTTGGAGGCAGATTCACTCTGTGTCTGACCACGGGAGTCTGTGATGGGACGGTGAGGTGGGAGCTTTACTCTTTGTCTGACCCCGGCAATGTGTGATGGGACGGTTTGGATGGAGGTTCACTCAGTGTCTGACCCCGGGCTTTTGTGATGGGCCGGTGTGGATGGAGATTCACTTTGTGTCTGACCCCGGGACTGTGTGATGGGACGGTGTGGATGGAGATTCACACTGTGTCTGACGCCGGGAAAGTGTGATGGGAAGGTTTGGATGGAGATTCACACTGTGTCTGACCCCGGGCTTTTGTGATGGGACGGTGAGTAGGGAGATTCACTTTGTGTCTGACCCCGTGAGTTCGTGATGGGCCGGTGTGGATGGAGATTCAATCTGTGTCTGACCCCGGGAGTGTGTGATGGGACGGTGAGGAGGGAGATTCACTCTGTGTCTGACCCGGGAGTGTGTGATGGGACGGTGTGGAGGGAGATTCACTCTCTGTCTGACCCCGGGTTTTTGTGATGGTCCGGTGTGGATGGAGAATCACTCTGTGTCTGACCCCGGGAGTTTGTGATGGGACGGTGTGGATGGAGAATCACTCTGTGTCTGACCCCGGGTTTTGGTGATAGGACGGTTTGGATGGAGATTCATTCTGTGTTAGACCCCGGGAGTGTGTGATGGGACGGTGTGGATGGAGAATCACTCTGTGTCTGACCCCGTGTTTTTGTGATGTGACGGTGTGGATGGAGATTCACTCTGTGTCAGACCCCGGAAGTTTGTGATGGGACGGTGTGAATGGAGATTCACTCTGTGTCTGACCCCGGGAGTGTGTGATGGGACCGTGAGGAGGGAGATTTACTACTTGTCTGACCCCGGGAGTTTGTGACGGAAAGGTGTGGATGCAGTTTCACTCTAAGTCTGATCCCTGGAATTTGTGATGGGATGGTGTGGAAGGAGATTCACTCTGTGTCTGACCCCGGGCAATGTGTGATGGGACGGTTTGGATGCAGGTTCACTGAGTGTTTGACTCCGGGCTTTTGTGATGGGATTGTGTGGAGGGAGATTCACTCTGTGTCTGACCCCGGGAAAGCGTGATGGGACCGTTTGGATGGAGATTCACTCTGTGTCTGACCCCGGGAGTTTGTGATGGGACGGTGTGGATGGAGAATCACTCTGTATCTGACCCCGGGTTTTTGTGATGGGACGGTTTGGATGGAGATTCATTCTGTGTTAGACCCCGGGAGTGTGTGATGGGACGGTGTCGAGGGAGATTCACACTGTTTCTGACCCCGAGACAGTGTGATGGGACGGTTTTGATGGAGATTCACTCTGTGTCAGACCCCGGGAGTGTGTGATGGGACGGTGTGGAGGGAGATTCACTCTCTGTCTGACCCCGGGTTTTTGTGATGGTCCGGTGTGGATGGAGAATCACTCTGTGTCTGACCCCGGGAGTTTGTGATGGGACGGTGTGGATGGAGAATCACTCTGTGTCTGACCCCGGGTTTTGGTGATAGGACGGTTTGGATGGAGATTCATTCTGTGTTAGACCCCGGGAGTGTGTGATGGGACGCTGTGGATGGAGAATCACCTTGTGTCTGACCCCGTGTTTTTGTGATGTGACGGTGTGGATGGAGATTCATTCTGTGTTAGACCCCGGGAGTGTGTGATGGGACAGTGAGGAGGGAGATTCACTCTGTGTCAGACCCCGGAAGTTTGTGATGGGACGGTGTGGATGGAGATTCACCCTGTGTCTGACCCGGGGAGTGTGTGATGGGACGGTGAGGAGGGAGATTCACTCTGTATCTGACCCCGGGAACGTGTGAAGGGACGGTTTGGATGCAGATTCACTCTTTGTCTGGCCCCGGGTTTTTGTGATGGGACGGTTTGGATGGAGATTCATTCTGTGTTAGACCCCGGGAGTGGGTGATGGGACGGTGAGGAGGGAGATTCACTCTATGTCAGACCCCGGAAGTTTGTGATGGGACGGTGTGGATGGAGATTCACTCTGTGTCTGACCCGGGGAGTGTGTGATGGGACGGTGAGGAGGGAGATTCACTCTGTGTCTGACCCCGGGCTTTTGTGATGGGACGGTGAGTAGGGAGATTCACTTTGTGTTTGACCCCGTGAGTTCGTGATGGGCCGGTGTGGATGGAGATTCAATCTGTGTCTGACCCCGGGAGTGTGTGATGGGACGGTGAGGAGGGAGATTCACTCTGTGTCTGACCCGGGCTTTTGTGATGGGACGCTCTGGATGGAGATTCACTCTGTGCCTGACCACGGGAATGTATGATGGGCCGTTGTGTATGGAGATTCACTTTGTGTCTGACCCCGGTCTTTTGTGATGGGACGGTGTGGAGGGAGATTCACTCTGTGTCAGACCCCGGAAGTTTGTGATGGGACGGTGTGAATGGAGATTCACTCTGTGTCTGACCCCGGGAGTGTGTGATGGGACCGTGAGGAGGGAGATTTACTACTTGTCTGACCCCGGGAGTTTGTGACGGAAAGGTGTGGATGCAGTTTCACTCTAAGTCTGATCCCTGGAATTTGTGATGGGATGGTGTGGAAGGAGATTCACTCTGTGTCTGACCCCGGGCAATGTGTGATGGGACGGTTTGGATGCAGGTTCACTGAGTGTTTGACTCCGGGCTTTTGTGATGGGATTGTGTGGAGGGAGATTCACTCTGTGTCTGACCCCGGGAAAGCGTGATGGGACCGTTTGGATGGAGATTCACTCTGTGTCTGACCCCGGGAGTTTGTGATGGGACGGTGTGGATGGAGAATCACTCTGTGTCTGACCCCGGGTTTTTGTGATGGGACGGTTTGGATGGAGATTCATTCTGTGTTAGACCCCGGGAGTGTGTGATGGGACGGTGTCGAGGGAGATTCACACTGTTTCTGACCCCGAGACAGTGTGATGGGACGGTTTTGATGGAGATTCACTCTGTGTCAGACACCGGGAGTGTGTGATGGGACGGTGTGGAGGGAGATTCACTCTCTGTCTGACCCCGGGTTTTTGTGATGGTCCGGTGTGGATGGAGAATCACTCTGTGTCTGACCCCGGGAGTTTGTGATGGGACGGTGTGGATGGAGAATCACTCTGTGTCTGACCCCGGGTTTTGGTGATAGGACGGTTTGGATGGAGATTCATTCTGTGTTAGACCCCGGGAGTGTGTGATGGGACGGTGTGGATGGAGAATCACTCTGTGTCTGACCCCGTGTTTTTGTGATGTGACGGTGTGGATGGAGATTCATTCTGTGTTAGACCCCGGGAGTGTGTGATGGGACAGTGAGGAGGGAGATTCACTCTGTGTCAGACCCCGGAAGTTTGTGATGGGACGGTGTGGATGGAGATTCACCCTGTGTCTGACCCGGGGAGAGTGTGATGGGACGGTGAGGAGGGAGATTCACTCTGTATCTGACCCCGGGAACGTGTGAAGGGACGGTTTGGATGCAGATTCACTCTTTGTCTGGCCCCGGGTTTTTGTGATGGGACGGTTTGGATGGAGATTCATTCTGTGTTAGACCCCGGGAGTGGGTGATGGGACGGTGAGGAGAGAGATACACTCTATGTCAGACCCCGGAAGTTTGTGATGGGACGGTGTGGATGGAGATTCACTCTGTGTCTGACCCGGGGAGTGTGTGATGGGACGGTGAGGAGGGAGATTCACTCTGTGTCTGACCCCGGGAACGTGTGATGGGACGGTTTGGATGCAGATTCACTCTTTGTCTGGCCCCGGGAAAGTGTGTTGGGACGATTTGGATGGAGATTCACTCTGTGCCTGACCCAGGGAGTTTGTGATGGGACGGTGTGGATGGAGATTCACTCTGTGTCTGACCCCGGGCTTTTGTGATGGGACGGTGAGTAGGGAGATTCAAACTCTGACTGACCCCGGGAGTGTGTGATGGGACGGTGAGGAGGGAGATTCACTCTGTGTCTGAACCAGCGAACGTGTGATGGAAAGGTGTGGAAGCAGATTCACTCTATGTCTGACCCCTGGAATTTGTGATAGGATTGTGTGGAAGGAGATTCACTCTTTGTCTGACCCCGGGCTTTTGTGATGGGACGGTATGGATGGAGATTCACTCTGTGTCTGACCGCGGGAGTTTGTGATGGGACGGTGTGGATGGAGATTCACTCTGTGTCTGACCCCGGGCTTTTGTGATGGGACGCTCTGGATGGAGATTCACTCTGTGCCTGACCCAGGGAATGTATGATGGGCCGTTGTGTATGGAGATTCACTTTGTGTCTGACCCCGGTCTTTTGTGATGGGACGGTGTGGAGGGAGATTCACTCTGTGTCAGACCCCGGAAGTTTGTGATGGGACGGTGTGTATGGAGATTCACTCTGTGTCTGACCCCGGGAGTGTGTGATGGGACCGTGAGGAGGGTGATTTACTACTTGTCTGATCCCTGCAATTTGTGATGCTATGGTGTGGAAGGAAATTCACTCTGTGTCTGACCCCGGGCAATGTGTGATTGGATGGTTTGGATGCAGGTTCACTGAGTGTTTGACTCCGGGCTTTTGTGATGGGATTGTGTGGAGGGAGATTCACTCTGTGTCTGACCCCGGGAAAGCGTGATGGGACCGTTTGGATGGAGATTCACTCTGTGTCAGACCCCGGGAAATTATGATGGGACGGTTTGGATGGAGATTCACTCTGTGTCTGACCCCGGGACAGTGTGATGGGACGGTTTTGATGGAGATTCACTCTGTGTCAGACCCCGGGAGTGTGTGATGGGACGGTGTGGAGGGAGATTCACACTGTTTCTGACCCCGAGACAGTGTGATGGGACGGTTTTGATGGAGGTTCACTCTGTGTCAGACCCCGGGAGTGTGTGATGGGACGGTGTGGAGGGAGATTCACTCTGTGTCTGACCCCGGGAGTTTGTGATGGGACGGTGTGGATGGAGAATCACTCTGTGTCTGACCCCGGGTTTTTGTGATGGGACGGATGGATGGAGATTCATTCTGTGTTAGACCCCGGGAGTGTGTGATGGGACAGTGAGGAGGGAGATTCACCCTGTGTCTGACCCGGGGAGTGTGTGATGGGACGGTGAGGAGGGAGATTCACTCTGTATCTGACCCCGGGAACGTGTGAAGGGACGGTTTGGATGCAGATTCACTCTTTGTCTGGCCCCGGGTTTTTGTGATGGGACGGTTTGGATGGAGATTCATTCTGTGTTAGACCCCGGGAGTGGGTGATGGGACGGTGAGGAGGGAGATTCACTCTATGTCAGACCCCGGAAGTTTGTGATGGGACGGTGTGGATGGAGATTCACTCTGTGTCTGACCCGGGGAGTGTGTGATGGGACGGTGAGGAGGGAGATTCACTCTGTGTCTGACCCCGGGCTTTTGTGATGGGACGGTGAGTAGGGAGATTCACTTTGTGTCTGACCCCGTGAGTTCGTGATGGGCCGGTGTGGATGGAGATTCAATCTGTGTCTGACCCCGGGAGTGTGTGATGGGACGGTGAGGAGGGAGATTCACTCTGTGTCTGACCCGGGCTTTTGTGATGGGACGCTCTGGATGGAGATTCACTCTGTGCCTGACCACGGGAATGTATGATGGGCCGTTGTGTATGGAGATTCACTTTGTGTCTGACCCCGGTCTTTTGTGATGGGACGGTGTGGAGGGAGATTCACTCTGTGTCAGACCCCGGAAGTTTGTGATGGGACGGTGTGAATGGAGATTCACTCTGTGTCTGACCCCGGGAGTGTGTGATGGGACCGTGAGGAGGGAGATTTACTACTTGTCTGACCCCGGGAGTTTGTGACGGAAAGGTGTGGATGCAGTTTCACTCTAAGTCTGATCCCTGGAATTTGTGATGGGATGGTGTGGAAGGAGATTCACTCTGTGTCTGACCCCGGGCAATGTGTGATGGGACGGTTTGGATGCAGGTTCACTGAGTGTTTGACTCCGGGCTTTTGTGATGGGATTGTGTGGAGGGAGATTCACTCTGTGTCTGACCCCGGGAAAGCGTGATGGGACCGTTTGGATGGAGATTCACTCTGTGTCTGACCCCGGGAGTTTGTGATGGGACGGTGTGGATGGAGAATCACTCTGTGTCTGACCCCGGGTTTTTGTGATGGGACGGTTTGGATGGAGATTCATTCTGTGTTAGACCCCGGGAGTGTGTGATGGGACGGTGTCGAGGGAGATTCACACTGTTTCTGACCCCGAGACAGTGTGATGGGACGGTTTTGATGGAGATTCACTCTGTGTCAGACACCGGGAGTGTGTGATGGGACGGTGTGGAGGGAGATTCACTCTCTGTCTGACCCCGGGTTTTTGTGATGGTCCGGTGTGGATGGAGAATCACTCTGTGTCTGACCCCGGGAGTTTGTGATGGGACGGTGTGGATGGAGATTCACTCTGTGTCTGACCCCGGGCTTTTGTGATGGGACGCTCTGGATGGAGATTCACTCTGTGCCTGACCCAGGGAATGTATGATGGGCCGTTGTGTATGGAGATTCACTTTGTGTCTGACCCCGGTCTTTTGTGATGGGACGGTGTGGAGGGAGATTCACTCTGTGTCAGACCCCGGAAGTTTGTGATGGGACGGTGTGTATGGAGATTCACTCTGTGTCTGACCCCGGGAGTGTGTGATGGGACCGTGAGGAGGGTGATTTACTACTTGTCTGATCCCTGCAATTTGTGATGCTATGGTGTGGAAGGAAATTCACTCTGTGTCTGACCCCGGGCAATGTGTGATTGGATGGTTTGGATGCAGGTTCACTGAGTGTTTGACTCCGGGCTTTTGTGATGGGATTGTGTGGAGGGAGATTCACTCTGTGTCTGACCCCGGGAAAGCGTGATGGGACCGTTTGGATGGAGATTCACTCTGTGTCAGACCCCGGGAAATTATGATGGGACGGTTTGGATGGAGATTCACTCTGTGTCTGACCCCGGGACAGTGTGATGGGACGGTTTTGATGGAGATTCACTCTGTGTCAGACCCCGGGAGTGTGTGATGGGACGGTGTGGAGGGAGATTCACACTGTTTCTGACCCCGAGACAGTGTGATGGGACGGTTTTGATGGAGGTTCACTCTGTGTCAGACCCCGGGAGTGTGTGATGGGACGGTGTGGAGGGAGATTCACTCTGTGTCTGACCCCGGGAGTTTGTGATGGGACGGTGTGGATGGAGAATCACTCTGTGTCTGACCCCGGGTTTTTGTGATGGGACGGATGGATGGAGATTCATTCTGTGTTAGACCCCGGGAGTGTGTGATGGGACAGTGAGGAGGGAGATTCACCCTGTGTCTGACCCGGGGAGTGTGTGATGGGACGGTGAGGAGGGAGATTCACTCTGTATCTGACCCCGGGAACGTGTGAAGGGACGGTTTGGATGCAGATTCACTCTTTGTCTGGCCCCGGGTTTTTGTGATGGGACGGTTTGGATGGAGATTCATTCTGTGTTAGACCCCGGGAGTGGGTGATGGGACGGTGAGGAGGGAGATTCACTCTATGTCAGACCCCGGAAGTTTGTGATGGGACGGTGTGGATGGAGATTCACTCTGTGTCTGACCCGGGGAGTGTGTGATGGGACGGTGAGGAGGGAGATTCACTCTGTGTCTGACCCCGGGCTTTTGTGATGGGACGGTGAGTAGGGAGATTCACTTTGTGTCTGACCCCGTGAGTTCGTGATGGGCCGGTGTGGATGGAGATTCAATCTGTGTCTGACCCCGGGAGTGTGTGATGGGACGGTGAGGAGGGAGATTCACTCTGTGTCTGACCCGGGCTTTTGTGATGGGACGCTCTGGATGGAGATTCACTCTGTGCCTGACCACGGGAATGTATGATGGGCCGTTGTGTATGGAGATTCACTTTGTGTCTGACCCCGGTCTTTTGTGATGGGACGGTGTGGAGGGAGATTCACTCTGTGTCAGACCCCGGAAGTTTGTGATGGGACGGTGTGAATGGAGATTCACTCTGTGTCTGACCCCGGGAGTGTGTGATGGGACCGTGAGGAGGGAGATTTACTACTTGTCTGACCCCGGGAGTTTGTGACGGAAAGGTGTGGATGCAGTTTCACTCTAAGTCTGATCCCTGGAATTTGTGATGGGATGGTGTGGAAGGAGATTCACTCTGTGTCTGACCCCGGGCAATGTGTGATGGGACGGTTTGGATGCAGGTTCACTGAGTGTTTGACTCCGGGCTTTTGTGATGGGATTGTGTGGAGGGAGATTCACTCTGTGTCTGACCCCGGGAAAGCGTGATGGGACCGTTTGGATGGAGATTCACTCTGTGTCTGACCCCGGGAGTTTGTGATGGGACGGTGTGGATGGAGAATCACTCTGTGTCTGACCCCGGGTTTTTGTGATGGGACGGTTTGGATGGAGATTCATTCTGTGTTAGACCCCGGGAGTGTGTGATGGGACGGTGTCGAGGGAGATTCACACTGTTTCTGACCCCGAGACAGTGTGATGGGACGGTTTTGATGGAGATTCACTCTGTGTCAGACACCGGGAGTGTGTGATGGGACGGTGTGGAGGGAGATTCACTCTCTGTCTGACCCCGGGTTTTTGTGATGGTCCGGTGTGGATGGAGAATCACTCTGTGTCTGACCCCGGGAGTTTGTGATGGGACGGTGTGGATGGAGAATCACTCTGTGTCTGACCCCGGGTTTTGGTGATAGGACGGTTTGGATGGAGATTCATTCTGTGTTAGACCCCGGGAGTGTGTGATGGGACGGTGTGGATGGAGAATCACTCTGTGTCTGACCCCGTGTTTTTGTGATGTGACGGTGTGGATGGAGATTCATTCTGTGTTAGACCCCGGGAGTGTGTGATGGGACAGTGAGGAGGGAGATTCACTCTGTGTCAGACCCCGGAAGTTTGTGATGGGACGGTGTGGATGGAGATTCACCCTGTGTCTGACCCGGGGAGAGTGTGATGGGACGGTGAGGAGGGAGATTCACTCTGTATCTGACCCCGGGAACGTGTGAAGGGACGGTTTGGATGCAGATTCACTCTTTGTCTGGCCCCGGGTTTTTGTGATGGGACGGTTTGGATGGAGATTCATTCTGTGTTAGACCCCGGGAGTGGGTGATGGGACGGTGAGGAGAGAGATACACTCTATGTCAGACCCCGGAAGTTTGTGATGGGACGGTGTGGATGGAGATTCACTCTGTGTCTGACCCGGGGAGTGTGTGATGGGACGGTGAGGAGGGAGATTCACTCTGTGTCTGACCCCGGGAACGTGTGATGGGACGGTTTGGATGCAGATTCACTCTTTGTCTGGCCCCGGGAAAGTGTGTTGGGACGATTTGGATGGAGATTCACTCTGTGCCTGACCCAGGGAGTTTGTGATGGGACGGTGTGGATGGAGATTCACTCTGTGTCTGACCCCGGGCTTTTGTGATGGGACGGTGAGTAGGGAGAATCAAACTCTGACTGACCCCGGGAGTGTGTGATGGGACGGTGAGGAGGGAGATTCACTCTGTGTCTGAACCAGCGAACGTGTGATGGAAAGGTGTGGAAGCAGATTCACTCTATGTCTGACCCCTGGAATTTGTGATAGGATTGTGTGGAAGGAGATTCACTCTTTGTCTGACCCCGGGCTTTTGTGATGGGACGGTATGGATGGAGATTCACTCTGTGTCTGACCCCGGGTTTTTGTGATGGGACGGATGGATGGAGATTCATTCTGTGTTAGACCCCGGGAGTGTGTGATGGGACAGTGAGGAGGGAGATTCACTCTGTGTCAGACCCCGGAAGTTTGTGATGGGACGGTGTGGATGGAGATTCACTCTGTGTCTGACCCGGGGAGTGTGTGATCTGACGGTGAGGAGGGAGATTCACTCTGAGTCTGACCCCGGGAAAGTGTGATGGGACTGTTTGGATGCAGATTCACTCTTTGTCTGGCCTCGGGAGTTTGTGATGGGACGGTGTGGATGGAGATTCACTCTGTGTCTGACACCTTGAGTTTGTGATGGGACGGAATAGATGGAGACTCACTCTGTGTCTGACCCCGGGTTTTTGTGATGGGACGGTTTGGATGGAGATTCATTCTGTGTTAGACCCCGGGAGTGTGTGATGGGACGGTGAGGAGGGAGATTCACTCTGTGTCAGACCCCGGAAGTTTGTGATGGGACGGTTTGGATGGAGGTTCACTCAGTGTCTGACCCCGAGGGGTTTAAGATGGGACGGTGTGGATGGAGATTCACTCTGTGTCTCACCCCGGGAATGTGTGATGGGACAGTTTGGATGGAGATTCACTCTGTGACTGACCCTGGCTTTTGTGATGGGATGGTGAAGAGGGAGATTCACTCTGTGTCTGACCCCGGGAACGTGTGATGGGACGGTTTGGATGGAGGTTCACTCTGAGTCTGACCCCAGGAGTGTGTGATGGGACGGTGAAGAGGGAGATTCACTCTGTGTCAGACCCCGGGAACGTGTGATGGGACGGTTTGGATGGAGATTCAATCTCTATCTGACCCCGGGCTTTTCTGATGGGACGGTGTGGTGGGTGATTCACTTTGTGTCTGACCCCGGTCTATTGTGATGGGACGGTGTGGAGGTAGATTCACATTGTGTCTGACCCCAGGAGATTGTGATGGGACGGTGTGATTGGAAATTCACTCTGTGTCTGACCCCGGGAGTGTGTGTTGGGACGGTGTGGAGCAAGATTCACTCTGTGTCTGACCCCGGGAACGTGTGATGGGACGGTTTGGATGCAGATTCACTCTGTTCCTGACGCCGGGAGTGTGTGATGGGACGGTGGGGAGGGAGATTTACTCTTTGTCTGACCCCGGGAGTTTGTGATGGAAAGGTGTGGATGCAGATTCACTCTATGTCTGACCCCTGGAATTTGTGATGGGAAGGTGTGGAAGGAGATTCACTCAGTGTCTGACCCCGGGCTTTTGTGATGGGATTGTGTGGAGGGAGATTCACTCTGTGTCTGACCCCGGGAGTTTGTGATGGACGGTGTGGATGGAGATTCACTCTGTGTCTGACCCCTGGCTTTTGTGATGGAAATGTGTGGATGCAGATTCACTCTATGTCTGACCCCGGATTTTGTGATGCGACGGTGTGGAGGGAGTTTCAATCTGTGTCTGACCCCGGGAGTGTGTGATGGGACGGTGAGGATTGAGATTCACTCTGCGTCTGACCCAGGGAACGTGTGATGGGAGGGTTTGGAGGCAGATTCACTCTGTGTCTGACCCCGGGAGTCTGTGATGGGACGGTGAGGTGGGAGCTTTACTCTTTGTCTGACCCCGGCAATGTGTGATGGGACGGTTTGGATGGAGGTTCACTCAGTGTCTGACCCCGGGCTTTTGTGATGGGCCGGTGTGGATGGAGATTCACTTTGTGTCTGACCCCGGGACTGTGTGATGGGACGGTGTGGATGGAGATTCACACTGTGTCTGACGCCGGGAAAGTGTGATGGGAAGGTTTGGATGGAGATTCACACTGTGTCTGACCCCGGGCTTTTGTGATGGGACGGTGAGTAGGGAGATTCACTTTGTGTCTGACCCCGTGAGTTCGTGATGGGCCGGTGTGGATGGAGATTCAATCTGTGTCTGACCCCGGGAGTGTGTGATGGGACGGTGAGGAGGGAGATTCACTCTGTGTCTGACCCGGGCTTTTGTGATGGGACGCTCTGGATGGAGATTCACTCTGTGCCTGACGACGGGAATGTATGATGGGCCGTTGTGTATGGAGATTCACTTTGTGTCTGACCCCGGTCTTTTGTGATGGGACGGTGTGGAGGGAGATTCACTCTGTGTCAGACCCCGGAAGTTTGTGATGGGACGGTGTGAATGGAGATTCACTCTGTGTCTGACCCCGGGAGTGTGTGATGGGACCGTGAGGAGGGAGATTTACTACTTGTCTGACCCCGGGAGTTTGTGACGGAAAGGTGTGGATGCAGTTTCACTCTAAGTCTGATCCCTGGAATTTGTGATGGGATGGTGTGGAAGGAGATTCACTCTGTGTCTGACCCCGGGCAATGTGTGATGGGACGGTTTGGATGCAGGTTCACTGAGTGTTTGACTCCGGGCTTTTGTGATGGGATTGTGTGGAGGGAGATTCACTCTGTGTCTGACCCCGGGAAAGCGTGATGGGACCGTTTGGATGGAGATTCACTCTGTGTCTGACCCCGGGAGTTTGTGATGGGACGGTGTGGATGGAGAATCACTCTGTGTCTGACCCCGGGTTTTTGTGATGGGACGGTTTGGATGGAGATTCATTCTGTGTTAGACCCCGGGAGTGTGTGATGGGACGGTGTCGAGGGAGATTCACACTGTTTCTGACCCCGAGACAGTGTGATGGGACGGTTTTGATGGAGATTCACTCTGTGTCAGACCCCGGGAGTGTGTGATGGGACGGTGTGGAGGGAGATTCACTCTCTGTCTGACCCCGGGTTTTTGTGATGGTCCGGTGTGGATGGAGAATCACTCTGTGTCTGACCCCGGGAGTTTGTGATGGGACGGTGTGGATGGAGAATCACTCTGTGTCTGACCCCGGGTTTTGGTGATAGGACGGTTTGGATGGAGATTCATTCTGTGTTAGACCCCGGGAGTGTGTGATGGGACGGTGTGGATGGAGAATCACTCTGTGTCTGACCCCGTGTT
This sequence comes from Hemitrygon akajei, assembly GCF_048418815.1. NCBI lineage: Eukaryota > Metazoa > Chordata > Chondrichthyes > Myliobatiformes > Dasyatidae > Hemitrygon > Hemitrygon akajei. The sequence continues at coordinate 187,571 of NW_027332052.1, forward strand.
TTTGTGATGTGACGGTGTGGATGGAGATTCATTCTGTGTTAGACCCCGGGAGTGTGTGATGGGACAGTGAGGAGGGAGATTCACTCTGTGTCAGACCCCGGAAGTTTGTGATGGGACGGTGTGGATGGAGATTCACCCTGTGTCTGACCCGGGGAGTGTGTGATGGGACGGTGAGGAGGGAGATTCACTCTGTATCTGACCCCGGGAACGTGTGAAGGGACGGTTTGGATGCAGATTCACTCTTTGTCTGGCCCCGGGTTTTTGTGATGGGACGGTTTGGATGGAGATTCATTCTGTGTTAGACCCCGGGAGTGGGTGATGGGACGGTGAGGAGGGAGATTCACTCTATGTCAGACCCCGGAAGTTTGTGATGGGACGGTGTGGATGGAGATTCACTCTGTGTCTGACCCGGGGAGTGTGTGATGGGACGGTGAGGAGGGAGATTCACTCTGTGTCTGACCCCGGGCTTTTGTGATGGGACGGTGAGTAGGGAGATTCACTTTGTGTCTGACCCCGTGAGTTCGTGATGGGCCGGTGTGGATGGAGATTCAATCTGTGTCTGACCCCGGGAGTGTGTGATGGGACAGTTTGGATGGAGATTCACTCTGTGACTGACCCTGGCTTTTGTGATGGGATGGTGAAGAGGGAGATTCACTCTGTGTCTGACCCCGGGAACGTGTGATGGGACGGTTTGGATGGAGGTTCACTCTGAGTCTGACCCCAGGAGTGTGTGATGGGACGGTGAAGAGGGAGATTCACTCTGTGTCAGACCCCGGGAACGTGTGATGGGACGGTTTGGATGGAGATTCAATCTCTATCTGACCCCGGGCTTTTCTGATGGGACGGTGTGGTGGGTGATTCACTGTGTGTCTGACCCCGGTCTATTGTGATGGGACGGTGTGGAGGTAGATTCACATTGTGTCTGACCCCAGGAGATTGTGATGGGACGGTGTGATTGGAAATTCACTCTGTGTCTGACCCCGGGAGTGTGTGTTGGGACGGTGTGGAGCAAGATTCACTCTGTGTCTGACCCCGGGAACGTGTGATGGGACGGTTTGGATGCAGATTCACTCTGTTCCTGACGCCGGGAGTGTGTGATGGGACGGTGGGGAGGGAGATTTACTCTTTGTCTGACCCCGGGAGTTTGTGATGGAAAGGTGTGGATGCAGATTCACTCTATGTCTGACCCCTGGAATTTGTGATGGGAAGGTGTGGAAGGAGATTCACTCAGTGTCTGACCCCGGGCTTTTGTGATGGGATTGTGTGGAGGGAGATTCACTCTGTGTCTGACCCCGGGAGTTTGTGATGGACGGTGTGGATGGAGATTCACTCTGTGTCTGACCCCTGGCTTTTGTGATGGAAATGTGTGGATGCAGATTCACTCTATGTCTGACCCCGGATTTTGTGATGCGACGGTGTGGAGGGAGTTTCAATCTGTGTCTGACCCCGGGAGTGTGTGATGGGACGGTGAGGATTGAGATTCACTCTGCGTCTGACCCAGGGAACGTGTGATGGGAGGGTTTGGAGGCAGATTCACTCTGTGTCTGACCACGGGAGTCTGTGATGGGACGGTGAGGTGGGAGCTTTACTCTTTGTCTGACCCCGGCAATGTGTGATGGGACGGTTTGGATGGAGGTTCACTCAGTGTCTGACCCCGGGCTTTTGTGATGGGCCGGTGTGGATGGAGATTCACTTTGTGTCTGACCCCGGGACTGTGTGATGGGACGGTGTGGATGGAGATTCACACTGTGTCTGACGCCGGGAAAGTGTGATGGGAAGGTTTGGATGGAGATTCACACTGTGTCTGACCCCGGGCTTTTGTGATGGGACGGTGAGTAGGGAGATTCACTTTGTGTCTGACCCCGTGAGTTCGTGATGGGCCGGTGTGGATGGAGATTCAATCTGTGTCTGACCCCGGGAGTGTGTGATGGGACGGTGAGGAGGGAGATTCACTCTGTGTCTGACCCGGGAGTGTGTGATGGGACGGTGTGGAGGGAGATTCACTCTCTGTCTGACCCCGGGTTTTTGTGATGGTCCGGTGTGGATGGAGAATCACTCTGTGTCTGACCCCGGGAGTTTGTGATGGGACGGTGTGGATGGAGAATCACTCTGTGTCTGACCCCGGGTTTTGGTGATAGGACGGTTTGGATGGAGATTCATTCTGTGTTAGACCCCGGGAGTGTGTGATGGGACGGTGTGGATGGAGAATCACTCTGTGTCTGACCCCGTGTTTTTGTGATGTGACGGTGTGGATGGAGATTCACTCTGTGTCAGACCCCGGAAGTTTGTGATGGGACGGTGTGAATGGAGATTCACTCTGTGTCTGACCCCGGGAGTGTGTGATGGGACCGTGAGGAGGGAGATTTACTACTTGTCTGACCCCGGGAGTTTGTGACGGAAAGGTGTGGATGCAGTTTCACTCTAAGTCTGATCCCTGGAATTTGTGATGGGATGGTGTGGAAGGAGATTCACTCTGTGTCTGACCCCGGGTTTTTGTGATGGGACGGTTTGGATGGAGATTCATTCTGTGTTAGACCCCGGGAGTGTGTGATGGGACGGTGTCGAGGGAGATTCACACTGTTTCTGACCCCGAGACAGTGTGATGGGACGGTTTTGATGGAGATTCACTCTGTGTCAGACACCGGGAGTGTGTGATGGGACGGTGTGGAGGGAGATTCACTCTCTGTCTGACCCCGGGTTTTTGTGATGGTCCGGTGTGGATGGAGAATCACTCTGTGTCTGACCCCGGGAGTTTGTGATGGGACGGTGTGGATGGAGAATCACTCTGTGTCTGACCCCGGGTTTTGGTGATAGGACGGTTTGGATGGAGATTCATTCTGTGTTAGACCCCGGGAGTGTGTGATGGGACGGTGTGGATGGAGAATCACTCTGTGTCTGACCCCGTGTTTTTGTGATGTGACGGTGTGGATGGAGATTCATTCTGTGTTAGACCCCGGGAGTGTGTGATGGGACAGTGAGGAGGGAGATTCACTCTGTGTCAGACCACGGGAGTCTGTGATGGGACGGTGAGGTGGGAGCTTTACTCTTTGTCTGACCCCGGCAATGTGTGATGGGACGGTTTGGATGGAGGTTCACTCAGTGTCTGACCCCGGGCTTTTGTGATGGGCCGGTGTGGATGGAGATTCACTTTGTGTCTGACCCCGGGACTGTGTGATGGGACGGTGTGGATGGAGATTCACACTGTGTCTGACCCCGGGAGTTTGTGATGGGACGGTGTGGATGGAGAATCACTCTGTGTCTGACCCCGGGTTTTTGTGATGGGACGGTTTGGATGGAGATTCATTCTGTGTTAGACCCCGGGAGTGTGTGATGGGACGGTGTCGAGGGAGATTCACACTGTTTCTGACCCCGAGACAGTGTGATGGGACGGTTTTGATGGAGATTCACTCTGTGTCAGACACCGGGAGTGTGTGATGGGACGGTGTGGAGGGAGATTCACTCTCTGTCTGACCCCGGGTTTTTGTGATGGTCCGGTGTGGATGGAGAATCACTCTGTGTCTGACCCCGGGAGTTTGTGATGGGACGGTGTGGATGGAGAATCACTCTGTGTCTGACCCCGGGTTTTGGTGATAGGACGGTTTGGATGGAGATTCATTCTGTGTTAGACCCCGGGAGTGTGTGATGGGACGGTGTGGATGGAGAATCACTCTGTGTCTGACCCCGTGTTTTTGTGATGTGACGGTGTGGATGGAGATTCATTCTGTGTTAGACCCCGGGAGTGTGTGATGGGACAGTGAGGAGGGAGATTCACTCTGTGTCTGACCACGGGAGTCTGTGATGGGACGGTGAGGTGGGAGCTTTACTCTTTGTCTGACCCCGGCAATGTGTGATGGGACGGTTTGGATGGAGGTTCACTCAGTGTCTGACCCCGGGCTTTTGTGATGGGCCGGTGTGGATGGAGATTCACTTTGTGTCTGACCCCGGGACTGTGTGATGGGACGGTGTGGATGGAGATTCACACTGTGTCTGACGCCGGGAAAGTGTGATGGGAAGGTTTGGATGGAGATTCACACTGTGTCTGACCCCGGGCTTTTGTGATGGGACGGTGAGTAGGGAGATTCACTTTGTGTCTGACCCCGTGAGTTCGTGATGGGCCGGTGTGGATGGAGATTCAATCTGTGTCTGACCCCGGGAGTGTGTGATGGGACGGTGAGGAGGGAGATTCACTCTGTGTCTGACCCGGGAGTGTGTGATGGGACGGTGTGGAGGGAGATTCACTCTCTGTCTGACCCCGGGTTTTTGTGATGGTCCGGTGTGGATGGAGAATCACTCTGTGTCTGACCCCGGGAGTTTGTGATGGGACGGTGTGGATGGAGAATCACTCTGTGTCTGACCCCGGGTTTTGGTGATAGGACGGTTTGGATGGAGATTCATTCTGTGTTAGACCCCGGGAGTGTGTGATGGGACGGTGTGGATGGAGAATCACTCTGTGTCTGACCCCGTGTTTTTGTGATGTGACGGTGTGGATGGAGATTCACTCTGTGTCAGACCCCGGAAGTTTGTGATGGGACGGTGTGAATGGAGATTCACTCTGTGTCTGACCCCGGGAGTGTGTGATGGGACCGTGAGGAGGGAGATTTACTACTTGTCTGACCCCGGGAGTTTGTGACGGAAAGGTGTGGATGCAGTTTCACTCTAAGTCTGATCCCTGGAATTTGTGATGGGATGGTGTGGAAGGAGATTCACTCTGTGTCTGACCCCGGGCAATGTGTGATGGGACGGTTTGGATGCAGGTTCACTGAGTGTTTGACTCCGGGCTTTTGTGATGGGATTGTGTGGAGGGAGATTCACTCTGTGTCTGACCCCGGGAAAGCGTGATGGGACCGTTTGGATGGAGATTCACTCTGTGTCTGACCCCGGGAGTTTGTGATGGGACGGTGTGGATGGAGAATCACTCTGTATCTGACCCCGGGTTTTTGTGATGGGACGGTTTGGATGGAGATTCATTCTGTGTTAGACCCCGGGGGTGTGTGATGGGACGGTGTCGAGGGAGATTCACACTGTTTCTGACCCCGAGACAGTGTGATGGGACGGTTTTGATGGAGATTCACTCTGTGTCAGACCCCGGGATTGTGTGATGGGACGGTGTGGAGGGAGATTCACTCTCTGTCTGACCCCGGGTTTTTGTGATGGTCCGGTGTGGATGGAGAATCACTCTGTGTCTGACCCCGGGAGTTTGTGATGGGACGGTGTGGATGGAGAATCACTCTGTGTCTGACCCCGGGTTTTGGTGATAGGACGGTTTGGATGGAGATTCATTCTGTGTTAGACCCCGGGAGTGTGTGATGGGACGGTATGGATGGAGAATCACTCTGTGTCTGACCCCGTGTTTTTGTGATGTGACGGTGTGGATGGAGATTCATTCTGTGTTAGACCCCGGGAGTGTGTGATGGGACAGTGAGGAGGGAGATTCACTCTGTGTCAGACCCCGGAAGTTTGTGATGGGACGGTGTGGATGGAGATTCACCCTGTGTCTGACCCGGGGAGTGTGTGATGGGACGGTGAGGAGGGAGATTCACTCTGTATCTGACCCCGGGAACGTGTGAAGGGACGGTTTGGATGCAGATTCACTCTTTGTCTGGCCCCGGGTTTTTGTGATGGGACGGTTTGGATGGAGATTCATTCTGTGTTAGACCCCGGGAGTGGGTGATGGGACGGTGAGGAGGGAGATTCACTCTATGTCAGACCCCGGAAGTTTGTGATGGGACGGTGTGGATGGAGATTCACTCTGTGTCTGACCCGGGGAGTGTGTGATGGGACGGTGAGGAGGGAGATTCACTCTGTGTCTGACCCCGGGCTTTTGTGATGGGACGGTGAGTAGGGAGATTCACTTTGTGTTTGACCCCGTGAGTTCGTGATGGGCCGGTGTGGATGGAGATTCAATCTGTGTCTGACCCCGGGAGTGTGTGATGGGACGGTGAGGAGGGAGATTCACTCTGTGTCTGACCCGGGCTTTTGTGATGGGACGCTCTGGATGGAGATTCACTCTGTGCCTGACCACGGGAATGTATGATGGGCCGTTGTGTATGGAGATTCACTTTGTGTCTGACCCCGGTCTTTTGTGATGGGACGGTGTGGAGGGAGATTCACTCTGTGTCAGACCCCGGAAGTTTGTGATGGGACGGTGTGAATGGAGATTCACTCTGTGTCTGACCCCGGGAGTGTGTGATGGGACCGTGAGGAGGGAGATTTACTACTTGTCTGACCCCGGGAGTTTGTGACGGAAAGGTGTGGATGCAGTTTCACTCTAAGTCTGATCCCTGGAATTTGTGATGGGATGGTGTGGAAGGAGATTCACTCTGTGTCTGACCCCGGGCAATGTGTGATGGGACGGTTTGGATGCAGGTTCACTGAGTGTTTGACTCCGGGCTTTTGTGATGGGATTGTGTGGAGGGAGATTCACTCTGTGTCTGACCCCGGGAAAGCGTGATGGGACCGTTTGGATGGAGATTCACTCTGTGTCTGACCCCGGGAGTTTGTGATGGGACGGTGTGGATGGAGAATCACTCTGTGTCTGACCCCGGGTTTTTGTGATGGGTCGGTTTGGATGGAGATTCATTCTGTGTTAGACCCCGGGAGTGTGTGATGGGACGGTGTCGAGGGAGATTCACACTGTTTCTGACCCCGAGACAGTGTGATGGGACGGTTTTGATGGAGATTCACTCTGTGTCAGACACCGGGAGTGTGTGATGGGACGGTGTGGAGGGAGATTCACTCTCTGTCTGACCCCGGGTTTTTGTGATGGTCCGGTGTGGATGGAGAATCACTCTGTGTCTGACCCCGGGAGTTTGTGATGGGACGGTGTGGATGGAGAATCACTCTGTGTCTGACCCCGGGTTTTGGTGATAGGACGGTTTGGATGGAGATTCATTCTGTGTTAGACCCCGGGAGTGTGTGATGGGACGGTGTGGATGGAGAATCACTCTGTGTCTGACCCCGTGTTTTTGTGATGTGACGGTGTGGATGGAGATTCATTCTGTGTTAGACCCCGGGAGTGTGTGATGGGACAGTGAGGAGGGAGATTCACTCTGTGTCAGACCCCGGAAGTTTGTGATGGGACGGTGTGGATGGAGATTCACCCTGTGTCTGACCCGGGGAGAGTGTGATGGGACGGTGAGGAGGGAGATTCACTCTGTATCTGACCCCGGGAACGTGTGAAGGGACGGTTTGGATGCAGATTCACTCTTTGTCTGGCCCCGGGTTTTTGTGATGGGACGGTTTGGATGGAGATTCATTCTGTGTTAGACCCCGGGAGTGGGTGATGGGACGGTGAGGAGAGAGATACACTCTATGTCAGACCCCGGAAGTTTGTGATGGGACGGTGTGGATGGAGATTCACTCTGTGTCTGACCCGGGGAGTGTGTGATGGGACGGTGAGGAGGGAGATTCACTCTGTGTCTGACCCCGGGAACGTGTGATGGGACGGTTTGGATGCAGATTCACTCTTTGTCTGGCCCCGGGAAAGTGTGTTGGGACGATTTGGATGGAGATTCACTCTGTGCCTGACCCAGGGAGTTTGTGATGGGACGGTGTGGATGGAGATTCACTCTGTGTCTGACCCCGGGCTTTTGTGATGGGACGGTGAGTAGGGAGATTCAAACTCTGACTGACCCCGGGAGTGTGTGATGGGACGGTGAGGAGGGAGATTCACTCTGTGTCTGAACCAGCGAACGTGTGATGGAAAGGTGTGGAAGCAGATTCACTCTATGTCTGACCCCTGGAATTTGTGATAGGATTGTGTGGAAGGAGATTCACTCTTTGTCTGACCCCGGGCTTTTGTGATGGGACGGTATGGATGGAGATTCACTCTGTGTCTGACCGCGGGAGTTTGTGATGGGACGGTGTGAATGGAGATTCACTCTGTGTCTGACCCCGGGCTTTTGTGATGGGACGCTCTGGATGGAGATTCACTCTGTGCCTGACCCAGGGAATGTATGATGGGCCGTTGTGTATGGAGATTCACTTTGTGTCTGACCCCGGTCTTTTGTGATGGGACGGTGTGGAGGGAGATTCACTCTGTGTCAGACCCCGGAAGTTTGTGATGGGACGGTGTGTATGGAGATTCACTCTGTGTCTGACCCCGGGAGTGTGTGATGGGACCGTGAGGAGGGTGATTTACTACTTGTCTGATCCCTGCAATTTGTGATGCTATGGTGTGGAAGGAAATTCACTCTGTGTCTGACCCCGGGCAATGTGTGATTGGATGGTTTGGATGCAGGTTCACTGAGTGTTTGACTCCGGGCTTTTGTGATGGGATTGTGTGGAGGGAGATTCACTCTGTGTCTGACCCCGGGAAAGCGTGATGGGACCGTTTGGATGGAGATTCACTCTGTGTCAGACCCCGGGAAATTATGATGGGACGGTTTGGATGGAGATTCACTCTGTGTCTGACCCCGGGACAGTGTGATGGGACGGTTTTGATGGAGATTCACTCTGTGTCAGACCCCGGGAGTGTGTGATGGGACGGTGTGGAGGGAGATTCACACTGTTTCTGACCCCGAGACAGTGTGATGGGACGGTTTTAATGGAGGTTCACTCTGTGTCAGACCCCGGGAGTGTGTGATGGGACGGTGTGGAGGGAGATTCACTCTGTGTCTGACCCCGGGAGTTTGTGATGGGACGGTGTGGATGGAGAATCACTCTGTGTCTGACCCCGGGTTTTTGTGATGGGACGGATGGATGGAGATTCATTCTGTGTTAGACCCCGGGAGTGTGTGATGGGACAGTGAGGAGGGAGATTCACCCTGTGTCTGACCCGGGGAGTGTGTGATGGGACGGTGAGGAGGGAGATTCACTCTGTATCTGACCCCGGGAACGTGTGAAGGGACGGTTTGGATGCAGATTCACTCTTTGTCTGGCCCCGGGTTTTTGTGATGGGACGGTTTGGATGGAGATTCATTCTGTGTTAGACCCCGGGAGTGGGTGATGGGACGGTGAGGAGGGAGATTCACTCTATGTCAGACCCCGGAAGTTTGTGATGGGACGGTGTGGATGGAGATTCACTCTGTGTCTGACCCGGGGAGTGTGTGATGGGACGGTGAGGAGGGAGATTCACTCTGTGTCTGACCCCGGGCTTTTGTGATGGGACGGTGAGTAGGGAGATTCACTTTGTGTCTGACCCCGTGAGTTCGTGATGGGCCGGTGTGGATGGAGATTCAATCTGTGTCTGACCCAGGGAGTGTGTGATGGGACGGTGAGGAGGGAGATTCACTCTGTGTCTGACCCGGGCTTTTGTGATGGGACGCTCTGGATGGAGATTCACTCTGTGCCTGACCACGGGAATGTATGATGGGCCGTTGTGTATGGAGATTCACTTTGTGTCTGACCCCGGTCTTTTGTGATGGGACGGTGTGGAGGGAGATTCACTCTGTGTCAGACCCCGGAAGTTTGTGATGGGACGGTGTGAATGGAGATTCACTCTGTGTCTGACCCCGGGAGTGTGTGATGGGACCGTGAGGAGGGAGATTTACTACTTGTCTGACCCCGGGAGTTTGTGACGGAAAGGTGTGGATGCAGTTTCACTCTAAGTCTGATCCCTGGAATTTGTGATGGGATGGTGTGGAAGGAGATTCACTCTGTGTCTGACCCCGGGCAATGTGTGATGGGACGGTGTGGATGCAGGTTCACTGAGTGTTTGACTCCGGGCTTTTGTGATGGGATTGTGTGGAGGGAGATTCACTCTGTGTCTGACCCCGGGAAAGCGTGATGGGACCGTTTGGATGGAGATTCACTCTGTGTCTGACCCCGGGAGTTTGTGATGGGACGGTGTGGATGGAGAATCACTCTGTGTCTGACCCCGGGTTTTTGTGATGGGACGGTTTGGATGGAGATTCATTCTGTGTTAGACCCCGGGAGTGTGTGATGGGACGGTGTCGAGGGAGATTCACACTGTTTCTGACCCCGAGACAGTGTGATGGGACGGTTTTGATGGAGATTCACTCTGTGTCAGACACCGGGAGTGTGTGATGGGACGGTGTGGAGGGAGATTCACTCTCTGTCTGACCCCGGGTTTTTGTGATGGTCCGGTGTGGATGGAGAATCACTCTGTGTCTGACCCCGGGAGTTTGTGATGGGACGGTGTGGATGGAGAATCACTCTGTGTCTGACCCCGGGTTTTGGTGATAGGACGGTTTGGATGGAGATTCATTCTGTGTTAGACCCCGGGAGTGTGTGATGGGACGGTGTGGATGGAGAATCACTCTGTGTCTGACCCCGTGTTTTTGTGATGTGACGGTGTGGATGGAGATTCATTCTGTGTTAGACCCCGGGAGTGTGTGATGGGACAGTGAGGAGGGAGATTCACTCTGTGTCAGACCCCGGAAGTTTGTGATGGGACGGTGTGGATGGAGATTCACCCTGTGTCTGACCCGGGGAGAGTGTGATGGGACGGTGAGGAGGGAGATTCACTCTGTATCTGACCCCGGGAACGTGTGAAGGGACGGTTTGGATGCAGATTCACTCTTTGTCTGGCCCCGGGTTTTTGTGATGGGACGGTTTGGATGGAGATTCATTCTGTGTTAGACCCCGGGAGTGGGTGATGGGACGGTGAGGAGAGAGATACACACTATGTCAGACCCCGGAAGTTTGTGATGGGACGGTGTGGATGGAGATTCACTCTGTGTCTGACCCGGGGAGTGTGTGATGGGACGGTGAGGAGGGAGATTCACTCTGTGTCTGACCCCGGGAACGTGTGATGGGACGGTTTGGATGCAGATTCACTCTTTGTCTGGCCCCGGGAAAGTGTGTTGGGACGATTTGGATGGAGATTCACTCTGTGCCTGACCCAGGGAGTTTGTGATGGGACGGTGTGGATGGAGATTCACTCTGTGTCTGACCCCGGGCTTTTGTGATGGGACGGTGAGTAGGGAGATTCAAACTCTGACTGACCCCGGGAGTGTGTGATGGGACGGTGAGGAGGGAGATTCACTCTGTGTCTGAACCAGCGAACGTGTGATGGAAAGGTGTGGAAGCAGATTCACTCTATGTCTGACCCCTGGAATTTGTGATAGGATTGTGTGGAAGGAGATTCACTCTTTGTCTGACCCCGGGCTTTTGTGATGGGACGGTATGGATGGAGATTCACTCTGTGTCTGACCGCGGGAGTTTGTGATGGGACGGTGTGGATGGAGATTCACTCTGTGTCTGACCCCGGGCTTTTGTGATGGGACGCTCTGGATGGAGATTCACTCTGTGCCTGACCTAGGGAATGTATGATGGGCCGTTGTGTATGGAGATTCACTTTGTGTCTGACCCCGGTCTTTTGTGATGGGACGGTGTGGAGGGAGATTCACTCTGTGTCAGACCCCGGAAGTTTGTGATGGGACGGTGTGTATGGAGATTCACTCTGTGTCTGACCCCGGGAGTGTGTGATGGGACCGTGAGGAGGGCGATTTACTACTTGTCTGATCCCTGCAATTTGTGATGCTATGGTGTGGAAGGAAATTCACTCTGTGTCTGACCCCGGGCAATGTGTGATTGGATGGTTTGGATGCAGGTTCACTGAGTGTTTGACTCCGGGCTTTTGTGATGGGATTGTGTGGAGGGAGATTCACTCTGTGTCTGACCCCGGGAAAGCGTGATGGGACCGTTTGGATGGAGATTCACTCTGTGTCAGACCCCGGGAAATTATGATGGGACGGTTTGGATGGAGATTCACTCTGTGTCTGACCCCGGGACAGTGTGATGGGACGGTTTTGATGGAGATTCACTCTGTGTCAGACCCCGGGAGTGTGTGATGGGACGGTGTGGAGGGAGATTCACACTGTTTCTGACCCCGAGACAGTGTGATGGGACGGTTTTGATGGAGGTTCAGTCTGTGTCAGACCCCGGGAGTGTGTGATGGGACGGTGTGGAGGGAGATTCACTCTGTGTCTGACCCCGGGAGTTTGTGATGGGACGGTGTGGATGGAGAATCACTCTGTGTCTGACCCCGGGTTTTTGTGATGGGACGTATGGATGGAGATTCATTCTGTGTTAGACCCCGGGAGTGTGTGATGGGACAGTGAGGAGGGAGATTCACTCTGTGTCAGACCCCGGAAGTTTGTGATGGGACGGTGTGGATGGAGATTCACTCTGTGTCTGACCCGGGGAGTGTGTGATGGGACGGTGAGGAGGGAGATTCAGTCTGAGTCTGACCCCGGGAAAGTGTGATGGGACTGTTTGGATGCAGATTCACTCTTTGTCTGGCTTCGGGAGTTTGTGATGGGACGGTGTGGATGGAGATTCACTCTGTGTCTGACACCTTGAGTTTGTGATGGGACGGAATAGATGGAGACTCACTCTGTGTCTGACACCTTGAGTTTGTGATGGGACGGTTTGGATGCAGGTTCACTGAGTGTTTGACTCCGGGCTTTTGTGATGGGACCGTTTGGTTGGAGATTCACTCTGTGTCTGACCCCGGGAGTGTGTGATGGGTCGGTGAGGAGGGAGATTCACTCTGTGTCTGAGCCGGGGAGTGTGTGATGCGACGGTGAGGAGGGAGATTCACACTGGGTCTGACCCCGGGAAAGTGTGTTTGGACGATTTGGATGGAGATTCACTCTGTGCCTGACCCCGGGAGTTTGTGATGGGACGGTGTGGATGGAGATTCACTCTGTGTCTGACCCCGGGCTTTTGTGATGGGACGGTGAGTAGGGACATTCACACTCTGTCTGACCCCGGGAGTGTGTGATGGGACGGTGAGGAGGGAGATTCACTCTGTGTCTGAACCAGCGAACGTGTGATGGAAAGGTGTGTAAGCAGATTCACTCTATGTCTGACCCCTGGAATTTGTGATAGGATGGTGTGGAAGGAGATTCACTCTATGTCTGACCCCGGGCTTTTGTGATGGGACGGTGTGGATGGAGATTCACTCTGTGTCTGACCCCGGGCTTTTGTGATGGGACGCTCTGGATGGAGATTCACTCTGTGCCTGACCCCGGGAATGTATGATGGGCCGTTGTGTATGGAGATTCACTTTGTGTCTGACCCCGGTCTTTTGTGATGGGACGGTGTGGAGGGAGATTCACTCTGTGTCAGACACGGAAGTTTGTGATGGGACGGTGTGGATGGAGATTCACTCTGAGTCTGACCCCGGGAGTGTGTGATGGGACCGTGAGGAGGGTGATTTACTACTTGTCTGACCCCGGGAGTTTGTGATGGAAAGGTGTGGATGCAGTTTCACTCTATGTCTGATCCCTGGAATTTGTGATGGGATGGTGTGGAAGGAGATTCACTCTGTGTCTGACCCCGGGCAATGTGTGATGGGACGGTTTGGATGCAGGTTCACTGAGTGTTTGACTCCGGGCTTTTGTGATGGGATTGTGTGGATGGAGATTCACTCTGTGTCTGACCCCGGGAAAGCGTGATTGGACCGTTTGGATGGAGATTCACTCTGTGTCAGACCCCGGGAAATTATGATGGGACTGTTTGCATGGAGATTCACTCTGTGTCTGACCCCGGGACAGTGTGATGGGACGGTTTTGATGGAGATTCACTCTGTGTCAGACCCCGGGAGTGTGTGATGGGACGGTGTGGAGGGAGATTCACACTGTTTCTGAACCCGAGACAGTGTGATGGGACGGTTTTGATGGAGATTTACTCTGTGTCAGACCCCGGGAGTGTGTGATGGGACGGTGTGGAGGGAGATTCACTCTCTGTCTGACCGCGGGTCTTTGTGATGGTCCGGTGTGGATGGAGAATCACTCTGTGTCTGACCCCGGGAGTTTGTGATGGGACGGTGTGGATGGAGAATCACTCTGTGTCTGACCCCGGGTTTTGGTGATGGGACGGTTTGGATGGAGATTCATTCTGTGTTAGACCCCGGGAGTGTGTGATGGGACGGTGTGGATGGAGAATCACTCTGTGTCTGACCCCGGGTTTTTGTGATGTGACGGTTTGGATGGAGATTCATTCTGTGTTAGACCCCGGGAGTGTGTGATGGGACAGTGAGGAGGGAGATTCACTCTGTGTCAGACCCAGGAAGTTTGTGATGGGACGGTGTGGATGGAGATTCACTCTGTGTCTGACCCGGGGAGTGTGTGATGGGACGGTGAGGAGGGAGATTCACTCTGTGTCTGACCCCGGGAAAGTGTGATGGGACGGTTTGGATGCAGATTCACTCTTTGTCTGGCCTCGGGAGTTTGTGATGGGACGGTGTGGATGGAGACTCACTCTGTGTCTGACACCTTGAGTTTGTGATGGGACGGAATGGATGGAGACTCACACTGTGTCTGACCCCGGGTTTTTGTGATGGGACGGTTTGGATGGAGATTCATTCTGTGTTAGACCCCGGGAGTGTGTGATGGGACGGTGAGGAGGGAGATTCACTCTGTGTCAGACCCCGGAAGTTTGTGATGGGACGGTGTGGATGGAGATTCACTCTGTGTCTGACCCGGGGAGAGTGTGATGGGCCGGTGTGTATGGAAATTGACTCTGTGTCTGACCCCGGGAGTGTGTGTTGGGACGGTGAGGAGGGAGATTCACTCTGTGTCTGACCCCGGGAACGTGTGATTTGACGGTTTGGATGCAGATTCACTCTGTTCTTGACGCCGGAAGTGTGTGATGGGACGGTGAGGAGGGAGATTTACTCTTTCTCTGAACCCGGGAGTTTGTGATGGAAAGGTGTGGATGCAGATTCACTCTATGTCTGACCCCTGGAATTTGTGATGGGATGGTGTGGAAGGAGATTCACTCAGTGTCTGACCCCGGGCTTTTGTGATGGGATTGTGTGGAGTGAGATTCACTCTGCGTCTGACCCCGGGCTTTTGTGATGGGACGCTCTGGATGGAGATTCACTCTGTGTCTGACCCCGGGAAAGTATGATGGGCCGGTGTGTATGGAGATTCACTTTGTGTCTGACCCAGGGTTTTTGTGTTGGGCCGGTGTGGATGGAGATTCACTCTGTGTCTGACCCCGGGAGTGTGTGATGGGACGGTTTGGATGGAGATTCACTCTGTGTCTGACCTCGGGCTTTTGTGATGGGACGGTGAGTAGGGAGATTTACTACTTGTCTGATCCCTGCAATTTGTGATGGGATGGTGTGGAAGGAAATTCACTCTGTGTCTGACCCCGGGCAATGTGTGATTGGATGGTTTGGATGCAGGTTCACTGAGTGTTTGACTCCGGGCTTTTGTGATGGGATTGTGTGGAGGGAGATTCACTCTGTGTCTGACCCCGGGAAAGCGTGATGGGACCGTTTGGATGGAGATTCACTCTGTGTCAGACCCCGGGAAATTATGATGGGACGGTTTGGATGGAGATTCACTCTGTGTCTGACCCCGGGACAGTCTGATGGGACGGTTTTGATGGAGATTCACTCTGTGTCAGACCCCGGGAGTGTGTGATGGGACGGTGTGGAGGGAGATTCACACTGTTTCTGACCCCGAGACAGTGTGATGGGACGGTTTTGATGGAGGTTCACTCTGTGTCAGACCCCGGGAGTGTGTGATGGGACGGTGTGGAGGGAGATTCACTCTCTGTCTGACCGAGGGTTTTTGTGATGGTCCGGTGTGGATGGAGAATCACTCTGTGTCTGACCCCGGGAGTTTGTGATGGGACGGTGTGGATGGAGAATCACTCTGTGTCTGACCCCGGGTTTTTGTGATGGGACGGATGGATGGAGATTCATTCTGTGTTAGACCCCGGGAGTGTGTGATGGGACAGTGAGGAGGGAGATTCACTCTGTGTCAGACCCCGGAAGTTTGTGATGGGACGGTGTGGATGGAGATTCACTCTGTGTCTGACCCGGGGAGTGTGTGATGGGACGGTGAGGAGGGAGATTCACTCTGATTCTGACCCCGGGAAAGTGTGATGGGACTGTTTGGATGCAGATTCACTCTTTGTCTGGCCTCGGGAGTTTGTGATGGGACGGTGTGGATGGAGATTCACTCTGTGTCTGACACCTTGAGTTTGTGATGGGACGGAATAGATGGAGACTCACTCTGTGTCTGACCCCGGGTTTTTGTGATGGGACGGTATGGATGGAGATTCATTCTGTGTTAGACCCCGGGAGTGTGTGATGGGACGGTGAGGAGGGAGATTCACTCTGTGTCAGACCCCGGAAGTTTGTGATGGGACGGTGTGGATGGAGATTCACTCTGTGTCTGACCCGGGGAGTGTGTGATGCGACGGTGAGGAGGGAGATTCACTCTGTGTCTGACCCCGTGAGTTTATGATGGGCCGGTGTGTATGGAAATTCACTCTGTGTCTGACCCCGGGAGTGTGTGTTGGGACGGTGAGGAGGGAGATTCACTCTGTGTCTGACCCCGGGAACGTGTGATGGGACGGTTTGGATGCAGATTCACTCTGTTCTTGACGCCTGAAGTGTGTGATGGGACGGTGAGGAGGGAGATTTACTCTTTCTCTGTACCCGGGAGTTTGTGATGGAAAGGTGTGGATGCAGTTTCACTCTAAGTCTGATCCCTGGAATTTGTGATGGGATGGTGTGGAAGGAGATTCACTCTGTGTCTGACCCCTGGCAATGTGTGATGGGACGGTTTGGATGCAGGTTCACTGAGTGTTTGACTCCGGGCTTTTGTGATGGGACCGTTTGGTTGGAGATTCACTCTGTGTCTGACCCCGGGAGTGTGTGATGGGTCGGTGAGGAGGGAGATTCACTCTGTGTCTGAGCCGGGGAGTGTGTGATGCGACGGTGAGGAGGGAGATTCACTCTGTGTCTGACCCCGGGAAAGTGTGTTTGGACGATTTGGATGGAGATTCACTCTGTGCCTGACCCCGGGAGTTTGTGATGGGACGGTGTGGATGGAGATTCACTCTGTGTCTGACCCCGGGCTTTTGTGATGGGACGGTGAGTAGGGACATTCACACTCTGTCTGACCCCGGGAGTGTGTGATGGGACGGTGAGGAGGGAGATTCACTCTGTGTCTGAACCAGCGAACCTGTGATGGAAAGGTGTGTAAGCAGATTCACTCTATGTCTGACCCCTGGAATTTGTGATAGGATGGTGTGGAAGGAGATTCACTCTTTGTCTGACCCCGGGCTTTTGTGATGGGACGGTGTGGATGGAGATTCACTCTGTGTCTGACCCCGGGCTTTTGTGATGGGACGCTCTGGATGGAGATTCACTCTGTGCCTGACCCCGGGAATGTATGATGGGCCATTGTGTATGGAGATTCACTTTGTGTCTGACCCCGGTCTTTTGTGATGGGACGGTGTGGAGGGAGATTCACTCTGTGTCAGACACGGAAGTTTGTGATGGGACGGTGTGGATGGAGATTCACTCTGAGTCTGACCCCGGGAGTGTGTGATGGGACCGTGAGGAGGGTGATTTACTACTTGTCTGACCCCGGGAGTTTGTGATGGAAAGGTGTGGATGCAGTTTCACTCTATGTCTGATCCCTGGAATTTGTGATGGGATGGTGTGGAAGGAGATTCACTCTGTGTCTGACCCCGGGCAATGTGTGATGGGACGGTTTGGATGCAGGTTCACTGAGTGTTTGACTCCGGGCTTTTGTGATGGGATTGTGTGGATGGAGATTCACTCTGTGTCTGACCCCGGGAAAGCGTGATTGGACCGTTTGGATGGAGATTCACTCTGTGTCAGACCCCGGGAAATTATGATGGGACTGTTTGCATGGAGATTCACTCTGTGTCTGACCCCGGGACAGTGTGATGGGACGGTTTTGATGGAGATTCACTCTGTGTCAGACCCCGGGAGTGTGTGATGGGACGGTGTGGAGGGAGATTCACACTGTTTCTGAACCCGAGACAGTGTGATGGGACGGTTTTGATGGAGATTTACTCTGTGTCAGACCCCGGGAGTGTGTGATGGGACGGTGTGGAGGGAGATTCACTCTCTGTCTGACCGCGGGTCTTTGTGATGGTCCGGTGTGGATGGAGAATCACTCTGTGTCTGACCCCGGGAGTTTGTGATGGGACGGTGTGGATGGAGAATCACTCTGTGTCTGACCCCGGGTTTTGGTGATGGGACGGTTTGGATGGAGATTCATTCTCTGTTAGACCCCGGGAGTGTGTGATGGGACGGTGTGGATGGAGAATCACTCTGTGTCTGACCCCGGGTTTTTGTGATGTGACGGTTTGGATGGAGATTCATTCTGTGTTAGACCCCGGGAGTGTGTGATGGGACAGTGAGGAGGGAGATTCACTCTGTGTCAGACCCAGGAAGTTTGTGATGGGACGGTGTGGATGGAGATTCACTCTGTGTCTGACCCGGGGAGTGTGTGATGGGACGGTGAGGAGGGAGATTCACTCTGTGTCTGACCCCGGGAAAGTGTGATGGGACGGTTTGGATGCAGATTCACTCTTTGTCTGGCCTCGGGAGTTTGTGATGGGACGGTGTGGATGGAGACTCACTCTGTGTCTGACACCTTGAGTTTGTGATGGGACGGAATGGATGGAGACTCACACTGTGTCTGACCCCGGGTTTTTGTGATGGGACGGTTTGGATGGAGATTCATTCTGTGTTAGACCCCGGGAGTGTGTGATGGGACGGTGAGGAGGGAGATTCACTCTGTGTCAGACCCCGGAAGTTTGTGATGGGACGGTGTGGATGGAGATTCACTCTGTGTCTGACCCCGGGAGTGTGTGATGGGACGGTGAGGAGGGAGATTCACTCTGTGTCTGACCCCGTGAGTTTATGATGGGCCGGTGTGTATGGAAATTGACTCTGTGTCTGACCCCGGGAGTGTGTGTTGGGACGGTGAGGAGGGAGATTCACTCTGTGTCTGACCCCGGGAACGTGTGATTTGACGGTTTGGATGCAGATTCACTCTGTTCTTGACGCCGGAAGTGTGTGATGGGACGGTGAGGAGGGAGATTTACTCTTTCTCTGAACCCGGGAGTTTGTGATGGAAAGGTGTGGATGCAGATTCACTCTATGTCTGACCCCTGGGATTTGTGATGGGATGGTGTGGAAGGAGATTCACTCAGTGTCTGACCCCGGGCTTTTGTGATGGGATTGTGTGGAGTGAGATTCACTCTGCGTCTGACCCCGGGCTTTTGTGATGGGACGCTCTGGATGGAGATTCACTCTGTGTCTGACCCCGGGAAAGTATGATGGGCCGGTGTGTATGGAGATTCACTTTGTGTCTGACCCAGGGTTTTTGTGTTGGGCCGGTGTGGATGGAGATTCACTCTGTGTCTGACCCCGGGAGTGTGTGATGGGACGGTTTGGATGGAGATTCACTCTGTGTCTGACCTCGGGAGTTTGTGATGGGACGGTGTGGATGGAGATTCACTCTGTGTCTGACCCCGGGCTTTTGTGATGGGACGCTCTGGATGGAGATTCACTCTGTGCCTGACCCCGGGAATGTATGATGGGCCATTGTGTATGGAGATTCACTTTGTGTCTGACCCCGGTCTTTTGTGATGGGACGGTGTGGAGGGAGATTCACTCTGTGTCAGACACGGAAGTTTGTGATGGGACGGTGTGGATGGAGATTCACTCTGAGTCTGACCCCGGGAGTGTGTGATGGGACCGTGAGGAGGGTGATTTACTACTTGTCTGACCCCGGGAGTTTGTGATGGAAAGGTGTGGATGCAGTTTCACTCTATGTCTGATCCCTGGAATTTGTGATGGGATGGTGTGGAAGGAGATTCACTCTGTGTCTGACCCCGGGCAATGTGTGATGGGACGGTTTGGATGCAGGTTCACTGAGTGTTTGACTCCGGGCTTTTGTGATGGGATTGTGTGGATGGAGATTCACTCTGTGTCTGACCCCGGGAAAGCGTGATTGGACCGTTTGGATGGAGATTCACTCTGTGTCAGACCCCGGGAAATTATGATGGGACTGTTTGCATGGAGATTCACTCTGTGTCTGACCCCGGGACAGTGTGATGGGACGGTTTTGATGGAGATTCACTCTGTGTCAGACACCGGGAGTGTGTGATGGGACGGTGTGGAGGGAGATTCACACTGTTTCTGAACCCGAGACAGTGTGATGGGACGGTGTTGATGGAGATTCACTCTGTGTCAGACCCCGGGAGTGTGTGATGGGACGGTGTGGAGGGAGATTCACTCTCTGTCTGACCGCGGGTCTTTGTGATGGTCCGGTGTGGATGGAGAATCACTCTGTGTCTGACCCCGGGAGTTTGTGATGGGACGGTGTGGATGGAGAATCACTCTGTGTCTGACCCCGGGTTTTGGTGATGGGACGGTTTGGATGGAGATTCATTCTCTGTTAGACCCCGGGAGTGTGTGATGGGACGGTGTGGATGGAGAATCACTCTGTGTCTGACCCCGGGTTTTTGTGATGTGACGGTTTGGATGGAGATTCATTCTGTGTTAGACCCCGGGAGTGTGTGATGGGACAGTGAGGAGGGAGATTCACTCTGTGTCAGACCCAGGAAGTTTGTGATGGGACGGTGTGGATGGAGATTCACTCTGTGTCTGACCCGGGGAGTGTGTGATGGGACGGTGAGGAGGGAGATTCACTCTGTGTCTGACCCCGGGAAAGTGTGATGGGACGGTTTGGATGCAGATTCACTCTTTGTCTGGCCTCGGGAGTTTGTGATGGGACGGTGTGGATGGAGACTCACTCTGTGTCTGACACCTTGAGTTTGTGATGGGACGGAATGGATGGAGACTCACACTGTGTCTGACCCCGGGTTTTTGTGATGGGACGGTTTGGATGGAGATTCATTCTGTGTTAGACCCCGGGAGTGTGTGATGGGACGGTGAGGAGGGAGATTCACTCTGTGTCAGTCCCCGGAAGTTTGTGATGGGACGGTGTGGATGGAGATTCACTCTGTGTCTGACCCCGGGAGTGTGTGATGGGACGGTGAGGAGGGAGATTCACTCTGTGTCTGACCCCGTGAGTTTATGATGGGCCGGTGTGTATGGAAATTGACTCTGTGTCTGACCCCGGGAGTGTGTGTTGGGACGGTGAGGAGGGAGATTCACTCTGTGTCTGACCCCGGGAACGTGTGATTTGACGGTTTGGATGCAGATTCACTCTGTTCTTGACGCCGGAAGTGTGTGATGGGACGGTGAGGAGGGAGATTTACTCTTTCTCTGAACCCGGGAGTTTGTGATGGAAAGGTGTGGATGCAGATTCACTCTATGTCTGACCCCTGGAATTTGTGATGGGATGGTGTGGAAGGAGATTCACTCAGTGTCTGACCCCGGGCTTTTGTGATGGGATTGTGTGGAGTGAGATTCACTCTGCGTCTGACCCCGGGCTTTTGTGATGGGACGCTCTGGATGGAGATTCACTCTGTGTCTGACCCCGGGAAAGTATGATGGGCCGGTGTGTATGGAGATTCACTTTGTGTCTGACCCAGGGTTTTTGTGTTGGGCCGGTGTGGATGGAGATTCACTCTGTGTCTGACCCCGGGAGTGTGTGATGGGACGGTTTGGATGGAGATTCACTCTGTGTCTGACCTCGGGCTTTTGTGATGGGACGGTGAGTAGGGAGATTTACTACTTGTCTGATCCCTGCAATTTGTGATGGGATGGTGTGGAAGGAAATTCACTCTGTGTCTGACCCCGGGCAATGTGTGATTGGATGGTTTGGATGCAGGTTCACTGAGTGTTTGACTCCGGGCTTTTGTGATGGGATTGTGTGGAGGGAGATTCACTCTGTGTCTGACCCCGGGAAAGCGTGATGGGACCGTTTGGATGGAGATTCACTCTGTGTCAGACCCCGGGAAATTATGATGGGACGGTTTGGATGGAGATTCACTCTGTGTCTGACCCCGGGACAGTCTGATGGGACGGTTTTGATGGAGATTCACTCTGTGTCAGACCCCGGGAGTGTGTGATGGGACGGTGTGGAGGGAGATTCACACTGTTTCTGACCCCGAGACAGTGTGATGGGACGGTTTTGATGGAGGTTCACTCTGTGTCAGACCCCGGGAGTGTGTGATGGGACGGTGTGGAGGGAGATTCACTCTCTGTCTGACCGAGGGTTTTTGTGATGGTCCGGTGTGGATGGAGAATCACTCTGTGTCTGACCCCGGGTTTTTGTGATGGGACGGATGGATGGAGATTCATTCTGTGTTAGACCCCGGGAGTGTGTGATGGGACAGTGAGGAGGGAGATTCACTCTGTGTCTGACCCGGGGAGTGTGTGATGGGACGGTGAGGAGGGAGATTCACTCTGATTCTGACCCCGGGAAAGTGTGATGGGACTGTTTGGATGCAGATTCACTCTTTGTCTGGCCTCGGGAGTTTGTGATGGGACGGTGTGGATGGAGATTCACTCTGTGTCTGACACCTTGAGTTTGTGATGGGACGGAATAGATGGAGACTCACTCTGTGTCTGACCCCGGGTTTTTGTGATGGGACGGTATGGATGGAGATTCATTCTGTGTTAGACCCCGGGAGTGTGTGATGGGACGGTGAGGAGGGAGATTCACTCTGTGTCAGACCCCGGAAGTTTGTGATGGGACGGTGTGGATGGAGATTCACTCTGTGTCTGACCCGGGGAGTGTGTGATGCGACGGTGAGGAGGGAGATTCACTCTGTGTCTGACCCCGTGAGTTTATGATGGGCCGGTGTGTATGGAAATTCACTCTGTGTCTGACCCCGGGAGTGTGTGTTGGGACGGTGAGGAGGGAGATTCACTCTGTGTCTGACCCCGGGAACGTGTGATGGGACGGTTTGGATGCAGATTCACTCTGTTCTTGACGCCTGAAGTGTGTGATGGGACGGTGAGGAGGGAGATTTACTCTTTCTCTGTACCCGGGAGTTTGTGATGGAAAGGTGTGGATGCAGTTTCACTCTAAGTCTGATCCCTGGAATTTGTGATGGGATGGTGTGGAAGGAGATTCACTCTGTGTCTGACCCCTGGCAATGTGTGATGGGACGGTTTGGATGCAGGTTCACTGAGTGTTTGACTCCGGGCTTTTGTGATGGGACCGTTTGGTTGGAGATTCACTCTGTGTCTGACCCCGGGAGTGTGTGATGGGTCGGTGAGGAGGGAGATTCACTCTGTGTCTGAACCGGGGAGTGTGTGATGCGACGGTGAGGAGGGAGATTCACTCTGTGTCTGACCCCGGGAAAGTGTGTTTGGACGATTTGGATGGAGATTCACTCTGTGCCTGACCCCGGGAGTTTGTGATGGGACGGTGTGGATGGAGATTCACTCTGTGTCTGACCCCGGGCTTTTGTGATGGGACGGTGAGTAGGGACATTCACACTCTGTCTGACCCCGGGAGTGTGTGATGGGACGGTGAGCAGGGAGATTCACTCTGTGTCTGAACCAGCGAACGTGTGATGGAAAGGTGTGTAAGCAGATTCACTCTATGTCTGACCCCTGGAATTTGTGATAGGATGGTGTGGAAGGAGATTCACTCTATGTCTGACCCCGGGCTTTTGTGATGGGACGGTGTGGATGGAGATTCACTCTGTGTCTGACCCCGGGCTTTTGTGATGGGACGCTCTGGATGGAGATTCACTCTGTGCCTGACACGGAAGTTTGTGATGGGACGGTGTGGATGGAGATTCACTCTGAGTCTGACCCCGGGAGTGTGTGATGGGACCGTGAGGAGGGTGATTTACTACTTGTCTGACCCCGGGAGTTTGTGATGGAAAGGTGTGGATGCAGTTTCACTCTATGTCTGATCCCTGGAATTTGTGATGGGATGGTGTGGAAGGAGATTCACTCTGTGTCTGACCCCGGGCAATGTGTGATGGGACGGTTTGGATGCAGGTTCACTGAGTGTTTGACTCCGGGCTTTTGTGATGGGATTGTGTGGATGGAGATTCACTCTGTGTCTGACCCCGGGAAAGCGTGATTGGACCGTTTGGATGGAGATTCACTCTGTGTCAGACCCCGGGAAATTATGATGGGACTGTTTGCATGGAGATTCACTCTGTGTCTGACCCCGGGACAGTGTGATGGGACGGTTTTGATGGAGATTCACTCTGTGTCAGACCCCGGGAGTGTGTGATGGGACGGTGTGGAGGGAGATTCACACTGTTTCTGAACCCGAGACAGTGTGATGGGACGGTTTTGATGGAGATTCACTCTGTGTCAGACCCCGGGAGTGTGTGATGGGACGGTGTGGAGGGAGATTCACTCTCTGTCTGACCGCGGGTCTTTGTGATGGTCCGGTGTGGATGGAGAATCACTCTGTGTCTGACCCCGGGAGTTTGTGATGGGACGGTGTGGATGGAGAATCACTCTGTGTCTGACCCCGGGTTTTGGTGATGGGACGGTTTGGATGGAGATTCATTCTCTGTTAGACCCCGGGAGTGTGTGATGGGACGGTGTGGATGGAGAATCACTCTGTGTCTGACCCCGGGTTTTTGTGATGTGACGGTTTGGATGGAGATTCATTCTGTGTTAGACCCCGGGAGTGTGTGATGGGACAGTGAGGAGGGAGATTCACTCTGTGTCAGACCCAGGAAGTTTGTGATGGGACGG
Organism: Hemitrygon akajei; assembly: GCF_048418815.1. NCBI lineage: Eukaryota > Metazoa > Chordata > Chondrichthyes > Myliobatiformes > Dasyatidae > Hemitrygon > Hemitrygon akajei. The sequence continues at coordinate 211,920 of NW_027332052.1, forward strand.
TGTGGATGGAGATTCACTCTGTGTCTGACCCGGGGAGTGTGTGATGGGACGGTGAGGAGGGAGATTCACTCTGTGTCTGACCCCGGGAAAGTGTGATGGGACGGTTTGGATGCAGATTCACTCTTTGTCTGGCCTCGGGAGTTTGTGATGGGACGGTGTGGATGGAGACTCACTCTGTGTCTGACACCTTGAGTTTGTGATGGGACGGAATGGATGGAGACTCACACTGTGTCTGACCCCGGGTTTTTGTGATGGGACGGTTTGGATGGAGATTCATTCTGTGTTAGACCCCGGGAGTGTGTGATGGGACGGTGAGGAGGGAGATTCACTCTGTGTCAGACCCCGGAAGTTTGTGATGGGACGGTGTGGATGGAGATTCACTCTGTGTCTGACCCGGGGAGTGTGTGATGGGACGGTGAGGAGGGAGATTCACTCTGTGTCTGACCCCGTGAGTTTATGATGGGCCGGTGTGTATGGAAATTGACTCTGTGTCTGACCCCGGGAGTGTGTGTTGGGACGGTGAGGAGGGAGATTCACTCTGTGTCTGACCCCGGGAACGTGTGATTTGACGGTTTGGATGCAGATTCACTCTGTTCTTGACGCCGGAAGTGTGTGATGGGACGGTGAGGAGGGAGATTTACTCTTTCTCTGAACCCGGGAGTTTGTGATGGAAAGGTGTGGATGCAGATTCACTCTATGTCTGACCCCTGGAATTTGTGATGGGATGGTGTGGAAGGAGATTCACTCAGTGTCTGACCCCGGGCTTTTGTGATGGGATTGTGTGGAGTGAGATTCACTCTGCGTCTGACCCCGGGCTTTTGTGATGGGACGCTCTGGATGGAGATTCACTCTGTGTCTGACCCCGGGAAAGTATGATGGGCCGGTGTGTATGGAGATTCACTTTGTGTCTGACCCAGGGTTTTTGTGTTGGGCCGGTGTGGATGGAGATTCACTCTGTGTCTGACCCCGGGAGTGTGTGATGGGACGGTTTGGATGGAGATTCACTCTGTGTCTGACCTCGGGCTTTTGTGATGGGACGGTGAGTAGGGAGATTTACTACTTGTCTGATCCCTGCAATTTGTGATGGGATGGTGTGGAAGGAAATTCACTCTGTGTCTGACCCCGGGCAATGTGTGATTGGATGGTTTGGATGCAGGTTCACTGAGTGTTTGACTCCGGGCTTTTGTGATGGGATTGTGTGGAGGGAGATTCACTCTGTGTCTGACCCCGGGAAAGCGTGATGGGACCGTTTGGATGGAGATTCACTCTGTGTCAGACCCCGGGAAATTATGATGGGACGGTTTGGATGGAGATTCACTCTGTGTCTGACCCCGGGACAGTGTGATGGGACGGTTTGGATGGAGATTCACTCTGTGTCAGACCCCGGGAGTGTGTGATGGGACGGTGTGGAGGGAGATTCACACTGTTTCTGACCCCGAGACAGTGTGATGGGACGGTTTTGATGGAGGTTCACTCTGTGTCAGACCCCGGGAGTGTGTGATGGGACGGTGTGGAGGGAGATTCACTCTCTGTCTGACCGAGGGTTTTTGTGATGGTCCGGTGTGGATGGAGAATCACTCTGTGTCTGACCCCGGGAGTTTGTGATGGGACGGTGTGGATGGAGAATCACTCTGTGTCTGACCCCGGGTTTTTGTGATGGGACGGATGGATGGAGATTCATTCTGTGTTAGACCCCGGGAGTGTGTGATGGGACAGTGAGGAGGGAGATTCACTCTGTGTCAGACCCCGGAAGTTTGTGATGGGACGGTGTGGATGGAGATTCACTCTGTGTCTGACCCGGGGAGTGTGTGATGGGACGGTGAGGAGGGAGATTCACTCTGATTCTGACCCCGGGAAAGTGTGATGGGACTGTTTGGATGCAGATTCACTCTTTGTCTGGCCTCGGGAGTTTGTGATGGGACGGTGTGGATGGAGATTCACTCTGTGTCTGACACCTTGAGTTTGTGATGGGACGGAATAGATGGAGAATCACTCTGTGTCTGACCCCGGGTTTTTGTGATGGGACGGTATGGATGGAGATTCATTCTGTGTTAGACCCCGGGAGTGTGTGATGGGACGGTGAGGAGGGAGATTCACTCTGTGTCAGACCCCGGAAGTTTGTGATGGGACGGTGTGGATGGAGATTCACTCTGTGTCTGACCCGGGGAGTGTGTGATGCGACGGTGAGGAGGGAGATTCACTCTGTGTCTGACCCCGTGAGTTTATGATGGGCCGGTGTGTATGGAAATTCACTCTGTGTCTGACCCCGGGAGTGTGTGTTGGGACGGTGAGGAGGGAGATTCACTCTGTGTCTGACCCCGGGAACGTGTGATGGGACGGTTTGGATGCAGATTCACTCTGTTCTTGACGCCTGAAGTGTGTGATGGGACGGTGAGGAGGGAGATTTACTCTTTCTCTGTACCCGGGAGTTTGTGATGGAAAGGTGTGGATGCAGTTTCACTCTAAGTCTGATCCCTGGAATTTGTGATGGGATGGTGTGGAAGGAGATTCACTCTGTGTCTGACCCCTGGCAATGTGTGATGGGACGGTTTGGATGCAGGTTCACTGAGTGTTTGACTCCGGGCTTTTGAGATGGGACCGTTTGGTTGGAGATTCACTCTGTGTCTGACCCCGGGAGTGTGTGATGGGTCGGTGAGGAGGGAGATTCACTCTGTGTCTGAGCCGGGGAGTGTGTGATGCGACGGTGAGGAGGGAGATTCACTCTGTGTCTGACCCCGGGAAAGTGTGTTTGGACGATTTGGATGGAGATTCACTCTGTGCCTGACCCCGGGAGTTTGTGATGGGACGGTGTGGATGGAGATTCACTCTGTGTCTGACCCCGGGCTTTTGTGATGGGACGGTGAGTAGGGACATTCACACTCTGTCTGACCCCGGGAGTGTGTGATGGGACGGTGAGGAGGGAGATTCACTCTGTGTCTGAACCAGCGAACGTGTGATGGAAAGGTGTGTAAGCAGATTCATTCTATGTCTGACCCCTGGAATTTGTGATAGGATGGTGTGGAAGGAGATTCACTCTATGTCTGACCCCGGGCTTTTGTGATGGGACGGTGTGGATGGAGATTCACTCTGTGTCTGACCCCGGGCTTTTGTGATGGGACGCTCTGGATGGAGATTCACTCTGTGCCTGACCCCGGGAATGTATGATGGGCCGTTGTGTATGGAGATTCACTTTGTGTCTGACCCCGGTCTTTTGTGATGGGACGGTGTGGAGGGAGATTCACTCTGTGTCAGACACGGAAGTTTGTGATGGGACGGTGTGGATGGAGATTCACTCTGAGTCTGACCCCGGGAGTGTGTGATGGGACCGTGAGGAGGGTGATTTACTACTTGTCTGACCCCGGGAGTTTGTGATGGAAAGGTGTGGATGCAGTTTCACTCTATGTCTGATCCCTGGAATTTGTGATGGGATGGTGTGGAAGGAGATTCACTCTGTGTCTGACCCCGGGCAATGTGTGATGGGACGGTTTGGATGCAGGTTCACTGAGTGTTTGACTCCGGGCTTTTGTGATGGGATTGTGTGGATGGAGATTCACTCTGTGTCTGACCCCGGGAAAGCGTGATTGGACCGTTTGGATGGAGATTCACTCTGTGTCAGACCCCGGGAAATTATGATGGGACTGTTTGCATGGAGATTCACTCTGTGTCTGACCCCGGGACAGTGTGATGGGACGGTTTTGATGGAGATTCACTCTGTGTCAGACACCGGGAGAGTGTGATGGGACGGTGTGGAGGGAGATTCACACTGTTTCTGAACCCGAGACAGTGTGATGGGACGGTTTTGATGGAGATTCACTCTGTGTCAGACCCCGGGAGTGTGTGATGGGACGGTGTGGAGGGAGATTCACTCTCTGTCTGACCGCGGGTCTTTGTGATGGTCCGGTGTGGATGGAGAATCACTCTGTGTCTGACCCCGGGAGTTTGTGATGGGACGGTGTGGATGGAGAATCACTCTGTGTCTGACCCCGGGTTTTGGTGATGGGACGGTTTGGATGGAGATTCATTCTCTGTTAGACCCCGGGAGTGTGTGATGGGACGGTGTGGATGGAGAATCACTCTGTGTCTGACCCCTGGTTTTTGTGATGTGACGGTTTGGATGGAGATTCATTCTGTGTTAGAACCCGGGAGTGTGTGATGGGACAGTGAGGAGGGAGATTCACTCTGTGTCAGACCCAGGAAGTTTGTGATGGGACGGTGTGGATGGAGATTCACTCTGTGTCTGACCCGGGGAGTGTGTGATGGGACGGTGAGGAGGGAGATTCACTCTGTGTCTGACCCCGGGAAAGTGTGATGGGACGGTTTGGATGCAGATTCACTCTTTGTCTGGCCTCGGGAGTTTGTGATGGGACGGTGTGGATGGAGACTCACTCTGTGTCTGACACCTTGAGTTTGTGATGGGACGGAATGGATGGAGACTCACACTGTGTCTGACCCCGGGTTTTTGTAATGGGACGGTTTGGATGGAGATTCATTCTGTGTTAGACCCCGGGAGTGTGTGATGGGACGGTGAGGAGGGAGATTCACTCTGTGTCAGACCCCGGAAGTTTGTGATGGGACGGTGTGGATGGAGATTCACTCTGTGTCTGACCCGGGGAGTGTGTGATGGGACGGTGAGGAGGGAGATTCACTCTGTGTCTGACCCCGTGAGTTTATGATGGGCCGGTGTGTATGGAAATTGACTCTGTGTCTGACCCCGGGAGTGTGTGTTGGGACGGTGAGGAGGGAGATTCACTCTGTGTCTGACCCCGGGAACGTGTGATTTGACGGTTTGGATGCAGATTCACTCTGTTCTTGACGCCGGAAGTGTGTGATGGGACGGTGAGGAGGGAGATTTACTCTTTCTCTGAACCCGGGAGTTTGTGATGGAAAGGTGTGGATGCAGATTCACTCTATGTCTGACCCCTGGAATTTGTGATGGGATGGTGTGGAAGGAGATTCACTCAGTGTCTGACCCCGGGCTTTTGTGATGGGATTGTGTGGAGTGAGATTCACTCTGCGTCTGACCCCGGGCTTTTGTGATGGGACGCTCTGGATGGAGATTCACTCTGTGTCTGACCCCGGGAAAGTATGATGGGCCGGTGTGTATGGAGATTCACTTTGTGTCTGACCCAGGGTTTTTGTGTTGGGCCGGTGTGGATGGAGATTCACTCTGTGTCTGACCCCGGGAGTGTGTGATGGGACGGTTTGGATGGAGATTCACTCTGTGTCTGACCTCGGGCTTTTGTGATGGGACGGTGAGTAGGGAGATTCACTCTGTGTCAGACCCCGGAAGTTTGTGATGGGACGGTGTGGATGGAGATTCACTCTGTGTCTGACCCGGGGAGTGTGTGATGGGACGGTGAGGAGGGAGATTCACTCTGTATCTGACCCCGGGAACGTGTGAAGGGACGGTTTGGATGCAGATTCACTCTTTGTCTGGCCCCGGGAGTTTGTGATGGGACGGTGTGGATGGAGATTCACTCTGTGTCTGACACCTTGAGTTTGTGATGGGACGGAATGGATGGAGACTCACTCTGTGTCTGACCCCGGGTTTTTGTGATGGGACGGTTTGGATGGAGATTCATTCTGTGTTAGACCCCGGGAGTGGGTGATGGGACGGTGAGGAGGGAGATTCACTCTATGTCAGACCCCGGAAGTTTGTGATGGGACGGTGTGGATGGAGATTCACTCTGTGTCTGACCCGGGGAGTGTGTGATGGGACGGTGAGGAGGGAGATTCACTCTGTGTCTGACCCCGGGAACGTGTGATGGGACGGTTTGGATGCAGATTCACTCTTTGTCTGGCCCCGGGAAAGTGTGTTGGGACGATTTGGATGGAGATTCACTCTGTGCCTGACCCCTGGAATTTGTGATAGGATGGTGTGGAAGGAGATTCACTCTATGTCTGACCCCGGGCTTTTGTGATGGGACGGTATGGATGGAGATTCACTCTGTGTCTGACCCCGGGAGTTTGTGATGGGACGGTGTGGATGGAGATTCACTCTGTGTCTGACCCCGGGCTTTTGTGATGGGACGCTCTGGATGGAGATTCACTCTGTGCCTGACCCCGGGAATGTATGATGGGCCGTTGTGTATGGAGATTCACTTTGTGTCTGACCCCGGTCTTTTGTGATGGGACGGTGTGGAGGGAGATTCACTCTGTGTCAGACACGGAAGTTTGTGATGGGGCGTTGTGGATGGAGATTCACTCTGAGTCTGACCCCGGGAGTGTGTGATGGGACCGTGAGGAGGGTGATTTACTACTTGTCTGACCCCGGGAGTTTGTGATGGGACCGTGAGGAGTGAGATTTACTCTTTGTCTGACCCCGGGAGTTTGTCATGGAAAGGTGTGGATGCAGATTCTCTCTATGTCTGATCCCTGGAATTTGTGATGGGATGTTGTGGAAGGAGATTCACTCTGTTTCTGACCCCGGGAAAGCGTGATTGGACCGTTTGGATGGAGATTCACTCTGTGTCAGACCCCGGGAAATTATGATGGGACTGTTTGCATGGAGATTCACTCTGTGTCTGACCCCGGGACAGTGTGATGGGACTGTTTTGATGGAGATTCACTCTGTGTCAGACCCCGGGAGTGTGTGATGGGACGGTGTGGAGGGAGATTCACACTGTTTCTGAACCCGAGACAGTGTGATGGGACGGTTTTGATGGAGATTCACTCTGTGTCAGACCCCGGGAGTGTGTGATGGGACGGTGTGGAGGGAGATTCACTCTCTGTCTGACCGCGGGTCTTTGTGATGGTCTGGTGTGGATGGAGAATCACTCTGTGTCAGACCCCGGGAGTTTGTGATGGGACGGTGTGGATGGAGAATCACTCTGTGTCTGACCCCGGGTTTTGGTGATGGGACGGTTTGGATGGAGATTCATTCTGTGTTAGACCCCGGGAGTGTGTGATGGGACGGTGTGGATGGAGAATCACTCTGTGTCTGACCCCGGGTTTTTGTGATGTGACGGTTTGGATGGAGATTCATTCTGTGTTAGACCCCGGGAGTGTGTGATGGGACAGTGAGGAGGGAGATTCACTCTGTGTCAGACGCAGGAAGTTTGTGATGGGACGGTGTGGATGGAGATTCACTCTGTGTCTGACCCGGGGAGTGCGTGATGGGACGGTGAGGAGGGAGATTCACTCTGTGTCTGATCCCGGGAAAGTGTGATGGGACGGTTTGGATGCAGATTCACACTTTGTCTGGCCCCGGGAGTTTGTGTTGGGACGGTGTGGATGGAGATTCACTCTGTGTCTGACACCTTGAGTTTGTGATGGGACGGAATGGATGGAGACTCACTCTGTGTCTGACCCCGGGTTTTTGTGATGGGACGGTTTGGATGGAGATTCATTCTGTGTTAGACCCCGGGAGTGTGTGATGGGACGGTGAGGAGGGAGATTCACTCTGTGTCAGACCCCGGAAGTTTGTGATGGGACGGTGTGGATGGAGATTCACTCTGTGTCTGACCCCGTGAGTTTATGATGGGCCGGTGTGTATGGAAATTCACTCTGTGTCTGACCCCGGGAGTGTGTGTTGGGACGGTGAGGAGGGAGATTCACTCTGTGTCTGACCCCGGGAACGTGTGATGGGACGGTGTGGATGCAGATTCACTCTGTTCTTGACGCCGGAAGTGTGTGATGGGACGGTGAGGAGGGAGATTTACTCTTTCTCTGACCCCGGGAGTTTGTGATGGAAAGGTGTGGATGCAGATTCACTCTATGTCTGACCCCTGGAATTTGTGATGGGATGGTGTGGAAGGAGATTCACTCAGTGTCTGACCCCGGGCTTTTGTGATGGGATTGTGTGGAGGGAGATTCACTCTGCGTCTGACCCCGTGCTTTTGTGATGGGACGCTCTGGATGGAGATTCACTTTGTGTCTGACCCCGGGCTTTTGTGATGGGATGGTGTGGAAGGAGATTCACTCAGTGTCTGACCCCGGGAGTGTGTGATGGGACGGTGTGGATGGAGATTCACTCTGTCTCTGACGCCGGGAAAGTGTGATGGGACGGTTTGGATGGAGAATCATTCTGTGTTAGACCCCGGGAGTGTGTGATGGGACGGTGAGGAGGGAGATTCACTCTGTGTCAGACCCCGGAAGTTTGTGATGGGACGGTGTGGATGGAGATTCACTCTGTGTCTGACCCGGGGAGTGTGTGATGGGACGGTGAGGAGGGAGATTCACTCTGTGTCTGACCCCGTGAGTTTATGATGGGCCGGTGTGTATGGAAATTCACTCTGTGTCTGACCCCGGGAGTGTGTGTTGGGACGGTGAGGAGGGAGATTCACTCTGTGTCTGACCCCGGGAACGTGTGATGGGACGGTGTGGATGCAGATTCACTCTGTTCTTGACGCCGGAAGTGTGTGATGGGACGGTGAGGAGGGAGATTTACTCTCTCTCTGACCCCGGGAGTTTGTGATGGAAAGGTGTGGATGCAGATTCACTCTATGTCCGACCCCTGGAATTTGTGATGGGATGGTGTGGAAGGAGATTCACTCAGTGTCTGACCCCGGGCTTTTGTGATGGGATTGTGTGGAGGGAGATTCACTCTGCGTCTGACCCCGGGCTTTTGTGATGGGATGGTGTGGAAGGAGATTCACTCAGTGTCTGACCCCGGGAGTGTGTGATGGGACGGTGTGGATGGAGATTCACTCTGTGTCTGACGCCGGGAAAGTGTGATGGGACGGTTTGGATGGTGATTCACTCTGTGTCTGACCTCGGGCTTTTGTGATGGGACGGTGAGTAGGGAGATTCTCTCTGTTTCTGACCCCGTGAGTTCGTGATGGGCCGGTGTGGATGGAGTTTCCCTCTGTGTCTGACCCCGGGAGTGTGTGATGGGACGGTGTGTTTGGAAATTCACTCTGTGTCTGACCCCGGGAGTGTGTGATGGGTCGGTGAGGAGGGAGATTCACTCTGTGTCTGAGCCGGGGAGTGTGTGATGCGACGGTGAGGAGGGAGATTCACTCTGTGTCTGTCCCCGGGAAAGTGTGTTGGGACGATTTGGATGGAGATTCACTCTGTGCCTGACCCCGGGAGTTTGTGATGGGACGGTGTGGATGGAGATTCACTCTGTGTCTGACCCCGGGCTTTTGTGATGGGACGGTGAGTAGGGAGATTCACACTCTGTCTGACCCCAGGAGTGTGTGATCGGACGGTGAGGAGGGAGATTCACTCTGTGTCTGAACCAGCGAACGTGTGATGGAAAGGTGTGTAAGCAGATTCACTCTATGTCTGACCCCTGGAATTTCTGATAGGACGGTGTGGATGGAGAATCACTCTGTGTCTGACCCCGGGTTTTGGTGATGGGACGGTTTGGATGGAGATTCATTCTGTGTTAGACCCCGGGAGTGTGTGATGGGACGGTGTGGATGGAGAATCACTCTGTGTCTGACCCCGGGTTTTTGTGATGTGACGGTTTGGATGGAGATTCATTCTGTGTTAGACCCCGGGAGTGTGTGATGGGACAGTGAGGAGGGAGATTCACTCTGTGTCAGACCCAGGAAGTTTGTGATGGGACGGTGTGGATGGAGATTCACTCTGTGTCTGACCCGGGGAGTGTGTGATGGGACGGTTTGGATGCAGATTCACACTTTGTCTGGCCCCGGGAGTTTGTGTTGGGACGGTGTGGATGGAGATTCACTCTGTGTCTGACACCTTGAGTTTGTGATGGGACGGAATGGATGGAGACTCACTCTGTGTCTGACCCCGGGTTTTTGTGATGGGACGGTTTGGATGGAGATTCATTCTGTGTTAGACCCCGGGAGTGTGTGATGGGACGGTGAGGAGGGAGATTCACTCTGTGTCAGACCCCGGGAGTTTGTGATGGAAAGGTGTGGATGCAGATTCACTCTATGTCCGACCCCTGGAATTTGTGATGGGATGGTGTGGAAGGAGATTCACTCAGTGTCTGACCCCGGGCTTTTGTGATGGGATTGTGTGGAGGGAGATTCACTCTGCGTCTGACCCCGGGCTTTTGTGATGGGATGGTGTGGAAGGAGATTCACTCAGTGTCTGACCCCGGGAGTGTGTGATGGGACGGTGTGGATGGAGATTCAGTCTGTGTCTGACGCCGGGAAAGTGTGATGGTACGGTTTGGATGGTGATTCACTCTGTGTCTGACCTCGGGCTTTTGTGATGGGACGGTGAGTAGGGAGATTCACTCTGTGTCTGACCCCGTGAGTTCGTGATGGGCCGGTGTGGATGGAGTTTCCCTCTGTGTCTGACCCCGGGAGTGTGTGATGGGACGGTGTGTTTGGAAATTCACTCTGTGTCTGACCCCGGGAGTGTGTGATGGGTCGGTGAGGAGGGAGATTCACTCTGTGTCTGAGCCGGGGAGTGTGTGATGCGACGGTGAGGAGGGAGATTCACTCTGTGTCTGTCCCCGGGAAAGTGTGTTGGGACGATTTGGATGGAGATTCACTCTGTGTCTGAACCAGCGAACGTGTGATGGAAAGGTGTGTAAGCAGATTCACTCTATGTCTGACCCCTGGAATTTGTGATAGGATGGTGTGGAAGGAGATTCACTCTATGTCTGTCCCCGGGCTTTTGTGATGGGACGGTATGGATGGAGATTCACTCTGTGTCTGACCCCGGGAGTTTGTGATGGGACGGTGTGGATGGAGATTCACTCTGTGCCTGACCCCGGGAATGTATGATGGTCCGTTGTGTATGGAGATTCACTTTGTGTCTGACCCCGGTCTTTTGTGATGGGACGGTGTGGTGGGAGATTCACACTGTGTCAGACACGGAAGTTTGTGACGGGACGGTGTGAATGGAGATTCTCTCTGAGTCTGACCCAGGGAGTGTGTGATGGGACCGTGAGGAGGGTGATTTACGACTTGTCTGACCCCGGGAGTTTGTGATGGAAAGGTGTGGATGCAGTTTCACTCTATGTCTGATCCCTGGAATTTGTGATGGGATGGTGTGGAAGGAGATTCACTCTGTGTCTGACCCCGGGCAATGTGTGATGGGACGGTTTGGATGCAGGTTCACTGAGTGTTTGACTCCGGGCTTTTGTGATGGGATTGTGTGGAGGGAGATTCACTCTGTGTCTGTCCCCGGGAAAGCGTGATTGGACCGTTTGGATGGAGATTCACTCTGTGTCAGACCCCGGGAGTGTGTGATGGGACGGTTTTGATGGAGATTCTCTCTGTGTCAGACCCCGGGAGTGTGTGATGGGACGGTGTGGAGGGAGATTCACACTGTTTCTGAACCCGAGACAGTGTGATGGGACGGTTTTGATGGAGATTCACTCTGTGTCAGACCCCGGGAGTGTGTGATGGGACGGTGTGGAGGGAGATTCACTCTCTGTCTGACCGCGGGTCTTTGTGATGGTCCGGTGTGGATGGAGAATCACTCTGTGTCTGACCCCGGGAGTTTGTGATGGGACGGTGTGGATGGAGAATCACTCTGTGTCTGACCCCGGGTTTTGGTGATGGGACGGTTTGGATGGAGATTCATTCTGTGTTAGACCCCGGGAGTGTGTGATGGGACAGTGAGGAGGGAGATTCACTCTGTGTCAGACCCAGGAAGTTTGTGATGGGACGGTGTGGATGGAGATTCACTCTGTGTCTGACCCGGGGAGTGTGTGATGGGACGGTGAGGAGGGAGATTCACTCTGTGTCTGACCCCGGGAAAGTGTGATGGGACGGTTTGGATGCAGATTCACTCTTTGTCTGGCCTCGGGAGTTTGTGATGGGACGGTGTGGATGGAGACTCACTCTGTGTCTGACACCTTGAGTTTGTGATGGGACGGAATGGATGGAGACTCACACTGTGTCTGACCCCGGGTTTTTGTGATGGGACGGTTTGGATGGAGATTCATTCTGTGTTAGACCCCGGGAGTGTGTGATGGGACGGTGAGGAGGGAGATTCACTCTGTGTCAGACCCCGGAAGTTTGTGATGGGACGGTGTGGATGGAGATTCACTCTGTGTCTGACCCGGGGAGTGTGTGATGGGACGGTGAGGAGGGAGATTCACTCTGTGTCTGACCCCGTGAGTTTATGATGGGCCGGTGTGTATGGAAATTGACTCTGTGTCTGACCCCGGGAGTGTGTGTTGGGACGGTGAGGAGGGAGATTCACTCTGTGTCTGACCCCGGGAACGTGTGATTTGACGGTTTGGATGCAGATTCACTCTGTTCTTGACGCCGGAAGTGTGTGATGGGACGGTGAGGAGGGAGATTTACTCTTTCTCTGAACCCGGGAGTTTGTGATGGAAAGGTGTGGATGCAGATTCACTCTATGTCTGACCCCTGGAATTTGTGATGGGATGGTGTGGAAGGAGATTCACTCAGTGTCTGACCCCGGGCTTTTGTGATGGGATTGTGTGGAGTGAGATTCACTCTGCGTCTGACCCCGGGCTTTTGTGATGGGACGCTCTGGATGGAGATTCACTCTGTGTCTGACCCCGGGAAAGTATGATGGGCCGGTGTGTATGGAGATTCACTTTGTGTCTGACCCAGGGTTTTTGTGTTGGGCCGGTGTGGATGGAGATTCACTCTGTGTCTGACCCCGGGAGTGTGTGATGGGACGGTTTGGATGGAGATTCACTCTGTGTCTGACCTCGGGCTTTTGTGATGGGACGGTGAGTAGGGAGATTTACTACTTGTCTGATCCCTGCAATTTGTGATGGGATGGTGTGGAAGGATATTCACTCTGTGTTTGACCCCGGGCAATGTGTGATTGGATGGTTTGGATGCAGGTTCACTGAGTGTTTGACTCCGGGCTTTTGTGATGGGATTGTGTGGAGGGAGATTCACTCTGTGTCTGACCCCGGGAAAGCGTGATGGGACCGTTTGGATGGAGATTCACTCTGTGTCAGACCCCGGGAAATTATGATGGGACGGTTTGGATGGAGATTCACTCTGTGTCTGACCCCGGGACAGTGTGATGGGACGGTTTTGATGGAGATTCACTCTGTGTCAGACCCCGGGAGTGTGTGATGGGACGGTGTGGAGGGAGATTCACTCTCTGTCTGACCGAGGGTTTTTGTGATGGTCCGGTGTGGATGGAGAATCACTCTGTGTCTGACCCCGGGAGTTTGTGATGGGACGGTGTGGATGGAGAATCACTCTGTGTCTGACCCCGGGTTTTTGTGATGGGACGGATGGATGGAGATTCATTCTGTGTTAGACCCCGGGAGTGTGTGATGGGACAGTGAGGAGGGAGATTCACACTGTGTCAGACCCCGGAAGTTTGTGATGGGACGGTGTGGATGGAGATTCACTCTGTGTCTGACCCGGGGAGTGTGTGATGGGACGGTGAGGAGGGAGATTCACTCTGATTCTGACCCCGGGAAAGTGTGATGGGACTGTTTGGATGCAGATTCACTCTTTGTCTGGCCTCGGGAGTTTGTGATGGGACGGTGTGGATGGAGACTCACTCTGTGTCTGACACCTTGAGTTTGTGATGGGACGGAATAGATGGAGACTCACTCTGTGTCTGACCCCGGGTTTTTGTGATGGGACGGTATGGATGGAGATTCATTCTGTGTTAGACCCCGGGAGTGTGTGATGGGACGGTGAGGAGGGAGATTCACTCTGTGTCAGACCCCGGAAGTTTGTGATGGGACGGTGTGGATGGAGATTCACTCTGTGTCTGACCCGGGGAGTGTGTGATGCGACGGTGAGGAGGGAGATTCACTCTGTGTCTGACCCCGTGAGTTTATGATGGGCCGGTGTGTATGGAAATTCACTCTGTGTCTGACCCCGGGAGTGTGTGTTGGGACGGTGAGGAGGGAGATTCACTCTGTGTCTGACCCCGGGAACGTGTGATGGGACGGTTTGGATGCAGATTCACTCTGTTCTTGACGCCTGAAGTGTGTGATGGGACGGTGAGGAGGGAGATTTACTCTTTCTCTGTACCCGGGAGTTTGTGATGGAAAGGTGTGGATGCAGTTTCACTCTAAGTCTGATCCCTGGAATTTGTGATGGGATGGTGTGGAAGGAGATTCACTCTGTGTCTGACCCCTGGCAATGTGTGATGGGACGGTTTGGATGCAGGTTCACTGAGTGTTTGACTCCGGGCTTTTGTGATGGGACCGTTTGGTTGGAGATTCACTCTGTGTCTGACCCCGGGAGTGTGTGATGGGTCGGTGAGGAGGGAGATTCACTCTGTGTCTGAGCCGGGGAGTGTGTGATGCGACGGTGAGGAGGGAGATTCACTCTGTGTCTGACCCCGGGAAAGTGTGTTTGGACGATTTGGATGGAGATTCACTCTGTGCCTGACCCCGGGAGTTTGTGATGGGACGGTGTGGATGGAGATTCACTCTGTGTCTGACCCCGGGCTTTTGTGATGGGACGGTGAGTAGGGACATTCACACTCTGTCTGACCCCGGGAGTGTGTGATGGGACGGTGAGGAGGGAGATTCACTCTGTGTCTGAACCAGCGAACGTGTGATGGAAAGGTGTGTAAGCAGATTCACTCTATGTCTGACCCCTGGAATTTGTGATAGGATGGTGTGGAAGGAGATTCACTCTATGTCTGACCCCGGGCTTTTGTGATGGGACGGTGTGGATGGAGATTCACTCTGTGTCTGACCCCGGGCTTTTGTGATGGGACGCTCTGGATGGAGATTCACTCTGTGCCTGACCCCGGGAATGTATGATGGGCCGTTGTGTATGGAGATTCACTTTGTGTCTGACCCCGGTCTTTTGTGATGGGACGGTGTGGAGGGAGATTCACTCTGTGTCAGACACGGAAGTTTGTGATGGGACGGTGTGGATGGAGATTCACTCTGAGTCTGACCCCGGGAGTGTGTGATGGGACCGTGAGGAGGGTGATTTACTACTTGTCTGACCCCGGGAGTTTGTGATGGAAAGGTGTGGATGCAGTTTCACTCTATGTCTGATCCCTGGAATTTGTGATGGGATGGTGTGGAAGGAGATTCACTCTGTGTCTGACCCCGGGCAATGTGTGATGGGACGGTTTGGATGCAGGTTCACTGAGTGTTTGACTCCGGGCTTTTGTGATGGGATTGTGTGGATGGAGATTCACTCTGTGTCTGACCCCGGGAAAGCGTGATTGGACCGTTTGGATGGAGATTCACTCTGTGTCAGACCCCGGGAAATTATGATGGGACTGTTTGCATGGAGATTCACTCTGTGTCTGACCCCGGGACAGTGTGATGGGACGGTTTTGATGGAGATTCACTCTGTGTCAGACACCGGGAGTGTGTGATGGGACGGTGTGGAGGGAGATTCACACTGTTTCTGAACCCGAGACAGTGTGATGGGACGGTTTTGATGGAGATTCACTCTGTGTCAGACCCCGGGAGTGTGTGATGGGACGGTGTGGAGGGAGATTCACTCTCTGTCTGACCGCGGGTCTTTGTGATGGTCCGGTGTGGATGGAGAATCACTCTGTGTCTGACCCCGGGAGTTTGTGATGGGACGGTGTGGATGGAGAATCACTCTGTGTCTGACCCCGGGTTTTGGTGATGGGACGGTTTGGATGGAGATTCATTCTCTGTTAGACCCCGGGAGTGTGTGATGGGACGGTGTGGATGGAGAATCACTCTGTGTCTGACCCCGGGTTTTTGTGATGTGACGGTTTGGATGGAGATTCATTCTGTGTTAGACCCCGGGAGTGTGTGATGGGACAGTGAGGAGGGAGATTCACTCTGTGTCAGACCCAGGAAGTTTGTGATGGGACGGTGTGGATGGAGATTCACTCTGTGTCTGACCCGGGGAGTGTGTGATGGGACGGTGAGGAGGGAGATTCACTCTGTGTCTGACCCCGGGAAAGTGTGATGGGACGGTTTGGATGCAGATTCACTCTTTGTCTGGCCTCGGGAGTTTGTGATGGGACGGTGTGGATGGAGACTCACTCTGTGTCTGACACCTTGAGTTTGTGATGGGACGGAATGGATGGAGACTCACACTGTGTCTGACCCCGGGTTTTTGTGATGGGACGGTTTGGATGGAGATTCATTCTGTGTTAGACCCCGGGAGTGTGTGATGGGACGGTGAGGAGGGAGATTCACTCTGTGTCAGACCCCGGAAGTTTGTGATGGGACGGTGTGGATGGAGATTCACTCTGTGTCTGACCCGGGGAGTGTGTGATGGGACGGTGAGGAGGGAGATTCACTCTGTGTCTGACCCCGTGAGTTTATGATGGGCCGGTGTGTATGGAAATTGACTCTGTGTCTGACCCCGGGAGTGTGTGTTGGGACGGTGAGGAGGGAGATTCACTCTGTGTCTGACCCCGGGAACGTGTGATTTGACGGTTTGGATGCAGATTCACTCTGTTCTTGACGCCGGAAGTGTGTGATGGGACGGTGAGGAGGGAGATTTACTCTTTCTCTGAACCCGGGAGTTTGTGATGGAAAGGTGTGGATGCAGATTCACTCTATGTCTGACCCCTGGAATTTGTGATGGGATGGTGTGGAAGGAGATTCACTCAGTGTCTGACCCCGGGCTTTTGTGATGGGATTGTGTGGAGTGAGATTCACTCTGCGTCTGACCCCGGGCTTTTGTGATGGGACGCTCTGGATGGAGATTCACTCTGTGTCTGACCCCGGGAAAGTATGATGGGCCGGTGTGTATGGAGATTCACTTTGTGTCTGACCCAGGGTTTTTGTGTTGGGCCGGTGTGGATGGAGATTCACTCTGTGTCTGACCCCGGGAGTGTGTGATGGGACGGTTTGGATGGAGATTCACTCTGTGTCTGACCTCGGGCTTTTGTGATGGGACGGTGAGTAGGGAGATTCACTCTGTGTCAGACCCCGGAAGTTTGTGATGGGACGGTGTGGATGGAGATTCACTCTGTGTCTGACCCGGGGAGTGTGTGATGGGACGGTGAGGAGGGAGATTCACTCTGTATCTGACCCCGGGAAAGTGTGAAGGGACGGT
Source organism: Hemitrygon akajei (assembly GCF_048418815.1). Classification (NCBI taxonomy): domain Eukaryota; kingdom Metazoa; phylum Chordata; class Chondrichthyes; order Myliobatiformes; family Dasyatidae; genus Hemitrygon; species Hemitrygon akajei. The sequence continues at coordinate 228,770 of NW_027332052.1, forward strand.
TTGGATGCAGATTCACTCTTTGTCTGGCCCCGGGAGTTTGTGATGGGACGGTGTGGATGGAGATTCACTCTTTGTCTGGCCCCGGGAGTTTGTGATAGGACGGTGTGGATGGAGATTCACTCTGTGTCTGACACCTTGAGTTTGTGATGGGACGGAATGGATGGAGACTCACTCTGTGTCTGACCCCGGGTTTTTGTGATGGGACGGTTTGGATGGAGATTCATTCTGTGTTAGACCCCGGGAGTGGGTGATGGGACGGTGAGGAGGGAGATTCACTCTATGTCAGACCCCGGAAGTTTGTGATGGGACGGTGTGGATGGAGATTCACTCTGTGTCTGACCCGGGGAGTGTGTGATGGGACGGTGAGGAGGGAGATTCACTCTGTGTCTGACCCCGGGAACGTGTGATGGGACGGTTTGGATGCAGATTCACTCTTTGTCTGGCCCCGGGAAAGTGTGTTGGGACGATTTGGACGGAGATTCACTCTGTGCCTGACCCCTGGAATTTGTGATAGGATGGTGTGGAAGGAGATTCACTCTATGTCTGACCCCGGGCTTTTGTGATGGGACGGTATGGATGGAGATTCACTCTGTGTCTGACCCCGGGAGTTTGTGATGGGACGGTGTGGATGGAGATTCACTCTGTGTCTGACCCCGGGCTTTTGTGATGGGACGCTCTGGATGGAGATTCACTCTGTGCCTGACCCCGGGAATGTATGATGGGCCGTTGTGTATGGAGATTCACTTTGTGTCTGACCCCGGTCTTTTGTGATGGGACGGTGTGGAGGGAGATTCACTCTGTGTCAGACACGGAAGTTTGTGATGGGGCGTTGTGGATGGAGATTCACTCTGAGTCTGACCCCGGGAGTGTGTGATGGGACCGTGAGGAGGGTGATTTACTACTTGTCTGACCCCGGGAGTTTGTGATGGGACCGTGAGGAGTGAGATTTACTCTTTGTCTGACCCCGGGAGTTTGTCATGGAAAGGTGTGGATGCAGATTCTCTCTATGTCTGATCCCTGGAATTTGTGATGGGATGTTGTGGAAGGAGATTCACTCTGTGTCTGACCCAGGGCAATGTGTGATGGGACGGTTTGGATGCAGGTTCACTGAGTGTTTGACTCCGGGCTTTTGTGATGGGATTGTGTGGAGGGAGATTCACTCTGTTTCTGACCCCGGGAAAGCGTGATTGGACCGTTTGGATGGAGATTCACTCTGTGTCAGACCCCGGGAAATTATGATGGGACTGTTTGCATGGAGATTCACTCTGTGTCTGACCCCGGGACAGTGTGATGGGACTGTTTTGATGGAGATTCACTCTGTGTCAGACCCCGGGAGTGTGTGATGGGACGGTGTGGAGGGAGATTTACTCTCTCTCTGACCCCGGGAGTTTGTGATGGAAAGGTGTGGATGCAGATTCACTCTATGTCCGACCCCTGGAATTTGTGATGGGATGGTGTGGAAGGAGATTCACTCAGTGTCTGACCCCGGGCTTTTGTGATGGGATTGTGTGGAGGGAGATTCACTCTGCGTCTGACCCCGGGCTTTTGTGATGGGATGGTGTGGAAGGAGATTCACTCAGTGTCTGACCCCGGGAGTGTGTGATGGGACGGTGTGGATGGAGATTCACTCTGTGTCTGACGCCGGGAAAGTGTGATGGGACGGTTTGGATGGTGATTCACTCTGTGTCTGACCTCGGGCTTTTGTGATGGGACGGTGAGTAGGGAGATTCACTCTGTGTCTGACCCCGTGAGTTCGTGATGGGCCGGTGTGGATGGAGTTTCCCTCTGTGTCTGACCCCGGGAGTGTGTGATGGGACGGTGAGGAGGGAGATTTACTCTTTCTCTGTACCCGGGAGTTTGTGATGGAAAGGTGTGGATGCAGTTTCACTCTAAGTCTGATCCCTGGAATTTGTGATGGGATGGTGTGGAAGGAGATTCACTCTGTGTCTGACCCCTGGCAATGTGTGATGGGACGGTTTGGATGCAGGTTCACTGAGTGTTTGACTCCGGGCTTTTGTGATGGGACCGTTTGGTTGGAGATTCACTCTGTGTCTGACCCCGGGAGTGTGTGATGGGTCGGTGAGGAGGGAGATTCACTCTGTGTCTGAGCCGGGGAGTGTGTGATGCGACGGTGAGGAGGGAGATTCACTCTGTGTCTGACCCCGGGAAAGTGTGTTTGGACGATTTGGATGGAGATTCACTCTGTGCCTGACCCCGGGAGTTTGTGATGGGACGGTGTGGATGGAGATTCACTCTGTGTCTGACCCCGGGCTTTTGTGATGGGACGGTGAGTAGGGACATTCACACTCTGTCTGACCCCGGGAGTGTGTGATGGGACGGTGAGGAGGGAGATTCACTCTGTGTCTGAACCAGCGAACGTGTGATGGAAAGGTGTGTAAGCAGATTCACTCTATGTCTGACCCCTGGAATTTGTGATAGGATGGTGTGGAAGGAGATTCACTCTATGTCTGACCCCGGGCTTTTGTGATGGGACGGTGTGGATGGAGATTCACTCTGTGTCTGACCCCGGGCTTTTGTGATGGGACGCTCTGGATGGAGATTCACTCTGTGCCTGACCCCGGGAATGTATGATGGGCCGTTGTGTATGGAGATTCACTTTGTGTCTGACCCCGGTCTTTTGTGATGGGACGGTGTGGAGGGAGATTCACTCTGTGTCAGACACGGAAGTTTGTGATGGGACGGTGTGGATGGAGATTCACTCTGAGTCTGACCCCGGGAGTGTGTGATGGGACCGTGAGGAGGGTGATTTACTACTTGTCTGACCCCGGGAGTTTGTGATGGAAAGGTGTGGATGCAGTTTCACTCTATGTCTGATCCCTGGAATTTGTGATGGGATGGTGTGGAAGGAGATTCACTCTGTGTCTGACCCCGGGCAATGTGTGATGGGACGGTTTGGATGCAGGTTCACTGAGTGTTTGACTCCGGGCTTTTGTGATGGGATTGTGTGGATGGAGATTCACTCTGTGTCTGACCCCGGGAAAGCGTGATTGGACCGTTTGGATGGAGATTCACTCTGTGTCAGACCCCGGGAAATTATGATGGGACTGTTTGCATGGAGATTCACTCTGTGTCTGACCCCGGGACAGTGTGATGGGACGGTTTTGATGGAGATTCACTCTGTGTCAGACACCGGGAGTGTGTGATGGGACGGTGTGGAGGGAGATTCACACTGTTTCTGAACCCGAGACAGTGTGATGGGACGGTTTTGATGGAGATTCACTCTGTGTCAGACCCCGGGAGTGTGTGATGGGACGGTGTGGAGGGAGATTCACTCTCTGTCTGACCGCGGGTCTTTGTGATGGTCCGGTGTGGATGGAGAATCACTCTGTGTCTGACCCCGGGAGTTTGTGATGGGACGGTGTGGATGGAGAATCACTCTGTGTCTGACCCCGGGTTTTGGTGATGGGACGGTTTGGATGGAGATTCATTCTCTGTTAGACCCCGGGAGTGTGTGATGGGACGGTGTGGATGGAGAATCACTCTGTGTCTGACCCCGGGTTTTTGTGATGTGACGGTTTGGATGGAGATTCATTCTGTGTTAGACCCCGGGAGTGTGTGATGGGACAGTGAGGAGGGAGATTCACTCTGTGTCAGACCCAGGAAGTTTGTGATGGGACGGTGTGGATGGAGATTCACTCTGTGTCTGACCCGGGGAGTGTGTGATGGGACGGTGAGGAGGGAGATTCACTCTGTGTCTGACCCCGGGAAAGTGTGATGGGACGGTTTGGATGCAGATTCACTCTTTGTCTGGCCTCGGGAGTTTGTGATGGGACGGTGTGGATGGAGACTCACTCTGTGTCTGACACCTTGAGTTTGTGATGGGACGGAATGGATGGAGACTCACACTGTGTCTGACCCCGGGTTTTTGTGATGGGACGGTTTGGATGGAGATTCATTCTGTGTTAGACCCCGGGAGTGTGTGATGGGACGGTGAGGAGGGAGATTCACTCTGTGTCAGACCCCGGAAGTTTGTGATGGGACGGTGTGGATGGAGATTCACTCTGTGTCTGACCCGGGGAGTGTGTGATGGGACGGTGAGGAGGGAGATTCACTCTGTGTCTGACCCCGTGAGTTTATGATGGGCCGGTGTGTATGGAAATTGACTCTGTGTCTGACCCCGGGAGTGTGTGTTGGGACGGTGAGGAGGGAGATTCACTCTGTGTCTGACCCCGGGAACGTGTGATTTGACGGTTTGGATGCAGATTCACTCTGTTCTTGACGCCGGAAGTGTGTGATGGGACGGTGAGGAGGGAGATTTACTCTTTCTCTGAACCCGGGAGTTTGTGATGGAAAGGTGTGGATGCAGATTCACTCTATGTCTGACCCCTGGAATTTGTGATGGGATGGTGTGGAAGGAGATTCACTCAGTGTCTGACCCCGGGCTTTTGTGATGGGATTGTGTGGAGTGAGATTCACTCTGCGTCTGACCCCGGGCTTTTGTGATGGGACGCTCTGGATGGAGATTCACTCTGTGTCTGACCCCGGGAAAGTATGATGGGCCGGTGTGTATGGAGATTCACTTTGTGTCTGACCCAGGGTTTTTGTGTTGGGCCGGTGTGGATGGAGATTCACTCTGTGTCTGACCCCGGGAGTGTGTGATGGGACGGTTTGGATGGAGATTCACTCTGTGTCTGACCTCGGGCTTTTGTGATGGGACGGTGAGTAGGGAGATTCACTCTGTGTCAGACCCCGGAAGTTTGTGATGGGACGGTGTGGATGGAGATTCACTCTGTGTCTGACCCGGGGAGTGTGTGATGGGACGGTGAGGAGGGAGATTCACTCTGTATCTGACCCCGGGAAAGTGTGAAGGGACGGTTTGGATGCAGATTCACTCTTTGTCTGGCCCCGGGAGTTTGTGATGGGACGGTGTGGATGGAGATTCACTCTTTGTCTGGCCCCGGGAGTTTGTGATAGGACGGTGTGGATGGAGATTCACTCTGTGTCTGACACCTTGAGTTTGTGATGGGACGGAATGGATGGAGACTCACTCTGTGTCTGACCCCGGGTTTTTGTGATGGGACGGTTTGGATGGAGATTCATTCTGTGTTAGACCCCGGGAGTGGGTGATGGGACGGTGAGGAGGGAGATTCACTCTATGTCAGACCCCGGAAGTTTGTGATGGGACGGTGTGGATGGAGATTCACTCTGTGTCTGACCCGGGGAGTGTGTGATGGGACGGTGAGGAGGGAGATTCACTCTGTGTCTGACCCCGGGAACGTGTGATGGGACGGTTTGGATGCAGATTCACTCTTTGTCTGGCCCCGGGAAAGTGTGTTGGGACGATTTGGACGGAGATTCACTCTGTGCCTGACCCCTGGAATTTGTGATAGGATGGTGTGGAAGGAGATTCACTCTATGTCTGACCCCGGGCTTTTGTGATGGGACGGTATGGATGGAGATTCACTCTGTGTCTGACCCCGGGAGTTTGTGATGGGACGGTGTGGATGGAGATTCACTCTGTGTCTGACCCCGGGCTTTTGTGATGGGACGCTCTGGATGGAGATTCACTCTGTGCCTGACCCCGGGAATGTATGATGGGCCGTTGTGTATGGAGATTCACTTTGTGTCTGACCCCGGTCTTTTGTGATGGGACGGTGTGGAGGGAGATTCACTCTGTGTCAGACACGGAAGTTTGTGATGGGGCGTTGTGGATGGAGATTCACTCTGAGTCTGACCCCGGGAGTGTGTGATGGGACCGTGAGGAGGGTGATTTACTACTTGTCTGACCCCGGGAGTTTGTGATGGGACCGTGAGGAGTGAGATTTACTCTTTGTCTGACCCCGGGAGTTTGTCATGGAAAGGTGTGGATGCAGATTCTCTCTATGTCTGATCCCTGGAATTTGTGATGGGATGTTGTGGAAGGAGATTCACTCTGTGTCTGACCCCGGGCAATGTGTGATGGGACGGTTTGGATGCAGGTTCACTGAGTGTTTGACTCCGGGCTTTTGTGATGGGATTGTGTGGAGGGAGATTCACTCTGTTTCTGACCCCGGGAAAGCGTGATTGGACCGTTTGGATGGAGATTCACTCTGTGTCAGACCCCGGGAAATTATGATGGGACTGTTTGCATGGAGATTCACTCTGTGTCTGACCCCGGGACAGTGTGATGGGACTGTTTTGATGGAGATTCACTCTGTGTCAGACCCCGGGAGTGTGTGATGGGACGGTGTGGAGGGAGATTTACTCTCTCTCTGACCCCGGGAGTTTGTGATGGAAAGGTGTGGATGCAGATTCACTCTATGTCCGACCCCTGGAATTTGTGATGGGATGGTGTGGAAGGAGATTCACTCAGTGTCTGACCCCGGGCTTTTGTGATGGGATTGTGTGGAGGGAGATTCACTCTGCGTCTGACCCCGGGCTTTTGTGATGGGATGGTGTGGAAGGAGATTCACTCAGTGTCTGACCCCGGGAGTGTGTGATGGGACGGTGTGGATGGAGATTCACTCTGTGTCTGACGCCGGGAAAGTGTGATGGGACGGTTTGGATGGTGATTCACTCTGTGTCTGACCTCGGGCTTTTGTGATGGGACGGTGAGTAGGGAGATTCACTCTGTGTCTGACCCCGTGAGTTCGTGATGGGCCGGTGTGGATGGAGTTTCCCTCTGTGTCTGACCCCGGGAGTGTGTGATGGGACGGTGTGTTTGGAAATTCACTCTGTGTCTGACCCCGGGAGTGTGTGATGGGTCGGTGAGGAGGGAGATTCACTCTGTGTCTGAGCCGGGGAGTGTGTGATGCGACGGTGAGGAGGGAGATTCACTCTGTGTCTGTCCCCGGGAAAGTGTGTTGGGACGATTTGGATGGAGATTCACTCTGTGTCTGACCCCGGGCTTTTGTGATGGGACGGTGAGTAGGGAGATTCACACTCTGTCTGACCCCAGGAGTGTGTGATGGGACGGTGAGGAGGGAGATTCACTCTGTGTCTGAACCAGCGAACGTGTGATGGAAAGGTGTGTAAGCAGATTCACTCTATGTCTGACCCCTGGAATTTGTGATAGGATGGTGTGGAAGGAGATTCACTCTATGTCTGTCCCCGGGCTTTTGTGATGGGACGGTATGGATGGAGATTCACTCTGTGTCTGACCCCGGGAGTTTGTGATGGGACGGTGTGGATGGAGATTCACTCTGTGTCTGACCCCGGGCTTTTGTGATGGGACGCTCTGGATGGAGTTTCACTCTGTGCCTGACCCCGGGAATGTATGATGGTCCGTTGTGTATGGAGATTCACTTTGTGTCTGACCCCGGTCTTTTGTGATGGGACGGTGTGGTGGGAGATTCACACTGTGTCAGACACGGAAGTTTGTGACGGGACGGTGTGAATGGAGATTCACTCTGAGTCTGACCCAGGGAGTGTGTGATGGGACCGTGAGGAGGGTGATTTACGACTTGTCTGACCCCGGGAGTTTGTGATGGAAAGGTGTGGATGCAGTTTCACTCTATGTCTGATCCCTGGAATTTGTGATGGGATGGTGTGGAAGGAGATTCACTCTGTGTCTGACCCCGGGCAATGTGTGATGGGACGGTTTGGATGCAGGTTCACTGAGTGTTTGACTCCGGGCTTTTGTGATGGGATTGTGTGGAGGGAGATTCACTCTGTGTCTGTCCCCGGGAAAGCGTGATTGGACCGTTTGGATGGAGATTCACTCTGTGTCAGACCCCGGGAGTGTGTGATGGGACGGTTTTGATGGAGATTCTCTCTGTGTCAGACCCCGGGAGTGTGTGATGGGACGGTGTGGAGGGAGATTCACACTGTTTCTGAACCCGAGACAGCGTGATGGGACGGTTTTGATGGAGATTCACTCTGTGTCAGACCCCGGGAGTGTGTGATGGGACGGTGTGGAGGGAGATTCACTCTCTGTCTGACCGCGGGTCTTTGTGATGGTCCGGTGTGGATGGAGAATCACTCTGTGTCTGACCCCGGGAGTTTGTGATGGGACGGTGTGGATGGAGAATCACTCTGTGTCTGACCCCGGGTTTTGGTGATGGGACGGTTTGGATGGAGATTCATTCTGTGTTAGACCCCGGGAGTGTGTGATGGGACGGTGTGGATGGAGAATCACTCTGTGTCTGACCCCGGGTTTTTGTGATGTGACGGTTTGGATGGAGATTCATTCTGTGTTAGACCCCGGGAGTGTGTGATGGGACAGTGAGGAGGGAGATTCACTCTGTGTCAGACCCAGGAAGTTTGTGATGGGACGGTGTGGATGGAGATTCACTCTGTGTCTGACCCGGGGAGTGTGTGATGGGACGGTGAGGAGGGAGATTCACTCTGTGTCTGACCCCGGGAAAGTGTGATGGGACGGTTTGGATGCAGATTCACTCTTTGTCTGGCCTCGGGAGTTTGTGATGGGACGGTGTGGATGGAGACTCACTCTGTGTCTGACACCTTGAGTTTGTGATGGGACGGAATGGATGGAGACTCACACTGTGTCTGACCCCGGGTTTTTGTGATGGGACGGTTTGGATGGAGATTCATTCTGTGTTAGACCCCGGGAGTGTGTGATGGGACGGTGAGGAGGGAGATTCACTCTGTGTCAGACCCCGGAAGTTTGTGTTGGGACGGTGTGGATGGAGATTCACTCTGTGTCTGACCCGGGGAGTGTGTGATGGGACGGTGAGGAGGGAGATTTACTCTTTCTCTGAACCCGGGAGTTTGTGATGGAAAGGTGTGGATGCAGATTCACTCTATGTCTGACCCCTGGAATTTGTGATGGGATGGTGTGGAAGGAGATTCACTCAGTGTCTGACCCCGGGCTTTTGTGATGGGATTGTGTGGAGGGAGATTCACTCTGCGTCTGACCCCGGGCTTTTGTGATGGGACGCTCTGGATGGAGATTCACTCTGTGTCTGACCCCGGGAAAGTATGATGGGCCGGTGTGTATGGAGATTCACTTTGTGTCTGACCCAGGGTTTCTGTGTTGGGCCGGTGTGGATGGAGATTCACTCTGTGTCTGACCCCGGGAGTGTGTGATGGGACGGTATGGATGGAGATTCACTCTGTGTCTGACGCCGGGAAAGTGTGATGGGACGGTTTGGATGGAGATTCACTCTGTGTCTGACCTCGGGCTTTTGTGATGGGACGGTGAGTAGGGAGATTCACTCTGTGTCAGACCCCGGAAGTTTGTGATGGGACGGTGTGGATGGAGATTCACTCTGTGTCTGACCCGGGGAGTGTGTGATGGGACGGTGAGGAGGGAGATTCACTCTGTGTCTGACCCCGGGAAACTGTCATGGGACGGTTTGGATGCAGATTCACTCTTTGTCTGGCCCCGGGAGTTTGTGCTGGGACGGTGTGGATGGAGATTCACTCTGTGTCTGACCCCGGGCTTTTGTGATGGGACGGTGAGGATGGAGATTCACACTCTGTCTGACCCCGGGAGTGTGTGATGGGACGGTGAGGAGGGAGATTCACTCTGTGTCTGAAACAGCGAACGTGTGATGGAAAGGTGTGTAAGCAGATTCACTCTATGTCTGACCCCTGGAATTTGTGATAGGATGGTGTGGAAGGAGATTCACTCTATGTCTGACCCCGGGCTTTTGTGATGGGACGGTATGGATGGAGATTCACTCTGTGTCTGACCCCGGGAGTTTGTGATGGGACGGTGTGGATGGAGATTCACTCTGTGTCTGACCCCGGGCTTTTGTGATGGGACGCTCTGGATGCAGATTCACTCTTTGTCTGGCCTCGGGAGTTTGTGATGGGACGGTGTGGATGGAGACTCACTCTGTGTCTGACACCTTGAGTTTGTGATGGGACGGAATGGATGGAGACTCACACTGTGTCTGACCCCGGGTTTTTGTGATGGGACGGTTTGGATGGAGATTCATTCTGTGTTAGACCCCGGGAGTGTGTGATGGGACGGTGAGGAGGGAGATTCACTCTGTGTCAGACCCCGGAAGTTTGTGTTGGGACGGTGTGGATGGAGATTCACTCTGTGTCTGACCCGGGGAGTGTGTGATGGGACGGTGAGGAGGGAGATTTACTCTTTCTCTGAACCCGGGAGTTTGTGATGGAAAGGTGTGGATGCAGATTCACTCTATGTCTGACCCCTGGAATTTGTGATGGGATGGTGTGGAAGGAGATTCACTCAGTGTCTGACCCCGGGCTTTTGTGATGGGATTGTGTGGAGGGAGATTCACTCTGCGTCTGACCCCGGGCTTTTGTGATGGGACGCTCTGGATGGAGATTCACTCTGTGTCTGACCCCGGGAAAGTATGATGGGCCGGTGTGTATGGAGATTCACTTTGTGTCTGACCCAGGGTTTCTGTGTTGGGCCGGTGTGGATGGAGATTCACTCTGTGTCTGACCCCGGGAGTGTGTGATGGGACGGTATGGATGGAGATTCACTCTGTGTCTGACGCCGGGAAAGTGTGATGGGACGGTTTGGATGGAGATTCACTCTGTGTCTGACCTCGGGCTTTTGTGATGGGACGGTGAGTAGGGAGATTCACTCTGTGTCAGACCCCGGAAGTTTGTGATGGGACGGTGTGGATGGAGATTCACTCTGTGTCTGACCCGGGGAGTGTGTGATGGGACGGTGAGGAGGGAGATTCACTCTGTGTCTGACCCCGGGAAACTGTCATGGGACGGTTTGGATGCAGATTCACTCTTTGTCTGGCCCCGGGAGTTTGTGCTGGGACGGTGTGGATGGAGATTCACTCTGTGTCTGACCCCGGGCTTTTGTGATGGGACGGTGAGGATGGAGATTCACACTCTGTCTGACCCCGGGAGTGTGTGATGGGACGGTGAGGAGGGAGATTCACTCTGTGTCTGAAACAGCGAACGTGTGATGGAAAGGTGTGTAAGCAGATTCACTCTATGTCTGACCCCTGGAATTTGTGATAGGATGGTGTGGAAGGAGATTCACTCTATGTCTGACCCCGGGCTTTTGTGATGGGACGGTATGGATGGAGATTCACTCTGTGTCTGACCCCGGGAGTTTGTGATGGGACGGTGTGGATGGAGATTCACTCTGTGTCTGACCCCGGGCTTTTGTGATGGGACGCTCTGGATGGAGATTCACTCTGTGTCTGACCCCGGGAAAGTATGATGGGCCGGTGTGTATGGAGATTCACTTTGTGTCTGACCCAGGGTTTCTGTGATGGGCCGGTGTGGATGGAGATTCACTCTGTGTCTGACCCCGGGAGTGTGTGATGGGACGGTGTGGATGGAGATTCACTCTGTGTCTGACGCCGGGAAAGTGTGATGGGACGGTTTGGATGGTGATTCACTCTGTGTCTGACCTCGGGCTTTTGTGATGGGACGGTGAGTAGGGAGATTCACTCTGTGTCTGACCCCGTGAGTTCGTGATGGGCCGGTGTGGATGGAGTTTCCCTCTGTGTCTGACCCCGGCAGTGTGTGATGGGACGGTGTGTTTGGAAATTCACTCTGTGTCTGACCCCGGGAGTGTGTGATGGGTCGGTGAGGAGGGAGATTCACTCTGTGTCTGATCCGGGGAGTGTGTGATGCGACGGTGAGGAGGGAGATTCACTCTGTGTCTGACCCCGGGAAAGTGTGTTGGGACGATTTGGATGGAGATTCACTCTGTGCCTGACCCCGGGAGTTTGTGATGGGACGGTGTGGATGGAGATTCACTCTGTGTCTGACCCCGGGCTTTTGTGATGGGACGGTGAGTAGGGAGATTCACACTCTGTCTGACCCCGGGAGTGTGTGATGGGACGGTGAGGAGGGAGATTCACTCTGTGTCTGAACCAGCGAACGTGTGATGGAAAGGTGTGTAAGCAGATTCACTCTATGTCTGACCCCTGGAATTTGTGATAGGATGGTGTGGAAGGAGATTCACTCTATGTCTGACCCCGGGCTTTTGTGATGGGACGGTATGGATGGAGATTCACTCTGTGTCTGACCCCGGGAGTTTGTGATGGGACGGTGTGGATGGAGATTCACTCTGTGTCTGACCCCGGGCTTTTGTGATGGGACGCTCTGGATGGAGATTCACTCTTTGCCTGACCCCGGGAATGTATGATGGGCCGTTGTGTATGGAGATTCACTTTGTGTCTGACCCCGGTCTTTTGTGATGGGACGGTGTGGAGGGAGATTCACTCTGTGTCAGACACGGAAGTTTGTGATGGGACGGTGTGGATGGAGATTCACTCTGAGTCTGACCCCGGGAGTGTGTGATGGGACCGTGAGGAGGGTGATTTACTACTTGTCTGACCCCGGGAGTTTGTGATGGAAAGGTGTGGATGCAGTTTCACTCTATGTCTGATCCCTGGAATTTGTGATGGGATGGTGTGGAAGGAGATTCACTCTGTGTCTGACCCCGGGCAATGTGTGATGGGACGGTTTGGATGCAGGTTCACTGAGTGTTTGACTCCGGGCTTTTGTGATGGGACGGTGTGGAGGGAGATTCACTCTGTGTCTGACCCCGGGAGTGAGTGATGGGACGGTGTGGAGGGAGATTTACTCTGTGTCAGACACCGGAAGTTTGTGATGGGACGGTGTGGATGGAGATTCACTCTGTTTCTGACCCCGGGAAAGTGTGATGGGACGGTTTGGATGGAGATTCACTCTGTGGCTGACCCCGGGCTTTTGTGATGGGACGGTGAAGAAGGAGATTCACTCTGTGTCTGACCCCGGGACCCTGTGATGGGACGGTGAGGAGGGAGATTCACTCTCTGTCTGACCCCGGGAACGTGTGATGGGACGGTTGGATGGAGATTCTCTCTGTTTCTGACACCTGGAGTTTGTGATGGAAAGGTGTGGATGCAGTTTCACTCTATGTCTGATCCCTGGAATTTTTGATGGGATGGTGTGGAAGGAGATTTACTCTGTGTCTGACCCCGGGCAATGTGTGATGGGACGGTTTGGATGCAGGTTCACTGAGTGTTTGACTCCGGGCTTTTGTGATGGGATTGTGTGGAGGGAGATTCACTCTGTGTCTGACCCCGGGAAAGCGTGATTGGACCGTTTGGATGGAGATTCACTCTGTGTCAGACCCCGGGAAATTATGATGGGACTGTTTGCATGGAGATTCACTCTGTGTCTGACCCCGGGACAGTGTGATGGGACGGTTTTGATGGAGATTCACTCTGTGTCAGACCCCGGGAGTGTGTGATGGGACGGTGTGGAGGGAGATTCACACTGTTTCTGAACCCGAGACAGTGTGATGGGACGGTTTTGATGGAGATTCACTCTGTGTCAGACCCCGGGAGTGTGTGATGGGACGGTGTGGAGGGAGATTCACTCTCTGTCTGACCGCGGGTTTTTGTGATGGTCCGGTGTGGATGGAGAATCACTCTCTGTCTGACCCCGGGAGTTTGTGATGGGACGGTGTGGATGGAGAATCACTCTGTGTTTGACCCCGGGTTTTGGTGATGGGACGGTTTGGATGGAGATTCATTCTGTGTTAGACCCCGGGAGTGTGTGATGGGACGGTGTGGATGGAGAATCACTCTGTGTCTGACCCCGGGTTTTTGTGAAGTGACGGTTTGGATGGAGATTCATTCTGTGTTAGACCCCGGGAGTGTGTGATGGGACAGTGAGGAGGGAGATTCACTCTGTGTCAGACCCAGGAAGTTTGTGATGGGACGGTGTGGATGGAGATTCACTCTGTGTCTGACCCGGGGAGTGTGTGATGGGACGGTGAGGAGGGAGATTCACTCTGTGTCTGACCCCGGGAAAGTGTGATGGGACGGTCTGGATGCAGATTCACTCTTTGTCTGGCCTCGGGAGTTTGTGATGGGACGGTGTGGATGGAGACTCACTCTGTGTCTGACGCCGGGAAAGTGTGATGGGACGGATTGGATGGTCATTCACTCTGTGTCTGACCTCGGGCTTTTGTGATGGGACGGTGAGTAGGGAGATTCACTCTGTGTCTGACCCCGTGAGTTCGTGATGCGCCGGTGTGGATGGAGTTTCCCTCTGTGTCTGACCCCGGGAGTGTGTGATGGGACGGTGTGTTTGGAAATTCACTCTGTGTCTGACCCCGGGAGTGTGTGATGGGTCGGTGAGGAGGGAGATTCACTCTGTGTCTGAGCCGGGGAGTGTGTGATGCGACGGTGAGGAGGGAGATTCACTCTGTGTCTGACCCCGGGAAAGTGTGTTGGGACGATTTGGATGGAGATTCACTCTGTGCCTGACCCCGGGTGTTTGTGATGGGACGGTGTGGATGGAGATTCACTCTGTGTCTGACCCCGGGCTTTTGTGATGGGACGGTGAGTAGGGAGATTCACACTCTGTCTGACCCCGGGAGTGTGTGATGGGACGGTGAGGAGGGAGATTCACTCTGTGTCTGAACCAGCGAACGTGTGATGGAAAGGTGTGTAAGCAGATTCACTCTATGTCTGACCCCTGGAATTTGTGATAGGATGGTGTGGAAGGAGATTCACTCTATGTCTGACCCCGGGCTTTTGTGATGGGACGGTATGGATGGAGATTCACTCTGTGTCTGACCCCGGGAGTTTGTGATGGGACGGTGTGGATGGAGATTCACTCTGTGTCTGACCCCGGGCTTTTGTGATGGGACGCTCTGGATGGAGATTCACTCTGTGCCTGACCCCGGGAATGTATGATGGGCCGTTGTGTATGGAGATTCACTTTGTGTCTGACCCCGGTCTTTTGTGATGGGACGGTGTGGAGGGAGATTCACTCTGTGTCAGATACGGAAGTTTGTGATGGGACGGTGTGGATGGAGATTCACTCTGAGTCTGACCCCGGGAGTGTGTGATGGGACCGTGAGGAGGGTGATTTACTACTTGTCTGACCCCGGGAGTTTGTGATGGAAAGGTGTGGATGCAGTTTCACTCTATGTCTGATCCCTGGAATTTGTGATGGGATGGTGTGGAAGGAGATTCACTCTGTGTCTGACCCCGGGCAATGTGTGATGGGACGGTTTGGATGCAGGTTCACTGAGTGTTTGACTCCGGGCTTTTGTGATGGGACGGTGTGGAGGGAGATTCACTCTGTGTCTGACCCCGGGAGTGAGTGATGGGACGGTGTGGAGGGAGATTTACTCTGTGTCAGACACCGGAAGTTTGTGATGGGACGGTGTGGATGGAGATTCACTCTGTGTCTGACCCCGGGAAAGTGTGATGGGACGGTTTGGATGGAGATTCACTCTGTGGCTGACCCCGGGCTTTTGTGATGGGACGGTGAAGAAGGAGATTCACTCTGTGTCTGACCCCGGGACCCTGTGATGGGACGGTGAGGAGGGAGATTCACTCTCTGTCTGACCCCGGGAACGTGTGATGGGACGGTTGGATGGAGATTCTCTCTGTTTCTGACACCTGGAGTTTGTGATGGAAAGGTGTGGATGCAGTTTCACTCTATGTCTGATCCCTGGAATTTTTGATGGGATGGTGTGGAAGGAGATTCACTCTGTGTCTGACCACGGGCAATGTGTGATGGGACGGTTTGGATGCAGGTTCACTGAGTGTTTGACTCCGGGTTTTGTGATGGGATTGTGTGGAGGGAGATTCACTCTGTGTCTGACCCCGGGAAAGCGTGATGGGACCGTTTGGATGGAGATTCACTCTGTGTCAGACCCCGGGAAATTATGATGGGACTGTTTGCATGGAGATTCACTCTGTGTCTGACCCCGGGACAGTGTGATGGGACGGTTTTGATGGAGATTCACTCTGTGTCAGACCCCGGGAGTGTGTGATGGGACGGTGTGGAGGGAGATTCACACTGTTTCTGAACCCGAGACAGTGTGATGGGACGGTTTTGATGGAGATTCACTCTGTGTCAGACCCCGGGAGTGTGTGATGGGACGGTGTGGAGGGAGATTCACTCTCTGTCTGACCGCGGGTTTTTGTGATGGTCCGGTGTGGATGGAGAATCAGTCTCTGTCTGACCCCGGGAGTTTGTGATGGGACGGTGTGGATGGAGAATCACTCTGTGTCTGACCCCGGGTTTTGGTGATGGGACGGTTTGGATGGAGATTCATTCTGTGTTAGACCCCGGGAGTGTGTGATGGGACGGTGTGGATGGAGAATCACTCTGTGTCTGACCCCGGGTTTTTGTGAAGTGACGGTTTGGATGGAGATTCATTCTGTGTTAGACCCCGGGAGTGTGTGATGGGACAGTGAGGAGGGAGATTCACTCTGTGTCAGACCCAGGAAGTTTGTGATGGGACGGTGTGGATGGAGATTCACTCTGTGTCTGACCCGGGGAGTGTGTGATGGGACGGTGAGGAGGGAGATTCACTCTGTGTCTGACCCCGGGAAAGTGTGATGGGACGGTTTGGATGCAGGTTCACTGAGTGTTTGACTCCGGGCTTTTGTGATGGGATTGTGTGGAGGGAGATTCACTCTGTGTCTGACCCCGGGAAAGCGTGATTGGACCGTTTGGATGGAGATTCACTCTGTGTCAGACCCCGGGAAATTATGATGGGACTGTTTGCATGGAGATTCACTCTGTGTCTGACCCCGGGACAGTGTGATGGGACGGTTTTGATGGAGATTCACTCTGTGTCAGACCCCGGGAGTGTGTGATGGGACGGTGTGGAGGGAGATTCACACTGTTTCTGAACCCGAGACAGTGTGATGGGACGGTTTTGATGGAGATTCACTCTGTGTCAGACCCCGGGAGTGTGTGATGGGACGGTGTGGAGGGAGATTCACTCTCTGTCTGACCGCGGGTTTTTGTGATGGTCCGGTGTGGATGGAGAATCACTCTCTGTCTGACCCCGGGAGTTTGTGATGGGACGGTGTGGATGGAGAATCACTCTGTGTCTGACCCCGGGTTTTGGTGATGGGACGGTTTGGATGGAGATTCATTCTGTGTTAGACCCCGGGAGTTTGTGATGGGACGGTGTGGATGGAGAATCACTCTGTGTCTGACACCGGGTTTTTCTGAAGTGACGGTTTGGATGGAGATTCATTCTGTGTTAGACCCCGGGAGTGTGTGATGGGACAGTGAGGAGGGAGATTCACTCTGTGTCAGACCCAGGAAGTTTGTGATGGGACGGTGTGGATGGAGATTCACTCTGTGTCTGACCCGGGGAGTGTGTGATGGGACGGTGAGGAGGGAGATTCACTCTGTGTCTGACCCCGGGAAAGTGTGATGGGACGGTCTGGATGCAGATTCACTCTTTGTCTGGCCTCGGGAGTTTGTGATGGGACGGTGTGGATGGAGACTCACTCTGTGTCTGACGCCGGGAAAGTGTGATGGGACGGTTTGGATGGTGATTCACTCTGTGTCTGACCTCGGGCTTTTGTGATGGGACGGTGAGTAGGGAGATTCACTCTGTGTCTGACCCCGTGAGTTCGTGATGCGCCGGTGTGGATGGAGTTTCCCTCTGTGTCTGACCCCGGGAGTGTGTGATGGGACGGTGTGTTTGGAAATTCACTCTGTGTCTGACCCCGGGAGTGTGTGATGGGTCGGTGAGGAGGGAGATTCACTCTGTGTCTGAGCCGGGGAGTGTGTGATGCGACGGTGAGGAGGGAGATTCACTCTGTGTCTGACCCCGGGAAAGTGTGTTGGGACGATTTGGATGGAGATTCACTCTGTGCCTGACCCCGGGAGTTTGTGATGGGACGGTGTGGATGGAGATTCACTCTGTGTCTGACCCCGGGCTTTTGTGATGGGACGGTGAGTAGGGAGATTCACACTCTGTCTGACCCCGGGAGTGTGTGATGGGACGGTGAGGAGGGAGATTCACTCTCTGTCTGACCCCGGGAACGTGTGATGGGACGGTTGGATGGAGATTCTCTCTGTTTCTGACACCTGGAGTTTGTGATGGAAAGGTGTGGATGCAGTTTCACTCTATGTCTGATCCCTGGAATTTTTGATGGGATGGTGTGGAAGGAGATTCACTCTGTGTCTGACCCCGGGACAGTGTGATGGGACGGTTTTGATGGAGATTCACTCTGTGTCAGACCCCGGGAGTGTGTGATGGGACGGTGTGGAGGGAGATTCACACTGTTTCTGAACCCGAGACAGTGTGATGGGACGGTTTTGATGGAGATTCACTCTGTGTCAGACCCCGGGAGTGTGTGATGGGACGGTGTGGAGGGAGATTCACTCTCTGTCTGACCGCGGGTTTTTGTGATGGTCCGGTGTGGATGGAGAATCACTCTCTGTCTGACCCCGGGAGTTTGTGATGGGACGGTGTGGATGGAGAATCACTCTGTGTTTGACCCCGGGTTTTGGTGATGGGACGGTTTGGATGGAGATTCATTCTGTGTTAGACCCCGGGAGTGTGTGATGGGACGGTGTGGATGGAGAATCACTCTGTGTCTGACCCCGGGTTTTTGTGAAGTGACGGTTTGGATGGAGATTCATTCTGTGTTAGACCCCGGGAGTGTGTGATGGGACAGTGAGGAGGGAGATTCACTCTGTGTCAGACCCAGGAAGTTTGTGATGGGACGGTGTGGATGGAGATTCACTCTGTGTCTGACCCGGGGAGTGTGTGATGGGACGGTGAGGAGGGAGATTCACTCTGTGTCTGACCCCGGGAAAGTGTGATGGGACGGTCTGGATGCAGATTCACTCTTTGTCTGGCCTCGGGAGTTTGTGATGGGACGGTGTGGATGGAGACTCACTCTGTGTCTGACGCCGGGAAAGTGTGATGGGACGGTTTGGATGGTGATTCACTCTGTGTCTGACCTCGGGCTTTTGTGATGGGACGGTGAGTAGGGAGATTCACTCTGTGTCTGACCCCGTGAGTTCGTGATGCGCCGGTGTGGATGGAGTTTCCCTCTGTGTCTGACCCCGGGAGTGTGTGATGGGACGGTGTGTTTGGAAATTCACTCTGTGTCTGACCCCGGGAGTGTGTGATGGGTCGGTGAGGAGGGAGATTCACTCTGTGTCTGAGCCGGGGAGTGTGTGATGCGACGGTGAGGAGGGAGATTCACTCTGTGTCTGACCCCGGGAAAGTGTGTTGGGACGATTTGGATGGAGATTCACTCTGTGCCTGACCCCGGGTGTTTGTGATGGGACGGTGTGGATGGAGATTCACTCTGTGTCTGACCCCGGGCTTTTGTGATGGGACGGTGAGTAGGGAGATTCACACTCTGTCTGACCCCGGGAGTGTGTGATGGGACGGTGAGGAGGGAGATTCACTCTGTGTCTGAACCAGCGAACGTGTGATGGAAAGGTGTGTAAGCAGATTCACTCTATGTCTGACCCCTGGAATTTGTGATAGGATGGTGTGGAAGGAGATTCACTCTATGTCTGTCCCCGGGCTTTTGTGATGGGACGGTATGGATGGAGATTCACTCTGTGTCTGACCCCGGGAGTTTGTGATGGGACGGTGAGGAGGGAGATTCACTCTGTGTCTGAACCAGCGAACGTGTGATGGAAAGGTGTGTAAGCAGATTCACTCTATGTCTGACCCCTGGAATTTGTGATAGGATGGTGTGGAAGGAGATTCACTCTATGTCTGTCCCCGGGCTTTTGTGATGGGACGGTATGGATGGAGATTCACTCTGTGTCTGACCCCGGGATTTGTGATGGGACGGTGAGGAGGGAGATTCACTCTGTGTCAGACCCCGGAAGTTTGTGATGGGACGGTGTGGATGGAGATTCACTCTGTGTCTGACCCGGGGAGTGTGTGATGGGACGGTGAGGAGGGAGATTCACTCTGTGTCTGACCCCGTGAGTTTATGATGGGCCGGTGTGTATGGAAATTCACTCTGTGTCTGACCCCGGGAGTGTGTGTTGGGACGGTGAGGAGGGAGATTCACTCTGTGTCTGACCCCGGGAACGTGTGATGGGACGGTGTGGATGCAGATTCACTCTGTTCTTGACGCCGGAAGTGTGTGATGGGACGGTGAGGAGGGAGATTTAGTCTTTCTCTGACCCCGGGAGTTTGTGATGGAAAGGTGTGGATGCAGATTCACTCTATGTCTGACCCCTGGAATTTGTGATGGGATGGTGTGGAAGGAGATTCACTCAGTGTCTGACCCCGGGCTTTTGTGATGGGATTGTGTGGAGGGAGATTCACTCTGCGTCTGACCCCGGGCTTTTGTGATGGGACGCTCTGGATGGAGATTCACTTTGTGTCTGACCCCGGGCTTTTGTGATGGGATGGTGTGGAAGGAGATTCACTCTGTGTCTGACGCCGGGAAAGTGTGATGGGACGGTTTGGATGGAGATTCATTCTGTGTTAGACCCCGGGAGTGTGTGATGGGACGGTGAGGAGGGAGATTCACTCTGTGTCAGACCCCGGAAGGTTGTGATGGGACGGTGTGGATGGAGATTCACTCTGTGTCTGACCCGGGGAGTGTGTGATGGGACGGTGAGGAGGGAGATTCACTCTGTGTCTGACCCCGTGAGTTTATGATGGGCCGGTGTGTATGGAAATTCACTCTGTGTCTGACCCCGGGAGTGTGTGTTGGGACGGTGAGGAGGGAGATTCACTCTGTGTCTGTCCCCGGGAACGTGTGATGGGACGGTGTGGATGCAGATTCACTCTGTTCTTGACGCCGGAAGTGTGTGATGGGACGGTGAGGAGGGAGATTTACTCTCTCTCTGACCCCGGGAGTTTGTGATGGAAAGGTGTGGATGCAGATTCACTCTATGTCCGACCCCTGGAATTTGTGATGGGATGGTGTGGAAGGAGATTCACTCAGTGTCTGACCCCGGGCTTTTGTGATGGGATTGTGTGGAGGGAGATTCACTCTGCGTCTGACCCCGGGCTTTTGTGATGGGATGGTGTGGAAGGAGATTCACTCAGTGTCTGACCCCGGGAGTGTGTGATGGGAAGGTGTGGATGGAGATTCACTCTGTGTCTGACGCCGGGAAAGTGTGATGGGACGGTTTGGATGGTGATTCACTCTGTGTCTGACCTCGGGCTTTTGTGATGGGACGGTGAGTAGGGAGATTCACTCTGTGTCTGACCCCGTGAGTTCGTGATGGGCCGGTGTGGATGGAGTTTCCCTCTGTGTCTGACCCCGGGAGTGTGTGATGGGACGGTGTGTTTGGAAATTCACTCTGTGTCTGACCCCGGGAGTGTGTGATGGGTCGGTGAGGAGGGAGATTCACTCTGTGTCTGAGCCGGGGAGTGTGTGATGCGACGGTGAGGAGGGAGATTCACTCTGTGTCTGTCCCCGGGAAAGTGTGTTGGGACGATTTGGATGGAGATTCACTCTGTGTCTGACCCCGGGCTTTTGTGATGGGACGGTGAGTAGGGAGATTCACTCTCTGTCTGACCCCAGGAGTGTGTGATGGGACGGTGAGGAGGGAGATTCACTCTGTGTCTGAACCAGCGAACGTGTGATGGAAAGGTGTGTAAGCAGATTCACTCTATGTCTGACCCCTGGAATTTGTGATAGGATGGTGTGGAAGGAGATTCACTCTATGTCTGTCCCCGGGCTTTTGTGATGGGACGGTATGGATGGAGATTCACTCTGTGTCTGACCCCGGGAGTTTGTGATGGGACGGTGTGGATGGAGATTCACTCTGTGTCTGACCCCGGGCTTTTGTGATGGGACGCTCTGGATGGAGTTTCACTCTGTGCCTGACCCCGGGAATGTATGATGGTCCGTTGTGTATGGAGATTCACTTTGTGTCTGACCCCGGTCTTTTGTGATGGGACGGTGTGGTGGGAGATTCACACTGTGTCAGACACGGAAGTTTGTGACGGGACGGTGTGAATGGAGATTCACTCTGAGTCTGACCCAGGGAGTGTGTGATGGGACCGTGAGGAGGGTGATTTACGACTTGTCTGATCCCGGGAGTTTGTGATGGAAAGGTGTGGATGCAGTTTCACTCTATGTCTGATCCCTGGAATTTGTGATGGGATGGTGTGGAAGGAGATTCACTCTGTGTCTGACCCCGGGCAATGTGTGATGGGACGGTTTGGATGCAGGTTCACTGAGTGTTTGACTCCGGGCTTTTGTGATGGGATTGTGTGGAGGGAGATTCACTCTGTGTCTGTCCCCGGGAAAGCGTGATTGGACCGTTTGGATGGAGATTCACTCTGTGTCAGACCCCGGGAGTGTGTGATGGGACGGTTTTGATGGAGATTCCCTCTGTGTCAGACCCCGGGAGTGTGTGATGGGACGGTGTGGAGGGAGATTCACACTGTTTCTGAACCCGAGACAGTGTGATGGGACGGTTTTGATGGAGATTCACTCTGTGTCAGACCCCGGGAGTGTGTGATGGGACGGTGTGGAGGGAGATTCACTCTCTGTCTGACCGCGGGTCTTTGTGATGGTCCGGTGTGGATGGAGAATCACTCTGTGTCTGACCCCGGGAGTTTGTGATGGGACGGTGTGGATGGAGAATCACTCTGTGTCTGACCCCGGGTTTTGGTGATGGGACGGTTTGGATGGAGATTCATTCTGTGTTAGACCCCGGGAGTGTGTGATGGGACGGTGTGGATGGAGAATCACTCTGTGTCTGACCCCGGGTTTTTGTGATGTGACGGTTTGGATGGAGATTCATTCTGTGTTAGACCCCGGGAGTGTGTGATGGGACAGTGAGGAGGGAGATTCACTCTGTGTCAGACCCAGGAAGTTTGTGATGGGACGGTGTGGATGGAGATTCACTCTGTGTCTGACCCGGGGAGTGTGTGATGGGACGGTGAGGAGGGAGATTCACTCTGTGTCTGACCCCGGGAAAGTGTGATGGGACGGTTTGGATGCAGATTCACTCTTTGTCTGGCCTCGGGAGTTTGTGATGGGACGGTGTGGATGGAGACTCACTCTGTGTCTGACCCGGGGAGTGTGTGATGGGACGGTGAGGAGGGAGATTTACTCTTTCTCTGACCCCGGGAGTTTGTGATGGAAAGGTGTGGATGCAGATTCACTCTATGTCTGACCCCTGGAATTTGTGATGGGATGGTGTGGTGGAGATTCACTCAGTGTCTGACCCCGGGCTTTTGTGATGGGATTGTGTGGAGGGAGATTCACTCTGCGTCTGACCCCGGGCTTTTGTGATGGGACGCTCTGGATGGAGATTCACTCTGTGTCTGACCCCGGGAAAGTATGATGGGCCGGTGTGTATGGAGATTCACTTTGTGTCTGACCCAGGGTTTCTGTGTTGGGCCGGTGTGGATGGAGATTCACTCTGTGTCTGACCCCGGGAGTGTGTGATGGGACGGTATGGATGGAGATTCACTCTGTGTCTGACGCCGGGAAAGTGTGATGGGACGGTTTGGATGGAGATTCACTCTGTGTCTGACCTCGGGCTTTTGTGATGGGACGGTGAGTAGGGAGATTCACTCTGTGTCAGACCCCGGAAGTTTGTGATGGGACGGTGTGGATGGAGATTCACTCTGTGTCTGACCCGGGGAGTGTGTGATGGGACGGTGAGGAGGGAGATTCACTCTGTGTCTGACCCCGGGAAACTGTCATGGGACGGTTTGGATGCAGATTCACTCTTTGTCTGGCCCCGGGAGTTTGTGCTGGGACGGTGTGGATGGAGATTCACTCTGTGTCTGACCCCGGGCTTTTGTGATGGGACGGTGAGTAGGGAGATTCACACTCTGTCTGACCCCGGGAGTGTGTGATGGGACGGTGAGGAGGGAGATTCACTCTGTGTCTGAAACAGCGAACGTGTGATGGAAAGGTGTGTAAGCAGATTCACTCTATGTCTGACCCCTGGAATTTGTGATAGGATGGTGTGGAAGGAGATTCACTCTATGTCTGACCCCGGGCTTTTGTGATGGGACGGTATGGATGGAGATTCACTCTGTGTCTGACCCCGGGAGTTTGTGATGGGACGGTGTGGATGGAGATTCACTCTGTGTCTGACCCCGGGCTTTTGTGATGGGACGCTCTGGATGGAGATTCACTCTGTGCCTGACCCCGGGAATGTATGATGGGCCGTTGTGTATGGAGATTCACTTTGCGTCTGACCCCGGGCTTTTGTGATGGGACGCTCTGGATGGAGATTCTCTCTGTGTCTGACCCCGGGAAAGTATGATGGGCCGGTGTGTATGGTGATTCACTTTGTGTCTGACCCAGGGTTTCTGTGATGGGCCGGTGTGGATGGAGATTCACTCTGTGTCTGACCCCGGGAGTGTGTGATGGGACGGTGTGGATGGAGATTCACTCTGTGTCTGACGCCGGGAAAGTGTGATGGGACGGTTTGGATGGTGATTCACTCTGTGTCTGACCTCGGGCTTTTGTGATGGGACGGTGAGTAGGGAGATTCACTCTGTGCCTGAACCAGCGAACGTGTGATGGAAAGGTGTGTAAGCAGATTCACTCTATGTCTGACCCCTGGAATTTGTGATAGGATGGTGTGGAAGGAGATTCACTCTATGTCTGTCCCCGGGCTTTTGTGATGGGACGGTATGGATGGAGATTCACTCTGTGTCTGACCCCGGGAGTTTGTGATGGGACGGTGTGGATGGAGATTCACTCTGTGTCTGACCCCGGGCTTTTGTGATGGGACGCTCTGGATGGAGTTTCACTCTGTGCCTGACCCCGGGAATGTATGATGGTCCGTTGTGTATGGAGATTCACTTTGTGTCTGACCCCGGTCTTTTGTGATGGGACGGTGTGGTGGGAGATTCACACTGTGTCAGACACGGAAGTTTGTGACGGGACGGTGTGAATGGAGATTCACTCTGAGTCTGACCCAGGGAGTGTGTGATGGGACCGTGAGGAGGGTGATTTACGACTTGTCTGACCCCGGGAGTTTGTGATGGAAAGGTGTGGATGCAGTTTCACTCTATGTCTGATCCCTGGAATTTGTGATGGGATGGTGTGGAAGGAGATTCACTCTGTGTCTGACCCCGGGCAATGTGTGATGGGACGGTTTGGATGCAGGTTCACTGAGTGTTTGACTCCGGGCTTTTGTGATGGGATTGTGTGGAGGGAGATTCACTCTGTGTCTGTCCCCGGGAAAGCGTGATTGGACCGTTTGGATGGAGATTCACTCTGTGTCAGACCCCGGGAGTGTGTGATGGGACGGTTTTGATGGAGATTCTCTCTGTGTCAGACCCCGGGAGTGTGTGATGGGACGGTGTGGAGGGAGATTCACACTGTTTCTGAACCCGAGACAGTGTGATGGGACGGTTTTGATGGAGATTCACTCTGTGTCAGACCCCGGGAGTGTGTGATGGGACGGTGTGGAGGGAGATTCACTCTCTGTCTGACCGCGGGTCTTTGTGATGGTCCGGTGTGGATGGAGAATCACTCTGTGTCTGACCCCGGGAGTTTGTGATTGGACGGTGTGGATGGAGAATCACTCTGTGTCTGACCCCGGGTTTTGGTGATGGGACGGTTTGGATGGAGATTCATTCTGTGTTAGACCCCGGGAGTGTGTGATGGGACGGTGTGGATGGAGAATCACTCTGTGTCTGACCCCGGGTTTTTGTGATGTGACGGTTTGGATGGAGATTCATTCTGTGTTAGACCCCGGGAGTGTGTGATGGGACAGTGAGGAGGGAGATTCACTCTGTGTCAGACCCAGGAAGTTTGTGATGGGACGGTGTGGATGGAGATTCACTCTGTGTCTGACCCGGGGAGTGTGTGATGGGACGGTGAGGAGGGAGATTCACTCTGTGTCTGACCCCGGGAAAGTGTGATGGGACGGTTTGGATGCAGATTCACTCTTTGTCTGGCCTCGGGAGTTTGTGATGGGACGGTGTGGATGGAGACTCACTCTGTGTCTGACACCTTGAGTTTGTGATGGGACGGAATGGATGGAGACTCACACTGTGTCTGACCCCGGGTTTTTGTGATGGGACGGTTTGGATGGAGATTCATTCTGTGTTAGACCCCGGGAGTGTGTGATGGGACGGTGAGGAGGGAGATTCACTCTGTGTCAGACCCCGGAAGTTTGTGTTGGGACGGTGTGGATGGAGATTCACTCTGTGTCTGACCCGGGGAGTGTGTGATGGGACGGTGAGGAGGGAGATTTACTCTTTCTCTGACCCCGGGAGTTTGTGATGGAAAGGTGTGGATGCAGATTCACTCTATGTCTGACCCCTGGAATTTGTGATGGGATGGTGTGGAAGGAGATTCACTCAGTGTCTGACCCCGGGCTTTTGTGATGGGATTGTGTGGAGGGAGATTCACTCTGCGTCTGACCCCGGGCTTTTGTGATGGGACGCTCTGGATGGAGATTCACTCTGTGTCTGACCCCGGGAAAGTATGATGGGCCGGTGTGTATGGAGATTCACTTTGTGTCTGACCCAGGGTTTCTGTGTTGGGCCGGTGTGGATGGAGATTCACTCTGTGTCTGACCCCGGGAGTGTGTGATGGGACGGTATGGATGGAGATTCACTCTGTGTCTGACGCCGGGAAAGTGTGATGGGACGGTTTGGATGGAGATTCACTCTGTGTCTGACCTCGGGCTTTTGTGATGGGACGGTGAGTAGGGAGATTCACTCTGTGTCAGACCCCGGAAGTTTGTGATGGGACGGTGTGGATGGAGATTCACTCTGTGTCTGACCCGGGGAGTGTGTGATGGGACGGTGAGGAGGGAGATTCACTCCGTGTCTGACCCCGGGAAACTGTCATGGGACGGTTTGGATGCAGATTCACTCTTTGTCTGGCCCCGGGAGTTTGTGCTGGGACGGTGTGGATGGAGATTCACTCTGTGTCTGACCCCGGGCTTTTGTGATGGGACGGTGAGTAGGGAGATTCACACTCTGTCTGACCCCGGGAGTGTGTGATGGGACGGTGAGGAGGGAGATTCACTCTGTGTCTGAAACAGCGAACGTGTGATGGAAAGGTGTGTAAGCAGATTCACTCTATGTCTGACCCCTGGAATTTGTGATAGGATGGTGTGGAAGGAGATTCACTCTATGTCTGACCCCGGGCTTTTGTGATGGGACGGTATGGATGGAGATTCACTCTGTGTCTGACCCCGGGAGTTTGTGATGGGACGGTGTGGATGGAGATTCACTCTGTGTCTGACCCCGGGCTTTTGTGATGGGACGCTCTGGATGGAGATTCACTCTGTGCCTGACCCCGGGAATGTATGATGGGCCGTTGTGTATGGAGATTCACTTTGCGTCTGACCCCGGGCTTTTGTGATGGGACGCTCTGGATGGAGATTCTCTCTGTGTCTGACCCCGGGAAAGTATGATGGGCCGGTGTGTATGGAGATTCACTTTGTGTCTGACCCAGGGTTTCTGTGATGGGCCGGTGTGGATGGAGATTCACTCTGTGTCTGACCCCGGGAGTGTGTGATGGGACGGTGTGGATGGAGATTCACTCTGTGTCTGACGCCGGGAAAGTGTGATGGGACGGTTTGGATGGTGATTCACTCTGTGTCTGACCTCGGGCTTTTGTGATGGGACGGTGAGTAGGGAGATTCACTCTGTGTCTGACCCCGTGAGTTCGTGATGGGCCGGTGTGGATGGAGTTTCCCTCTGTGTCTGACCCCGGGAGTGTGTGATGGGACGGTGTGTTTGGAAATTCACTCTGTGTCTGACCCCGGGAGTGTGTGATGGGTCGGTGAGGAGGGAGATTCACTCTGTGTCTGATCCGGGGAGTGTGTGATGCGACGGTGAGGAGGGAGATTCACTCTGTGTCTGACCCCGGGAAAGTGTGTTGGGACGATTTGGATGGAGATTCACTCTGTGCCTGACCCCGGGAGTTTGTGATGGGACGGTGTGGATGGAGATTCACTCTGTGTCTGACCCCGGGCTTTTGTGATGGGACGGTGAGTAGGGAGATTCACACTCTGTCTGACCCCGGGAGTGTGTGATGGGACGGTGAGGAGGGAGATTCACTCTGTGTCTGAACCAGCGAACGTGTGATGGAAAGGTGTGTAAGCAGATTCACTCTATGTCTGACCCCTGGAATTTGTGATAGGATGGTGTGGAAGGAGATTCACTCTATGTCTGACCCCGGGCTTTTGTGATGGGACGGTATGGATGGAGATTCACTCTGTGTCTGACCCCGGGAGTTTGTGATGGGACGGTGTGGATGGAGATTCACTCTGTGTCTGACCCCGGGCTTTTGTGATGGGACGCTCTGGATGGAGATTCACGCTGTGCCTGACCCCGGGAATGTATGATGGGCCGTTGTGTATGGAGATTCACTTTGTGTCTGACCCCGGTCTTTTGTGATGGGACGGTGTGGAGGGAGATTCACTCTGTGTCAGACACGGAAGTTTGTGATGGGACGGTGTGGATGGAGATTCACTCTGAGTCTGACCCCGGGAGTGTGTGATGGGACCGTGAGGAGGGTGATTTACTACTTGTCTGACCCCGGGAGTTTGTGATGGAAAGGTGTGGATGCAGTTTCACTCTATGTCTGATCCCTGGAATTTGTGATGGGATGGTGTGGAAGGAGATTCACTCTGTGTCTGACCCCGGGCAATGTGTGATGGGACGGTTTGGATGCAGGTTCACTGAGTGTTTGACTCCGGGCTTTTGTGATGGGACGGTGTGGAGGGAGATTCACTCTGTGTCTGACCCCGGGAGTGAGTGATGGGACGGTGTGGAGGGAGATTTACTCTGTGTCAGACACCGGAAGTTTGTGATGGGACGGTGTGGATGGAGATTCACTCTGTTTCTGACCCCGGGAAAGTGTGATGGGACGGTTTGGATGGAGATTCACTCTGTGGCTGACCCCGGGCCTTTGTGATGGGACGGTGAAGAAGGAGATTCACTCTGCGTCTGACCCCGGGACCCTGTGATGGGACGGTGAGGAGGGAGATTCACTCTCTGTCTGACCCCGGGAACGTGTGATGGGACGGTTGGATGGAGATTCTCTCTGTTTCTGACACCTGGAGTTTGTGATGGAAAGGTGTGGATGCAGTTTCACTCTATGTCTGATCCCTGGAATTTTTGATGGGATGGTGTGGAAGGAGATTCACTCTGTGTCTGACCCCGGGCAATGTGTGATGGGACGGTTTGGATGCAGGTTCACTGAGTGTTTGACTCCGGGCTTTTGTGATGGGCTTGTGTGGAGGGAGATTCACTCTGTGTCTGACCCCGGGAAAGCGTGATTGGACCGTTTGGATGGAGATTCACTCTGTGTCAGACCCCGGGAAATTATGATGGGACTGTTTGCATGGAGAATCACTCTGTGTCTGACCCCGGGACAGTGTGATGGGACGGTTTTGATGGAGATTCACTCTGTGTCAGACCCCGGGAGTGTGTGATGGGACGGTGTGGAGGGAGATTCACACTGTTTCTGAACCCGAGACAGTGTGATGGGACGGTTTTGATGGAGATTCACTCTGTGTCAGACCCCGGGAGTGTGTGATGGGACGGTGTGGAGGGAGATTCACTCTCTGTCTGACCGCGGGTTTTTGTGATGGTCCGGTGTGGATGGAGAATCACTCTCTGTCTGACCCCGGGAGTTTGTGATGGGACGGTGTGGATGGAGAATCACTCTGTGTTTGACCCCGGGTTTTGGTGATGGGACGGTTTGGATGGAGATTCATTCTGTGTTAGACCCCGGGAGTGTGTGATGGGACGGTGTGGATGGAGAATCACTCTGTGTCTGACCCCGGGTTTTTGTGAAGTGACGGTTTGGATGGAGATTCATTCTGTGTTAGACCCCGGGAGTGTGTGATGGGACAGTGAGGAGGGAGATTCACTCTGTGTCAGACCCAGGAAGTTTGTGATGGGACGGTGTGGATGGAGATTCACTCTGTGTCTGACCCGGGGAGTGTGTGATGGGACGGTGAGGAGGGAGATTCACTCTGTGTCTGACCCCGGGAAAGTGTGATGGGACGGTCTGGATGCAGATTCACTCTTTGTCTGGCCTCGGGAGTTTGTGATGGGACGGTGTGGATGGAGACTCACTCTGTGTCTGACGCCGGGAAAGTGTGATGGGACGGTTTGGATGGTGATTCACTCTGTGTCTGACCTCGGGCTTTTGTGATGGGACGGTGAGTAGGGAGATTCACTCTGTGTCTGACCCCGTGAGTTCGTGATGCGCCGGTGTGGATGGAGTTTCCCTCTGTGTCTGACCCCGGGAGTGTGTGATGGGACGGTGTGTTTGGAAATTCACTCTGTGTCTGACCCCGGGAGTGTGTGATGGGTCGGTGAGGAGGGAGATTCACTCTGTGTCTGAGCCGGGGAGTGTGTGATGCGACGGTGAGGAGGGAGATTCACTCTGTGTCTGACCCCGGGAAAGTGTGTTGGGACGATTTGGATGGAGATTCACTCTGTGCCTGACCCCGGGTGTTTGTGATGGGACGGTTTGGATGGAGATTCACTCTGTGTCTGACCCCGGGCTTTTGTGATGGGACGGTGAGTAGGGAGATTCACACTCTGTCTGACCCCGGGAGTGTGTGATGGGACGGTGAGGAGGGAGATTCACTCTGTGTCTGAACCAGCGAACGTGTGATGGAAAGGTGTGTAAGCAGATTCACTCTATGTCTGACCCCTGGAATTTGTGATAGGATGGTGTGGAAGGAGATTCACTCTATGTCTGACCCCGGGCTTTTGTGATGGGACGGTATGGATGGAGATTCACTCTGTGTCTGACCCCGGGAGTTTGTGATGGGACGGTGTGGATGGAGATTCACTCTGTGTCTGACCCCGGGCTTTTGTGATGGGACGCTCTGGATGGAGATTCACTCTGTGCCTGACCCCGGGAATGTATGATGGGCCGTTGTGTATGGAGATTCACTTTGTGTCTTACCCCGGTCTTTTGTGATGGGACGGTGTGGAGGGAGATTCACTCTGTGTCAGACACGGAAGTTTGTGATGGGACGGTGTGGATGGAGATTCACTCTGAGTCTGACCCCGGGAGTGTGTGATGGGACCGTGAGGAGGGTGATTTACTACTTGTCTGACCCCGGGAGTTTGTGATGGAAAGGTGTGGATGCAGTTTCACTCTATGTCTGATCCCTGGAATTTGTGATGGGATGGTGTGGAAGGAGATTCACTCTGTGTCTGACCCCGGGCAATGTGTGATGGGACGGTTTGGATGCAGGTTCACTGAGTGTTTGACTCCGGGCTTTTGTGATGGGACGGTGTGGAGGGAGATTCACTCTGTGTCTGACCCCGGGAGTGAGTGATGGGACGGTGTGGAGGGAGATTTACTCTGTGTCAGACACCGGAAGTTTGTGATGGGACGGTGTGGATGGAGATTCACTCTGTGTCTGACCCCGGGAAAGTGTGATGGGACGGTTTGGATGGAGATTCACTCTGTGGCTGACCCCGGGCTTTTGTGATGGGACGGTGAAGAAGGAGATTCACTCTGTGTCTGACCCCGGGACCCTGTGATGGGACGGTGAGGAGGGAGATTCACTCTCTGTCTGACCCCGGGAACGTGTGATGGGACGGTTGGATGGAGATTCTCTCTGTTTCTGACACCTGGAGTTTGTGATGGAAAGGTGTGGATGCAGTTTCACTCTATGTCTGATCCCTGGAATTTTTGATGGGATGGTGTGGAAGGAGATTCACTCTGTGTCTGACCCCGGGCAATGTGTGATGGGACGGTTTGGATGCAGGTTCACTGAGTGTTTGACTCCGGGTTTTGTGATGGGATTGTGTGGAGGGAGATTCACTCTGTGTCTGACCCCGGGAAAGCGTGATGGGACCGTTTGGATGGAGATTCACTCTGTGTCAGACCCCGGGAAATTATGATGGGACTGTTTGCATGGAGATTCACTCTGTGTCTGACCCCGGGACAGTGTGATGGGACGGTTTTGATGGAGATTCACTCTGTGTCAGACCCCGGGAGTGTGTGATGGGACGGTGTGGAGGGAGATTCACACTGTTTCTGAACCCGAGACAGTGTGATGGGACGGTTTTGATGGAGATTCACTCTGTGTCAGACCCCGGGAGTGTGTGATGGGACGGTGTGGAGGGAGATTCACTCTCTGTCTGACCGCGGGTTTTTGTGATGGTCCGGTGTGGATGGAGAATCACTCTCTGTCTGACCCCGGGAGTTTGTGGTGGGACGGTGTGGATGGAGAATCACTCTGTGTCTGACCCCGGGTTTTGTTGATGGGACGGTTTGGATGGAGATTCATTCTGTGTTAGACCCCGGGAGTGTGTGATGGGACGGTGTGGATGGAGAATCACTCTGTGTCTGACCCCGGGTTTTTGTGAAGTGACGGTTTGGATGGAGATTCATTCTGTGTTAGACCTCGGGAGTGTGTGATGGGACAGTGAGGAGGGAGATTCACTCTGTGTCAGACCCAGGAAGTTTGTGATGGGACGGTGTGGATGGAGATTCACTCTGTGTCTGACCCGGGGAGTGTGTGATGGGACGGTGAGGAGGGAGATTCACTCTGTGTCTGACCCCGGGAAAGTGTGATGGGACGGTTTGGATGCAGGTTCACTGAGTGTTTGACTCCGGGCTTTTGTGATGGGATTGTGTGGAGGGAGATTCACTCTGTGTCTGACCCCGGGAAAGCGTGATTGGACCGTTTGGATGGAGATTCACTCTGTGTCAGACCCCGGGAAATTATGATGGGACTGTTTGCATGGAGATTCACTCTGTGTCTGACCCCGGGACAGTGTGATGGGACGGTTTTGATGGAGATTCACTCTGTGTCAGACCCCGGGAGTGTGTGATGGGACGGTGTGGAGGGAGATTCACACTGTTTCTGAACCCGAGACAGTGTGATGGGACGGTTTTGATGGAGATTCACTCTGTGTCAGACCCCGGGAGTGTGTGATGGGACGGTGTGGAGGGAGATTCACTCTCTGTCTGACCGCGGGTTTTTGTGATGGTCCGGTGTGGATGGAGAATCACTCTCTGTCTGACCCCGGGAGTTTGTGATGGGACGGTGTGGATGGAGAATCACTCTGTGTCTGACCCCGGGTTTTGGTGATGGGACGGTTTGGATGGAGATTCATTCTGTGTTAGACCCCGGGAGTTTGTGATGGGACGGTGTGGATGGAGAATCACTCTGTGTCTGACACCGGGTTTTTGTGAAGTGACGGTTTGGATGGAGATTCATTCTGTGTTAGACCCCGGGAGTGTGTGATGGGACAGTGAGGAGGGAGATTCACTCTGTGTCAGACCCAGGAAGATTGTGATGGGACGGTGTGGATGGAGATTCACTCTGTGTCTGACCCGGGGAGTGTGTGATGGGACGGTGAGGAGGGAGATTCACTCTGTGTCTGACCCCGGGAA
The DNA here is from genome assembly GCF_048418815.1 of Hemitrygon akajei. Classification (NCBI taxonomy): domain Eukaryota; kingdom Metazoa; phylum Chordata; class Chondrichthyes; order Myliobatiformes; family Dasyatidae; genus Hemitrygon; species Hemitrygon akajei. The sequence continues at coordinate 261,718 of NW_027332052.1, forward strand.
AGTGTGATGGGACGGACTGGATGCAGATTCACTCTTTGTCTGGCCTCGGGAGTTTGTGATGGGACGGTGTGGATGGAGACTCACTCTGTGTCTGACGCCGGGAAAGTGTGATGGGACGGTTTGGATGGTGATTCACTCTGTGTCTGACCTCGGGCTTTTGTGATGGGACGGTGAGTAGGGAGATTCACTCTGTGTCTGACCCCGTGAGTTCGTGATGCGCCGGTGTGGATGGAGTTTCCCTCTGTGTCTGACCCCGGGAGTGTGTGATGGGACGGTGTGTTTGGAAATTCACTCTGTGTCTGACCCCGGGAGTGTGGGATGGGTCGGTGAGGAGGGAGATTCACTCTGTGTCTGAGCCGGGGAGTGTGTGATGCGACGGTGAGGAGGGAGATTCACTCTGTGTCTGACCCCGGGAAAGTGTGTTGGGACGATTTGGATGGAGATTCACTCTGTGCCTGACCCCGGGAGTTTGTGATGGGACGGTGTGGATGGAGATTCACTCTGTGTCTGACCCCGGGCTTTTGTGATGGGACGGTGAGTAGGGAGATTCACACTCTGTCTGACCCCGGGAGTGTGTGATGGGACGGTGAGGAGGGAGATTCACTCTCTGTCTGACCCCGGGAACGTGTGATGGGACGGTTGGATGGAGATTCTCTCTGTTTCTGACACCTGGAGTTTGTGATGGAAAGGTGTGGATGCAGTTTCACTCTATGTCTGATCCCTGGAATTTTTGATGGGATGGTGTGGAAGGAGATTCACTCTGTGTCTGACCCCGGGACAGTGTGATGGGACGGTTTTGATGGAGATTCACTCTGTGTCAGACCCCGGGAGTGTGTGATGGGACGGTGTGGAGGGAGATTCACACTGTTTCTGAACCCGAGACAGTGTGATGGGACGGTTTTGATGGAGATTCACTCTGTGTCAGACCCCGGGAGTGTGTGATGGGACGGTGTGGAGGGAGATTCACTCTCTGTCTGACCGCGGGTTTTTGTGATGGTCCGGTGTGGATGGAGAATCACTCTCTGTCTGACCCCGGGAGTTTGTGATGGGACGGTGTGGATGGAGAATCACTCTGTGTTTGACCCCGGGTTTTGGTGATGGGACGGTTTGGATGGAGATTCATTCTGTGTTAGACCCCGGGAGTGTGTGATGGGACGGTGTGGATGGAGAATCACTCTGTGTCTGACCCCGGGTTTTTGTGAAGTGACGGTTTGGATGGAGATTCATTCTGTGTTAGACCCCGGGAGTGTGTGATGGGACAGTGAGGAGGGAGATTCACTCTGTGTCAGACCCAGGAAGTTTGTGATGGGACGGTGTGGATGGAGATTCACTCTGTGTCTGACCCGGGGAGTGTGTGATGGGACGGTGAGGAGGGAGATTCACTCTGTGTCTGACCCCGGGAAAGTGTGATGGGACGGTCTGGATGCAGATTCACTCTTTGTCTGGCCTCGGGAGTTTGTGATGGGACGGTGTGGATGGAGACTCACTCTGTGTCTGACGCCGGGAAAGTGTGATGGGACGGTTTGGATGGTGATTCACTCTGTGTCTGACCTCGGGCTTTTGTGATGGGACGGTGAGTAGGGAGATTCACTCTGTGTCTGACCCCGTGAGTTCGTGATGCGCCGGTGTGGATGGAGTTTCCCTCTGTGTCTGACCCCGGGAGTGTGTGATGGGACGGTGTGTTTGGAAATTCACTCTGTGTCTGACCCCGGGAGTGTGTGATGGGTCGGTGAGGAGGGAGATTCACTCTGTGTCTGAGCCGGGGAGTGTGTGATGCGACGGTGAGGAGGGAGATTCACTCTGTGTCTGACCCCGGGAAAGTGTGTTGGGACGATTTGGATGGAGATTCACTCTGTGCCTGACCCCGGGTGTTTGTGATGGGACGGTGTGGATGGAGATTCACTCTGTGTCTGACCCCGGGCTTTTGTGATGGGACGGTGAGTAGGGAGATTCACACTCTGTCTGACCCCGGGAGTGTGTGATGGGACGGTGAGGAGGGAGATTCACTCTGTGTCTGAACCAGCGAACGTGTGATGGAAAGGTGTGTAAGCAGATTCACTCTATGTCTGACCCCTGGAATTTGTGATAGGATGGTGTGGAAGGAGATTCACTCTATGTCTGACCCCGGGCTTTTGTGATGGGACGGTATGGATGGAGATTCACTCTGTGTCTGACCCCGGGAGTTTGTGATGGGACGGTGTGGATGGAGATTCACTCTGTGTCTGACCCCGGGCTTTTGTGATGGGACGCTCTGGATGGAGATTCACTCTGTGCCTGACCCCGGGAATGTATGATGGGCCGTTGTGTATGGAGATTCACTTTGTGTCTGACCCCGGTCTTTTGTGATGGGACGGTGTGGAGGGAGATTCACTCTGTGTCAGACACGGAAGTTTGTGATGGGACGGTGTGGATGGAGATTCACTCTGAGTCTGACCCCGGGAGTGTGTGATGGGACCGTGAGGAGGGTGATTTACTACTTGTCTGACCCCGGGAGTTTGTGATGGAAAGGTGTGGATGCAGTTTCACTCTATGTCTGATCCCTGGAATTTGTGATGGGATGGTGTGGAAGGAGATTCCCTCTGTGTCTGACCCCGGGCAATGTGTGATGGGACGGTTTGGATGCAGGTTCACTGAGTGTTTGACTCCGGGCTTTTGTGATGGGACGGTGTGGAGGGAGATTCACTCTGTGTCTGACCCCGGGAGTGAGTGATGGGACGGTGTGGAGGGAGATTTACTCTGTGTCAGACACCGGAAGTTTGTGATGGGACGGTGTGGATGGAGATTCACTCTGTGTCTGACCCCGGGAAAGTGTGATGGGACGGTTTGGATGGAGATTCACTCTGTGGCTGACCCCGGGCTTTTGTGATGGGACGGTGAAGAAGGAGATTCACTCTGTGTCTGACCCCGGGACCCTGTGATGGGACGGTGAGGAGGGAGATTCACTCTCTGTCTGACCCCGGGAACGTGTGATGGGACGGTTGGATGGAGATTCTCTCTGTTTCTGACACCTGGAGTTTGTGATGGAAAGGTGTGGATGCAGTTCCACTCTATGTCTGATCCCTGGAATTTTTGATGGGATGGTGTGGAAGGAGATTCACTCTGTGTCTGACCCCGGGCAATGTGTGATGGGACGGTTTGGATGCAGGTTCACTGAGTGTTTGACTCCGGGTTTTGTGATGGGATTGTGTGGAGGGAGATTCACTCTGTGTCTGACCCCGGGAAAGCGTGATGGGACCGTTTGGATGGAGATTCACTCTGTGTCAGACCCCGGGAAATTATGATGGGACTGTTTGCATGGAGATTCACTCTGTGTCTGACCCCGGGACAGTGTGATGGGACGGTTTTGATGGAGATTCACTCTGTGTCAGACCCCGGGAGTGTGTGATGGGACGGTGTGGAGGGAGATTCACACTGTTTCTGAACCCGAGACAGTGTGATGGGACGGTTTTGATGGAGATTCACTCTGTGTCAGACCCCGGGAGTGTGTGATGGGACGGTGTGGAGGGAGATTCACTCTCTGTCTGACCGCGGGTTTTTGTGATGGTCCGGTGTGGATGGAGAATCACTCTGTGTCTGACCCCGGGTTTTGGTGATGGGACGGTTTGGATGGAGATTCATTCTGTGTTAGACCCCGGGAGTGTGTGATGGGACGGTGTGGATGGAGAATCACTCTGTGTCTGACCCCGGGTTTTTGTGAAGTGACGGTTTGGATGGAGATTCATTCTGTGTTAGACCCCGGGAGTGTGTGATGGGACAGTGAGGAGGGAGATTCACTCTGTGTCAGACCCAGGAAGTTTGTGATGGGACGGTGTGGATGGAGATTCACTCTGTGTCTGACCCGGGGAGTGTGTGATGGGACGGTGAGGAGGGAGATTCACTCTGTGTCTGACCCCGGGAAAGTGTGATGGGACGGTTTGGATGCAGGTTCACTGAGTGTTTGACTCCGGGCTTTTGTGATGGGATTGTGTGGAGGGAGATTCACTCTGTGTCTGACCCCGGGAAAGCGTGATTGGACCGTTTGGATGGAGATTCACTCTGTGTCAGACCCCGGGAAATTATGATGGGACTGTTTGCATGGAGATTCACTCTGTGTCTGACCCCGGGACAGTGTGATGGGACGGTTTTGATGGAGATTCACTCTGTGTCAGACCCCGGGAGTGTGTGATGGGACGGTGTGGAGGGAGATTCACACTGTTTCTGAACCCGAGACAGTGTGATGGGACGGTTTTGATGGAGATTCACTCTGTGTCAGACCCCGGGAGTGTGTGATGGGACGGTGTGGAGGGAGATTCACTCTCTGTCTGACCGCGGGTTTTTGTGATGGTCCGGTGTGGATGGAGAATCACTCTCTGTCTGACCCCGGGAGTTTGTGATGGGACGGTGTGGATGGAGAATCACTCTGTGTCTGACCCCGGGTTTTGGTGATGGGACGGTTTGGATGGAGATTCATTCTGTGTTAGACCCCGGGAGTTTGTGATGGGACGGTGTGGATGGAGAATCACTCTGTGTCTGACACCGGGTTTTTGTGAAGTGACGGTTTGGATGGAGATTCATTCTGTGTTAGACCCCGGGAGTGTGTGATGGGACAGTGAGGAGGGAGATTCACTCTGTGTCAGACCCAGGAAGTTTGTGATGGGACGGTGTGGATGGAGATTCACTCTGTGTCTGACCCGGGGAGTGTGTGATGGGACGGTGAGGAGGGAGATTCACTCTGTGTCTGACCCCGGGAAAGTGTGATGGGACGGTCTGGATGCAGATTCACTCTTTGTCTGGCCTCGGGAGTTTGTGATGGGACGGTGTGGATGGAGACTCACTCTGTGTCTGACGCCGGGAAAGTGTGATGGGACGGTTTGGATGGTGATTCACTCTGTGTCTGACCTCGGGCTTTTGTGATGGGACGGTGAGTAGGGAGATTCACTCTGTGTCTGACCCCGTGAGTTCGTGATGCGCCGGTGTGGATGGAGTTTCCCTCTGTGTCTGACCCCGGGAGTGTGTGATGGGACGGTGTGTTTGGAAATTCACTCTGTGTCTGACCCCGGGAGTGTGTGATGGGTCGGTGAGGAGGGAGATTCACTCTGTGTCTGAGCCGGGGAGTGTGTGATGCGACGGTGAGGAGGGAGATTCACTCTGTGTCTGACCCCGGGAAAGTGTGTTGGGACGATTTGGATGGAGATTCACTCTGTGCCTGACCCCGGGAGTTTGTGATGGGACGGTGTGGATGGAGATTCACTCTGTGTCTGACCCCGGGCTTTTGTGATGGGACGGTGAGTAGGGAGATTCACACTCTGTCTGACCCCGGGAGTGTGTGATGGGACGGTGAGGAGGGAGATTCACTCTGTGTCTGAACCAGCGAACGTGTGATGGAAAGGTGTGTAAGCAGATTCACTCTATGTCTGACCCCTGGAATTTGTGATAGGATGTTGTGGAAGGAGATTCACTCTATGTCTGACCCCGGGCTTTTGTGATGGGACGGTATGGATGGAGATTCACTCTGTGTCTGACCCCGGGAGTTTGTGATGGGACGGTGTGGATGGAGATTCACTCTGTGTCTGACCCCGGGCTTTTGTGATGGGACGCTCTGGATGGAGATTCACTCTGTGCCTGACCCCGGGAATGTATGATGGGCCGTTGTGTATGGAGATTCACTTTGTGTCTGACCCCGGTCTTTTGTGATGGGACGGTGTGGAGGGAGATTCACTCTGTGTCAGACACGGAAGTTTGTGATGGGACGGTGTGGATGGAGATTCACTCTGAGTCTGACCCCGGGAGTGTGTGATGGGACCGTGAGGAGGGTGATTTACTACTTGTCTGACCCCGGGAGTTTGTGATGGAAAGGTGTGGATGCAGTTTCACTCTATGTCTGATCCCTGGAATTTGTGATGGGATGGTGTGGAAGGAGATTCACTCTGTGTCTGACCCCGGGCAATGTGTGATGGGACGGTTTGGATGCAGGTTCACTGAGTGTTTGACTCCGGGCTTTTGTGATGGGACGGTGTGGAGGGAGATTCACTCTGTGTCTGACCCCGGGAGTGAGTGATGGGACGGTGTGGAGGGAGATTTACTCTGTGTCAGACACCGGAAGTTTGTGATGGGACGGTGTGGATGGAGATTCACTCTGTGTCTGACCCCGGGAAAGTGTGATGGGACGGTTTGGATGGAGATTCACTCTGTGGCTGACCCCGGGCTTTTGTGATGGGACGGTGAAGAAGGAGATTCACTCTGTGTCTGACCCCGGGACCCTGTGATGGGACGGTGAGGAGGGAGATTCACTCTCTGTCTGACCCCGGGAACGTGTGATGGGACGGTTGGATGGAGATTCTCTCTGTTTCTGACACCTGGAGTTTGTGATGGAAAGGTGTGGATGCAGTTTCACTCTATGTCTGATCCCTGGAATTTTTGATGGGATGGTGTGGAAGGAGATTCACTCTGTGTCTGACCCCGGGCAATGTGTGATGGGACGGTTTGGATGCAGGTTCACTGAGTGTTTGACTCCGGGCTTTTGTGATGGGATTGTGTGGAGGGAGATTCACTCTGTGTCTGACCCCGGGAAAGCGTGATTGGACCGTTTGGATGGAGATTCACTCTGTGTCAGACCCCGGGAAATTATGATGGGACTGTTTGCATTGAGATTCACTCTGTGTCTGACCCCGGGACAGTGTGATGGGACGGTTTTGATGGAGATTCACTCTGTGTCAGACCCCGGGAGTGTGTGATGGGACGGTGTGGAGGGAGATTCACTCTGTGTCTGACCCCGGGAAAGTGTGATGGGACGGTTTGGATGGAGATTCACTCTGTGGCTGACCCCGGGCTTTTGTGATGGGACGGTGAAGAAGGAGATTCACTCTGTGTCTGACCCCGGGACCCTGTGATGGGACGGTGAGGAGGGAGATTCACTCTCTGTCTGACCCCGGGAACGTGTGATGGGACGGTTGGATGGAGATTCTCTCTGTTTCTGACACCTGGAGTTTGTGATGGAAAGGTGTGGATGCAGTTTCACTCTATGTCTGATCCCTGGAATTTTTGATGGGATGGTGTGGAAGGAGATTCACTCTGTGTCTGACCCCGGGCAATGTGTGATGGGACGGTTTGGATGCAGGTTCACTGAGTGTTTGACTCCGGGCTTTTGTGATGGGATTGTGTGGAGGGAGATTCACTCTGTGTCTGACCCCGGGAAAGCGTGATTGGACCGTTTGGATGGAGATTCACTCTGTGTCAGACCCCGGGAAATTATGATGGGACTGTTTGCATGGAGATTCACTCTGTGTCTGACCCCGGGACAGTGTGATGGGACGGTTTTGATGGAGATTCACTCTGTGTCAGACCCCGGGAGTGTGTGATGGGACGGTGTGGAGGGAGATTCACACTGTTTCTGAACCCGAGACAGTGTGATGGGACGGTTTTGATGGAGATTCACTCTGTGTCAGACCCCGGGAGTGTGTGATGGGACGGTGTGGAGGGAGATTCACTCTCTGTCTGACCGCGGGTTTTTGTGATGGTCCGGTGTGGATGGAGAATCACTCTCTGTCTGACCCCGGGAGTTTGTGATGGGACGGTGTGGATGGAGAATCACTCTGTGTCTGACCCCGGGTTTTGGTGATGGGACGGTTTGGATGGAGATTCATTCTGTGTTAGACCCCGGGAGTGTGTGATGGGACGGTGTGGATGGAGAATCACTCTGTGTCTGACCCCGGGTTTTTGTGAAGTGACGGTTTGGATGGAGATTCATTGTGTGTTAGACCCCGGGAGTGTGTGATGGGACAGTGAGGAGGGAGATTCACTCTGTGTCAGACCCAGGAAGTTTGTGATGGGACGGTGTGGATGGAGATTCACTCTGTGTCTGACCCGGTGAGTGTGTGATGGGACGGTGAGGAGGGAGATTCACTCTGTGTCTGACCCCGGGAAAGTGTGATGGGACGGTTTGGATGCAGATTCACTCTTTGTCTGGCCTCGGGAGTTTGTGATGGGACGGTGTGGATGGAGACTCACTCTGTGTCTGACACCTTGAGTTTGTGATGGGACGGAATGGATGGAGACTCACACTGTGTCTGACCCCGGGTTTTTGTGATGGGACGGTTTGGATGGAGATTCATTCTGTGTTAGACCCCGGGAGTGTGTGATGGGACGGTGAGGAGGGAGATTCACTCTGTGTCAGACCCCGGAAGTTTGTGATGGGACGGTGTGGATGGAGATTCACTCTGTGTCTGACCCGGGGAGTGTGTGATGGGACGGTGAGGAGGGAGATTCACTCTGTGTCTGACCCCGTGAGTTTATGATGGGCCGGTGTGTATGGAAATTCACTCTGTGTCTGACCCCGGGAGTGTGTGTTGGGACGGTGAGGAGGGAGATTCACTCTGTGCCTGACCCCGGGAACGTGTGATGGGACGGTTTGGATGCAGATTCACTCTGTTCTTGACGCCGGAATTGTGTGATGGGACGGTGAGGAGGGAGATTTACTCTTTCTCTGACCCCGGGAGTTTGTGATGGAAAGGTGTGGATGCAGATTCACTCTATGTCTGACCCCTGGAATTTGTGATGGGATGGTGTGGAAGGAGATTCACTCAGTGTCTGACCCCGGGCTTTTGTGATGGGATTGTTTGGAGGGAGATTCACTCTGCGTCTGACCCCGGGCTTTTGTGATGGGACGCTCTGGATGGAGATTCACTCTGTGTCTGACCCCGGGAAAGTATGATGGGCCGGTGTGTATGGAGATTCACTTTGTGTCTGACCCAGGGTTTCTGTGTTGGGCCGGTGTGGATGGAGATTCACTCTGTGTCTGACCCCGGGAGTGTGTGATGGGACGGTATGGATGGAGATTCACTCCGTGTCTGACGCCGGGAAAGTGTGATGGGACGGTTTGGATGGAGATTCACTCTGTGTCTGACCTCGGGCTTTTGTGATGGGACGGTGAGTAGGGAGATTCACTCTGTGTCAGACCCCGGAAGTTTGTGATGGGACGGTGTGGATGGAGATTCACTCTGTGTCTGACCCGGGGAGTGTGTGATGGGACGGTGAGGAGGGAGATTCACTCTGTGTCTGACCCCGGGAAAGTGTCATGGGACGGTTTGGATGCAGATTCACTCTTTGTCTGGCCCCGGGAGTTTGTGCTGGGACGGTGTGGATGGAGATTCACTCTGTGTCTGACCCCGGGCTTTTGTGATGGGACGGTGAGTAGGGAGATTCACACTCTGTCTGACCCCGGGAGTGTGTGATGGGACGGTGAGGAGGGAGATTCACTCTGTGTCTGAACCAGCGAACGTGTGATGGAAAGGTGTGTAAGCAGATTCACTCTATGTCTGACCCCTGGAATTTGTGATAGGACGGTGTGGAAGGAGATTCACTCTATGTCTGACCCCGGGCTTTTGTGATGGGACGGTATGGATGGAGATTCACTCTGTGTCTGACCCCGGGAGTTTGTGATGGGACGGTGTGAATGGAGATTCACTCTGTGTCTGACCCCGGGCTTTTGTGATGGGACGCTCTGGATGGAGATTCACTCTGTGCCTGATCCCGGGAATGTATGATGGGCCGTTGTGTATGGAGATTCACTTTGCGTCTGACCCCGGGCTTTTGTGATGGGACGCTCTGGATGGAGATTCACTCTGTGTCTGACCCCGGGAAAGTATGATGGGCCGGTGTGTATGGAGATTCACTTTGTGTCTGACCCAGGGTTTCTGTGATGGGCCGGTGTGGATGGAGATTCACTCTGTGTCTGACCCCGGGAGTGTGTGATGGGACGGTGTGGATGGAGATTCACTCTGTGTCTGACGCCGGGAAAGTGTGATGGGACGGTGTGGATGGAGTTTCCCTCTGTGTCTGACCCCGGGAGTGTGTGATGGGACGGTGTGTTTGGAAATTCACTCTGTGTCTAACCCCGGGAGTGTGTGATGGGTCGGTGAGGAGGGAGATTCACTCTGTGTCTGAGCCGGGGAGTGTGTGATGCGACGGTGAGGAGGGAGATTCACTCTGTGTCTGACCCCGGGAGTGTGTGATGGGACGGTGTGGATGGAGATTCACTCTGTGTCTGACGCCGGGAAAGTGTGATGGGACGGTTTGGATGGTGATTCACTCTGTGTCTGACCTCGGGCTTTTGTGATGGGACGGTGAGTAGGGAGATTCACTCTGTGTCTGAGCCCGTGAGTTCGTGATGGGCCGGTGTGGATGGAGTTTCCCTCTGTGTCTGACCCCTGGAGTGTGTGATGGGACGGTGTGTTTGGAAATTCACTCTGTGTCTGACCCCGGGAGTGTGTGATGGGTCGGTGAGGAGGGAGATTCATTCTGTGTCTGAGCCGGGGAGTGTGTGATGCGACGGTGAGGAGGGAGATTCACTCTGTGTCTGACCCCGGGAAAGTGTGTTGGGACGATTTGGATGGAGATTCACTCTGTGCCTGACCCCGGGAGTTTGTGATGGGACGGTGTGGATGGAGATTCACTCTGTGTCTGACCCCGGGCTTTTGTGATGGGACGGTGAGTAGGGAGATTCACACTCTGTCTGACCCCGGGAGTGTGTGATGGGACGGTGCGGAGGGAGATTCACTCTCTGTCTGACCGCGTGTTTTTGTGATGGTCCGGTGTGGATGGAGAATCACTCTGTGTCAGACCCAGGAAGTTTGTGATGGGACGGTTTGGATGGAGATTCACTCTGTGCCTGACGCCGGGAGTGTGTGATGGGATGGTGAGGAGGGAGATTTACTCTTTGACTGACCCCGAGAGTTTGTGATGGGACGGTTTGGATGGGGATTCACTCTGTGTCTGACCGCGGGAAAGTGTTATGGGACGTTTTGGATGGAGATTCACTCTGTGTCTGACCCCGGGCTTTTGTGATGGGACGGTGTGGATGGAGATTCACTCTGAGTCTGACCGCGGGAAATTATGATGGGCCGGTGTGTATGGAGATTCACCTTCTGTCTGACCCCGGGTTTTTGTGATGGTCCGGTGTGGATGGAGATTCACTCTGTGTCTGACCCCGGGAAAGTGCGATGGGACGGTGTGGATGGAGATTCACTCTGTCAGACCCCGGGAGTGTGTGATGGGACGGTGAGGAGGGAGATTCACTCTGTGTCTGACCCCGGGCTTTTGTGATGGGACGGTGAGGAGGCATATTCACTCTGTGTCTGACCCCGGGCATTTGTGATGGGACGGTGAGGAGGGAGATTCAATATCTGTCTGACCCCGGCTTTTGTGATGGGACGGTGTGGAGGGAGATTCACTTTGTGTCTGACCCCGGGTTTTTGTGATGGGCCGGTGTGGATGGAGATTCACTCTGGGTCTGACCCCGGGAGTATGTGATGGGACGGTGATGAGGGAGATTCACTCTGTGTCTGACCCAGGGAACGTGTGATGGGACGGTTTGGATGCAGATTCACTCTGTGTCTGACCCCGGGAGTCTGTGATTGGACGATGAGAAGGGAGCTTTACTCTTTGTCTGACCCCGGGAGTATGTGATGGAAAGGTGTGGATGCAGATTCACTCTATGTCTGACCCCTGGAATTTGTGATAGGATGGTGTGGAAGGAGATTCACTCTGTGTCTGACCCCGGCAATGTGTGATGAGACGGTTTGGATGGAGGTTCACTCAGTGTCTGACCCCGAGGGGTTTAAAATGGGACGGTGTGGATGGAGATTCACTCTGTGTCTTACCCCGGAATGTGTGATGGGACAGTTTGAATGGAGATTCACTCTGTGACTGACCCGGGCTTTTGTGATGGGACGTTGAAGATGGAGATTCACTCTGTGTCTGACCACGGGAACGTGTGATGGGACGGTTTGGATGGAGGTTCACTCTGAGTCTGACCACAGGAGTGTGTGATGGGACGTTGCAGAGGGAGATTCACTCTCTGTCAGACCCCGGGAACGTGTGATGGGACGGTTTGGATGGAGATTCAATCTCTATCTGACCCCGGGCTTTTCTGATGGGCCGGTGTGTATGGAGATTCACTTTGTGTCTGACCCCTGTCTATTGTGATGGGACGGTGTGGAGGGAGATTCACACTGTGTCTGACCCCGGGAGTTTGTGATGGGACGGTGAGGAGGGAGATTCACTCTGTGTCTGACCCCGGGAACGTGTGATGGGACGGTTTGGATGCAGATTCACTCTGTTCCTGACGCCGGGAGTGTGTGATGGGACGGTGAGGAGGGAGATTTACTCTTTGTCTGACCCCGGGAGTTTGTGATGGAAAGGTGTGGATGCAGATTCACTCTATGTCTGACCCCTGGAATTTGTGATGGGATTGTGTGGAAGGAGATTCACTCTATGTCTCACCCCTGGAGTTTGTGATGGGATGGTGTGGAGGGAGTTTCAATCTGTGTCTGACATCGGCAATGTGTGATGGGACGGTGAGGAGGGAGATTCACTCTGTGTCTGACCCCGGGAACGTGTGATGGGACGGTTTGGATGCAGATTCACTCTGTTCCTGACGCCGGGAGTGTGTGATGGGGCGGTGAGGAGGGAGATTTACTCTTTGTCTGACCCCGGGAGTTTGTGATGGAAAGGTGTGGATGCAGATTCACTCTATGTCTGACCCCTGGAATTTGTGATGGGATTGTGTGGAAGGAGATTCACTCAGTGTCTGACCCCGGGCTTTTGTGATGGGTTTGTGTGGAGGGAGATTCACTCTGTGTCTGACCCCGGGAGTTTGTGATGGACGGTGTGGATGGAGATTCACTCTATGTCACACCCCTGGAGTTTGTGATGGGATTGTGTGGAGGGAGTTTCAATCTGTGTCTGACATCGGCAATGTGTGATGGGACGGTTTGGATGGAGATTCACTCTGTGTCTGACCCCTGGCTTTTGTGATGGACGGTGTGGAGGGAGATTCACACTGTTTCTGACCCCGAGACAGTGTGATGGGACGGTTTTGATGGAGATTCACTCTGTGTTAGACCCCGGGAGTGTGTGATGGGACGGTGTGGAGGGAGATTCACTCTCTGTCTGACCGCGTGTTTTTGTGATGGTCCGGTGTGGATGGAGAATCACACTGTGTCTGACCCCGGGAGTGTGTGATGGGATGGTGAGGAGGGAGATTTACTCTTTGACTGACCCCGAGAGTTTGTGATGGGACGGTTTGGATGGGGATTCACTCTGTGTCTGACCGCGGGAAAGTGTTATGGGACGTTTTGGATGGAGATTCACTCTGTGTCTGACCCCGGGCTTTTGTGATGGGACGGTGTGGATGGAGATTCACTCTGTGTCCGACCCGGGGAGTGTGTGATGGGACGGTGAGGAGGGAGATTCACTCTGTGTCTGACCCCGTGTGTTTATGATGGGCCGGTGTGTATGGAAATTCACTCTGTGTCTGACCCCGGGAGTGTGTGTTGGGACGGTGAGGAGGGAGATTCACTCTGTGCCTGACCCCGGGAACGTGTGATGGGACGGTTTGGATGCAGATTCACTCTGTTCTTGACGCCGGAATTGTGTGATGGGACGGTGAGGAGGGAGATTTACTCTTTCTCTGACCCCGGGAGTTTGTGATGGAAAGGTGTGGATGCAGATTCACTCTATGTCTGACCCCTGGAATTTGTGATGGGATGGTGTGGAAGGAGATTCACTCAGTGTCTGACCCCGGGCTTTTGTGATGGGATTGTTTGGAGGGAGATTCACTCTGCGTCTGACCCCGGGCTTTTGTGATGGGACGCTCTGGATGGAGATTCACTCTGTGTCTGACCCCGGGAAAGTATGATGGGCCGGTGTGTATGGAGATTCACTTTGTGTCTGACCCAGGGTTTCTGTGTTGGGCCGGTGTGGATGGAGATTCACTCTGTGTCTGACCCCGGGAGTGTGTGATGGGACGGTATGGATGGAGATTCACTCCGTGTCTGACGCCGGGAAAGTGTGATGGGACGGTTTGGATGGAGATTCACTCTGTGTCTGACCTCGGGCTTTTGTGATGGGACGGTGAGTAGGGAGATTCACTCTGTGTCAGACCCCGGAAGTTTGTGATGGGACGGTGTGGATGGAGATTCACTCTGTGTCTGACCCGGGGAGTGTGTGATGGGACGGTGAGGAGGGAGATTCACTCTGTGTCTGACCCCGGGAAAGTGTCATGGGACGGTTTGGATGCAGATTCACTCTTTGTCTGGCCCCGGGAGTTTGTGCTGGGACGGTGTGGATGGAGATTCACTCTGTGTCTGACCCCGGGCTTTTGTGATGGGACGGTGAGTAGGGAGATTCACACTCTGTCTGACCCCGGGAGTGTGTGATGGGACGGTGAGGAGGGAGATTCACTCTGTGTCTGAACCAGCGAACGTGTGATGGAAAGGTGTGTAAGCAGATTCACTCTATGTCTGACCCCTGGAATTTGTGATAGGACGGTGTGGAAGGAGATTCACTCTATTTCTGACCCCGGGCTTTTGTGATGGGACGGTATGGATGGAGATTCACTCTGTGTCTGACCCCGGGAGTTTGTGATGGGACGGTGTGAATGGAGATTCACTCTGTGTCTGACCCCGGGCTTTTGTGATGGGACGCTCTGGATGGAGATTCACTCTGTGCCTGATCCCGGGAATGTATGATGGGCCGTTGTGTATGGAGATTCACTTTGCGTCTGACCCCGGGCTTTTGTGATGGGACGCTCTGGATGGAGATTCACTCTGTGTCTGACCCCGGGAAAGTATGATGGGCCGGTGTGTATGGAGATTCACTTTGTGTCTGACCCAGGGTTTCTGTGATGGGCCGGTGTGGATGGAGATTCACTCTGTGTCTGACCCCGGGAGTGTGTGATGGGACGGTGTGGATGGAGATTCACTCTGTGTCTGACGCCGGGAAAGTGTGATGGGACGGTGTGGATGGAGTTTCCCTCTGTGTCTGACCCCGGGAGTGTGTGATGGGACGGTGTGTTTGGAAATTCACTCTGTGTCTAACCCCGGGAGTGTGTGATGGGTCGGTGAGGAGGGAGATTCACTCTGTGTCTGAGCCGGGGAGTGTGTGATGCGACGGTGAGGAGGGAGATTCACTCTGTGTCTGACCCCGGGAGTGTGTGATGGGACGGTGTGGATGGAGATTCACTCTGTGTCTGACGCCGGGAAAGTGTGATGGGACGGTTTGGATGGTGATTCACTCTGTGTCTGACCTCGGGCTTTTGTGATGGGACGGTGAGTAGGGAGATTCACTCTGTGTCTGAGCCCGTGAGTTCGTGATGGGCCGGTGTGGATGGAGTTTCCCTCTGTGTCTGACCCCTGGAGTGTGTGATGGGACGGTGTGTTTGGAAATTCACTCTGTGTCTGACCCCGGGAGTGTGTGATGGGTCGGTGAGGAGGGAGATTCATTCTGTGTCTGAGCCGGGGAGTGTGTGATGCGACGGTGAGGAGGGAGATTCACTCTGTGTCTGACCCCGGGAAAGTGTGTTGGGACGATTTGGATGGAGATTCACTCTGTGCCTGACCCCGGGAGTTTGTGATGGGACGGTGTGGATGGAGATTCACTCTGTGTCTGACCCCGGGCTTTTGTGATGGGACGGTGAGTAGGGAGATTCACACTCTGTCTGACCCCGGGAGTGTGTGATGGGACGGTGAGGAGGGAGATTCACACTGTTTCTGACCACGAGACAGTGTGATGGGACGGTTTTGATGGAGATTCACTCTGTGTCAGACCCCGGGAGTGTGTGATGGGACGGTGCGGAGGGAGATTCACTCTCTGTCTGACCGCGTGTTTTTGTGATGGTCCGGTGTGGATGGAGAATCACTCTGTGTCAGACCCAGGAAGTTTGTGATGGGACGGTTTGGATGGAGATTCACTCTGTGCCTGACGCCGGGAGTGTGTGATGGGATGGTGAGGAGGGAGATTTACTCTTTGACTGACCCCGAGAGTTTGTGATGGGACGGTTTGGATGGGGATTCACTCTGTGTCTGACCGCGGGAAAGTGTTATGGGACGTTTTGGATGGAGATTCACTCTGTGTCTGACCCCGGGCTTTTGTGATGGGACGGTGTGGATGGAGATTCACTCTGAGTCTGACCCCGGGAAATTATGATGGGCCGGTGTGTATGGAGATTCACCTTCTGTCTGACCCCGGGTTTTTGTGATGGTCCGGTGTGGATGGAGATTCACTCTGTGTCTGACCCCGGGAAAGTGCGATGGGACGGTGTGGATGGAGATTCACTCTGTGTCAGACCCCGGGAGTGTGTGATGGGACGGTAAGGAGGGAGATTCACTCTGTGTCTGACCCCGGGCTTTTGTGATGGGACGGTGAGGAGGCATATTCACTCTGTGTCTGACCCCGGGCATTTGTGATGGGACGGTGAGGAGGGAGATTCAATATCTGTCTGACCCCGGCTTTTGTGATGGGACGGTGTGGAGGGAGATTCACTTTGTGTCTGACCCCGGGTTTTTGTGATGGGCCGGTGTGGATGGAGATTCACTCTGGGTCTGACCCCGGGAGTGTGTGATGGGACGGTGATGAGGGAGATTCACTCTGTGTCTGACCCAGGGAACGTGTGATGGGACGGGTTGGATGCAGATTCACTCTGTGTCTGACCCCGGGAGTCTGTGATTGGACGATGAGAAGGGAGCTTTACTCTTTGTCTGACCCCGGGAGTATGTGATGGAAAGGTGTGGATGCAGATTCACTCTATGTCTGACCCCTGGAATTTGTGATAGGATGGTGTGGAAGGAGATTCACTCTGTGTCTGACCCCGGCAATGTGTGATGAGACGGTTTGGATGGAGGTTCACTCAGTGTCTGACCCCGAGGGGTTTAAAATGGGACGGTGTGGATGGAGATTCACTCTGTGTCTTACCCCGGAATGTGTGATGGGACAGTTTGAATGGAGATTCACTCTGTGACTGACCCGGGCTTTTGTGATGGGACGTTGAAGATGGAGATTCACTCTGTGTCTGACCACGGGAACGTGTGATGGGACGGTTTGGATGGAGGTTCACTCTGAGTCTGACCACAGGAGTGTGTGATGGGACGTTGCAGAGGGTGATTCACTCTCTGTCAGACCCCGGGAACGTGTGATGGGACGGTTTGGATGG
Organism: Hemitrygon akajei; assembly: GCF_048418815.1. NCBI lineage: Eukaryota > Metazoa > Chordata > Chondrichthyes > Myliobatiformes > Dasyatidae > Hemitrygon > Hemitrygon akajei. Next base: position 278,684 of record NW_027332052.1, read on the forward strand.
AGATTCAATCTCTATCTGACCCCGGGCTTTTCTGATGGGCCGGTGTGTATGGAGATTCACTTTGTGTCTGACCCCGGTCTATTGTGATGGGACGGTGTGGAGGGAGATTCACACTGTGTCTGACCCCGGGAGTTTGTGATGGGACGGTGAGGAGGGAGATTCACTCTGTGCCTGACCCCGGGAACGTGTGATGGGACGGTTTGGATGCAGATTCACTCTGTTCCTGACGCCGGGAGTGTGTGATGGGACGGTGAGGAGGGAGATTTACTCTTTGTCTGACCCCGGGAGTTTGTGATGGAAAGGTGTGGATGCAGATTCACTCTATGTCTGACCCCTGGAATTTGTGATGGGATTGTGTGGAAGGAGATTCACTCTATGTCTCACCCCTGGAGTTTGTGATGGGATGGTGTGGAGGGAGTTTCAATCTGTGTCTGACATCGGCAATGTGTGATGGGACGGTGAGGAGGGAGATTCACTCTGTGTCTGACCCCGGGAACGTGTGATGGGACGGTTTGGATGCAGATTCACTCTGTTCCTGACGCCGGGAGTGTGTGATGGGACGGTGAGGAGGGAGATTTACTCTTTGTCTGACCCCGGGAGTTTGTGATGGAAAGGTGTGGATGCAGATTCACTCTATGTCTGACCCCTGGAATTTGTGATGGGATTGTGTGGAAGGAGATTCACTCAGTGTCTGACCCCGGGCTTTTGTGATGGGTTTGTGTGGAGGGAGATTCACTCTGTGTCTGACCCCGGGAGTTTGTGATGGACGGTGTGGATGGAGATTCACTCTATGTCACACCCCTGGAGTTTGTGATGGGATTGTGTGGAGGGAGTTTCAATCTGTGTCTGACATCGGCAATGTGTGATGGGACGGTTTGGATGGAGATTCACTCTGTGTCTGACCCCTGGCTTTTGTGATGGACGGTGTGGAGGGAGATTCACACTGTTTCTGACCCCGAGACAGTGTGATGGGACGGTTTTGATGGAGATTCACTCTGTGTTAGACCCCGGGAGTGTGTGATGGGACGGTGTGGAGGGAGATTCACTCTCTGTCTGACCGCGTGTTTTTGTGATGGTCCGGTGTGGATGGAGAATCACACTGTGTCTGACCCCGGGAACGTGTGATGGGACGGTTTGGATGGAGATTCACTCTGTGCCTGACGCCGGGAGTGTGTGATGGGATGGTGAGGAGGGAGATTTACTCTTTGACTGACCCCGAGAGTTTGTGATGGGACGGTTTGGATGGGGATTCACTCTGTGTCTGACCGCGGGAAAGTGTTATGGGACGTTTTGGATGGAGATTCACTCTGTGTCTGACCCCGGGCTTTTGTGATGGGACGGTGTGGATGGAGATTCACTCTGAGTCTGACCCCGGGAAATTATGATGGGCCGGTGTATATGGAGATTCACCTTCTGTCTGACCCCGGGTTTTTGTGATGGTCCGGTGTGGATGGAGATTCACTCTGTGTCTGACCCCGGGAAAGTGCGATGGGACGGTGTGGATGGAGATTCACTCTGTGTCAGACCCCGGGAGTGTGTGATGGGACGGTGAGGAGGGAGATTCACTCTGTGTCTGACCCCGGGCTTTTGTGATGGGACGGTGAGGAGGCATATTCACTCTGTGTCTGACCCCGGGCATTTGTGATGGGACGGTGAGGAGGGAGATTCAATATCTGTCTGACCCCGGCTTTTGTGATGGGACGGTGTGGAGGGAGATTCACTTTGTGTCTGACCCCGGGTTTTTGTGATGGGCCGGTGTGGATGGAGATTCACTCTGGGTCTGACCCCGGGAGTGTGTGATGGGACGGTGATGAGGGAGATTCACTCTGTGTCTGACCCAGGGAACGTGTGATGGGACGGTTTGGATGCAGATTCACTCTGTGTCTGACCCCGGGAGTCTGTGATTGGACGATGAGAAGGGAGCTTTACTCTTTGTCTGACCCCGGGAGTATGTGATGGAAAGGTGTGGATGCAGATTCACTCTATGTCTGACCCCTGGAATTTGTGATAGGATGGTGTGGAAGGAGATTCACTCTGTGTCTGACCCCGGCAATGTGTGATGAGACGGTTTGGATGGAGGTTCACTCAGTGTCTGACCCCGAGGGGTTTAAAATGGGACGGTGTGGATGGAGATTCACTCTGTGTCTTACCCCGGAATGTGTGATGGGACAGTTTGAATGGAGATTCACTCTGTGACTGACCCGGGCTTTTGTGATGGGACGTTGAAGATGGAGATTCACTCTGTGTCTGACCACGGGAACGTGTGATGGGACGGTTTGGATGGAGGTTCACTCTGAGTCTGACCACAGGAGTGTGTGATGGGACGTTGCAGAGGGAGATTCACTCTCTGTCAGACCCCGGGAACGTGTGATGGGACGGTTTGGATGGAGATTCAATCTCTATCTGACCCCGGGCTTTTCTGATGGGCCGGTGTGTATGGAGATTCACTTTGTGTCTGACCCCGGTCTATTGTGATGGGACGGTGTGGAGGGAGATTCACACTGTGTCTGACCCCGGGAGTTTGTGATGGGACGGTGAGGAGGGAGATTCACTCTGTGTCTGACCCCGGGAACGTGTGATGGGACGGTTTGGATGCAGATTCACTCTGTTCCTGACGCCGGGAGTGTGTGATGGGACGGTGAGGAGGGAGATTTACTCTTTGTCTGACCCCGGGAGTTTGTGATGGAAAGGTGTGGATGCAGATTCACTCTATGTCTGACCCCTGGAATTTGTGATGGGATTGTGTGGAAGGAGATTCACTCTATGTCTCACCCCTGGAGTTTGTGATGGGATGGTGTGGAGGGAGTTTCAATCTGTGTCTGACATCGGCAATGTGTGATGGGACGGTGAGGAGGGAGATTCACTCTGTGTCTGACCCCGGGAACGTGTGATGGGACGGTTTGGATGCAGATTCACTCTGTTCCTGACGCCGGGAGTGTGTGATGGGACGGTGAGGAGGGAGATTTACTCTTTGTCTGACCCCGGGAGTTTGTGATGGAAAGGTGTGGATGCAGATTCACTCTATGTCTGACCCCTGGAATTTGTGATGGGATTGTGTGGAAGGAGATTCACTCAGTGTCTGACCCCGGGCTTTTGTGATGGGTTTGTGTGGAGGGAGATTCACTCTGTGTCTGACCCCGGGAGTTTGTGATGGACGGTGTGGATGGAGATTCACTCTATGTCACACCCCTGGAGTTTGTGATGGGATTGTGTGGAGGGAGTTTCAATCTGTGTCTGACATCGGCAATGTGTGATGGGACGGTTTGGATGGAGATTCACTCTGTGTCTGACCCCTGGCTTTTGTGATGGACGGTGTGGAGGGAGATTCACACTGTTTCTGACCCCGAGACAGTGTGATGGGACGGTTTTGATGGAGATTCACTCTGTGTTAGACCCCGGGAGTGTGTGATGGGACGGTGTGGAGGGAGATTCACTCTCTGTCTGACCGCGTGTTTTTGTGATGGTCCGGTGTGGATGGAGAATCACACTGTGTCTGACCCCGGGAACGTGTGATGGGACGGTTTGGATGGAGATTCACTCTGTGCCTGACGCCGGGAGTGTGTGATGGGATGGTGAGGAGGGAGATTTACTCTTTGACTGACCCCGAGAGTTTGTGATGGGACGGTTTGGATGGGGATTCACTCTGTGTCTGACCGCGGGAAAGTGTTATGGGACGTTTTGGATGGAGATTCACTCTGTGTCTGACCCCGGGCTTTTGTGATGGGACGGTGTGGATGGAGATTCACTCTGAGTCTGACCCCGGGAAATTATGATGGGCCGGTGTATATGGAGATTCACCTTCTGTCTGACCCCGGGTTTTTGTGATGGTCCGGTGTGGATGGAGATTCACTCTGTGTCTGACCCCGGGAAAGTGCGATGGGACGGTGTGGATGGAGATTCACTCTGTGTCAGACCCCGGGAGTGTGTGATGGGACGGTGAGGAGGGAGATTCACTCTGTGTCTGACCCCGGGCATTTGTGATGGGACGGTGAGGAGGCATATTCACTCTGTGTCTGACCCCGGGAGTCTGTGATTGGACGATGAGAAGGGAGCTTTACTCTTTGTCTGACCCCGGGAGTATGTGATGGAAAGGTGTGGATGCAGATTCACTCTATGTCTGACACCTGGAATTTGTGATAGGATGGTGTGGAAGGAGATTCACTCTGTGTCTGACCCCGGCAATGTGTGATGAGACGGTTTGGATGGAGGTTCACTCAGTGTCTGACCCCGAGGGGTTTAAGATGGGACGGTGTGGATGGAGATTCACTCTGTGTCTTACCCCGGAATGTGTGATGGGACAGTTTGGATGGAGATTCACTCTGTGACTGACCCGGGCTTTTGTGATGGGACGGTGAAGATGGAGATTCACTCTGTGTCTGACCCCGGGAGTGTGTGATGGGACGGTGTGGATGGAGATTCACTCTGTGTCTGACGCCGGGAAAGTGTGATGGGACGGTTTGGATGGTAATTCACTCTGTGTCTGACCTCGGGCTTTTGTGATGGGACGGTGAGTAGGGAGATTCACTCTGTGTCTGAGCCCGTGAGTTCGTGATGGGCCGGTGTGGATGGAGTTTCCCTCTGTGTCTGACCCCTGGAGTGTGTGATGGGACGGTGTGTTTGGAAATTCACTCTGTGTCTGACCCCGGGAGTGTGTGATGGGTCGGTGAGGAGGGAGATTCATTCTGTGTCTGAGCCGGGGAGTGTGTGATGCGACGGTGAGGAGGGAGATTCACTCTGTGTCTGACCCCGGGAAAGTGTGTTGGGACGATTTGGATGGAGATTCACTCTGTGCCTGACCCCGGGAGTTTGTGATGGGACGGTGTGGATGGAGATTCACTCTGTGTCTGACCCCGGGCTTTTGTGATGGGACGGTGAGTAGGGAGATTCACACTCTGTCTGACCCCGGGAGTGTGTGATGGGACGGTGAGGAGGGAGATTCACACTGTTTCTGCCCACGAGACAGTGTGATGGGACGGTTTTGATGGAGATTCACTCTGTGTCAGACCCCGGGAGTGTGTGATGGGACGGTGCGGAGGGAGATTCACTCTCTGTCTGACCGCGTGTTTTTGTGATGGTCCGGTGTGGATGGAGAATCACTCTGTGTCAGACCCAGGAAGTTTGTGATGGGACGGTTTGGATGGAGATTCACTCTGTGCCTGACGCCGGGAGTGTGTGATGGGATGGTGAGGAGGGAGATTTACTCTTTGACTGACCCCGAGAGTTTGTGATGGGACGGTTTGGATGGGGATTCACTCTGTGTCTGACCGCGGGAAAGTGTTATGGGACGTTTTGGATGGAGATTCACTCTGTGTCTGACCCCGGGCTTTTGTGATGGGACGGTGTGGATGGAGATTCACTCTGAGTCTGACCCCGGGAAATTATGATGGGCCGGTGTGTATGGAGATTCACCTTCTGTCTGACCCCGGGTTTTTGTGATGGTCCGGTGTGGGTGGAGATTCACTCTGTGTCTGACCCCGGGAAAGTGCGATGGGACGGTGTGGATGGAGATTCACTCTGTGTCAGACCCCGGGAGTGTGTGATGGGACGGTGAGGAGGGAGATTCACTCTGTGTCTGACCCCGGGCTTTTGTGATGGGACGGTGAGGAGGCATATTCACTCTGTGTCTGACCCCGGGCATTTGTGATGGGACGGTGAGGAGGGAGATTCAATATCTGTCTGACCCCGGCTTTTGTGATGGGACGGTGTGGAGGGAGATTCACTTTGTGTCTGACCCCGGGTTTTTGTGATGGGCCGGTGTGGATGGAGATTCACTCTGGGTCTGACCCCGGGAGTGTGTGATGGGACGGTGATGAGGGAGATTCACTCTGTGTCTGACCCAGGGAACGTGTGATGGGACGGTTTGGATGCAGATTCACTCTGTGTCTGACCCCGGGAGTCTGTGATTGGACGATGAGAAGGGAGCTTTACTCTTTGTCTGACCCCGGGAGTATGTGATGGAAAGGTGTGGATGCAGATTCACTCTATGTCTGACCCCTGGAATTTGTGATAGGATGGTGTGGAAGGAGATTCACTCTGTGTCTGACCCCGGCAATGTGTGATGAGACGGTTTGGATGGAGGTTCACTCAGTGTCTGACCCCGAGGGGTTTAAAATGGGACGGTGTGGATGGAGATTCACTCTGTGTCTTACCCCGGAATGTGTGATGGGACAGTTTGAATGGAGATTCACTCTGTGACTGACCCGGGCTTTTGTGATGGGACGTTGAAGATGGAGATTCACTCTGTGTCTGACCACGGGAACGTGTGATGGGACGGTTTGGATGGAGGTTCACTCTGAGTCTGACCACAGGAGTGTGTGATGGGACGTTGCAGAGGGAGATTCACTCTCTGTCAGACCCCGGGAACGTGTGATGGGACGGTTTGGATGGAGATTCAATCTCTATCTGACCCCGGGCTTTTCTGATGGGCCGGTGTGTATGGAGATTCACTTTGTGTCTGACCCCGGTCTATTGTGATGGGACGGTGTGGAGGGAGATTCACACTGTGTCTGACCCCGGGAGTTTGTGATGGGACGGTGAGGAGGGAGATTCACTCTGTGTCTGACCCCGGGAACGTGTGATGGGACGGTTTGGATGCAGATTCACTCTGTTCCTGACGCCGGGAGTGTGTGATGGGACGGTGAGGAGGGAGATTTACTCTTTGTCTGACCCCGGGAGTTTGTGATGGAAAGGTGTGGATGCAGATTCACTCTATGTCTGACCCCTGGAATTTGTGATGGGATTGTGTGGAAGGAGATTCACTCTATGTCTCACCCCTGGAGTTTGTGATGGGATGGTGTGGAGGGAGTTTCAATCTGTGTCTGACATCGGCAATGTGTGATGGGACGGTGAGGAGGGAGATTCACTCAGTGTCTGACCCCGGGAACGTGTGATGGGACGGTTTGGATGCAGATTCACTCTGTTCCTGACGCCGGGAGTGTGTGATGGGACGGTGAGGAGGGAGATTTACTCTTTGTCTGACCCCGGGAGTTTGTGATGGAAAGGTGTGGATGCAGATTCACTCTATGTCTGACCCCTGGAATTTGTGATGGGATTGTGTGGAAGGAGATTCACTCAGTGTCTGACCCCGGGCTTTTGTGATGGGTTTGTGTGGAGGGAGATTCACTCTGTGTCTGACCCCGGGAGTTTGTGATGGACGGTGTGGATGGAGATTCACTCTATGTCACACCCCTGGAGTTTGTGATGGGATTGTGTGGAGGGAGTTTCAATCTGTGTCTGACATCGGCAATGTGTGATGGGACGGTTTGGATGGAGATTCACTCTGTGTCTGACCCCTGGCTTTTGTGATGGACGGTGTGGAGGGAGATTCACACTGTTTCTGACCCCGAGACAGTGTGATGGGACGGTTTTGATGGAGATTCACTCTGTGTTAGACCCCGGGAGTGTGTGATGGGACGGTGTGGAGGGAGATTCACTCTCTGTCTGACCGCGTGTTTTTGTGATGGTCCGGTGTGGATGGAGAATCACACTGTGTCTGACCCCGGGAACGTGTGATGGGACGGTTTGGATGGAGATTCACTCTGTGCCTGACGCCGGGAGTGTGTGATGGGATGGTGAGGAGGGAGATTTACTCTTTGACTGACCCCGAGAGTTTGTGATGGGACGGTTTGGATGGGGATTCACTCTGTGTCTGACCGCGGGAAAGTGTTATGGGACGTTTTGGATGGAGATTCACTCTGTGTCTGACCCCGGGCTTTTGTGATGGGACGGTGTGGATGGAGATTCACTCTGAGTCTGACCCCGGGAAATTATGATGGGCCGGTGTATATGGAGATTCACCTTCTGTCTGACCCCGGGTTTTTGTGATGGTCCGGTGTGGATGGAGATTCACTCTGTGTCTGACCCCGGGAAAGTGCGATGGGACGGTGTGGATGGAGATTCACTCTGTGTCAGACCCCGGGAGTGTGTGATGGGACGGTGAGGAGGGAGATTCACTCTGTGTCTGACCCCGGGCTTTTGTGATGGGACGGTGAGGAGGCATATTCACTCTGTGTCTGACCCCGGGAGTCTGTGATTGGACGATGAGAAGGGAGCTTTACTCTTTGTCTGACCCCGGGAGTATGTGATGGAAAGGTGTGGATGCAGATTCACACTATGTCTGACACCTGGAATTTGTGATAGGATGGTGTGGAAGGAGATTCACTCTGTGTCTGACCCCGGCAATGTGTGATGAGACGGTTTGGATGGAGGTTCACTCAGTGTCTGACCCCGAGGGGTTTAAGATGGGACGGTGTGGATGGAGATTCACTCTGTGTCTTACCCCGGAATGTGTGATGGGACAGTTTGGATGGAGATTCACTCTGTGACTGACCCGGGCTTTTGTGATGGGACGGTGAAGATGGAGATTCACTCTGTGTCTGACCCCGGGAGTGTGTGATGGGACGGTGTGGATGGAGATTCACTCTGTGTCTGACGCCGGGAAAGTGTGATGGGACGGTTTGGATGGTAATTCACTCTGTGTCTGACCTCGGGCTTTTGTGATGGGACGGTGAGTAGGGAGATTCACTCTGTGTCTGAGCCCGTGAGTTCGTGATGGGCCGGTGTGGATGGAGTTTCCCTCTGTGTCTGACCCCTGGAGTGTGTGATGGGACGGTGTGTTTGGAAATTCACTCTGTGTCTGACCCCGGGAGTGTGTGATGGGTCGGTGAGGAGGGAGATTCATTCTGTGTCTGAGCCGGGGAGTGTGTGATGCGACGGTGAGGAGGGAGATTCACTCTGTGTCTGACCCCGGGAAAGTGTGTTGGGACGATTTGGATGGAGATTCACTCTGTGCCTGACCCCGGGAGTTTGTAATGGGACGGTGTGGATGGAGATTCACTCTGTGTCTGACCCCGGGCTTTTGTGATGGGACGGTGAGTAGGGAGATTCACACTCTGTCTGACCCCGGGAGTGTGTGATGGGACGGTGAGGAGGGAGATTCACACTGTTTCTGCCCACGAGACAGTGTGATGGGACGGTTTTGATGGAGATTCACTCTGTGTCAGACCCCGGGAGTGTGTGATGGGACGGTGCGGAGGGAGATTCACTCTTTGTCTGACCGCGTGTTTTTGTGATGGTCCGGTGTGGATGGAGAATCACTCTGTGTCAGACCCAGGAAGTTTGTGATGGGACGGTTTGGATGGAGATTCACTCTGTGCCTGACGCCGGGAGTGTGTGATGGGATGGTGAGGAGGGAGATTTACTCTTTGACTGACCCCGAGAGTTTGTGATGGGACGGTTTGGATGGGGATTCACTCTGTGTCTGACCGCGGGAAAGTGTTATGGGACGTTTTGGATGGAGATTCACTCTGTGTCAGACCCCGGGCTTTTGTGATGGGACGGTGTGGATGGAGATTCACTCTGAGTCTGACCCCGGGAAATTATGATGGGCCGGTGTGTATTGAGAATCACCTTCTGTCTGACCCCGGGTTTTTGTGATGGTCCGGTGTGGATGGAGATTCACTCTGTGTCTGACCCCGGGAAAGTGCGATGGGACGGTGTGGATGGAGATTCACTCTGTGTCAGACCCCGGGAGTGTGTGATGGGACGGTGAGGAGGGAGATTCACTCTGTGTCTGACCCCGGGCTTTTGTGATGGGACGGTGAGGAGGCATATTCACTCTGTGTCTGACCCCGGGCATTTGTGATGGGACGGTGAGGAGGGAGATTCAATATCTGTCTGACCCCGGCTTTTGTGATGGGACGGTGTGGAGGGAGATTCACTCTGGGTCTGACCCCGGGAGTGTGTGATGGGACGGTGATGAGGGAGATTCACTCTGTGTCTGACCCAGGGAACGTGTGATGGGACGGTTTGGATGCAGATTCACTCTGTGTCTGACCCCGGGAGTCTGTGATTGGACGATGAGAAGGGAGCTTTACTCTTTGTCTGACCCCGGGAGTATGTGATGGAAAGGTGTGGATGCAGATTCACTCTATGTCTGACCCCTGGAATTTGTGATAGGATGGTGTGGAAGGAGATTCACTCTGTGTCTGACCCCGGCAATGTGTGATGAGACGGTTTGGATGGAGGTTCACTCAGTGTCTGACCCCGAGGGGTTTAAAATGGGACGGTGTGGATGGAGATTCACTCTGTGTCTTACCCCGGAATGTGTGATGGGACAGTTTGAATGGAGATTCACTCTGTGACTGACCCGGGCTTTTGTGATGGGACGTTGAAGATGGAGATTCACTCTGTGTCTGACCACGGGAACGTGTGATGGGACGGTTTGGATGGAGGTTCACTCTGAGTCTGACCACAGGAGTGTGTGATGGGACGTTGCAGAGGGAGATTCACTCTCTGTCAGACCCCGGGAACGTGTGATGGGACGGTTTGGATGGAGATTCAATCTCTATCTGACCCCGGGCTTTTCTGATGGGCCGGTGTGTATGGAGATTCACTTTGTGTCTGACCCCGGTCTATTGTGATGGGACGGTGTGGAGGGAGATTCACACTGTGTCTGACCCCGGGAGTTTGTGATGGGACGGTGAGGAGGGAGATTCACTCTGTGTCTGACCCCGGGAACGTGTGATGGGACGGTTTGGATGCAGATTCACTCTGTTCCTGACGCCGGGAGTGTGTGATGGGACGGTGAGGAGGGAGATTTACTCTTTGTCTGACCCCGGGAGTTTGTGATGGAAAGGTGTGGATGCAGATTCACTCTATGTCTGACCCCTGGAATTTGTGATGGGATTGTGTGGAAGGAGATTCACTCTATGTCTCACCCCTGGAGTTTGTGATGGGATGGTGTGGAGGGAGTTTCAATCTGTGTCTGACATCGGCAATGTGTGATGGGACGGTGAGGAGGGAGATTCACTCAGTGTCTGACCCCGGGAACGTGTGATGGGACGGTGAGGAGGCATATTCACTCTGTGTCTGACCCCGGGAGTCTGTGATTGGACGATGAGAAGGGAGCTTTACTCTTTGTCTGACCCCGGGAGTATGTGATGGAAAGGTGTGGATGCAGATTCACTCTATGTCTGACACCTGGAATTTGTGATAGGATGGTGTGGAAGGAGATTCACTCTGTGTCTGACCCCGGCAATGTGTGATGAGACGGTTTGGATGGAGGTTCACTCAGTGTCTGACCCCGAGGGGTTTAAGATGGGACGGTGTGGATGGAGATTCACTCTGTGTCTTACCCCGGAATGTGTGATGGGACAGTTTGGATGGAGATTCACTCTGTGACTGACCCGGGCTTTTGTGATGGGACGGTGAAGATGGAGATTCACTCTGTGTCTGACCCCGGGAGTGTGTGATGGGACGGTGTGGATGGAGATTCACTCTGTGTCTGACGCCGGGAAAGTGTGATGGGACGGTTTGGATGGTAATTCACTCTGTGTCTGACCTCGGGCTTTTGTGATGGGACGGTGTGTAGGGAGATTCACTCTGTGTCTGAGCCCGTGAGTTCGTGATGGGCCGGTGTGGATGGAGTTTCCCTCTGTGTCTGACCCCTGGAGTGTGTGATGGGACGGTGTGTTTGGAAATTCACTCTGTGTCTGACCCCGGGAGTGTGTGATGGGTCGGTGAGGAGCGAGATTCATTCTGTGTCTGAGCCGGGGAGTGTGTGATGCGACGGTGAGGAGGGAGATTCACTCTGTGTCTGACCCCGGGAAAGTGTGTTGGGACGATTTGGATGGAGATTCACTCTGTGCCTGACCCCGGGAGTTTGTGATGGGACGGTGTGGATGGAGATTCACTCTGTGTCTGACCCCGGGCTTTTGTGATGGGACGGTGAGTAGGGAGATTCACACTCTGTCTGACCCCGGGAGTGTGTGATGGGACGGTGAGGAGGGAGATTCACACTGTTTCTGCCCACGAGACAGTGTGATGGGACGGTTTTGATGGAGATTCACTCTGTGTCAGACCCCGGGAGTGTGTGATGGGACGGTGCGGAGGGAGATTCACTCTCTGTCTGACCGCGTGTTTTTGTGATGGTCCGGTGTGGATGGAGAATCACTCTGTGTCAGACCCAGGAAGTTTGTGATGGGACGGTTTGGATGGAGATTCACTCTGTGCCTGACGCCGGGAGTGTGTGATGGGATGGTGAGGAGGGAGATTTACTCTTTGACTGACCCCGAGAGTTTGTGATGGGACGGTTTGGATGGGGATTCACTCTGTGTCTGACCGCGGGAAAGTGTTATGGGACGTTTTGGATGGAGATTCACTCTGTGTCTGACCCCGGGCTTTTGTGATGGGACGGTGTGGATGGAGATTCACTCTGAGTCTGACCCCGGGAAATTATGATGGGCCGGTGTGTATTGAGATTCACCTTCTGTCTGACCCCGGGTTTTTGTGATGGTCCGGTGTGGATGGAGATTCACTCTGTGTCTGACCCCGGGAAAGTGCGATGGGACGGTGTGGATGGAGATTCACTCTGTGTCAGACCCCGGGAGTGTGTGATGGGACGGTGAGGAGGGAGATTCACTCTGTGTCTGACCCCGGGCTTTTGTGATGGGACGGTGAGGAGGCATATTCACTCTGTGTCTGACCCCGGGCATTTGTGATGGGACGGTGAGGAGGGAGATTCAATATCTGTCTGACCCCGGCTTTTGTGATGGGACGGTGTGGAGGGAGATTCACTTTGTGTCTGACCCCGGGTTTTTGTGATGGGCCGGTGTGGATGGAGATTCACTCTGGGTCTGACCCCGGGAGTGTGTGATGGGACGGTGATGAGGGAGATTCACTCTGTGTCTGACCCAGGGAACGTGTGATGGGACGGTTTGGATGCAGATTCACTCTGTGTCTGACCCCGGGAGTCTGTGATTGGACGATGAGAAGGGAGCTTTACTCTTTGTCTGACCCCGGGAGTATGTGATGGAAAGGTGTGGATGCAGATTCACTCTATGTCTGACCCCTGGAATTTGTGATAGGATGGTGTGGAAGGAGATTCACTCTGTGTCTGACCCCGGCAATGTGTGATGAGACGGTTTGGATGGAGGTTCACTCAGTGTCTGACCCCGAGGGGTTTAAAATGGGACGGTGTGGATGGAGATTCACTCTGTGTCTTACCCCGGAATGTGTGATGGGACAGTTTGAATGGAGATTCACTCTGTGACTGACCCGGGCTTTTGTGATGGGACGTTGAAGATGGAGATTCACTCTGTGTCTGACCACGGGAACGTGTGATGGGACGGTTTGGATGGAGGTTCACTCTGAGTCTGACCACAGGAGTGTGTGATGGGACGTTGCAGAGGGAGATTCACTCTCTGTCAGACCCCGGGAACGTGTGATGGGACGGTTTGGATGGAGATTCAATCTCTATCTGACCCCGGGCTTTTCTGATGGGCCGGTGTGTATGGAGATTCACTTTGTGTCTGACCCCGGTCTATTGTGATGGGACGGTGTGGAGGGAGATTCACACTGTGTCTGACCCCGGGAGTTTGTGATGGGACGGTGAGGAGGGAGATTCACTCTGTGTCTGACCCCGGGAACGTGTGATGGGACGGTTTGGATGCAGATTCACTCTGTTCCTGACGCCGGGAGTGTGTGATGGGACGGTGAGGAGGGAGATTTACTCTTTGTCTGACCCCGGGAGTTTGTGATGGAAAGGTGTGGATGCAGATTCACTCTATGTCTGACCCCTGGAATTTGTGATGGGATTGTGTGGAAGGAGATTCACTCTATGTCTCACCCCTGGAGTTTGTGATGGGATGGTGTGGAGGGAGTTTCAATCTGTGTCTGACATCGGCAATGTGTGATGGGACGGTGAGGAGGGAGATTCACTCTGTGTCTGACCCCGGGAACGTGTGATGGGACGGTTTGGATGCAGATTCACTCTGTTCCTGACGCCGGGAGTGTGTGATGGGACGGTGAGGAGGGAGATTTACTCTTTGTCTGACCCCGGGAGTTTGTGATGGAAAGGTGTGGATGCAGATTCACTCTATGTCTGACCCCTGGAATTTGTGATGGGATTGTGTGGAAGGAGATTCACTCAGTGTCTGACCCCGGGCTTTTGTGATGGGTTTGTGTGGAGGGAGATTCACTCTGTGTCTGACCCCGGGAGTTTGTGATGGACGGTGTGGATGGAGATTCACTCTATGTCACACCCCTGGAGTTTGTGATGGGATTGTGTGGAGGGAGTTTCAATCTGTGTCTGACATCGGCAATGTGTGATGGGACGGTTTGGATGGAGATTCACTCTGTGTCTGACCCCTGGCTTTTGTGATGGACGGTGTGGAGGGAGATTCACACTGTTTCTGACCCCGAGACAGTGTGATGGGACGGTTTTGATGGAGATTCACTCTGTGTTAGACCCCGGGAGTGTGTGATGGGACGGTGTGGAGGGAGATTCACTCTCTGTCTGACCGCGTGTTTTTGTGATGGTCCGGTGTGGATGGAGAATCACACTGTGTCTGACCCCGGGAACGTGTGATGGGACGGTTTGGATGGAGATTCACTCTGTGCCTGACGCCGGGAGTGTGTGATGGGATGGTGAGGAGGGAGATTTACTCTTTGACTGACCCCGAGAGTTTGTGATGGGAAGGTTTGGATGGGGATTCACTCTGTGTCTGACCGCGGGAAAGTGTTATGGGACGTTTTGGATGGAGATTCACTCTGTGTCTGACCCCGGGCTTTTGTGATGGGACGGTGTGGATGGAGATTCACTCTGAGTCTGACCCCGGGAAATTATGATGGGCCGGTGTATATGGAGATTCACCTTCTGTCTGACCCCGGGTTTTTGTGATGGTCCGGTGTGGATGGAGATTCACTCTGTGTCTGACCCCGGGAAAGTGCGATGGGACGGTGTGGATGGAGATTCACTCTGTGTCAGACCCCGGGAGTGTGTGATGGGACGGTGAGGAGGGAGATTCACTCTGTGTCTGACCCCGGGCTTTTGTGATGGGACGGTGAGGAGGCATATTCACTCTGTGTCTGACCCCGGGAGTCTGTGATTGGACGATGAGAAGGGAGCTTTACTCTTTGTCTGACCCCGGGAGTATGTGATGGAAAGGTGTGGATGCAGATTCACTCTATGTCTGACACCTGGAATTTGTGATAGGATGGTGTGGAAGGAGATTCACTCTGTGTCTGACCCCGGCAATGTGTGATGAGACGGTTTGGATGGAGGTTCACTCAGTGTCTGACCCCGAGGGGTTTAAGATGGGACGGTGTGGATGGAGATTCACTCTGTGTCTTACCCCGGAATGTGTGATGGGACAGTTTGGATGGAGATTCACTCTGTGACTGACCCGGGCTTTTGTGATGGGACGGTGAAGATGGAGATTCACTCTGTGTCTGACCACGGGAACGTGTGATGGGACGGTTTGGATGGAGGTTCACTCTGAGTCTGACCACAGGAGTGTGTGATGGGACGTTGCAGAGGGAGATTCGCTCTCTGTCAGACCCCGGGAACGTGTGATGGGACGGTTTGGATGGAGATTCAATCTCTATCTGACCCCGGGCTTTTCTGATGGGCCGGTGTGTATGGAGATTCACTTTGTGTCTGACCCCGGTCTATTGTGATGGGACGGTGTGGAGGGAGATTCACACTGTGTCTGACCCCGGGAGTTTGTGATGGGACGGTGAGGAGGGAGATTCACTCTGTGTCTGACCCCGGGAACGTGTGATGGGACGGTTTGGATGCAGATTCACTCTGTTCCTGACGCCGGGAGTGTGTGATGGGACGGTGAGGAGGGAGATTTACTCTTTGTCTGACCCCGGGAGTTTGTGATGGAAAGGTGTGGATGCAGATTCACTCTATGTCTGACCACTGGAATTTGTGATGGGATTGTGTGGAAGGAGATTCACTCAGTGTCTGACCCCGGGCTTTTGTGATGGGTTTGTGTGGAGGGAGATTCACTCTGTGTCTGACCCCGGGAGTTTGTGATGGACGGTGTGGATGGAGATTCACTCTATGTCTCACCCCTGGAGTTTGTGATGGGATGGTGTGGAGGGAGTTTCAATCTGTGTCTGACCTCGGCAATGTGTGATGGGACGGTTTGGATGGAGATTCACTCTGTGTCTGACCCCTTGCTTTTGTGATGGGACGGTGAGGAGGGAGATTCACTCTGTGTCTGACCCCGGGCTTTTGTGATGGGACGGTGAGGAGGCAGATTCACTCTGTGTCTGACCCCTGGAATTTGTGATAGGATGGTGTGGAAGGAGATTCACTCTGTGTCTGACCCCGGCAATGTGTGATGAGACGGTTTGGATGGAGATTCAATCTCTATCTGACCCCGGGCTTTTCTGATGGGACGGTGTGGAGGGAGATTCACTTTGTGTCTGACCCCGGTCTATTGTGATGGGACGGTGTGGAGGTAGATTCACATTGTGTCTGACCCCAGGAGATTGTGATGGGACGGTGTGATTGGAAATTCACTCTGTGTCTGACCCCGGGAGTGTGTGTTGGGACGGTGTGGAGCAAGATTCACTCTTTGTCTGACCCCGGGAGTTTGTGATGGAAAGGTGTGGATGCAGATTCACTCTATGTCTGACCCCTGGAATTTGTGATGGGATTGTGTGGAAGGAGATTCACTCTATGTCTCACCCCTGGAGTTTGTGATGGGATGGTGTGGAGGGAGTTTCAATCTGTGTCTGACATCGGCAATGTGTGATGGGACGGTGAGGAGGGAGATTCACTCTGTGTCTGACCCCGGGAACGTGTGATGGGACGGTTTGGATGCAGATTCACTCTGTTCCTGACGCCGGGAGTGTGTGATGGGACGGTGAGGAGGGAGATTTACTCTTTGTCTGACCCCGGGAGTTTGTGATGGAAAGGTGTGGATGCAGATTCACTCTATGTCTGACCCCTGGAATTTGTGATGGGATTGTGTGGAAGGAGATTCACTCAGTGTCTGACCCCGGGCTTTTGTGATGGGTTTGTGTGGAGGGAGATTCACTCTGTGTCTGACCCCGGGAGTTTGTGATGGACGGTGTGGATGGAGATTCACTCTATGTCACACCCCTGGAGTTTGTGATGGGATTGTGTGGAGGGAGTTTCAATCTGTGTCTGACATCGGCAATGTGTGATGGGACGGTTTGGATGGATATTCACTCTGTGTCTGACCCCTGGCTTTTGTGATGGACGGTGTGGAGGGAGATTCACACTGTTTCTGACCCCGAGACAGTGTGATGGGACGGTTTTGATGGAGATTCACTCTGTGTTAGACCCCGGGAGTGTGTGATGGGACGGTGTGGAGGGAGATTCACTCTCTGTCTGACCGCGTGTTTTTGTGATGGTCCGGTGTGGATGGAGAATCACACTGTGTCTGACCCCGGGAACGTGTGATGGGACGGTTTGGATGGAGATTCACTCTGTGCCTGACGCCGGGAGTGTGTGATGGGATGGTGAGGAGGGAGATTTACTCTTTGACTGACCCCGAGAGTTTGTGATGGGAAGGTTTGGATGGGGATTCACTCTGTGTCTGACCGCGGGAAAGTGTTATGGGACGTTTTGGATGGAGATTCACTCTGTGTCTGACCCCGGGCTTTTGTGATGGGACGGTGTGGATGGAGATTCACTCTGAGTCTGACCCCGGGAAATTATGATGGGCCGGTGTATATGGAGATTCACCTTCTGTCTGACCCCGGGTTTTTGTGATGGTCCGGTGTGGATGGAGATTCACTCTGTGTCTGACCCCGGGAAAGTGCGATGGGACGGTGTGGATGGAGATTCACTCTGTGTCAGACCCCGGGAGTGTGTGATGGGACGGTGAGGAGGGAGATTCACTCTGTGTCTGACCCCGGGCTTTTGTGATGGGACGGTGAGGAGGCATATTCACTCTGTGTCTGACCCCGGGAGTCTGTGATTGGACGATGAGAAGGGAGCTTTACTCTTTGTCTGACCCCGGGAGTATGTGATGGAAAGGTGTGGATGCAGATTCACTCTATGTCTGACACCTGGAATTTGTGATAGGATGGTGTGGAAGGAGATTCACTCTGTGTCTGACCCCGGCAATGTGTGATGAGACGGTTTGGATGGAGGTTCACTCAGTGTCTGACCCCGAGGGGTTTAAGATGGGACGGTGTGGATGGAGATTCACTCTGTGTCTTACCCCGGAATGTGTGATGGGACAGTTTGGATGGAGATTCACTCTGTGACTGACCCGGGCTTTTGTGATGGGACGGTGAAGATGGAGATTCACTCTGTGTCTGACCACGGGAACGTGTGATGGGACGGTTTGGATGGAGGTTCACTCTGAGTCTGACCACAGGAGTGTGTGATGGGACGTTGCAGAGGGAGATTCGCTCTCTGTCAGACCCCGGGAACGTGTGATGGGACGGTTTGGATGGAGATTCAATCTCTATCTGACCCCGGGCTTTTCTGATGGGCCGGTGTGTATGGAGATTCACTTTGTGTCTGACCCCGGTCTATTGTGATGGGACGGTGTGGAGGGAGATTCACACTGTGTCTGACCCCGGGAGTTTGTGATGGGACGGTGAGGAGGGAGATTCACTCTGTGTCTGACCCCGGGAACGTGTGATGGGACGGTTTGGATGCAGATTCACTCTGTTCCTGACGCCGGGAGTGTGTGATGGGACGGTGAGGAGGGAGATTTACTCTTTGTCTGACCCCGGGAGTTTGTGATGGAAAGGTGTGGATGCAGATTCACTCTATGTCTGACCACTGGAATTTGTGATGGGATTGTGTGGAAGGAGATTCACTCAGTGTCTGACCCCGGGCTTTTGTGATGGGTTTGTGTGGAGGGAGATTCACTCTGTGTCTGACCCCGGGAGTTTGTGATGGACGGTGTGGATGGAGATTCACTCTATGTCTCACCCCTGGAGTTTGTGATGGGATGGTGTGGAGGGAGTTTCAATCTGTGTCTGACCTCGGCAATGTGTGATGGGACGGTTTGGATGGAGATTCACTCTGTGTCTGACCCCTTGCTTTTGTGATGGGACGGTGAGGAGGGAGATTCACTCTGTGTCTGACCCCGGGCTTTTGTGATGGGACGGTGAGGAGGCAGATTCACTCTGTGTCTGACCCCTGGAATTTGTGATAGGATGGTGTGGAAGGAGATTCACTCTGTGTCTGACCCCGGCAATGTGTGATGAGACGGTTTGGATGGAGATTCAATCTCTATCTGACCCCGGGCTTTTCTGATGGGACGGTGTGGAGGGAGATTCACTTTGTGTCTGACCCCGGTCTATTGTGATGGGACGGTGTGGAGGTAGATTCACATTGTGTCTGACCCCAGGAGATTGTGATGGGACGGTGTGATTGGAAATTCACTCTGTGTCTGACCCCGGGAGTGTGTGTTGGGACGGTGTGGAGCAAGATTCACTCTGTGTCTGACCCCGGGAACGTGTGATGGGACGGTTTGGATGCAGATTCACTCTGTTCCTGACGCCGGGAGTGTGTGATGGGACGGGGAGGAGGGAGATTTACTCTTTGTCTGACCCCGGGAGTTTGTGATGGAAAGGTGTGGATGCAGATTCACTCTATGTCTGACCCCTGGAATTTGTGATGGGATGGTGTGGAAGGAGATTCACTCAGTGTCTGACCCCGGGAGTCTGTGATGGGACGGTGAGGAGGGAGCTTTACTCTTTGTCTGACCGAGGGAGTATGTGATGGAAAAGTGTGGATGCAGATTCACTCTATGTCTGACCCCTGGAATTTGTGATGGGATGGGGCGGAAGGAGATTCATCTGTGTATGACCCCGGCAATGTGTGATGGGACGGTTTGGATGGAGGTTCACTCAGTGTCTGACCCCAGGTTTTTGTGATGGGCCGGTGTGGATGGAGATTCACTCTGTGTCTGACGCCGGGAAAGTGTGATGGGAAGGTTTGGATGGAGATTCACACTGTGTCTGACCCCGGGCTTTTGTGATGGGACGGTGAGTAGGGAGATTCACTTTGTGTCTGACCCCATGAGTTCGTGATGGGCCGGTGTGGATGGAGATTCAATCTGTGTCTGACCCCGGGAGTGTGTGATGTGACGGTGAGGAGGGAGATTCACTCTGTGACTGACCACGGGAATGTATGATGGGCCGTTGTGTATGGAGATTCACTCTGTGTCAGACCCCGGAAGTTTGTGATGGGACGGTGTGGATGGAGATTCACTCTGTGTCTGACCCCGGGAGTGTGTGATGGGACCGTGAGGAGGGAGATTTACTACTTGTCTGACCCCGGGAGTTTGTGATGGAAAGGTGTTGATGCAGTTTCACTCTAAGTCTGATCCCTGGAATTTGTGATGGGATGGTGTGGAAGGAGATTCACTCTGTGTCTGACCCCTGGCAATGTGTGATGGGACGGTTTGGATGCAGGTTCACTGAGTGTTTGACTCCGGGCTTTTGTGATGGGACCGTTTGGTTGGAGATTCACTCTGTGTCAGACCCCGGGAAATTATGATGGGACGGTTTTGATGGAGATTCACTCTGTGTCTGACCCCGGGAGTGTGTGATGGGACGGTGTGGAGGGAGATTCACTCTCTGTCTGACCCCGGGAACGTCTGATGGGACGGTGTGGAGGGAGAGTCACTCTCTGTCTGACCGCGTGTTTTTGTGATGGTCCGGTTTGGATGGAGATTCACTCTGTGCCTGACGCCGGGAGTGTGTGATGGGATGGTGAGGAGGGAGATTTACTCTTTGACTGACCCCGGGAGTTTGTGATGGGACGGTTTGGATGGGGATTCACTCTGTGTCTGACCGCGGGAAAGTGTTATGGGACGTTTTGGATGGAGATTCACTCTGTGTCTGACCCCGGGCTTTTGTGATGGGACGGTGTGGATGGAGATTCACTCTGAGTCTGACCCCGGGAAATTATGATGGGCCGGTGTGTATGGAGATTCACCTTCTGTCTGACCCCGGGTTTTTGTGATGGTCCGGTGTGGATGGAGATTCACTCTGTGTCTGACCCCGGGAAAGTGCGATGGGACGGTGTGGATGGAGATTCACTCTGTGTCAGACCCCGGGAGTGTGTGATGGGACGGTGAGGAGGGAGATTCACTCTGTGTCTGACCCCGGGCTTTTGTGATGGGACGGTGAGGAGGGAGATTCACTCTGTGTCTGACCCCGGGAGTGTGTGATGGGACGGTGAGGAGGGAGATTCACTCTGTGTCTGAACCAGCGAACGTGTGATGGAAAGGTGTGTAAGCAGATTCACTCTATGTCTGACCCCTGGAATTTGTGATAGGATGGTGTGGAAGGAGATTCACTCTATGTCTGACCCCGGGCTTTTGTGATGGGACGGTATGGATGGAGATTCACTCTGTGCCTGACCCCGGGAATGTATGATGGGCCGTTGTGTATGGAGATTCACTTTGTGTCTGACCCCGGTCTTTTGTGATGGGACGGTGTGGAGGGAGATTCACTCTGTGTCAGACACGGAAGTTTGTGATGGGACGGTGTGGATGGAGATTCACTCTGAGTCTGACCCCGGGAGTGTGTGATGGGACCGTGAGGAGGGTGATTTACTACTTGTCTGACCCCGGGAGTTTGTGATGGAAAGGTGTGGATGCAGTTTCACTCTATGTCTGATCCCTGGAATTTGTGATGGCATGGTGTGGAAGGAGATTCACTCTGTGTCTGACCCCGGGCAATGTGTGATGGGACGGTTTGGATGCAGGTTCACTGAGTGTTTGACTCCGGGCTTTTGTGATGGGACGGTGTGGAGGGAGATTCACTCTTTGTCTGACCCCGGGAGTGTGTGATGGGACGGTGTGGAGGGAGATTTACTCTGTGTCAGACACCGGAAGTTTGTGATGGGACGGTGTGGATGGAGATTCACTCTGTGTCTGACCCCGGGAAAGTGTGATGGGACGGTTTGGATGGAGATTCACTCTGTGGCTGACCCCGGGCTTTTGTGATGGGACGGTGAAGAAGGAGATTCACTCTGTGTCTGACCCCGGGACCCTGTGATGGGACAGTGAGGAGGGAGATTCACTCTCTGTCTGACCCCGGGAGCGTGTGATGGGACGGTTGGATGGAGATTCTCTCTGTTTCTGACACCTGGAGTTTGTGATGGAAAGGTGTGGATGCAGTTTCACTCTATGTCTGATCCCTGGAATTTTTGATGGGATGGTGTGGAAGGAGATTCACTCTGTGTCTGACCCCGGGCAATGTGTGATGGGACGGTTTGGATGCAGGTTCACTGAGTGTTTGACTCCGGGCTTTTGTGATGGGATTGTGTGGATGGAGATTCACTCTGTGTCTGACCCCGGGAAAGCGTGATGGGACCGTTTGGATGGAGATTCACTCTGTGTCAGACCCCGGGAAATTATGATGGGACTGTTTGCATGGAGATTCACTCTGTGTCTGACCCCGGGACAGTGTGATGGGACGGTTTTGATGGAGATTCACTCTGTGTCAGACCCCGGGACTGTGTGATGGGACGGTGTGGAGGGAGATTCACACTGTTTCTGAACCCGAGACAGTGTGATGGGACGGTTTTGATGGAGATTCACTCTGTGTCAGACCCCGGGAGTGTGTGATGGGACGGTGTGGAGGGAGATTCACTCTCTGTCTGACCGCGGGTTTTTGTGATGGTCCGGTGTGGATGGAGAATCACTCTGTGTCTGACCCCGGGAGTTTGTGATGGGACGGTGTGGATGGAGAATCACTCTGTGTCTGACCCCGGGTTTTGGTGATGGGACGGTTTGGATGGAGATTCATTCTGTGTTAGACCCCGGGAGTGTGTGATGGGACGGTGTGGATGGAGAATCACTCTGTGTCTGACCCCGGGTTTTTGTGAAGTGACGGTTTGGATGGAGATTCATTCTGTGTTAGACCCCGGGAGTGTGTGATGGGACAGTGAGGAGGGAGATTCACTCTGTGTCAGACCCAGGAAGTTTGTGATGGGACGGTGTGGATGGAGATTCACTCTGTGTCTGACCCGGGGAGTGTGTGATGGGACGGTGAGGAGGGAGATTCACTCTGTGTCTGACCCCGGGAAAGTGTGATGGGACAGTTTGGATGCAGATTCACTCTTTGTCTGGCCTCGGGAGTTTGTGATGGGACGGTGTGGATGGAGACTCACTCTCTGTCTGACACCTTGAGTTTGTGATGGGACGGAATGGATGGAGACTCACACTGTGTCTGACCCCGGGTTTTTGTGATGGGACGGTTTTGATGGAGATTCATTCTGTGTTAGACCCCGGGAGTTTGTGATGGGACGGTGTGGATGGAGATTCACTCTGTGTCTGACCCGGGGAGTGTGTGATGGGACGGTGAGGAGGGAGATTCACTCTGTGTCTGACCCCGTGAGTTTATGATGGGCCGGTGTGTATGGAAATTCACTCTGTGTCTGACCCCGGGAGTGTGTGTTGGGACGGTGAGGAGGGAGATTTACTCTTTCTCTGACCCCGGGAGTTTGTGATGGAAAGGTGTGGATGGAGATTCACTCTATGTCTGACCCCTGGAATTTGTGATGGGATGGTGTGGAAGGAGATTCACTCAGTGTCTGACCCCGGGCTTTTATGATGGGATTGTTTGGAGGGAGATTCACTCTGCGTCTGACCCCGGGCTTTTGTGATGGGACGCTCTGGATGGAGATTCACTCTGTGTCTGACCCCGGGAGTGTGTGATGGGACGGTATGGATGGAGATTCACTCTGTGTCTGACGCCGGGAAATTGTGATGGGACGGTTTGGATGGAGATTCACTCTGTGTCTGACCTCGGGCTTTTGTGATGGGACGGTGAGTAGGGAGATTCACTCTGTGTCAGACCCCGGAAGTTTGTGATGGGACGGTGTGGATGGAGATTCACTCTGTGTCTGACCCGGGGAGTGTGTGATGGGACGGTGAGGAGGGAGATTCACTCTGTGTCTGACCCCGGGAAAGTGTCATGGGACGGTTTGGATGCAGATTCACTCTTTGTCTGGCCCCGGGAGTTTGTGCTGGGACGGTGTGGATGGAGATTCACTCTGTGTCTGACCCCGGGCTTTTGTGATGGGACGGTGAGTAGGGAGATTCACACTGTGTCTGACCCCGGGAAAGTGTCATGGGACGGTTTGGATGCAGATTCACTCTTTGTCTGACCCCGGGAGTGTGTGATGGGACGGTGAGGAGGGAGATTCACTCTGTGTCTGAACCAGCGAACGTGTGATGGAAAGGTGTGTAAGCAGATTCACTCTATGTCTGACCCCTGGAATTTGTGATAGGACGGTGTGGAAGGAGATTCACTCTATGTCTGACCCCGGGCTTTTGTGATGGGACGGTATGGATGGAGATTCACTCTGTGTCTGACCCCGGGAGTTTGTGATGGGACGGTGTGGATGGAGATTCACTCTGTGTCTGACCCCGGGCTTTTGTGATGGGACGCTCTGGATGGAGATTCACTCTGTGCCTGACCCCGGGAATGTATGATGGGCCGTTGTGTATGGAGATTCACTTTGCGTCTGACCCCGGGCTTTTGTGATGGGACGCTCTGGATGGAGATTTACTCTGTGTCTGACCCCGGGAAAGTATGATGGGCCGGTGTGTATGGAGATTCACTTTGTGTCTGACCCAGGGTTTCTGTGATGGGCCGGTGTGGATGGAGATTCACTCTGTGTCTGACCCCGGGAGTGTGTGATGGGACGGTGTGGATGGAGATTCACTCTGTGTCTGACGCCGGGAAAGTGTGATGGGACGGTTTGGATGGTGATTCACTCTGTGTCTGACCTCGGCCTTTTGTGATGGGACGGTGAGTAGGGAGATTCACTCTGTATCTGACCCCGTGAGTTCGTGATGGGCCGGTGTGGATGGAGTTTCCCTCTGTGTCTGACCCCGGGAGTGTGTGATGGGACGGTGTGTTTGGAAATTCACTCTGTGTCTGACCCCGGAAGTGTGTGATGGGTCGGTGAGGAGGGAGATTCACTCTGTGTCTGAGCCGGGGAGTGTGTGATGCGACGGTGAGGAGGGAGATTCACTCTGTGTCTGACCCCGGGAGTGTGTGATGGGACGGTGTGGATGGAGATTCACTCTGTGTCTGACGCCGGGAAAGTGTGATGGGACGGTTTGGATGGTGATTCACTCTGTGTCTGACCTCGGGCTTTTGTGATGGGACGGTGAGTAGGGAGATTCACTCTGTGTCTGACCCCGTGAGTTCGTGATGGGCCGGTGTGGATGGAGTTTCCCTCTGTGTCTGACCCCTGGAGTGTGTGATGGGACGGTGTGTTTGGAAATTCACTCTGTGTCTGACCCCGGGAGTGTGTGATGGGTCGGTGAGGAGGGAGATTCACTCTGTGTCTGAGCCGGGGAGTGTGTGATGCGACGGTGAGGAGGGAGATTCACTCTGTGTCTGACCCCGGGAAAGTGTGTTGGGACGATTTGGATGGAGATTCACTCTGTGCCTGACCCCGGGAGTTTGTGATGGGACGGTGTGGATGGAGATTCACTCTGTGTCTGACCCCGGGCTTTTGTGATGGGACGGTGTGGATGGAGATTCACTCTGAGTCTGACCCCGGGAAATTATGATGGGCCGGTGTGTATGGAGATTCACCTTCTGTCTGACCCCGGGTTTTTGTGATGGTCCGGTGTGGATGGAGATTCACTCTGTGTCTGACCCCGGGAAAGTGCGATGGGACGGTGTGGATGGAGATTCACTCTGTGTCAGACCCCGGGAGTGTGTGATGGGACGGTGAGGAGGGAGATTCACTCTGTGTCTGACCCCGGGCTTTTGTGATGGGACGGTGAGGAGGCATATTCACTCTGTGTCTGACCCCGGGCATTTGTGATGGGACGGTGAGGAGGGAGATTCAATATCTGTCTGACCCCGGTTTTTGTGATGGGACGGTGTGGAGGGAGATTCACTTTGTGTCTGACCCCGGGTTTTTGTGATGGGCCGGTGTGGATGGAGATTCACTCTGGGTCTGACCCCGGGAGTGTGTGATGGGACGGTGATGAGGGAGATTCACTCTGTGTCTGACCCAGGGAACGTGTGATGGGACGGTTTGGATGCAGATTCACTCTGTGTCTGACCCCGGGTGTCTGTGATTGGACGATGAGAAGGGAGCTTTTCTCTTTGTCTGACCCCGGGAGTATGTGATGGAAAGGTGTGGATGCAGATTCACTCTATGTCTGACCCCTAGAATTTGTGATAGGATGGTGTGGAAGGAGATTCACTCTGTGTCTGACCCCGGCAATGTGTGATGAGACGGTTTGGATGGAGGTTCACTCAGTGTCTGACCCCGAGGGGTTTAAGATGGGACGGTGTGGATGGAGATTCACTCTGTGTCTTACCCCGGAATGTGTGATGGGACAGTTTGGATGGAGATTCACTCTGTGACTGACCCGGGCTTTTGTGATGGGACGGTGAAGATGGAGATCCACTCTGTGTCTGACCACGGGAACGTGTGGTGGGACGGTTTGGATGGAAGTTCACTCTGAGTCTG
The DNA here is from genome assembly GCF_048418815.1 of Hemitrygon akajei. Taxonomy (NCBI): domain Eukaryota; kingdom Metazoa; phylum Chordata; class Chondrichthyes; order Myliobatiformes; family Dasyatidae; genus Hemitrygon; species Hemitrygon akajei. The sequence goes on from NW_027332052.1 coordinate 304,935, forward strand.
ACCACAGGAGTGTGTGATGGGACGTTGCAGAGGGAGATTCACTCTGTGTCAGACCCCGGGAACGTGTGATGGGACGGTTTGGATGGAGATTCAATCTCTATCTGACCCCGGGCTTTTCTGATGGGCCGGTGTGTATGGAGATTCACTTTGTGTCTGACCCCGGTCTATTGTGATGGGACGGTGTGGAGGGAGATTCACACTGTGTCTGACCCCGGGAGTTTGTGATGGGACGGTGAGGAGGGAGATTCACTCTGTGTCTGACCCCGGGAACGTGTGATGGGACGGTTTGGATGCAGATTCACTCTGTTCCTGACGCCGGGAGTGTGTGATGGGACGGTGAGGAGGGAGATTTACTCTTTGTCTGACCCCGGGAGTTTGTGATGGAAAGGTGTGGATGCAGATTCACTCTATGTCTGACCCCTGGAATTTGTGATGGGATTGTGTGGAAGGAGATTCACTCAGTGTCTGACCCCGGGCTTTTGTGATGGGTTTGTGTGGAGGGAGATTCACTCTGTGTCTGACCCCGGGAGTTTGTGATGGACGGTGTGGATGGAGATTCACTCTATGTCTCACCCCTGGAGTTTGTGATGGGATGGTGAGGAGGGAGATTCACTCTGTGTCTGACCCCTGGCTTTTGTGATGGGACGGTGAGGAGGGAGATTCACTCTGTGTATGACCCCTGGCTTTTGTGATGGGACGGTGAGGAGGCAGATTCACTCTGTGTCTGACCCCTGGAATTTGTGATAGGATGGTGTGGAAGGAGATTCACTCTGTGTCTGACCCCGGCAATGTGTGATGAGACGGTTTGGATGGAGGTTCACTCAGTGTCTGACCCCGAGGGGTTTAAGATGGGACGGTGTGGATGGAGATTCACTCAGTGTCTCACCCCGGGAATGTGTGATGGGACAGTTTGGATGGAGATTCACTCTGTGACTGACCCTGGCTTTTGTGATGGGATGGTGAAGAGGGAGATTCACTCTGTGTCTGACCCCGGGAACGTGTGATGGGACGGTTTGGATGGAGGTTCACTCTGAGTCTGACCCCAGGAGTGTGTGATGGGACGGTGAAGAGGGAGATTCACTCTGTGTCAGACCCCGGGAACGTGTGATGGGACGGTTTGGATGGAGATTCAATCTCTATCTGACCCCGGGCTTTTCTGATGGGACGGTGTGGAGGGAGATTCACTTTGTGTCTGACCCCGGTCTATTGTGATGGGACGGTGTGGAGGTAGATTCACATTGTGTCTGACCCCAGGAGATTGTGATGGGACGGTGTGATTGGAAATTCACTCTGTGTCTGACCCCGGGAGTGTGTGTTGGGACGGTGTGGAGCAAGATTCACTCTGTGTCTGACCCCGGGAACGTGTGATGGGACGGTTTGGATGCAGATTCACTCTGTTCCTGACGCCGGGAGTGTGTGATGGGACGGTGAGGAAGGAGATTTACTCTTTGTCTGACCCCGGGAGTTTGTGATGGAAAGGTGTGGATGCAGATTCACTCTATGTCTGACCCCTGGAATTTGTGATGGGATGGTGTGGAAGGAGATTCACTCAGTGTCTGACCCCGGGAGTCTGTGATGGGACGGTGAGGAGGGATCTTTACTCTTTGTCTGACCGAGGGAGTATGTGATGGAAAAGTGTGGATGCAGATTCACTCTATGTCTGACCCCTGGAATTTGTGATGGGATGGGGCGGAAGGAGATTCATCTGTGTATGACCCCGGCAATGTGTGATGGGACGGTTTGGATGGAGGTTCACTCAGTGTCTGACCCCAGGTTTTTGTGATGGGCCGGTGTGGATGGAGATTCACTCTGTGTCTGACGCCGGGAAAGTGTGATGGGAAGGTTTGGATGGAGATTCACACTGTGTCTGACCCCGGGCTTTTGTGATGGTACGGTGAGTAGGGAGATTCACTTTGTGTCTGACCCCATGAGTTCGTGATGGGCCGGTGCGGATGGAGATTCAATCTGTGTCTGACCCCGGGAGTGTGTGATGGGACGGTGAGGAGGGAGATTCACTCTGTGACTGACCACGGGAATGTATGATGGGCCGTTGTGTATGGAGATTCACTTTCTGTCTGACCCCGGTCTTTTGTGATGGGACGGTGTGCAGGGAGATTCACTCTGTGTCAGACCCCGGAAGTTTGTGATGGGACGGTGTGGATGGAGATTCACTCTGTGTCTGACCCCGGGAGTGTGTGATGGGACCGTGAGGAGGGAGATTTACTACTTGTCTGACCCCGGCAGTTTGTGATGGAAAGGTGTGGATGCAGTTTCACTCTAAGTCTGATCCCTGGAATTTGTGATGGGATGGTGTGGAAGGAGATTCACTCTGTGTCTGACCCCTGGCAATGTGTGATGGGACGGTTTGGATGCAGGTTCACTGAGTGTTTGACTCCGGGCTTTTGTGATGGGACCGTTTGGTTGGAGATTCACTCTGTGTCAGACCCCGGGAAATTATGATGGGACGGTTTTGATGGAGATTCACTCTGTGTCTGACCCCGGGAGTGTGTGATGGGACGGTGTGGAGGGAGATTCACTCTCTGTCTGACCCCGGGAACGTGTGATGGGACGGTGTGGAGGGAGATTCACTCTCTGTCTGACCGCGTGTTTTTGTGATGGGACGCTCTGGATGGAGATTCACTCTTTGCCTGACCCCGGGAATGTATGATGGGCCGTTGTGTATGGAGATTCACTTTGCGTCTGACCCCGGGCTTTTGTGATGGGACGCTCTGGATGGAGATTCACTCTGTGTCTGACCCCGGGAAAGTATGATGGGCCGGTGTGTATGGAGATTCACTTTGTGTCTGACCCAGGGTTTCTGTGATGGGCCGGTGTGGATGGAGATTCACTCTGTGTCTGACCCCGGGAGTGTGTGATGGGACGGTGTGGATGGAGATTCACTCTGTGTCTGACGCCGGGAAAGTGTGATGGGACGGTTTGGATGGTGATTCACTCTGTGTCTGACCTCGGGCTTTTGTGATGGGACGGTGAGTAGGGAGATTCACTCTGTATCTGACCCCGTGAGTTCGTGATGGGCCGGTGTGGATGGAGTTTCCCTCTGTGTCTGACCCCGGGAGTGTGTGATGGGACGGTGTGTTTGGAAATTCACTCTGTGTCTGACCCCGGGAGTGTGTGATGGGTCGGTGAGGAGGGAGATTCACTCTGTGTCTGAGCCGGGGAGTGTGTGATGCGACGGTGAGGAGGGAGATTCACTCTGTGTCTGACCCCGGGAGTGTGTGATGGGACGGTGTGGATGGAGATTCACTCTGTGTCTGACGCCGGGAAAGTGTGATGGGACGGTTTGGATGGTGATTCACTCTGTGTCTGACCTCGGGCTTTTGTGATGGGACGGTGAGTAGGGAGATTCACTCTGTGTCTGACCCCGTGAGTTCGTGATGGGCCGGTGTGGATGGAGTTTCCCTCTGTGTCTGACCCCTGGAGTGTGTGATGGGACGGTGTGTTTGGAAATTCACTCTGTGTCTGACCCCGGGAGTGTGTGATGGGTCGGTGAGGAGGGAGATTCACTCTGTGTCTGAGCCGGGGAGTGTGTGATGCGACGGTGAGGAGGGAGATTCACTCTGTGTCTGACCCCGGGAAAGTGTGTTGGGACGATTTGGATGGAGATTCACTCTGTGCCTGACCCCGGGAGTTTGTGATGGGACGGTGTGGATGGAGATTCACTCTGTGTCTGACCCCGGGCTTTTGTGATGGGACGGTGTGGATGGAGATTCACTCTGAGTCTGACCCCGGGAAATTATGATGGGCCGGTGTGTATGGAGATTCACCTTCTGTCTGACCCCGGGTTTTTGTGATGGTCCGGTGTGGATGGAGATTCACTCTGTGTCTGACCCCGGGAAAGTGCGATGGGACGGTGTGGATGGAGATTCACTCTGTGTCAGACCCCGGGAGTGTGTGATGGGACGGTGAGGAGGGAGATTCACTCTGTGTCTGACCCCGGGCTTTTGTGATGGGACGGTGAGGAGGCATATTCACTCTGTGTCTGACCCCGGGCATTTGTGATGGGACGGTGAGGAGGGAGATTCAATATCTGTCTGACCCCGGCTTTTGTGATGGGACGGTGTGGAGGGAGATTCACTTTGTGTCTGACCCCGGGTTTTTGTGATGGGCCGGTGTGGATGGAGATTCACTCTGGGTCTGACCCCGGGAGTGTGTGATGGGACGGTGATGAGGGAGATTCACTCTGTGTCTGACCCAGGGAACGTGTGATGGGACGGTTTGGATGCAGATTCACTCTGTGTCTGACCCCGGGAGTCTGTGATTGGACGATGAGAAGGGAGCTTTACTCTTTGTCTGACCCCGGGAGTATGTGATGGAAAGGTGTGGATGCAGATTCACTCTATGTCTGACCCCTGGAATTTGTGATAGGATGGTGTGGAAGGAGATTAAATCTGTGTCTGACCCCGGCAATGTGTGATGAGACGGTTTGGATGGAGGTTCACTCAGTGTCTGACCCCGAGGGGTTTAAGATGGGACGGTGTGGATGGAGATTCACTCTGTGTCTTACCCCGGAATGTGTGATGGGACAGTTTGGATGGAGATTCACTCTGTGACTGACCCGGGCTTTTGTGATGGGACGGTGAAGATGGAGATTCACTCTGTGTCTGACCACGGGAACGTGTGATGGGACGGTTTGGATGGAGGTTCACTCTGAGTCTGACCACAGGAGTGTGTGATGGGACGTTGCAGAGGGAGATTCACTCTGTGTCAGACCCCGGGAACGTGTGATGGGACGGTTTGGATGGAGATTCAATCTCTATCTGACCCCGGGCTTTTCTGATGGGCCGGTGTGTATGGAGATTCACTCTATGTCTGACCCCTGGAATTTGTGATGGGATTGTGTGGAAGGAGATTCACTCAGTGTCTGACCCCGGGCTTTTGTGATGGGTTTGTGTGGAGGGAGATTCACTCTGTGTCTGACCCCGGGAGTTTGTGATGGACGGTGTGGATGGAGATTCACTCTATGTCTCACCCCTGTAGTTTGTGATGGGATGGTGTGGAGGGAGTTTCAATCTGTGTCTGACATAGGCAATGTGTGATGGGACGGTTTGGATGGAGATTCACTCTGTGTCTGACCCCTGGCTTTTGTGATGGGACGGTGAGGAGGGAGCTTCACTCTGTGTATGACCCCGGGCTTTTGTGATGGGACGGTGAGGAGGCAGATTCACTCTGTGTCTGACCCCTGGAATTTGTGATAGGATGGTGTGGAAGGAGATTCACTCTGTGTCTGACCCCGGCAATGTGTGATGAGACGGTTTGGATGGAGGTTCACTCAGTGTCTGACCCCGAGGGGTTTAAGATGGGACGGTGTGGATGGAGATTCACTCAGTGTCTCACCCCGGGAATGTGTGATGGGACAGTTTGGATGGAGATTCACTCTGTGACTGACCCTGGCTTTTGTGATGGGATGGTGAAGAGGGAGATTCACTCTGTGTCTGACCCCGGGAACGTGTGATGGGACGGTTTGGATGGAGGTTCACTCTGAGTCTGACCCCAGGAGTGTGTGATGGGACGGTGAAGAGGGAGATTCACTCTGTGTCAGACCCCGGGAACGTGTGATGGGACGGTTTGGATGGAGATTCAATCTCTATCTGACCCCGGGCTTTTCTGATGGGACGGTGTGGAGGGAGATTCACTTTGTGTCTGACCCCGGTCTATTGTGATGGGACGGTGTGGAGGTAGATTCACATTGTGTCTGACCCCAGGAGATTGTGATGGGACGGTGTGATTGGAAATTCACTCTGTGTCTGACCCCGGGAGTGTGTGTTGGGACGGTGTGGAGCAAGATTCACTCTGTGTCTGACCCCGGGAACGTGTGATGGGACGGTTTGGATGCAGATTCACTCTTTTCCTGACGCCGGGAGTGTGTGATGGGACGGTGAGGAAGGAGATTTACTCTTTGTCTGACCCCGGGAGTTTGTGATGGAAAGGTGTGTATGCAGATTCACTCTATGTCTGACCCCTGGAATTTGTGATGGGATGGTGTGGAAGGAGATTCACTCAGTGTCTGACCCCGGGAGTCTGTGATGGGACGGTGAGGAGGGATCTTTACTCTTTGTCTGACCGAGGGAGTATGTGATGGAAAAGTGTGGATGCAGATTCACTCTATGTCTGACCCCTGGAATTTGTGATGGGATGGGGCGGAAGGAGATTCATCTGTGTATGACCCCGGCAATGTGTGATGGGACGGTTTGGATGGAGGTTCACTCAGTGTCTGACCCCAGGTTTTTGTGATGGGCCGGTGTGGATGGAGATTCACTCTGTGTCTGACGCCGGGAAAGTGTGATGGGAAGGTTTGGATGGAGATTCACACTGTGTCTGACCCCGGGCTTTTGTGATGGGACGGTGAGTAGGGAGATTCACTTTGTGTCTGACCCCATGAGTTCGTGATGGGCCGGTGCGGATGGAGATTCAATCTGTGTCTGACCCCGGGAGTGTGTGATGGGACGGTGAGGAGGGAGATTCACTCTGTGACTGACCACGGGAATGTATGATGGGCCGTTGTGTATGGAGATTCACTTTCTGTCTGACCCCGGTCTTTTGTGATGGGACGGTGTGCAGGGAGATTCACTCTGTGTCAGACCCCGGAAGTTTGTGATGGGACGGTGTGGATGGAGATTCACTCTGTGTCTGACCCCGGGAGTGTGTGATGGGACCGTGAGGAGGGAGATTTACTACTTGTCTGACCCCGGGAGTTTGTGATGGAAAGGTGTGGATGCAGTTTCACTCTAAGTCTGATCCCTGGAATTTGTGATGGGATGGTGTGGAAGGAGATTCACTCTGTGTCTGACCCCTGGCAATGTGTGATGGGACGGTTTGGATGCAGGTTCACTGAGTGTTTGACTCCGGGCTTTTGTGATGGGACCGTTTGGTTGGAGATTCACTCTGTGTCAGACCCCGGGAAATTATGATGGGACGGTTTTGATGGAGATTCACTCTGTGTCTGACCCCGGGAGTGTGTGATGGGACGGTGTGGAGGGAGATTCACTCTCTGTCTGACCCCGGGAACGTGTGATGGGACGGTGTGGAGGGAGATTCACTCTCTGTCTGACCGCGTGTTTTTGTGATGGGACGCTCTGGATGGAGATTCACTCTGTGCCTGACCCCGGGAATGTATGATGGGCCGTTGTGTATGGAGATTCACTTTGCGTCTGACCCCGGGCTTTTGTGATGGGACGCTCTGGATGGAGATTCACTCTGTGTCTGACCCCGGGAAAGTATGATGGGCCGGTGTGTATGGAGATTCACTTTGTGTCTGACCCGGGGTTTCTGTGATGGGCCGGTGTGGATGGAGATTCACTCTGTGTCTGACCCCGGGAGTGTGTGATGGGACGGTGTGGATGGAGATTCACTCTGTGTCTGACGCCGGGAAAGTGTGATGGGACGGTTTGGATGGTGATTCACTCTGTGTCTGACCTCGGGCTTTTGTGATGGGACGGTGAGTAGGGAGATTCACTCTGTGTCTGACCCCGTGAGTTCGTGATGGGCCGGTGTGGATGGAGTTTCCCTCTGTGTCTGACCCCTGGAGTGTGTGATGGGACGGTGTGTTTGGAAATTCACTCTGTGTCTGACCCCGGGAGTGTGTGATGGGTCGGTGAGGAGGGAGATTCACTCTGTGTCTGAGCCGGGGAGTGTGTGATGCGACGGTGAGGAGGGAGATTCACTCTGTGTCTGACCCCGGGCTTTTGTGATGGGACGATTTGGATGGAGATTCACTCTGAGTCTGACCCCGGGAAATTATGATGGGCCGGTGTGTATGGAGATTCACCTTCTGTCTGACCCCGGGTTTTTGTGATGGTCCGGTGTGGATGGAGATTCACTCTGTGTCTGACCCCGGGAAAGTGCGATGGGACGGTGTGGATGGAGATTCACTCTGTGTCAGACCCCGGGAGTGTGTGATGGGACGGTGAGGAGGGAGATTCACTCTGTGTCTGACCCCGGGCTTTTGTGATGGGACGGTGAGGAGGCATATTCACTCTGTGTCTGACCCCGGGCATTTGTGATGGGACGGTGAGGAGGGAGATTCAATATCTGTCTGACCCCGGCTTTTGTGATGGGACGGTGTGGAGGGAGATTCACTTTGTGTCTGACCCCGGGTTTTTGTGATGGGCCGGTGTGGATGGAGATTCACTCTGGGTCTGACCCCGGGAGTGTGTGATGGGACGGTGATGAGGGAGATTCACTCTGTGTCTGACCCAGGGAACGTGTGATGGGACGGTTTGGATGCAGATTCACTCTGTGTCTGACCCCGGGAGTCTGTGATTGGACGATGAGAAGGGAGCTTTACTCTTTGTCTGACCCCGGGAGTATGTGATGGAAAGGTGTGGATGCAGATTCACTCTATGTCTGACCCCTGGAATTTGTGATACGATGGTGTGGAAGGAGATTCACTCTGTGTCTGACCCCGGCAATGTGTGATGAGACGGTTTGGATGGAGGTTCACTCAGTGTCTGACCCCGAGGGGTTTAAGATGGGACGGTGTGGATGGAGATTCACTCTGTGTCTTACCCCGGAATGTGTGATGGGACAGTTTGGATGGAGATTCACTCTGTGACTGACCCGGGCTTTTGTGATGGGACGGTGAAGATGGAGATTCACTCTGTGTCTGACCACGGGAACGTGTGATGGGACGGTTTGGATGGAGGTTCACTCTGAGTCTGACCACAGGAGTGTGTGATGGGACGTTGCAGAGGGAGATTCACTCTGTGTCAGACCCCGGGAACGTGTGATGGGACGGTTTGGATGGAGATTCAATCTCTATCTGACCCCGGGCTTTTCTGATGGGCCGGTGTGTATGGAGATTCACTTTGTGTCTGACCCCGGTCTATTGTGATGGGACGGTGTGGAGGGAGATTCACACTGTGTCTGACCCCGGGAGTTTGTGGTGGGACGCTGAGGAGGGAGATTCACTCTGTGTCTGACCCCGGGAACGTGTGATGGGACGGTTTGGATGCAGATTCACTCTGTTCCTGACGCCGGGAGTGTGTGATGGGACGGTGAGGAGGGAGATTTACTCTTTGTCTGACCCCGGGAGTTTGTGATGGAAAGGTGTGGATGCAGATTCACTCTATGTCTGACCCCTGGAATTTGTGATGGGATGGTGTGGAAGGAGATTCACTCAGTGTCTGACCCCGGGCTTTTGTGATGGGTTTGTGTGGAGGGAGATTCACTCTGTGTCTGACCCCGGGAGTTTGTGATGGACGGTGTGGATGGAGATTCACTCTATGTCTCACCCCTGGAGTTTGTGATGGGATGGTGTGGAGGGAGTTTCAATCTGTGTCTGACATCGGCAATGTGTGTTGGGACGGTTTGGATGGAGATTCACTCTGTGTCTGACCCCTGGCTTTTGTGATGGGACGGTGAGGAGGGAGATTCACTCTGTGTCTGACCCCGGGCTTTTGTGATGGGACGGTGAGGAGGCAGATTCACTCTGTGTCTGACCCCTGGAATTTGTAATAGGATGGTGTGGAAGGAGATTCACTCTGTGTCTGACCCCGGCAATGTGTGATGAGACGGTTTGGATGGAGGTTCACTCAGTGTCTGACCCCGAGGGGTTTAAGATGGGACGGTGTGGATGGAGATTCACTCTGTGTCTCACCCCGGGAATGTGTGATGGGACAGTTTGGATGGAGATTCACTCTGTGACTGACCCTGGCTTTTGTGATGGGATGGTGAAGAGGGAGATTCACTCTGTGTCTGACCCCGGGAATGTGTGATGGGACAGTTTGGATGGAGATTCACTCTGTGACTGACCCTGGCTTTTGTGATGGGATGGTGAAGAGGGAGATTCACTCTGTGTCTGACCCCGGGAATGTGTGATGGGACGGTTTGGATGGAGATTCAATCTCTATCTGACCCCGGGCTTTTCTGATGGGACGGTGTGGAGGGAGATTCACTTTGTGTCTGACCCCGGTCTATTGTGATGGGACGGTGTGGAGGTAGATTCACATTGTGTCTGACCCCAGGAGATTGTGATGGGACGGTGTGATTGGAAATTCACTCTGTGTCTGACCCCGGGAGTGTGTGTTGGGACGGTGTGGAGCAAGATTCACTCTGTGTCTGACCCCGGGAACGTGTGATGGGACGGTTTGGATGCAGATTCACTCTTTTCCTGACGCCGGGAGTGTGTGATGGGACGGTGAGGAGGGAGATTTACTCTTTGTCTGACCCCGGGAGTTTGTGATGGAAAGGTGTGGATGCAGATTCACTCTATGTCTGACCCCTGGAATTTGTGATGGGATGGTGTGGAAGGAGATTCACTCAGTGTCTGACCCCGGGCTTTTGTGATGGGATTGTGTGGAGGGAGATTCACTCTGTGTCTGACCCCGGGAGTTTGTGATGGACGGTGTGGATGGAGATTCACTCTGTGTCTGACCCCTGGCTTTTGTGATGGAAATGTGTGGATGCAGATTCACTCTATGTCTGACCCCTGGAATTTGTGATGGGACGGTGTGGAGGGAGTTTCAATCTGTGTCTGACCCCGGGAGTGTGTGATGGGACGGTGAGGATTGAGATTCACTCTGCGTCTGACCCAGGGAACGTGTGATGGGAGGGTTTGGAGGCAGATTCACTCTGTGTCTGACCCCGGGAGTCTGTGATGGGACGGTGAGGTGGGAGCTTTACTCTTTGTCTGACCCCGGCAATGTGTGATGGGACGGTTTGGATGGAGGTTCACTCAGTGTCTGACCCCGGGTTTTTGTGATGGGCCGGTGTGGATGGAGATTCACTTTGTGTCTGACCCCGGGACTGTGTGATGGGACGGTGTGGATGGAGATTCACACTGTGTCTGACGCCGGGAAAGTGTGATGGGAAGGTTTGGATGGAGATTCACACTGTGTCTGACCCCGGGCTTTTGTGATGGGACGGTGAGTAGGGAGATTCACTTTGTGTCTGACCCCGTGAGTTCGTGATGGGCCAGTGTGGATGGAGATTCAATCTGTGTCTGACCCCGGGAGTGTGTGATGGGACGGTGAGGAGGGAGATTCACTCTGTGTCTGACCCCGGGCTTTTGTGATGGGACGCTCTGGATGGAGATTCACTCTGTGCCTGACCACGGGAATGTATGATGGGCCGTTGTGTATGGAGATTCACTTTGTGTCTGATCCCGGTCTTTTGTGATGGGACGGTGTGGAGGGAGATTCACTCTGTGTCAGACCCCGGAAGTTTGTGATGGGACGGTGTGAATGGAGATTCACTCTGTGTCTGACCCCGGGAGTGTGTGATGGGACCGTGAGGAGGGAGATTTACTACTTGTCTGACCCCGGGAGTTTGTGACGGAAAGGTGTGGATGCAGCTTCACTCTAAGTCTGATCCCTGGAATTTGTGATGGGATGGTGTGGAAGGAGATTCACTCTGTGTCTGACCCCGGGCAATGTGTGATGGGACGGTTTGGATGCAGGTTCACTGAGAGTTTGACTCCGGGCTTTTGTGATGGGATTGTGTGGAGGGAGATTCACTCTGTGTCTGACCCCGGGAAAGCGTGATGGGACCGTTTGGATGGAGATTCACTCTGTGTCAGACCCCGGGAAATTATGATGGGACCGTTTGGATGGAGATTCACTCTGTGTCTGACCCCGGGAGTTTGTGATGGGACCGTGTGGATGGAGAATCACTCTGTGTCTGACCCCGGGTTTTTGTGATGGGACGGTTTGGATGGAGATTCATTCTGTGTTAGACCCCGGGAGTGTGTGATGGGACGGTGTGGAGGGAGATTCACACTGTTTCTGACCCCGAGACAGTGTGATGGGACGGTTTTGATGGAGATTCACTCTGTGTCAGACCCCGGAAGTTTGTGATGGGACGGTGTGAATGGAGATTCACTCTGTGTCTGACCCCGTGAGTGTGTGATGGGACCGTGAGGAGGGTGATTTACTACTTGTCTGACCCCGGGAGTTTGTGACGGAAAGGTGTGGATGCAGTTTCACTCTAAGTCTGATCCCTGGAATTTGTGATGGGATGGTGTGGAAGGAGATTCACTCTGTGTCTGACCCCGGGCAATGTGTGATGGGACGGTTTGGATGCAGGTTCACTGAGAGTTTGACTCCGGGCTTTTGTGATGGGATTGTGTGGAGGGAGATTCACTCTGTGTCTGACCCCGGGAAAGCGTGATGGGACCGTTTGGATGGAGATTCACTCTGTGTTTGACCCCGGGAGTTTGTGATGGGACCGTGTGGATGGAGAATCACTCTGTGTCTGACCCCGGGTTTTTGTGATGGGACGGTGAGGATGGAGATTCATTCTGTGTTAGACCCCGGGAGTGTGTGATGGGACGGTGTGGAGGGAGATTCACACTGTTTCTGACTCCGAGACAGTGTGATGGGACGGTTTTGATGGAGATTCACTCTGTGTCAGACCCCGGGAGTGTGTGATGGGACGGTGTGGAGGGAGATTCACTCTCTGTCTGACCCCGGGTTTTTGTGATGGTCCGGTGTGGATGGAGAATCACCCTGTGTCTGACCCCGGGAGTTTGTGATGGGACGGTGTGTATGGAGAATCACTCTGTGTCTGACCCCGGGTTTTTGTGATGGGACGGTTTGGATGGAGATTCATTCTGTGTTAGACCCCCGGAGCGTGTGATGGGACGGTGAGGAGGGAGATTCACTCTGTGTCAGACCCCGGAAGTTTGTGATGGGACGGTGTGGATGGAGATTCACTCTGTGTCTGACCCGGGGAGTGTGTGATGGGACGGTGAGGAGGGAGATTCACTCTGTATCTGACCCCGGGAACGTGTGAAGGGACGGTTTGGATGCAGATTCACTCTTTGTCTGGCCCCGGGAGTTTGTGATGGGACGGTGGGGATGGAGATTCACTCTTTGTCTGGCCCCGGGTGTTTGTGATGGGACGGTGTGGATGGAGATTCACTCTGTGTCTGACACCTTGAGTTTGTGATGGGACGGAATGGATGGAGACTCACTCTGTGTCTGACCCCGGGTTTTTGTGATGGGACGGTTTGGATGGAGATTCATTCTGTGTTAGACCCCGGGAGTAGGTGATGGGACGGTGAGGAGGGAGATTCACTCTATGTCAGACCCCGGAAGTTTGTGATGGGACGGTGTGGATGGAAATTCACTCTGTGTCTGACCCGGGGAGTGTGTGATGGGACGGTGAGGAGGGAGATTCACTCTGTGTCTGACCCCGGGAACGTGTGATGGGACGGTTTGGATGCAGATTCACTCTTTGTCTGGCCCCGGGAAAGTGTGTTGGGACGATTTGGATGGAGATTCACTCTGTGCCTGACCCAGGGAGTTTGTGATGGGACGGTGTGGATGGAGATTCACTCTGTGTCTGACCCCGGGCTTTTGTGATGGGACGGTGAGTAGGGAGATTCAAACTCTGTCTGACCCCGGGAGTGTGTGATGGGACGGTGAGGAGGGAGATTCACTCTGTGTCTGAACCAGCGAACGTGTGATGGAAAGGTGTGGAAGCAGATTCACTCTATGTCTGACCCCTGCAATTTGTGTTGGGATGGTGTGGAAGGAAATTCACTCTGTGTCTGACCCCGGGCAATGTGTGATGGGACGGTTTGGATGCAGGTTCACTGAGTGTTTGACTCCGGGCTTTTGTGATGGGATTGTGTGGAGGGAGATTCACTCTGTGTCTGACCCCGGGAAAGCGTGATGGGACCGTTTGGATGGAGATTCACTCTGTGTCAGACCCCGGGAAATTATGATGGGACGGTTTGGATGGAGATTCACTCTGTGTCTGACCCCGGGACAGTGTGATGGGACGGTTTTGATGGAGATTCACTCTGTGTCAGACCCCGGGAGAGTGTGATGGGACGGTGTGGAGGGAGATTCACTCTCTGTCTGACCGCGGGTTTTTGTGATGGTCCGGTGTGGATGGAGAATCACTCTGTGTCTGACCCCGGGAGTTTGTGATGGAACGGTTTGGATGGAGATTCATTCTGTGTTAGACCCCGGGAGTGTGTGATGGGACGGTGTGGATGGAGAATCACTCTGTGTCTGACCCCGGGTTTTTGTGATGGGACGGATGGATGGAGATTCATTCTGTGTTAGACCCCGGGAGTGTGTGATGGGACAGTGAGGAGGGAGATTCACTCTGTGTCAGACCCCGTAAGTTTGTGATGGGACGGTGTGGATGGAGATTCACTCTGTGTCTGACCCGGGGAGTGTGTGATGGGACGGTGAGGAGGGAGATTCACTCTGAGTCTGACCCCGGGAAAGTGTGATGGGACGGTTTGGATGCAGATTCACTCTTTGTCTGGCCTCGGGAGTTTCTGATGGGACGGTGTGGATGGAGATTCACTCTGTGTCTGACACCTTGAGTTTGTGATGGGACGGAATAGATGGAGACTCACTCTGTGACTGACACCGGGTTTTTGTGATGGGACGGTTTGGATGGAGATTCATTCTGTGTTAGACCCCGGGTGTGTGTGATGGGACGGTGAGGAGGGAGATTCACTCTGTGTCAGACCCCGGAAGTTTGTGATGGGACGGTGTGGATGGAGATTCACTCTGTGTCTGACCCGGGGAGTGTGTGATGGGACGGTGAGGAGGGAGATTCACTCTGTGTCTGAGCCCGTGAGTTTATGTTGGGCCGGTGTGCATGGAAATTCACTCTGTGTCTGACCCCGGGAGTGTGTGTTGGGACGGTGAGGAGGGAGATTCACTCTGTGTCTGACCCCGGGAACGTGTGATGGGACGGTTTGGATGCAGATTCACTCTGTTCTTGACGCCGGAAGTGTGTGATGGGACGGTGAGGAGGGTGATTTACTCTTTCTCTGAACCCGGGAGTTTGTGATGGAAAGGTGTGGATGCAGATTCACTCTATGTCTGACCCCTGGAATTTGTGATGGGATGGTGTGGAAGGAGATTCACTCAGTGTCTGACCCCGGGCTTTTGTGATGGGATTGTGTGGAGTGAGATTCACTCTGCGTCTGACCCCGGGCTTTTGTGATGGGACGCTCTGGATGGAGATTCACTCTGTGTCTGACCCCGGGAAAGTATGATGGGCCGGTGTGTATGGAGATTCACTTTGTGTCTGACCCCGGGTGTGTGTGATGGGACGGTGTGGATGGAGATTCACTCTGTGTCTGACGCCGGGAAAGTGTGATGGGACGGTTTGGATGGAGATTCACTCTGTGTCTGACCCCGGGCTTTTGTGATGGGACGGTGAGTAGGGAGATTCAAACTCTGTCTGACCCCGGGAGTGTGTGATGGGACGGTGAGGAGGGAGATTCACTCTGTGTCTGAACCAGCGAACGTGTGATGGAAAGGTGTGGAAGCAGATTCACTCTATGTCTGACCCCTGCAATTTGTGATGGGATGGTGTGGAAGGAAATTCACTCTGTGTCTGACCCCGGGCAATGTGTGATGGGACGGTTTGGATGCAGGTTCACTGAGTGTTTGACTCCGGGCTTTTGTGATGTGATTGTGTGGAGGGAGATTCACTCTGTGTCTGACCCCGGGAAAGCGTGATGGGACCGTTTGGATGGAGATTCACTCTGTGTCAGACCCCGGGAAATTATGATGGGACGGTTTGGATGGAGATTCACTCCGTGTCTGACCCCGGGACAGTGTGATGGGACGGTTTTGATGGAGATTCATTCTGTGTCAGACCCCGGGAGAGTGTGATGGGACGGTGTGGAGGGAGATTCACTCTCTGTCTGACCGCGGGTTTTTGTGATGGTCCGGTGTGGATGGAGAATCACTCTGTGTCTGACCCCGGGAGTTTGTGATGGAACGGTTTGGATGGAGATTCATTCTGTGTTAGACCCCGGGAGTGTGTGATGGGACGGTGTGGATGGAGAATCACTCTGTGTCTGACCCCGGGTTTTTGTGAGGGGACGGATGGATGGAGATTCATTCTGTGTTAGACCCCGGGAGAGTGTGATGGGACAGTGAGGAGGGAGATTCACTCTGTGTCAGACCCCGGAAGTTTGTGATGGGACGGTGTGGATGGAGATTCACTCTGTGTCTGACCCGGGGAGTGTGTGATGGGACGGTGAGGAGGGAGATTAACTCTGTGTCTGATCTCGGGCTTTTGTGATGGGACGGTGAGTAGGGAGATTCACTCTGTGTCAGACCCCGGAAGTTTGTGATGGGACGGTGTGGATGGAGATTCACTCTGTGTCTGACCCGGGGAGTGTGTGATGGGACGGTGAGGAGGGAGATTCACTCTGTGTCTGATCCCGGGAAAGTGTGATGGGACGGTTTGGATGCAGATTCACACTTTGTCTGGCCCCAGGAGTTTGTGTTGGGACGGTGTGGATGGAGATTCACTCTGTGTCTGACACCTTGAGTTTGTGATGGGACGGAATGGATGGAGACTCACTCTGTGTCTGACCCCGGGTTTTTGTGATGGGACGGTTTGGATGGAGATTCATTCTGTGTTAGACCCCGGGAGTGTGTGATGGGACGGTGAGGAGGGAGATTCACTCTGTGTCAGACCCCGGAAGTTTGTGATGGGACGGTGTGGATGGAGATTCACTCTGTGTCTGACCCGGGGAGTGTGTGATGGGACGGTGAGGAGGGAGATTTACTCTTTCTCTGACCCCGGGAGTTTGAGATGGAAAGGTGTGGATGCAGATTCACTCTATGTCTGACCCCTGGAATTTGTGATGGGCTGGTGTGGAAGGAGATTCACTCAGTGTCTGACCCCGGGCTTTTGTGATGGGATTGTGTGGAGGGAGATCCACTCTCTGTCTGACCGCGGGTCTTTGTGATGGTCCGGTGTGGATGGAGATTCACTCTGTGTCTGACGCCGGGAAAGTGTGATGGGACGGTGAGTAGGGAGATTCACTCTGTGTCTGACCCCGTGAGTTCGTGATGGGCCGGTGTGGATGGAGTTTCCCTCTGTGTCTGACCCCGGCAGTGTGTGATGGGACGGTGTGTTTGGAAATTCACTCTGTGTCTGACCCCGGGAGTGTGTGATGGGTCGGTGAGGAGGGAGATTCACTATGTGTCTGAGCCGGGGAGTGTGTGATGCGACGGTGAGGAGGGAGATTCACTCTGTGTCTGACCCCGGGAAAGTGTATTTGGACGGTTTGGATGGAGATGCACTCTGTGCCTGACCCCGGGAGTGTGTGATGGGACGGTGTGGAGGGAGATTCACACTGTTTCTGAACCCGAGACAGTGTGATGGGACGGTTTTGATGGAGATTCACTCTGTGTCAGACCCCGGGAGTGTGTGATGGGACGGTGCGGAGGGAGATTCACTCTCTGTCTGACCGCGGGTCTTTGTGATGGTCCGGTGTGGATGGAGAATCACTCTGTGTCTGACCCCGGGAGTTTGTGATGGGACGGTGTGGATGGAGAATCACTCTGTGTCTGACCCCGGGTTTTGGTGATGGGACGGTTTGGATGGAGATTCATTCTGTGTTAGACCCCGGGAGTGTGTGATGGGACGGTGTGGATGGAGAATCACTCTGTGTCTGACCCCGGGTTTTTGTGATGTGACGGTTTGGATGGAGATTCATTCTGTGTTAGACCCCGGGAGTGTGTGATGGGACAGTGAGGAGGGAGATTCACTCTGTGTCAGACCCAGGAAGTTTGTGATGGGACGGTGTGGATGGAGATTCACTCTGTGTCTGACCCGGGGAGTGTGTGATGGGACGGTGAGGAGGGAGATTCACTCTGTGTCTGACCCCGGGAAAGTGTGATGGGACGGTTTGGATGCAGATTCACTCTTTGTCTGGCCTCGGGAGTTTGTGATGGGACGGTGTGGATGGAGACTCACTCTGTGTCTGACACCTTGAGTTTGTGATGGGACGGAATGGATGGAGACTCACACTGTGTCTGACCCCGGGTTTTTGTGATGGGACGGTTTGGATGGAGATTCATTCTGTGTTAGACCCCGGGAGTGTGTGATGGGACGGTGAGGAGGGAGATTCACTATGTGTCAGAACCCGGAAGTTTGTGATGGGACGGTGTGGATGGAGATTCACTCTGTGTCTGACCCGGGGAGTGTGTGATGGGACGGTGAGGAGGGAGATTCACTCTGTGTCTGACCCCGTGAGTTTATGATGGGCCGGTGTGTATGGAAATTCACTCTGTGTCTGACCCCGGGAGTGTGTTTTGGGACGGTGAGGAGGGAGATTCACTCTGTGTCTGACCCCGGGAACGTGTGATGGGACGGTTTGGATGCAGATTCACTCTGTTCTTGACGCCGGAAGTGTGTGATGGGACGGTGAGGAGGGAGATTTACTCTTTCTCTGAACCCGGGAGTTTGTGATGGAAAGGTGTGGATGCAGATTCACTCTATGTCTGACCCCTGGAATTTGTGATGGGATGGTGTGGAAGGAGATTCACTCAGTGTCTGACCCCGGGCTTTTGTGATGGGATTGTGTGGAGGGAGATTCACTCTGTGTCTGACCCCGGGAGTTTGTGATGGACGGTGTGGATGGAGATTCACTCTGTGTCTGACCCCTGGCTTTTGTGATGGAAATGTGTGGATGCAGATTCACTCTATGTCTGACCCCTGGAATTTGTGATGGGTCGGTGTGGAGGGAGTTTCAATCTGTGTCTGACCCCGGGAGTGTGTGATGGGACGGTGAGGATTGAGATTCACTCTGCGTCTGACCCAGGGAACGTGTGATGGGAGGGTTTGGAGGCAGATTCACTCTGTGTCTGACCCCGGGAGTCTGTGATGGGACGGTGAGGTGGGAGCTTTACTCTTTGTCTGACCCCGGCAATGTGTGATGGGACGGTTTGGATGGAGGTTCACTCAGTATCTGACCCCGGGTTTTTGTGATGGGCCGGTGTGGATGGAGATTCACTTTGTGTCTGACCCCGGGACTGTGTGATGGGACGGTGTGGATGGAGATTCACACTGTGTCTGACGCCGGGAAAGTGTGATGGGAAGGTTTGGATGGAGATTCACACTGTGTCTGACCCCGGGCTTTTGTGATGGGACGGTGAGTAGGGAGATTCACTTTGTGTCTGACCCCGTGAGTTCGTGATGGGCCGGTGTGGATGGAGATTCAATCTGTGTCTGACCCCGGGAGTGTGTGATGGGACGGTGAGGAGGGAGATTCACTCTGTGTCTGACCCCGGGCTTTTGTGATGGGACGCTCTGGATGGAGATTCACTCTGTGCCTGACCACGGGAATGTATGATGGGCCGTTGTGTATGGAGATTCACTTTGTGTCTGACCCCGGTCTTTTGTGATGGGACGGTGTGGAGGGAGATTCACTCTGTGTCAGACCCCGGAAGTTTGTGATGGGACGGTGTGAATGGAGATTCACTCTGTGTCTGACCCCGGGAGTGTGTGATGGGACCGTGAGGAGGGTGATTTACTACTTGTCTGACCCCGGGAGTTTGTGACGGAAAGGTGTGGATGCAGTTTCACTCTAAGTCTGACACCTTGAGTTTGTGATGGGACGGAATGGATGGAGACTCACTCTGTGTCTGACCCCGGGTTTTTGTGATGGGACGGTTTGGATGGAGATTCATTCTGTGTTAGACCCCGGGAGTAGGTGATGGGACGGTGAGGAGGGAGATTCACTCTATGTCAGACCCCGGAAGTTTGTGATGGGATGGTGTGGAAGGAGATTCACTCTGTGTCTGACCCCGGGCAATGTGTGATGGGACGGTTTGGATGCAGGTTCACTGAGAGTTTGACTCCGGGCTTTTGTGATGGGATTGTGTGGAGGGAGATTCACTCTGTGTCTGACCCCGGGAAAGCGTGATGGGACCGTTTGGATGGAGATTCACTCTGTGTCAGACCCCGGGAAATTATGATGGGACCGTTTGGATGGAGATTCACTCTGTGTCTGACCCCGGGAGTTTGTGATGGGACCGTGTGGATGGAGAATCACTCTGTGTCTGACCCCGGGTTTTTGTGATGGGACGGTTTGGATGGAGATTCATTCTGTGTTAAACCCCGGGAGTGTGTGATGGGACGGTGTGGAGGGAGATTCACACTGTTTCTGACCCCGAGACAGTGTGATGGGACGGTTTTGATGGAGATTCACTCTGTGTCAGACCCCGGAAGTTTGTGATGGGACGGTGTGAATGGAGATTCACTCTGTGTCTGACCCCGGGAGTGTGTGATGGGACCGTGAGGAGGGTGATTTACTACTTGTCTGACCCCGGGAGTTTGTGACGGAAAGGTGTGGATGCAGTTAAATCTAAGTCTGATCCCTGGAATTTGTGATGGGATGGTGTGGAAGGAGATTCACTCTGTGTCTGACCCCGGGCAATGTGTGATGGGACGGTTTGGATGCAGGTTCACTGAGAGTTTGACTCCGGGCTTTTGTGATGGGATTGTGTGGAGGGAGATTCACTCTGTGTCTGACCCAGGGAAAGCGTGATTGGACCGTTTGGATGGAGATTCACTCTGTGTTTGACCCCGGGAGTTTGTGATGGGACCGTGTGGATGGAGAATCACTCTGTGTCTGACCCCGGGTTTTTGTGATGGGACGGTGAGGATGGAGATTCATTCTGTGTTAGACCCCGGGAGTGTGTGATGGGACGGTGTGGAGGGAGATTCACACTGTTTCTGACCCCGAGACAGTGTGATGGGACGGTTTTGATGGAGATTCACTCTGTGTCAGACCCCGGGAGTGTGTGATGGGACGGTGTGGAGGGAGATTCACTCTCTGTCTGACCCCGGGTTTTTGTGATGGTCCGGTGTGGATGGAGAATCACCCTGTGTCTGACACCGGGAGTTTGTGATGGGACGGTGTGGATGGAGAATCACTCTGTGTCTGACCCCGGGTTTTTGTGATGGGACGGTTTGGATCGAGATTCATTCTGTGTTAGACCCCCGGAGCGTGTGATGGGACGGTGAGGAGGGAGATTCACTCTGTGTCAGACCCCGGAAGTTTGTGATGGGACGGTGTGGATGGAGATTCACTCTGTGTCTGACCCGGGGAGTGTGTGATGGGACGGTGAGGAGGGAGATTCACTCTGTATCTGACCCCGGGAACGTGTGAAGGGACGGTTTGGATGCAGATTCACTCTTTGTCTGGCCCCGGGAGTTTGTGAAGGGACGGTGTGGATGGAGATTCACTCTTTGTCTGGCCCCGGGAGTTTGTGATGGGACGGTGTGGATGGAGATTCACTCTGTGTCTGACACCTTGAGTTTGTGATGGGACGGAATGGATGGAGACTCACTCTGTGTCTGACCCCGGGTTTTTGTGATGGGACGGTTTGGATGGAGATTCATTCTGTGTTAGACCCCGGGAGTAGGTGATGGGACGGTGAGGAGGGAGATTCACTCTATGTCAGACCCCGGAAGTTTGTGATGGGACGGTGTGGATGGAAATTCACTCTGTGTCTGACCCGGGGAGTGTGTGATGGGACGGTGAGGAGGGAGATTCACTCTGTGTCTGACCCCGGGAACGTGTGATGGGACGGTTTGGATGCAGATTCACTCTTTGTCTGGCCCCGGGAAAGTGTGTTGGGACGATTTGGATGGAGATTCACTCTGTGCCTGACCCAGGGAGTTTGTGATGGAACGGTGTGGATGGAGATTCACTCTGTGTCTGACCCCGGGCTTTTGTGATGGGACGGTGAGTAGGGAGATTCAAACTCTGTCTGACCCCGGGAGTGTGTGATGGGACGGTGAGGAGGGAGATTCACTCTGTGTCTGAACCAGCGAACGTGTGATGGAAAGGTGTGGAAGCAGATTCACTCTATGTCTGACCCCTGCAATTTGTGATGGGATGGTGTGGAAGGAAATTCACTCTGTGTCTGACCCCGGGCAATGTGTGATGGGACGGTTTGGATGCAGGTTCACTGAGCGTTTGACTCCGGGCTTTTGTGATGGGATTGTGTGGAGGGAGATTCACTCTGTGTCTGACCCCGGGAAAGCGTGATGGGACCGTTTGGATGGAGATTCACTCTGTGTCAGACCCCGGGAAATTATGATGGGACGGTTTGGATGGAGATTCACTCTGTGTCTGACCCCGGGACAGTGTGATGGGACGGTTTTGATGGAAATTCACTCTGTGTCAGACCCCGGGAGTGTGTGATGGGACGGTGTGGAGGGAGATTCACACTGTTTCTGACCCCGAGACAGTGTGATGGGACGGTTTTGATGGAGATTCACTCTGTGTCAGACCCCGGGAGAGTGTGATGGGACGGTGTGGAGGGAAATTCACTCTCTGTCTGACCGCGGGTTTTTGTGATGGTCCGGTGTGGATGGAGAATCACTCTGTGTCTGACCCCGGGAGTTTGTGATGGAACGGTTTGGATGGAGATTCATTCTGTGTTAGACCCCGGGAGTGTGTGATGGGACGGTGTGGATGGAGAATCACTCTGTGTCTGACCCCGGGTTTTTGTGATGGGACGGATGGATGGAGATTCATTCTGTGTTAGACCCCGGGAGTGTGTGATGGGACAGTGAGGAGGGAGATTCACTCTGTGTCAGACCCCGGAAGTTTGTGATGGGACGGTGTGGATGGAGATTCACTCTGTGTCTGACCCGGGGAGTGTGTGATGGGACGGTGAGGAGGGAGATTCACTCTGAGTCTGACCCCGGGAACGTGTGATGGGACGGTTTGGATGCAGATTCACTCTGTTCTTGACGCCGGAAGTGTGTGATGGGACGGTGAGGAGGGTGATTTACTCTTTCTCTGAACCCGGGAGTTTGTGATGGAAAGGTGTGGATGCAGATTCACTCTATGTCTGACCCCTGGAATTTGTGATGGGATGGTGTGGAAGGAGATTCACTCAGTGTCTGACCCCGGGCTTTTGTGATGGGATTGTGTGGAGTGAGATTCACTCTGCGTCTGACCCCGGGCTTTTGTGATGGGACGCTCTGGATGGAGATTCACTCTGTGTCTGACCCCGGGAAATTATGATGGGCCGGTGTGTATGGAGATTCACTTTGTGTCTGACCCCGGGTTTCTGTGTTGGGCCGGTGTGGATGGAGATTCACTCTGTGTCTGACCCCGGGAGTGTGTGATGGGACGGTGTGGATGGAGATTCACTCTGTGTCTGACGCCGGGAAAGTGTGATGGGACGGTTTGGATGGAGATTCACTCTGTGTCTGATCTCGGGCTTTTGTGATGGGACGGTGAGTAGGGAGATTCACTCTGTGTCAGACCCCGGAAGTTTGTGATGGGACGGTGTCGATGGAGATTCACTCTGTGTCTGACCCGGGGAGTGTGTGATGGGACGGTGAGGAGGGAGATTCACTCTGTGTCTGATCCCGGGAAAGTGTGATGGGACGGTTTGGATGCAGATTCACTCTTTGTCTGGCCCCGGGAGTTTGTGATGGGACGGTGTGGATGGAGACTCACTCTGTGTCTGACACCTTGAGTTTGTGATGGGACGGAATGGATGGAGACTCACTCTGTGTCTGACCCCGGGTTTTTGTGATGGGACGGTTTGGATGGAGATTCATTCTGTGTTAGACCCCGGGAGTGTGTGATGGGACGGTGAGGAGGGAGATTCACTCTGTGTCAGACCCCGGAAGTTTGTGATGGGACGGTGTGGATGGAGATTCACTCTGTGTCTGACCCGGGGAGTGTGTGATGGGACGGTGAGGAGGGAGATTTACTCTTTCTCTGACCCCGGGAGTTTGAGATGGAAAGGTGTGGATGCAGATTCACTCTATGTCTGACCCCTGGAATTTGTGATGGGATGGTGTGGAAGGAGATTCACTCAGTGTCTGACCCCGGGCTTTTGTGATGGGATTGTGTGGAGGGAGATCCACTCTCTGTCTGACCGCGGGTCCTTGTGATGGTCCGGTGTGGATGGAGATTCACTCTGTGTCTGACGCCGGGAAAGTGTGATGGGACGGTTTGGATGGTGATTCACTCTGTGTCTGACCTCGGGCTTTTGTGATGGGACGGTGAGTAGGGAGATTCACTCTGTGTCTGACCCCGTGAGTTCGTGATGGGCCGGTGTGGATGGAGTTTCCCTCTGTGTCTGACCCCGGGAGTGTGTGATGGGACGGTGTGTTTGGAAATTCACTATGTGTCTGACCCCGGGAGTGTGTGATGAGTCGGTGAGGAGGGAGATTCACTATGTGTCTGAGCCGGGGAGTGTGTGATGCGACGGTGAGGAGGGAGATTCACTCTGTGTCTGACCCCGGGAAAGTGTGTTTGGACGGTTTGGATGGAGATTCACTCTGTGTCTGACCCCGGGACAGTGTGATGGGACGGTTTTGATGGAGATTCTCTCTGTGTCAGACCCCGGGAGTGTGTGATGGGACGGTGTGGAGGGAGATTCACACTGTTTCTGAACCCGAGACAGTGTGATGGGACGGTTTTGATGGAGATTCACTCTGTGTCAGACCCCGGGAGTGTGTGATGGGACGGTGTGGATGGAGAATCACTCTGTGTCTGACCCCGGGAGTTTGTGATGGGACGGTGTGGATGGAGAATCACTCTGTGTCTGACCCCGGGTTTTGGTGATGGGACGGTTTGGATGGAGATTCATTCTGTGTTAGACCCCGGGAGTGTGTGATGGGACGGTGTGGATGGAGAATCACTCTGTGTCTGACCCCGGGTTTTTGTGATGTGACGGTTTGGATGGAGATTCATTCTGTGTTAGACCCCGGGAGTGTGTGATGGGACAGTGAGGAGGGAGATTCACTCTGTGTCAGACCCAGGAAGTTTGTGATGGGACGGTGTGGATGGAGATTCACTCTGTGTCTGACCCGGGGAGTGTGTGATGGGACGGTGAGGAGGGAGATTCACTCTGTGTCTGACCCCGGGAAAGTGTGATGGGACGGTTTGGATGCAGATTCACTCTTTGTCTGGCCTCGGGAGTTTGTGATGGGACGGTGTGGATGGAGACTCACTCTGTGTCTGACACCTTGAGTTTGTGATGGGACGGAATGGATGGAGACTCACACTGTGTCTGACCCCGGGTTTTTGTGATGGGACGGTTTGGATGGAGATTCATTCTGTGTTAGACCCCGGGAGTGTGTGATGGGACGGTGAGGAGGGAGATTCACTCTGTGTCAGAACCCGGAAGTTTGTGATGGGACGGTGTGGATGGAGATTCACTCTGTGTCTGACCCGGGGAGTGTGTGATGGGACGGTGAGGAGGGAGATTCACTCTGTGTCTGACCCCGTGAGTTTATGATGGGCCGGTGTGTATGGAAATTCACTCTGTGTCTGACCCCGGGAGTGTGTTTTGGGACGGTGAGGAGGGAGATTCACTCTGTGTCTGACCCCGGGAACGTGTGATGGGACGGTTTGGATGCAGATTCACTCTGTTCTTGACGCCGGAAGTGTGTG
The DNA here is from genome assembly GCF_048418815.1 of Hemitrygon akajei. Taxonomy (NCBI): domain Eukaryota; kingdom Metazoa; phylum Chordata; class Chondrichthyes; order Myliobatiformes; family Dasyatidae; genus Hemitrygon; species Hemitrygon akajei. Next base: position 330,112 of record NW_027332052.1, read on the forward strand.
ATGGGACGGTGAGGAGGGAGATTTACTCTTTCTCTGAACCCGGGAGTTTGTGATGGAAAGGTGTGGATGCAGATTCACTCTATGTCTGACCCCTGGAATTTGTGATGGGATGGTGTGGAAGGAGATTCACTCAGTGTCTGACCCCGGGCTTTTGTGATGGGATTGTGTGGAGTGAGATTCACTCTGCGTCTGTCCCTGGGCTTTTGTGATGGGACGCTCTGGATGGAGATTCACTCTGTGTCTGACCCCGGGAAAGTATGATGGGCCGGTGTGTATGGAGATTCACTTTGTGTCTGACCCAGGGTTTTTGTGTTGGGCCTGTGTGGATGGAGATTCACTCTGTGTCTGACCCGGGGAGTGTGTGATGGGACGGTGTGGATGGAGATTCACTCTGTGTCTGACGCCGGGAAAGTGTGATGGGACGGTTTGGATGGAGATTCACTCTGTGTCTGACCTCGTGCTTTTGTGATGGGACGGTGAGTAGGGAGATTCACTCTGTGTCAGACCCCGGAAGTTTGTGATGGGACGGTGTGGATGGAGATTCACTCTGTGTCTGACCCGGGGAGTGTGTGATGGGATTGTGTGGAGTGAGATTCACTCTGCGTCTGTCCCTGGGCTTTTGTGATGGGACGCTCTGGATGGAGATTCACTCTGTGTCTGACCCCGGGAAAGTATGATGGGCCGGTGTGTATGGAGATTCACTTTGTGTCTGACCCAGGGTTTTTGTGTTGGGCCTGTGTGGATGGAGATTCACTCTGTGTCTGACCCGGGGAGTGTGTGATGGGACGGTGTGGATGGAGATTCACTCTGTGTCTGACGCCGGGAAAGTGTGATGGGACGGTTTGGATGGAGATTCACTCTGTGTCTGACCTCGTGCTTTTGTGATGGGACGGTGAGTAGGGAGATTCACTCTGTGTCAGACCCCGGAAGTTTGTGATGGGACGGTGTGGATGGAGATTCACTCTGTGTCTGACCCGGGGAGTGTGTGATGGGACGGTGAGGAGGGAGATTCACTCTGTGTCTGATCCCGGGAAAGTGTGTTGGGACGGTGTGGATGGAGATTCACTCTGTGTCTGACACCTTGAGTTTGTGATGGGACGGAATGGATGGAGACTCACTCTGTGTCTGTCCCCGGGCTTTTGTGATGGGACGGTTTGGATGGAGATTCATTCTGTGTTAGACCCCGGGAGTGTGTGATGGGACGGTGAGGAGGGAGATTCACTCTGTGTCAGACCCCGGAAGTTTGTGATGGGACGGTGTGGATGGAGATTCACTCTGTGTCTGACCCGGGGAGTGTGTGATGGGACGGTGAGGAGGGAGATTCACTCTGTGTCTGACCCCGTGAGTTTATGATGGGCCGGTGTGTATGGAAGTTCACTCTGTGTCTGACCCCGGGAGTGTGTGTTGGGACGGTGAGGAGGGAGATTCACTCTGTGTCTGACCCCGGAAACGTGTGATGGGGCGGTGTGGATGCAGATTCACTCTGTTCTTGACGCCGGAAGTGTGTGATGGGACGGTGAGGAGGGAGATTTACTCTTTCTCTGAACCCGGGAGTTTGTGATGGAAAGGTGTGGATGCAGATTCACTCTATGTCTGACCCCTGGAATTTGTGATGGGATGGTGTGGAAGGAGATTCACTCAGTTTCTGACCCCGGGCTTTTGTGATGGGACTGTGTGGAGGGAGATTCACTCTGCGTCTGACCCCGGGCTTTTGTGATGGGACGCTCTGGATGGAGATTCACTTTGTGTCTGACCCAGGGTTTCTGTGATGGGCCGGTGTGGATGGAGATTCACTCTGTGTCTGACCCCGGGAGTGTGTGATGGGACGGTGTGGATGGAGATTCACTCTGTGTCTGACGCCGGGAAAGTGTGATGGGACGGTTTGGATGGTGATTCACTCTGTGTCTGACCTCGGGCTTTTGTGATGGGACGGTGAGTAGGGAGATTCACTCTGTGTCTGACCCCGTGAGTTCGTGATGGGCCGGTGTGGATGGAGTTTCCCTCTGTGTCTGACCCCGGGAGTGTGTGATGGGACGGTGTGTTTGGAAATTCACTCTGTGTCTGACCCCGGGAGTGTGTGATGGGTCGGTGAGGAGGGAGATTCACTCTGTGTCTGAGCCGGGGAGTGTGTGATGCGACGGTGAGGAGGGAGATTCACTCTGTGTCTGACCCCGGGAAAGTGTGTTGGGACGATTTGGATGGAGATTCACTCTGTGCCTGACCCCGGGAGTTTGTGATGGGACGGTGTGGATGGAGATTCACTCTGTGTCTGACCCCGGGCTTTTGTGATGGGACGGTGAGTAGGGAGATTCACACTCTGTCTGACCCCGGGAGTGTGTGATGGGACGGTGAGGAGGGAGATTCACTCTGTGTCTGAACCAGCGAACGTGTGATGGAAAGGTGTGTAAGCAGATTCACTCTATGTCTGACCCCTGGAATTTGTGATAGGATGGTGTGGAAGGAGATTCACTCTATGTCTGACCCCGGGCTTTTGTGATGGGACGGTATGGATGGAGATTCACTCTGTGTCTGACCCCGGGCTTTTGTGATGGGACGCTCTGGATGGAGATTCACTCTGTGCCTGACCCCGGGAATGTATGATGGGCCGTTGTGTATGGAGATTCACTTTGTGTCTGACCCCGGTCTTTTGTGATGGGACGGTGTGGAGGGAGATTCACTCTGTGTCAGACACGGAAGTTTGTGATGGGACGGTGTGGATGGAGATTCACTCTGAGTCTGACCCCGGGAGTGTGTGATGGGACCGTGAGGAGGGTGATTTACTACTTGTCTGACCCCGGGAGTTTGTGAATGAAAGGTGTGGATGCAGTTTCACTCTATGTCTGATCCCTGGAATTTGTGATGGGATGGTGTGGAAGGAGATTCACTCTGTGTCTGACCCCGGGCAATGTGTGATGGGACGGTTTGGATGCAGGTTCACTGAGTGTTTGATTCCGGGCTTTTGTGATGGGATTGTGTGGAGGGAGATTCACTCTGTGTCAGACCCCGGGAAATTATGATGGGACTGTTTGCATGGAGATTCACTCTGTGTCTGACCCCGGGACAGTGTGCTGGGACGGTTTTGATGGAGATTCACTCTGTGTCAGACCCCGGGAGTGTGTGATGGGACGGTGTGGAGGGAGATTCACAGTTTCTGAACCCGAGACAGTGTGATGGGACGGTTTTGATGGAGATTCACTCTGTGTCAGACCCCGGGAGTGTGTGATGGGACGGTGTGGAGGGAGATTCATTCTCTGTCTGACCGCGGGTCTTTGTGATGGTCCGGTGTGGATGGAGAATCACTCTGTGTCTGACCCCGGGAGTTTGTGATGGGACGGTGTGGATGGAGAATCACTCTGTGTCTGACCCCGGGTTTTGGTGATGGGACGGTTTGGATGGAGATTCATTTGTGTTAGACCCCGGGAGTGTGTGATGGGACGGTGTGGATGGAGAATCACTCTGTGTCTGACCCCGGTTTTTTGTGATGTGACGGTTTGAATGGAGATTCATTCTGTGTTAGACCCCGGGAGTGTGTGATGGGACAGTGAGGAGGGAGATTCACTCTGTGTCAGACCCAGGAAGTTTGTGATGGGACGGTGTGGATGGAGATTCACTCTGTGTCTGACCCGGGGAGTGTGTGATGGGACGGTGAGGAGGGAGATTCACTCTGTGTCTGACCCCGGGAAAGTGTGATGGGACGGTTTGGATGCAGATTCACTCTTTGTCTGGCCTCGGGAGTTTGTGATGGGACGGTGTGGATGGAGACTCACTCTGTGTCTGACCCCGGGAACGTGTGATGGGACGGTTTGGATGCAGATTCACTCTGTTCTTGACGCCGGAATTGTGTGATGGGACGGTGAGGAGGGAGGTTTACTCTTTCTCTGACCCCGGGAGTTTGTGATGGAAAGGTGTGGATGCAGATTCACTCTATGTCTGACCCCTGGAATTTGTGATGGGATGGTGTGGAAGGAGATTCACTCAGTGTCTGACCCCGGGCTTTTGTGATGGGATTGTGTGGAGGGAGATTCACTCTGCGTCTGACCCCGGGCTTTTGTGATGGGACGCTCTGGATGGAGATTCACTCTGTGTCTGACCCCGGGAAAGTATGATGGGCCGGTGTGTATGGAGATTCACTTTGTGTCTGACCCAGGGTTTCTGTGTTGGGCCGGTGTGGATGGAGATTCACTCTGTGTCTGACCCCGGGAGTGTGTGATGGGACGGTATGGATGGAGATTCACTCTGTTTCTGACGCCGGGAAAGTGTGATGGGACGGTTTGGATGGAGATTCACTCTGTGTCTGACCTCGGGCTTTTGTGATGGGACTGTGAGTAGGGAGATTCACTCTGTGTCAGACCCCGGAAGTTTGTGATGGGACGGTGTGGATGGAGATTCACTCTGTGTCTGACCCGGGGAGTGTGTGATGGGACGGTGAGGAGGGAGATTCACTCTGTGTCTGACGCCGGGAAAGTGTGATGGGACGGTTTGGATGGTGATTCACTCTGTGTCTGACCTCGGGCTTTTGTGATGGGACGGTGAGTAGGGAGATTCACTCTGTGTCTGACCCCGTGAGTTCGTGATGGGCAGGTGTGGATGGAGTTTCCCTCTGTGTCTGACCCCGGGAGTGTGTGATGGGACGGTGTGTTTGGAAATTCACTCTGTGTCTGACCCCGGGAGTGTGTGATGGGTCGGTGAGGAGGGAGACTCACTCTGTGTCTGAGCCGGGGAGTGTGTGATGCGACGGTGAGGAGGGAGATTCACTCTGTGTCTGACCCCGGGAAAGTGTGTTGGGACGATTTGGATGGAGATTCACTCTGTGCCTGACCCCGGGAGTTTGTGATGGGACGGTGTGGATGGAGATTCACTCTGTGTCTGACCCCGGGCTTTTGTGATGGGACGGTGAGTAGGGAGATTCACACTCTGTCTGACCCCGGGAGTGTGTGATGGGACGGTGAGGAGGGAGATTCACTCTGTGTCTGAACCAGCGAACGTGTGATGGAAAGGTGTGTAAGCAGATTCACTCTATGTCTGACCCCTGGAATTTGTGATAGGATGGTGTGGAAGGAGATTCACTCTATGTCTGACCCCGGGCTTTTGTGATGGGACGGTATGGATGGAGATTCACTCTGTGTCTGACCCCGGGAGTTTGTGATGGGACGGTGTGGATGGAGATTCACTCTGTGTCTGACCCCGGGCTTTTGTGATGGGACGCTCTGGATGGAGATTCACTCTGTGCCTGACCCCGGGAATGTATGATGGGCCGTTGTGTATGGAGATTCACTTTGTGTCTGACCCCGGTCTTTTGTGATGGGACGGTGTGGAGGGAGATTCACTCTGTGTCAGACACGGAAGTTTGTGATGGGACGGTGTGGATGGAGATTCACTCTGAGTCTGACCCCGGGAGTGTGTGATGGGACCGTGAGGAGGGTGATTTACTACTTGTCTGACCCCGGGAGTTTGTGATGGAAAGGTGTGGATGCAGTTTCACTCTATGTCTGATCCCTGGAATTTGTGATGGGATGGTGTGGAAGGAGATTCACTCTGTGTCTGACCCCGGGCAATGTGTGATGGGACGGTTTGGATGCAGGTTCACTGAGTGTTTGATTCCGGGCTTTTGTGATGGGATTGTGTGGAGGGAGATTCACTCTGTGTCAGACCCCGGGAAATTATGATGGGACTGTTTGCATGGAGATTCACTCTGTGTCTGACCCCGGGACAGTGTGCTGGGACGGTTTTGATGGAGATTCACTCTGTGTCAGACCCCGGGAGTGTGTGATGGGACGGTGTGGAGGGAGATTCACAGTTTCTGAACCCGAGACAGTGTGATGGGACGGTTTTGATGGAGATTCACTCTGTGTCAGACCCCGGGAGTGTGTGATGGGACGGTGTGGAGGGAGATTCATTCTCTGTCTGACCGCGGGTCTTTGTGATGGTCCGGTGTGGATGGAGAATCACTCTGTGTCTGACCCCGGGAGTTTGTGATGGGACGGTGTGGATGGAGAATCACTCTGTGTCTGACCCCGGGTTTTGGTGATGGGACGGTTTGGATGGAGATTCATTTGTGTTAGACCCCGGGAGTGTGTGATGGGACGGTGTGGATGGAGAATCACTCTGTGTCTGACCCCGGTTTTTTGTGATGTGACGGTTTGAATGGAGATTCATTCTGTGTTAGACCCCGGGAGTGTGTGATGGGACAGTGAGGAGGGAGATTCACTCTGTGTCAGACCCAGGAAGTTTGTGATGGGACGGTGTGGATGGAGATTCACTCTGTGTCTGACCCGGGGAGTGTGTGATGGGACGGTGAGGAGGGAGATTCACTCTGTGTCTGACCCCGGGAAAGTGTGATGGGACGGTTTGGATGCAGATTCACTCTTTGTCTGGCCTCGGGAGTTTGTGATGGGACGGTGTGGATGGAGACTCACTCTGTGTCTGACCCCGGGAACGTGTGATGGGACGGTTTGGATGCAGATTCACTCTGTTCTTGACGCCGGAATTGTGTGATGGGACGGTGAGGAGGGAGGTTTACTCTTTCTCTGACCCCGGGAGTTTGTGATGGAAAGGTGTGGATGCAGATTCACTCTATGTCTGACCCCTGGAATTTGTGATGGGATGGTGTGGAAGGAGATTCACTCAGTGTCTGACCCCGGGCTTTTGTGATGGGATTGTGTGGAGGGAGATTCACTCTGCGTCTGACCCCGGGCTTTTGTGATGGGACGCTCTGGATGGAGATTCACTCTGTGTCTGACCCCGGGAAAGTATGATGGGCCGGTGTGTATGGAGATTCACTTTGTGTCTGACCCAGGGTTTCTGTGTTGGGCCGGTGTGGATGGAGATTCACTCTGTGTCTGACCCCGGGAGTGTGTGATGGGACGGTATGGATGGAGATTCACTCTGTTTCTGACGCCGGGAAAGTGTGATGGGACGGTTTGGATGGAGATTCACTCTGTGTCTGACCTCGGGCTTTTGTGATGGGACTGTGAGTAGGGAGATTCACTCTGTGTCAGACCCCGGAAGTTTGTGATGGGACGGTGTGGATGGAGATTCACTCTGTGTCTGACCCGGGGAGTGTGTGATGGGACGGTGAGGAGGGAGATTCACTCTGTGTCTGACCCCGGGAAAGTGTAATGGGACGGTTTGGATGTAGATTCACTCTTTGTCTGGCCCCGGGAGTTTGTGCTGGGACGGTGTGGATGGAGATTCACTCTGTGCCTGACCCCGGGAATGTATGATGGGCCGTTGTGTATGGAGATTCACTTTGTGTCTGACCCCGGTCTTTTGTGATGGGACGGTGTGGAGGGAGATTCACTCTGTGTCAGACACGGAAGTTTGTGATGGGACGGTGTGGATGGAGATTCACTCTGAGTCTGACCCCGGGAGTGTGTGATGGGACCGTGAGGAGGGTGATTTACTACATGTCTGACCCCGGGAGTTTGTGATGGAAAGGTGTGGATGCAGTTTCACTCTATGTCTGATCCCTGGAATTTGTGATGGGATGGTGTGGAAGGAGATTCACTCTGTGTCTGACCCCGGGCAATGTGTGATGGGACGGTTTGGATGCAGGTTCACTGAGTGTTTGACTCCGGGCTTTTGTGATGGGATTGTGTGGAGGGAGATTCACTCTGTGTCAGACCCCGGGAAATTATGATGGGACTGTTTGCATGGAGATTCACTCTGTGTCTGACCACGGGACAATGTGCTGGGACGGTTTTGATGGAGATTCACTCTGTGTCAGACCCCGGGAGTGTGTGATGGGACGGTGTGGAGGGAGATTCACACTGTTTCTGAACCCGAGACAGTGTGATGGGACGGTTTTGATGGAGATTCACTCTGTGTCAGACCCCGGGAGTGTGTGATAGGACGGTGTGGAGGGAGATTCATTCTCTGTCTGACCTCGGGTCTTTGTGATGGTCCGGTGTGGATGGAGAATCACTCTGTGTCTGACCCCGGGAGTTTGTGATGGGACTGTGTGGATGGAGAATCACTCTGTGTCTGACCCCGGGTTTTGGTGATGGGACGGTTTGGATGGAGATTCATTCTGTGTTAGACCCCGGGAGTGTGTGATGGGTCGGTGTGGATGGAGAATCACTCTGTGTCTGACCCCGGGTTTTTGTGATGTGACGGTTTGGATGGAGATTCATTCTGTGTTAGACCCCGGGAGTGTGTGATGGGACAGTGAGGAGGGAGATTCACTCTGTGTCAGACCCAGGAAGTTTGTGATGGGACGGTGTGGATGGAGATTCACTCTGTGCCTGACCCGGGGAGTGTGTGATGGGACGGTGAGGAGGGAGATTCACTCTGTGTCTGACCCCGGGAAAGTGTGATGGGACGGTTTGGATGCAGATTCACTCTTTGTCTGGCCTCGGGAGTTTGTGATGGGACGGTGTGGATGGAGACTCACTCTGTGTCTGACACCTTGAGTTTGTGATGGGACGGAATGGATGGAGACTCACACTGTGTCTGACCCCGGGTTTTTGTGATGGGACGGTTTGGATGGAGGTTCATTCTGTGTTAGACCCCGGGAGTGTGTGATGGGACGGTGAGGAGGGAGATTCACTCTGTGTCAGACCACGGAAGTTTGTGATGGGACGGTGTGGATGGAGATTCACTCTGTGTCTGACCCGGGGAGTGTGTGATAGGACGGTGAGGAGGGAGATTCACTCTGTGTCTGACCCCGTGAGTTTATGATGGGCCGGTGTGTATGGAAATTCACTCTGTGTCTGACCCCGGGAGTGTGTGTTGGGACGGTGAGGAGGGAGATTCACTCTGTGCCTGACCCCGGGAACGTGTGATGGGACGGTTTGGATGCAGATTCACTCTGTTCTTGACGCCGGAATTGTGTGATGGGACGGTGAGGAGGGAGATTTACTCTTTCTCTGACCGCGGGAGTTTGTGATGGAAAGGTGTGGATGCAGATTCACTCTATGTCTGACCCCTGGAATTTGTGATGGGATGGTGTGGAAGGAGATTCACTCAGTGTCTGACCCCGGGCTTTTGTGATGGGATTGTGTGGAGGGAGATTCACTCTGCGTCTGATCCCGGGCTTTTGTGATGGGACGCTCTGGATGGAGATTCACTCTGTGTCTGACCCCGGGAAAGTATGATGGGCCGGTGTGTATGGAGATTCACTTTGTGTCTGACCCAGGGTTTCTGTGTTGGGCCGGTGTGGATGGAGATTCACTCTGTGTCTGACCCCGGGAGTGTGTGATGGGACGGTATGGATGGAGATTCACTCTGTGTCTGACGCCGGGAAAGTGTGATGGGACGGTTTGGATGGAGATTCACTCTGTGTCTGACCTCGGGCTTTTGTGATGGGACGGTGAGTAGGGAGATTCACTCTGTGTCAGACCCCGGAAGTTTGTGATGGGACGGTGTGGATGGAGATTCACTCTGTGTCTGACCCGGGGAATGTGTGATGGGACGGTGAGGAGGGAGATTCACTCTGTGTCTGACCCCGGGAAAGTGTCATGGGACGGTTTGGATGCAGATTCACTCTTTGTCTGGCCCCCGGAGTTTGTGCTGGGACGGTGTGGATGGAGATTCACTCTGTGTCTGACCCCGGGCTTTTGTGATGGGACGGTGAGTAGGGAGATTCACACTCTGTTTGACACCGGGAGTGTGTGATGGGACGGTGAGGAGGGAGATTCACTCTGTGTCTGACCCGGGGAGTGTGTGATAGGACGGTGAGGAGGGAGATTCACTCTGTGTCTGACCCCGTGAGTTTATGATGGGCCGGTGTGTATGGAAATTCACTCTGTGTCTGACCCCGGGAGTGTGTGTTGGGACGGTGAGGAGGGAGATTCACTCTGTGCCTGACCCCGGGAACGTGTGATGGGACGGTTTGGATGCAGATTCACTCTGTTCTTGACGCCGGAATTGTGTGATGGGACGGTGAGGAGGGAGATTTACTCTTTCTCTGACCCCGGGAGTTTGTGATGGAAAGGTGTGGATGCAGATTCACTCTATGTCTGACCCCTGGAATTTGTGATGGGATGGTGTGGAAGGAGATTCACTCAGTGTCTGACCCCGGGCTTTTGTGATGGGATTGTGTGGAGGGAGATTCACTCTGCGTCTGATCCCGGGCTTTTGTGATGGGACGCTCTGGATGGAGATTCACTCTGTGTCTGACCCCGGGAAAGTATGATGGGCCGGTGTGTATGGAGATTCACTTTGTGTCTGACCCAGGGTTTCTGTGTTGGGCCGGTGTGGATGGAGATTCACTCTGTGTCTGACCCCGGGAGTGTGTGATGGGACGGTATGGATGGAGATTCACTCTGTGTCTGACGCCGGGAAAGTGTGATGGGACGGTTTGGATGGAGATTCACTCTGTGTCTGACCTCGGGCTTTTGTGATGGGACGGTGAGTAGGGAGATTCACTCTGTGTCAGACCCCGGAAGTTTGTGATGGGACGGTGTGGATGGAGATTCACTCTGTGTCTGACCCGGGGAATGTGTGATGGGACGGTGAGGAGGGAGATTCACTCTGTGTCTGACCCCGGGAAAGTGTCATGGGACGGTTTGGATGCAGATTCACTCTTTGTCTGGCCCCGGGAGTTTGTGCTGGGACGGTGTGGATGGAGATTCACTCTGTGTCTGACCCCGGGCTTTTGTGATGGGACGGTGAGTAGGGAGATTCACACTCTGTTTGACACCGGGAGTGTGTGATGGGACGGTGTGGATGGAGATTCACTGTGTGTCTGACGCCGGGAAAGTGTGATGGGACGGTTTGTATGGTGATTCACTCTGTGTCTGACCTCGGGCTTTTGTGATGGGACGGTGTGGAGGGAGATTCACTCTCTGTCTGACCGCGGGTTTTTGTGATGGTCCGGTGTGGATGGAGAATCACTCTCTGTCTGACCCCGGGAGTTTGTGATGGGACGGTGTGGATGGAGAATCACTCTGTGTCTGACCCCGGGTTTTGGTGATGGGACGGTTTGGATGGAGATTCACTCTGTGTCTGACCCCGGGCAATGTGTGATGGGACGGTTTGGATGCAGGTTCACTGAGTGTTTGACTCCGGGCTTTTGTGATGGGTTTGTGTGGAGGGAGATTCACTCTGTGTCTGACCCCGGGAAAGCGTGATTGGACCGTTTGGAGGGAGATTCACTCTGTGTCAGACCCCGGGAAATTATGATGGGACTGTTTGCATGGAGATTCACTCTGTGTCTGACCCCGGGACAGTGTGATGGGACGGTTTTGATGGAGATTCATTCTGTGTCCGACCCCGGAAGTTTGTGATGGGACGGTGTGGATGGAGATTCACTCTGTGTCTGACCCCGGGAGTGTGTGATAGGACGGTGAGGAGGGAGATTCACTCTGTGTCTGACCCAGGGAACGTGTGATGGGACGGTTTGGATGCAGATTCACTCTGTGTCTGACCCCGGGAGTGTGTGATGGTACCGTGAGGAGTGAGATTTACTCTTTGTCTGACCCCGGGAGTTTGTCATGGAAAGGTGTGGATGCAGATTCTCTCTATGTCTGACCCCTGGAATTTGTGATGGGATGGTGTGGAAGGAGATTCACTCTGTTTCTGACCCCGGCAATGTGTGATGGGACGGTTTGGATGGAGGTTCACTCAGTGTATGTCCCAGGTATTTTGTGATGGGACGGTGAGGAGGGAGATTTACTCTGTGTCAGACACCGGGAGTTTGTGATGGGACGGTGTGGATGGAGATTCACTCTGTAGCTGACCCCGGGAAAGTGTGATGGGACGGTTTGGATGGAGATTCACTCTGTGGCTGACCCCGTCTTTTTTGATGGGACGGTGAAGAGGGAGATTCACTCTGTGTCTGACCCCGGGAACGTGTGATGGAACGGTTTGGATGGTGGTACACTCTGAGTCTGATCCCCGGAGTGTGTGATGGGACGGTGAAGAAGGAGATTCACTTTGTGTCTGACCCCGTCTTTTGTGATGGGACGGTGAGGAGGGAGGATCACTCTGTGTCTGACCCCGGGAACGTGTGATGAAACGGTTTGGATGCAGATTCACTCTGTGTCTGACCCCGGGATTATATGATGGGACCGTGAGGAGGGAATTTACTCTTTGTCTGACCCCGGGAGTTTGTCATGGAAAGGCGTGGATGCAGATTCTCTCTATGTCTGACCCCTGGAATTTTTGATGGGATGGTGTGGAAGGAGATTTACTCTATGTCTGACCCCTGGAATTTGTGATGGGACGGTGTGGATGGAGATTCACTCAGTGTCTGACCCAGGGCTTTTGTGATGGGACGGTGTGGAGGGAGATTCACTCTGCGTCTGACCCCGGAAGTTTGTGATGGGACGGTGTGGATGGAGATTCACTCTGTGTCTGACCCCGGGAACGTGTGATGGGACGGTTGGATTGAGATTTACTCTGTATCTGACCCCGAGAGTGTATGTTGGGACTGTTAGGATGGAGATTCACACTGCGTCTGACCCCGGGACCCTGTGATGGGACGGCTTGGATGGAGATTCACACTGTGTCAGACCCCGGGAGTGTGTGATGGGACGGTGAGGAGGGAGTTTCACTCTGTTTCACACCCCGCGAGTTTGTGATGGATAGGTGTGGATGCAGATTCACTCTAGGTCTGACCCCGGGAATTTGTGATGGGACGGTGAAGAGTGACATTCACTCTGTGTCTGGCCCCGGGCTTTTTTGATGGGACGGTGAGGAGGGAGATTTACTCTGTGTCTGACCCCGGGCTTTTGTGATGGGACGGTGAGGAGGGAGATTCACTCTGTGTCAGACCCAGGAAGTTTGTGATGGGACGGTGTGGATGGAGATTCACTCTGTGCCTGACCCGGGGAGTGTGTGATGGGACGGTGAGGAGGGAGATTCACTCTGTGTCTGACCCCGGGAAAGTGTGATGGGACGGTTTGGATGCAGATTCACTCTTTGTCTGGCCTCGGGAGTTTGTGATGGGACGGTGTGGATGGAGACTCACTCTGTGTCTGACACCTTGAGTTTGTGATGGGACGGAATGGATGGAGACTCACACTGTGTCTGACCCCGGGTTTTTGTGATGGGACGGTTTGGATGGAGGTTCATTCTGTGTTAGACCCCGGGAGTGTGTGATGGGACGGTGAGGAGGGAGATTCACTCTGTGTCAGACCCCGGAAGTTTGTGATGGGACGGTGTGGATGGAGATTCACTCTGTGTCTGACCCGGGGAGTGTGTGATAGGACGGTGAGGAGGGAGATTCACTCTGTGTCTGACCCCGTGAGTTTATGATGGGCCGGTGTGTATGGAAATTCACTCTGTGTCTGACCCCGGGAGTGTGTGTTGGGACGGTGAGGAGGGAGATTCACTCTGTGCCTGACCCCGGGAACGTGTGATGGGACGGTTTGGATGCAGATTCACTCTGTTCTTGACGCCGGAATTGTGTGATGGGACGGTGAGGAGGGAGATTTACTCTTTCTCTGACCCCGGGAGTTTGTGATGGAAAGGTGTGGATGCAGATTCACTCTATGTCTGACCCCTGGAATTTGTGATGGGATGGTGTGGAAGGAGATTCACTCAGTGTCTGACCCCGGGCTTTTGTGATGGGATTGTGTGGAGGGAGATTCACTCTGCGTCTGATCCCGGGCTTTTGTGATGGGACGCTCTGGATGGAGATTCACTCTGTGTCTGACCCCGGGAAAGTATGATGGGCCGGTGTGTATGGAGATTCACTTTGTGTCTGACCCAGGGTTTCTGTGTTGGGCCGGTGTGGATGGAGATTCACTCTGTGTCTGACCCCGGGAGTGTGTGATGGGACGGTATGGATGGAGATTCACTCTGTGTCTGACGCCGGGAAAGTGTGATGGGACGGTTTGGATGGAGATTCACTCTGTGTCTGACCTCGGGCTTTTGTGATGGGACGGTGAGTAGGGAGATTCACTCTGTGTCAGACCCCGGAAGTTTGTGATGGGACGGTGTGGATGGAGATTCACTCTGTGTCTGACCCGGGGAATGTGTGATGGGACGGTGAGGAGGGAGATTCACTCTGTGTCTGACCCCGGGAAAGTGTCATGGGACGGTTTGGATGCAGATTCACTCTTTGTCTGGCCCCGGGAGTTTGTGCTGGGACGGTGTGGATGGAGATTCACTCTGTGTCTGACCCCGGGCTTTTGTGATGGGACGGTGAGTAGGGAGATTCACACTCTGTTTGACACCGGGAGTGTGTGATGGGACGGTGAGGAGGGAGATTCACTCTGTGTCTGAACCAGCGAACGTGTGATGGAAAGGTGTGTAAGCAGATTCACTCTATGTCTGACCCCTGGAATTTGTGATAGGATGGTGTGGAAGGAGATTCACTCTATGTCTGACCCCGGGCTTTTGTGATGGGACGGTATGGATGGAGATTCACTCTGTGTCTGACCCCGGGAGTTTGTGATGGGACGGTGTGGATGGAGATTCACTCTGTGTCTGACCCCGGGCTTTTGTGATGGGACGCTCTGGATGGAGATTCACTCTGTGCCTGACCCCGGGAATGTATGATGGGCCGTTGTGTATGGAGATTCACTTTGCGTCTGACCCCGGGCTTTTGTGATGGGACGCTCTGGATGGAGATTCACTCTGTGTCTGACCCCGGGAAAGTATGATGGGCCGGTGTGTATGGAGATTCACTTTGTGTCTGACCCAGGGTTTCTGTGATGGGCCGGTGTGGATGGAGATTCACTCTGTGTCTGACCCCGGGTGTGTGTGATGGGACGGTGTGAATGGAGATTCACTCTGTGTCTGACGCCGGGAAAGTGTGATGGGACGGTTTGTATGGTGATTCACTCTGTGTCTGACCTCGGGCTTTTGTGATGGGACGGTGTGGAGGGAGATTCACTCTCTGTCTGACCGCGGGTTTTTGTGATGGTCCGGTGTGGATGGAGAATCACTCTGTGTCTGACCCCGGGAGTTTGTGATGGGACGGTGTGGATGGAGAATCACTCTGTGTCTGACCCCGGGTTTTGGTGATGGGACGGTTTGGATGGAGATTCACTCTGTGTCTGACCCCGGGCAATGTGTGATGGGACGGTTTGGATGCAGGTTCACTGAGTGTTTGACTCCGGGCTTTTGTGATGGGTTTGTGTGGAGGGAGATTCACTCTGTGTCTGACCCCGGGAAAGCGTGATTGGACCGTTTGGAGGGAGATTCACTCTGTGTCAGACCCCGGGAAATTATGATGGGACTGTTTGCATGGAGATTCACTCTGTGTCTGACCCCGGGACAGTGTGATGGGACGGTTTTGATGGAGATTCATTCTGTGTCCGACCCCGGAAGTTTGTGATGGGACGGTGTGGATGGAGATTCACTCTGTGTCTGACCCCGGGAATGTGTGATAGGACGGTGAGGAGGGAGATTCACTCTGTGTCTGACCCAGGGAACGTGTGATGGGACGGTTTGGATGCAGATTCACTCTGTGTCTGACCCCGGGAGTGTGTGATGGTACCGTGAGGAGTGAGATTTACTCTTTGTCTGACCCCGGGAGTTTGTCATGGAAAGGTGTGGATGCAGATTCTCTCTATGTCTGACCCCTGGAATTTGTGATGGGATGGTGTGGAAGGAGATTCACTCTGTTTCTGACCCCGGCAATGTGTGATGGGACGGTTTGGATGGAGGTTCACTCAGTGTATGTCCCAGGTATTTTGTGATGGGACGGTGAGGAGGGAGATTTACTCTGTGTCAGACACCGGGAGTTTGTGATGGGACGGTGTGGATGGAGATTCACTCTGTAGCTGACCCCGGGAAAGTGTGATGGGACGGTTTGGATGGAGATTCACTCTGTGGCTGACCCCGTCTTTTTTGATGGGACGGTGAAGACGGAGATTCACTCTGTGTCTGACCCCGGGAACGTGTGATGGAACGGTTTGGATGGTGGTACACTCTGAGTCTGATCCCCGGAGTGTGTGATGGGACGGTGAAGAAGGAGTATCACTTTGTGTCTGACCCCGGCTTTTGTGATGGGACGGTGAGGAGGGAGAATCACTCTGTGTCTGACCCCGGGAACGTGTGATGAAACGGTTTGGATGCAGATTCACTCTGTGTCTGACCCCGGGATTATGTGATGGGACCGTGAGGAGGGAATTTACTCTTTGTCTGACCCCGGGAGTTTGTCATGGAAAGGCGTGGATGCAGATTCTCTCTATGTCTGACCCCTGGAATTTTTGATGGGATGGTGTGGAAGGAGATTTACTCTATGTCTGACCCCTGGAATTTGTGATGGGACGGTGTGGATGGAGATTCACTCAGTGTCTGACCCAGGGCTTTTGTGATGGGACGGTGTGGAGGGAGATTCACTCTGCGTCTGACCCCGGAAGTTTGTGATGGGACGGTGTGGATGGAGATTCACTCTGTGTCTGACCCCGGGAACGTGTGATGGGACGGTTGGATTGAGATTTACTCTGTATCTGACCCCGAGAGTGTATGTTGGGACTGTTAGGATGGAGATTCACACTGCGTCTGACCCCGGGACCCTGTGATGGGACGGCTTGGATGGAGATTCACACTGTGTCAGACCCCGGGAGTGTGTGATGGGACGGTGAGGAGGGAGTTTCACTCTGTTTCACACCCCGCGAGTTTGTGATGGATAGGTGTGGATGCAGATTCACTCTAGGTCTGACCCCGGGAATTTGTGATGGGACGGTGAAGAGTGACATTCACTCTGTGTCTGGCCCCGGGCTTTTTTGATGGGACGGTGAGGAGGGAGATTTACTCTGTGTCTGACCCCGGGCTTTTGTGATGGGACGGTGAGGAGGGAGATTCACTCTCTGTCTGACCCCGGCAATGTGTGATGGGACGGTTTGGATGGAGGTTCACTCAGTGTCTGACCCCGGGAGTTTAAGATGTGACGGTGTGGATGGAGATTCACTCTGTGTATTACCCCGGGAATGTGTGATGGGACGGTTTGGATGGAGATTCACTCTGTGACTGACCCCGGGAACGTGTGATGGGACGGTTTGGATGGAGATTCACTCTGTGTCAGACCCCGGGAGTGTGTGATGGGACGGTGAGGAGGGAGTTTCACTCTGTTTCACACCCCGGGAGTTTGTGATGGATAGGTGTGGATGCAGATTCACTCTAAGTCTGACCCCGGGAATTTGTGATGGGACGTTGAAGAGGGAGATTCACTCTGTGTCTGACCCCGGGCAATGTGTGATGGGACGGTTTGGATGGAGATTCACTCTGTGAGTGACCCCGGGCTTTTGTGATGGGACGGTGAAGAGGGTGATTCACTCTGTGTCTGACCCCGGGATCGTGTGATGGAAGGGTTTGGATGGAGGTTCACTCTGAGTCTGAACCCGGGAGTGTGTGATGGGACGGTGTGGATGGAGATTCACTCTGTGTCTGACCCCGGGAGTGTGTGATAGGACGGTGAGGAGGGAGATTCACTCTGTGTCTGACCCAGGGAACGTGTGATGGGACTGCTTGGATGCAGATTCACTCTGTGTCTGACCCCGGGAGTGTGTGATGGGACCGTGAGTAGGGAGATTTACTCTTTGTCAGACCCCGGGAGTTTGTCATGGAAAGGTGTGGATGCAGATTCTCTCTATGTCTGACCTCTGGAATTTTTGATGGGATGGTGTGGAAGGAGATTCTCTCTGTGTCTGACCCCGGGCAATGTGTGATGGGACGGTTTGGATGCAGGTTCACTCAGTGTTTGTCCCAGGGCTTTTGTGATGGGACGGTTTGGAGGGATATTCACTCTGTGTCTGACCCCGGGCTTTTGTGATGGGACGGTGAGGAGGGAGATTCACTCTCTGTCTGACCCCGGCAATGTGTGATGGGACGGTTTGGATGGAGGTTCACTCAGTGTCTGACCCCGGGAGTTTAAGATGTGACTGTGTGGATGGAGATTCACTCTGTGTATTACCCCGGGAATGTGTGATGGGACGGTTTGGATGGAGATTCACTCTGAGACTGACCCCGGGCTTTTGTGATGGGACGGTGAAGAGGGAGATTCACTCTGTGTCTGACCCCGGCATCGTGTGATGGAACGTTTTGGATGGAGGTTCACTCTGAGTCTGAACCCGGGAGTGTGTGATGGGACGGTGAATAGGGAGATTCACACTCTGTCTGACCCCGGGAGTGTGTGATGGGACGGTGAGGAGGGAGATTCACTCTGTGTCTGAACCAGCGAACGTGTGATGGAAAGGTGTGTAAGCAGATTCACTCTATGTCTGACCCCTGGAATTTGTGATAGGATGGTGTGGAAGGAGATTCACTCTATGCCTGACCCCGGGCTTTTGTGATGGGACGGTATGGTTGTAGATTCACTCTGTGTCTGACCCCGGGAGTTTGTGATGGGACGGTGTGGATGGAGATTCACTCTGTGTCTGACCACGGGCTTTTGAGATGGGACGCTCTGGATGGAGATTCACTCTGTGCCTGACCCCGGGAATGTATGATGGGCCGTTGTGTATGGAGATTCACTTTGTGTCTGACCCCGGTCTTTTGTGATGGGACGGTGTGGAGGGAGATTCACTCTGTGTCAGACACGGAAGTTTGTGATGGGACGGTGTGGATGGAGATTCACTCTGTGTCTGACCCCGGGAGTGTGTGATGGGACCGTGAGGAGGGTGATTTACTACTTGTCTGACCCCGGGAGTTTGTGATGGAAAGGTGTGGATGCAGTTTCACTCTATGTCTGATCCCTGGAATTTGTGATGGGATGGTGTGGAAGGAGATTCACTCTGTGTCTGACCCCGGGCAATGTGTGATGGGACGGTTTGGATGCAGGTTCACTGAGTGTTTGACTCCGGGCTTTTGTGATGGGATTGTGTGGAGGGAGATTCACTCTGTGTCTGACCCCGGGAAAGCGTGATTGGACCGTTTGGATGGAGATTCGCTCTGTGTCAGACCCCGGGAAATTATGATGGGACTGTTTGCATGGAGATTCACTCTGTGTCTGACCCCGGGACAGTGTGATGGGACGGTTTTGATGGAGATTCTCTCTGTGTCAGACCCCGGGAGTGTGTGATGGGACGTTGTGGAGGGAGATTCACACTGTTTCTGAACCCGAGACAGTGTGATGGGACGGATTTGATGGAGATTCACTCTGTGTCAGACCCCGGGAGTGTGTGATGGGACGGTGTGGATGGAGATTCACTCTCTGTCTGACCGCGGGTTTTTGTGATGGTCCGGTGTGGATGGAGAATCACTCTGTGTCTGACCCCGGGAGTTTGTGATGGGACGGTGTGGATGGAGAATCACTCTGTGTCTGACCCCGGGTTTTGGTGATGGGACGGTTTGGATGGAGATTCACTCTGTGTCTGACCCCGGGAAAGTATGATGGGCCGGTGTGTATGGAGATTCACTTTGTGTCTGACCCAGGGTTTCTGTGTTGGGCCGGTGTGGATGGAGATTCACTCTGTGTCTGACCCCGGGAGTGTGTGATGGGACGGTATGGATGGAGATTCACTCTGTGTCTGACGCCGGGAAAGTGTGATGGGACGGTTTGGATGGAGATTCACTCTTTGTCTGGCCCCGGGAGTTTGTGCTGGGACGGTGTGGATGGAGATTCACTCTGCGTCTGACCCCGGGCTTTTGTGATGGGACGGTGAGTAGGGAGATTCACAATCTGTCTGACCCCGGGAGTGTGTAATGGGACGGTGAGGAGGGAGATTCACTCTGTGTCTGAACCAGCGAACGTGTGATGGAAAGGTGTGTAAGCAGATTCACTCTATGTCTGACCCCTGGAATTTGTGATAGGATGGTGTGGAAGGAGATTCACTCTATGTCTGACCCCGGGCTTATGTGATGGGACGGTATGGATGGAGATTCACTCTGTGTCTGACCCCGGGAGTGTGTGATGGGACGGTGTGGATGGAGAATCACTCTGTGTCTGACCCCGGGAGTTTGTGATGGGACGGTGTGGATGGAGAATCACTCTGTGTCTGACCCCGGGTTTTGGTGATGGGACGGTTTGGATGGAGATTCATTCTGTGTTAGACCCCGGGAGTGTGTGATGGGACGGTGTGGATGGAGAATCACTCTGTGTCTGACCCCGGGTTTTTGTGATGTGACGGTTTGGATGGAGATTCATTCTGTGTTAGACCCCGGGAGTGTGTGATGGGACAGTGAGGAGGGAGATTCACTCTGTGTCTGACCCGGGGAGTGTGTGATGGGACGGTGAGGTGGGAGATTCACTCTGTGTCTGACCCCGGGAAAGTGTGATGGGACGGTTTGGATGCAGATTCACTCTTTGTCTGGCCTCGGGTGTTTGTGATGGGACGGTGTGGATGGAGACTCACTCTGTGTCTGACACCTTGAGTTTGTGATGGGACGGAATGGATGGAGACTCACACTGTGTCTGACCCCGGGTTTTTGTGATGGGACGCTTTGGATGGAGATTCATTCTGTGTTAGACCCCGGGAGTGTGTGATGGGACGGTGAGGAGGGAGTTTCACTCTGTGTCAGACCCCGGAAGTTTGTGATGGGACGGTGTGGATGGAGATTCACTCTGTGTCTGACCCGGGGAGTGTGTGATGGGACGGTGAGGAGGGAGATTCACTCTGTGTCTGACCCCGTGAGTTTATGATGGGCCGGTGTGTATGGAAATTCACTCTGTGTCTGACCCCGGGAGTGTGTGTTGGGACGGTGAGGAGGGAGATTCACTCTGTGCCTGACCCCGGGAACGTGTGATGGGACGGTTTGGATGCAGATTCACTCTGTTCTTGACGCCGGAATTGTGTGATGGGACCGTGAGGAGGGAGATTTACTCTTTCTCTGACCCCGGGAGTTTGTGATGGAAAGGTGTGGATGCAGATTCACTCTATGTCTGACCCCTGGAATTTGTGATGGGATGGTGTGGAAGGAGATTCACTCAGTGTCTGACCCCGGGCTTTTGTGATGGGATTGTGTGGAGGGAGATTCACTCTGCGTCTGACCCCGGGCTTTTGTGATGGGACGCTCTGGATGGAGATTCACTCTGTGTCTGACCCCGGGAAAGTATGATGGGCCGGTGTGTATGGAGATTCACTTTGTGTCTGACCCAGGGTTTCTGTGTTGGGCCGGTGTGGATGGAGATTCACTCTGTGTCTGACCCCGGGAGTGTGTGATGGGACGGTATGGATGGAGATTCACTCTGTGTCTGACGCCGGGAAAGTGTGATGGGACGGTTTGGATGGAGATTCACTCTGTGTCTGACCTCGGGCTTTTGTGATGGGACGGTGAGTAGGGAGATTCACTCTGTGTCAGACCCCGGAAGTTTGTGATGGGACGGTGTGGATGGAGATTCACTCTGTGTCTGACCCGGGGAGTGTGTGATGGGACGGTGAGGAGGGACATTCACTCTGTGTCTGACCCCGGGAAAGTGTCATGGGACGGTTTGGATGCAGATTCACTCTTTGTCTGGCCCCGGGAGTTTGTGCTGGGACGGTGTGGATGGAGATTCACTCTGTGTCTGACCCCGGGCTTTTGTGATGGGACGGTGAGTAGGGAGATTCACACTCTGTCTGACCCCGGGAGTGTGTGATGGGACGGTGAGGAGGGAGATTCACTCTGTGTCTGAACCAGCGAACGTGTGATGGAAAGGTGTGTAAGCAGATTCACTCTATGTCTGACCCCTGGAATTTGTGATAGGATGGTGTGGAAGGAGATTCACTCTATGTCTGACCCCGGGCTTTTGTCATGGGACGGTATGGATGGAGATTCACTCTGTGTCTGACCCCGGGAGTTTGTGATGGGACGGTGTGGATGGAGATTCACTCTGTGTCTGACCCCGGGCTTTTGTGATGGGAAGCTCTGGATGGAGATTCACTCTGTGCCTGACCCCGGGAATGTATGATGGGCCGTTGTGTATGGAGATTCACTTTGTGTCTGACCCCGGTCTTTTGTGATGGGACGGTGTGGAGGGAGATTCACTCTGTGTCAGACACGGAAGTTTGTGATGGGACGGTGTGGATGGAGATTCACTCTGTGTCTGACCCCGGGAGTGTGTGATGGGACCGTGAGGAGGGTGATTTACTACTTGTCTGACCCCGGGAGTTTGTGATGGAAAGGTGTGGATGCAGTTTCACTCTATGTCTGATCCCTGGAATTTGTGATGGGATGGTGTGGAAGGAGATTCACTCTGTGTCTGACCCCGGGCAATGTGTGATGGGACGGTTTGGATGCAGGTTCACTGAGTGTTTGACTCCGGGCTTTTGTGATGGGATTGTGTGGAGGGAGATTCACTCTGTGTCTGACCCCGGGAAAGCGTGATTGGACCGTTTGGATGGAGATTCACTCTGTGTCAGACCCCGGGAAATTATGATGGGACTGTTTGCATGGAGATTCACACTGTGTCTGACCCCGGGACAGTGTGATGGGACGGTTTTGATGGAGATTCACTCTGTGTCTGACCCCGTGAGTTTATGATGGGACGGTGTGTATGGAAATTCACTCTGTGTCTGACCCCGGGAGTGTGTGTTGGGACGGTGAGGAGGGAGATTCACTCTGTGCCTGACCCCGGGAACGTGTGATGGGACGGTTTGGATGCAGATTCACTCTGTTCTTGACGCCGGAATTGTGTGATGGGACGGTGAGGAGGGAGATTTACTCTTTCTCTGACCCCGGGAGTTTGTGATGGGACGGTTTGGATGGAGATTCATTCTGTGTTAGACCCCGGGAGTGTGTGATGGGACGGTGAGGCGGGAGTTTCACTCTGTGTCAGACCCCGGAAGTTTGTGATGGGACGGTGTGGATGGAGATTCACTCTGTGTCTGACCCGGGGAGTGTGTGATGGGACGGTGAGGAGGGAGATTCACTCTGTGTCTGACCCCGTGAGTTTATGATGGGCCGGTGTGTATGGAAATTCACTCTGTGTCTGACCCCGGGAGTGTGTGTTGGGACGGTGAGGAGGGAGATTCACTCTGTGCCTGACCCCGGGAACGTGTGATGGGACGGTTTGGATGCAGATTCACTCTGTTCTTGACGCCGGAATTGTGTGATGGGACCGTGAGGAGGGAGATTTACTCTTTCTCTGACCCCGGGAGTTTGTGATGGAAAGGTGTGGATGCAGATTCACTCTATGTCTGACCCCTGGAATTTGTGATGGGATGGTGTGGAAGGAGATTCACTCAGTGTCTGACCCCGGGCTTTTGTGATGGGATTGTGTGGAGGGAGATTCACTCTGCGTCTGACCCCGGGCTTTTGTGATGGGACGCTCTGGATGGAGATTCACTCTGTGTCTGACCCCGGGAAAGTATGATGGGCCGGTGTGTATGGAGATTCACTTTGTGTCTGACCCAGGGTTTCTGTGTTGGGCCGGTGTGGATGGAGATTCACTCTGTGTCTGACCCCGGGAGTGTGTGATGGGACGGTATGGATGGAGATTCACTCTGTGTCTGACGCCGGGAAAGTGTGATGGGACGGTTTGGATGGAGATTCACTCTGTGTCTGACCTCGGGCTTTTGTGATGGGACGGTGAGTAGGGAGATTCACTCTGTGTCAGACCCCGGAAGTTTGTGATGGGACGGTGTGGATGGAGATTCACTCTGTGTCTGACCTCGGGCTTTTGTGATGGGACGGTGAGTAGGGAGATTCACTCTGTGTCAGACCCCGGAAGTTTGTGATGGGACGGTGTGGATGGAGATTCACTCTGTGTCTGACCCGGGGAGTGTGTGATGGGACGGTGAGGAGGGAGATTCACTCTGTGTCTGACCCCGGGAAAGTGTCATGGGACGGTTTGGATGCAGATTCACTCTTTGTCTGGCCCCGGGAGTTTGTGCTGGGACGGTGTGGATGGAGATTCACTCTGTGTCTGACCCCGGGCTTTTGTGATGGGACGGTGAGTAGGGAGATTCACACTCTGTCTGACCCCGGGAGTGTGTAATGGGACGGTGAGGAGGGAGATTCACTCTGTGTCTGAACCAGCGAACGTGTGATGGAAAGGTGTGTAAGCAGATTCACTCTATGTCTGACCCCTGGAATTTGTGATAGGATGGTGTGGAAGGAGATTCACTTTATGTCTGACCCCGGGCTTTTGTGATGGAACGGTATGGATGGAGATTCACTCTGTGTCTGACCCCGGGAGTGTGTGATGGGACGGTGTTTATGGAGAATCACTCTGTGTCTGACCCCGGGAGTTTGTGATGGGACGGTGTGGATGGAGAATCACTCTGTGTCTGACCCCGGGTTTTGGTGATCGGACGGTTTGGATGGAGATTCATTCTGTGTTAGACCCCGGGAGTGTGTGATGGGACGGTGTGGATGGAGAATCACTCTGTGTCTGACCCCGGGTTTTTGTGATGTGACGGTTTGGATGGAGATTCATTCTGTGTTAGACCCCGGGAGTGTGTGATGGGACAGTGAGGAGGGAGATTCACTCTGTGTCAGACCCAGGAAGTTTGTGATGGGACGGTGTGGATGGAGATTCACTCTGTGTCTGACCCGGGGAGTGTGTGATGGGACGGTGAGGTGGGAGATTCACTCTGTGTCTGACCCCGGGAAAGTGTGATGGGACGGTTTGGATGCAGATTCACTCTTTGTCTGGCCTCGGGTGTTTGTGATGGGACGGTGTGGATGGAGACTCACTCTGTGTCTGACACCTTGAGTTTGTGATGGGACGGAATGGATGGAGACTCACACTGTGTCTGACCCCGGGTTTTTGTGATGGGACGGTTTGGATGGAGATTCATTCTGTGTTAGACCCCGGGAGTGTGTGATGGGACGGTGAGGAGGGAGTTTCACTCTGTGTCAGACCCCGGAAGTTTGTGATGGGACGGTGTGGATGGAGATTCACTCTGTGTCTGACCCGGGGAGTGTGTGATGGGACGGTGAGGAGGGAGATTCACTCTGTGCCTGACCCCGGGAACGTGTGATGGGACGGTTTGGATGCAGATTCACTCTGTTCTTGACGCCGGAATTGTGTGATGGGACCGTGAGGAGGGAGGTTTACTCTTTCTCTGACCCCGGGAGTTTGTGATGGAAAGGTGTGGATGCAGTTTCACTCTATGTCTGACCCCTGGAATTTGTGATGGGATGGTGTGGAAGGAGATTCACTCAGTGTCTGACCCCGGGCTTTTGTGATGGGATTGTGTGGAGGGAGATTCACTCTGCGTCTGACCCCGGGCTTTTGTGATGGGACGCTCTGGATGGAGATTCACTCTGTGTCTGACCCCGGGAAAGTATGATGGGCCGGTGTGTATGGAGATTCACTTTGTGTCTGACCCAGGGGTTCTGTGTTGGGCCGGTGTGGATGGAGATTCACTCTGTGTCTGACCCCGGGAGTGTGTGATGGGACGGTATGGATGGAGATTCACTCTGTGTCTGACGCCGGGAAAGTGTGATGGGACGGTTTGGATGGAGATTCACTCTGTGTCTGACCTCGGGCTTTTGTGATGGGACGGTGAGTAGGGAGATTCACTCTGTGTCAGACCCCGGAAATTTGTGATGGGACGGTGTGGATGGAGATTCACTCTGTGTCTGACCTCGGGCTTTTGTGATGGGACGGTGAGTAGGGAGATTCACTCTGTGTCAGACCCCGGAAGTTTGTGATGGGACGGTGTGGATGGAGTTTCACTCTGTGTCTGACCCGGGGAGTGTGTGATGGGACGGTGAGGAGGGAGATTCACTCTGTGTCTGACCCGGGGAGTGTGTGATGGGACGGTGAGGAGGGAGATTCACTCTGTGTCTGACCCCGTGAGTTTATGATGGGCCGGTGTGTATGGAAATTCACTCTGTGTCTGACCCCGGGAGTGTGTGTTGGGACGGTGAGGAGGGAGATTCACTCTGTGCCTGACCCCGGGAACGTGTGATGGGACGGTTTGGATGCAGATTCACTCTGTTCTTGACGCCGGAATTGTGTGATGGGACCGTGAGGAGGGAGATTTACTCTTTCTCTGACCCCGGGAGTTTGTGATGGAAAGGTGTGGATGCAGAGTTACTCTATGTCTGACCCCTGGAATTTGTGATGGGATGGTGTGGATGGAGATTCACTCAGTGTCTGACCCCGGGCTTTTGTGATGGGATTGTGTGGAGGGAGATTCACTCTGCGTCTGACCCCGGGCTTTTGTGATGGGACGCTCTGGATGCAGATTCACTCTATGTCTGACCCCTGGAATTTGTGATGGGATGGTGTGGAAGGAGATTCACTCAGTGTCTGACCCCGGGCTTTTGTGATGGGATTGTGTGGAGGGAGATTCACTCTGCGTCTGACCCCGGGCTTTTGTGATGGGACGCTCTGGATGGAGATTCACTCTGTGTCTGACCCCGGGAAAGTATGATGGGCCGGTGTGTATGGAGATTCACTTTGTGTCTGACCCAGGGTTTCTGTGTTGGGCCGGTGTGGATGGAGATTCACTCTGTGTCTGACCCCGGGAGTGTGTGATGGGACGGTATGGATGGAGATTCACTCTGTGTCTGACGCCGGGAAAGTGTGATGGGACGGTTTGGATGGAGATTCACTCTGTGTCTGACCTCGGGCTTTTGTGATGGGACGGTGAGTAGGGAGATTCACTCTGTGTCAGACCCCGGAAGTTTGTGATGGGACGGTGTGGATGGAGATTCACTCTGTGTCTGACCTCGGGCTTTTGTGATGGGACGGTGAGTAGGGAGATTCACTCTGTGTCAGACCCCGGAAGTTTGTGATGGGACGGTGTGGATGGAGATTCACTCTGTGTCTGACCCGGGGAGTGTGTGATGGGACGGTGAGGAGGGAGATTCACTCTGTGTCTGACCCCGGGAAAGTGTCATGGGACGGTTTGGATGCAGATTCACTCTTTGTCTGGCCCCGGGAGTTTGTGCTGGGACGGTGTGGATGGAGATTCACTCTGTGTCTGACCCCGGGCTTTTGTGATGGGACGGTGAGTAGGGAGATTCACACTCTGTCTGACCCCGGGAGTGTGTAATGGGACGGTGAGGAGGGAGATTCACTCTGTGTCTGAACCAGCGAACGTGTGATGGAAAGGTGTGTAAGCAGATTCACTCTATGTCTGACCCCTGGAATTTGTGATAGGATGGTGTGGAAGGAGATTCACTCTATGTCTGAACCCGGGCTTTTGTGATGGAACGGTATGGATGGAGATTCACTCTGTGTCTGACCCCGGGAGTGTGTGATGGGACGGTGTTTATGGAGAATCACTCTGTGTCTGACCCCGGGAGTTTGTGATGGGACGGTGTGGATGGAGAATCACTCTGTGTCTGACCCCGGGTTTTGGTGATCGGACGGTTTGGATGGAGATTCATTCTGTGTTAGACCCCGGGAGTGTGTGATGGGACGGTGTGGATGGAGAATCACTCTGTGTCTGACCCCGGGTTTTTGTGATGTGACGGTTTGGATGGAGATTCATTCTGTGTTAGACCCCGGGAGTGTGTGATGGGACAGTGAGGAGGGAGATTCACTCTGTGTCAGACCCAGGAAGTTTGTGATGGGACGGTGTGGATGGAGATTCACTCTGTGTCTGACCCGGGGAGTGTGTGATGGGACGGTGAGGTGGGAGATTCACTCTGTGTCTGACCCCGGGAAAGTGTGATGGGACGGTTTGGATGCAGATTCACTCTTTGTCTGGCCTCGGGTGTTTGTGATGGGACGGTGTGGATGGAGACTCACTCTGTGTCTGACACCTTGAGTTTGTGATGGGACGGAATGGATGGAGACTCACACTGTGTCTGACCCCGGGTTTTTGTGATGGGACGGTTTGGATGGAGATTCATTCTGTGTTAGACCCCGGGAGTGTGTGATGGGACGGTGAGGAGGGAGTTTCACTCTGTGTCAGACCCCGGAAGTTTGTGATGGGACGGTGTGGATGGAGATTCACTCTGTGTCTGACCCGGGGAGTGTGTGATGGGACGGTGAGGAGGGAGATTCACTCTGTGTCTGACCCCGTGAGTTTATGATGGGCCGGTGTGTATGGAAATTCACTCTGTGTCTGACCCCGGGAGTGTGTGTTGGGACGGTGAGGAGGGAGATTCACTCTGTGCCTGACCCCGGGAACGTGTGATGGGACGGTTTGGATGCAGATTCACTCTGTTCTTGACGCCGGAATTGTGTGATGGGACCGTGAGGAGGGAGATTTACTCTTTCTCTGACCCCGGGAGTTTGTGATGGAAAGGTGTGGATGCAGATTTACTCTATGTCTGACCCCTGGAATTTGTGATGGGATGGTGTGGAAGGAGATTCACTCAGTGTCTGACCCCGGGCTTCTGTGATGGGATTGTGTGGAGGGAGATTCAATCTGCGTCTGACCCCGGGCTTTTGTGATGGGACGCTCTGGATGGAGATTCACTCTGTGTCTGACCCCGGGAAAGTATGATGGGCCGGTGTGTATGGAGATTCACTTTGTGTCTGACCCAGGGTTTCTGTGTTGGGCCGGTGTGGATGGAGATTCACTCTGTGTCTGACCCCGGGAGTGTGTGATGGGACGGTATGGATGGAGATTCACTCTGTGTCTGACGCCGGGAAAGTGTGATGGGACGGTTTGGATGGAGATTCACTCTGTGTCTGACCTCGGGCTTTTGTGATGGGACGGTGAGTAGGGAGATTCACTCTGTGTCAGACCCCGGAAGTTTGTGATGGGACGGTGTGGATGGAGATTCACTCTGTGTCTGACCCGGGGAGTGTGTGATGGGACGGTGAGGAGGGAGATTCACTCTGTGTCTGACCCCGGGAAAGTGTCATGGGACGGTTTGGATGCAGATTCACTCTTTGTCTGGCCCCGGGAGTTTGTGCTGGGACGGTGTGGATGGAGATTCACTCTGTGTCTGACCCCGGGCTTTTGTGATGGGACGGTGAGTAGGGAGATTCACACTCTGTCTGACCCCGGGAGTGTGTGATGGGACGGTGAGGAGGGAGATTCACTCTGTGTCTGAACCAGCGAACGTGTGATGGAAAGGTGTGTAAGCAGATTCACTCTATGTCTGACCCCTGGAATTTGTGATAGGATGGTGTGGAAGGAGATTCACTCTATGTCTGACCCCGGGCTTTTGTGATGGGACGGTATGGATGGAGATTCACTCTGTGTCTGACCCCGGGAGTTTGTGATGGGACGGTGTGGATGGAGATTCACTCTGTGTCTGACCCCGGGCTTTTGTTATGGGAAGCTCTGGATGGAGATTCACTCTGTGCCTGACCCCGGGAATGTATGATGGGCCGTTGTGTATGGAGATTCACTTTGTGTCTGACCCCGGTCTTTTGTGATGGGACGGTGTGGAGGGAGATTCACTCTGTGTCAGACACGGAAGTTTGTGATGGGACGGTGTGGATGGAGATTCACTCTGTGTCTGACCCCGGGAGTGTGTGATGGGACCGTGAGGAGGGTGATTTACTACTTGTCTGACCCCGGGAGTTTGTGATGGAAAGGTGTGGATGCAGTTTCACTCTATGTCTGATCCCTGGAATTTGTGATGGGATGGTGTGGAAGGAGATTCACTCTGTGTCTGACCCCGGGCAATGTGTGATGGGACGGTTTGGATGCAGGTTCACTGAGTGTTTGACTCCGGGCTTTTGTGATGGGATTGTGTGGAGGGAGATTCACTCTGTGTCTGACCCCGGGAAAGCGTGATTGGACCGTTTGGATGGAGAATCACTCTGTGTCAGATCCCGGGAAATTGTGATGGGACTGTTTGCATGGAGATTCACTCTGTTTCTGACCCCGGGACAGTGTGATGGGACGGTTTTGATGGAGATTCACTCTGTGTCAGACCCCGGGAGTGTGTGATGGGACGGTGTGGAGGGAGATTCACACTGTTTCTGAACCCGAGACAGTGTGATGGGACGGTTTTGATGGAGATTCACTCTGTGTCAGACCCCGGGAGTGTGTGATGGGACGGTGTGGAGGGAGATTCACTCTCTGTCTGACCGCGGGTTTTTGTGATGGTCCGGTGTGGATGGAGAATCACTCTGTGTCTGACCACGGGAGTTTGTGATGGGACGGTGTGGATGGAGAATCACTCTGTGTCTGACCCCGGGTTTTGGTGATGGGACGGTTTGGATGGAGATTCATTCTGTGTTAGACCCCGGGAGTGTGTGATGGGACGGTGTGGATGGAGAATCACTCTGTGTCTGACCCCGTGTTTTTGTGATGTGGCGGTTTGGATGGAGATTCATTCTGTGTTAGACCCCGGGAGTGTGTGATGGGACAGTGAGGAGGGAGATTCACTCTGTGTCAGACCCAGGAAGTTTGTGATGGGACGGTGTGGATGGAGATTCACTCTGTGTCTGACCCGGGGAGTGTGTGATGGGACGGTGAGGTGGGAGATTCACTCTGTGTCTGACCCCGGGAAAGTGTGATGGGGCGGTTTGGATGCAGATTCACTCTTTGTCTGGCCTCGGGAGTTTGTGATGGGACGGTGTGGATGGAGACTCACTCTGTGTCTGACACCTTGAGTTTGTGATGGGACGGAATGGATGGAGACTCACACTGTGTCTGACCCCGGGTTTTTGTGATCGGACGGTTTGGATGGAGATTCATTCTGTGTTAGACCCCGGGAGTGTGTGATGGGACGGTGTGGATGGAGAATCACTCTGTGTCTGACCCCGGGTTTTTGTGATGTGACGGTTTGGATGGAGATTCATTCTGTGTTAGACCCCGGGAGTGTGTGATGGGACAGTGAGGAGGGAGATTCACTCTGTGTCAGACCCAGGAAGTTTGTGATGGGACGGTGTGGATGGAGATTCACTCTGTGTCTGACCCGGGGAGTGTGTGATGGGACGGTGAGGTGGGAGATTCACTCTGTGTCTGACCCCGGGAAAGTGTGATGGGACGGTTTGGATGCAGATTCACTCTTTGTCTGGCCTCGGGTGTTTGTGATGGGACGGTGTGGATGGAGACTCACTCTGTGTCTGACACCTTGAGTTTGTGATGGGACGGAATGGATGGAGACTCACACTGTGTCTGACCCCGGGTTTTTGTGATGGGACGGTTTGGATGGAGATTCATTCTGTGTTAGACCCCGGGAGTGTGTGATGGGACGGTGAGGAGGGAGTTTCACTCTGTGTCAGACCCCGGAAGTTTGTGATGGGACGGTGTGGATGGAGATTCACTCTGTGTCTGACCCGGGGAGTGTGTGATGGGACGGTGAGGAGGGAGATTCACTCTGTGTCTGACCCCGTGAGTTTATGATGGGCCGGTGTGTATGGAAATTCACTCTGTGTCTGACCCCGGGAGTGTGTGTTGGGACGGTGAGGAGGGAGATTCACTCTGTGCCTGACCCCGGGAACGTGTGATGGGACGGTTTGGATGCAGATTCACTCTGTTCTTGACGCCGGAATTGTGTGATGGGACCGTGAGGAGGGAGATTTACTCTTTCTCTGACCCCGGGAGTTTGTGATGGAAAGGTGTGGATGCAGATTCACTCTATGTCTGACCCCTGGAATTTGTGATGGGATGGTGTGGAAGGAGATTCACTCAGTGTCTGACCCCGGGCTTTTGTGATGGGATTGTGTGGAGGGAGATTCACTCTGCGTCTGACCCCGGGCTTTTGTGATGGGACGCTCTGGATGGAGATTCACTCTGTGTCTGACCCCGGGAAAGTATGATGGGCCGGTGTGTATGGAGATTCACTTTGTGTCTGACCCAGGGTTTCTGTGTTGGGCCGGTGTGGATGGAGATTCACTCTGTGTCTGACCCCGGGAGTGTGTGATGGGACGGTATGGATGGAGATTCACTCTGTGTCTGACGCCGGGAAAGTGTGATGGGACGGTTTGGATGGAGATTCACTCTGTGTCTGACCTCGGGCTTTTGTGATGGGACGGTGAGTAGGGAGATTCACTCTGTGTCAGACCCCGGAAGTTTGTGATGGGACGGTGTGGATGGAGATTCACTCTGTGTCTGACCCGGGGAGTGTGTGATGGGACGGTGAGGAGGGAGATTCACTCTGTGTCTGACCCCGGGAAAGTGTCATGGGACGGTTTGGATGCAGATTCACTCTTTGTCTGGCCCCGGGAGTTTGTGCTGGGACGGTGTGGATGGAGATTCACTCTGTGTCTGACCCCGGGCTTTTGTGATGGGACGGTGAGTAGGGAGATTCACACTCTGTCTGACCCCGGGAGTGTGTGATGGGACGGTGAGGAGGGAGATTCACTCTGTGTCTGAACCAGCGAACGTGTGATGGAAAGGTGTGTAAGCAGATTCACTCTATGTCTGACCCCTGGAATTTGTGATAGGATGGTGTGGAAGGAGATTCACTCTATGTCTGACCCCGGGCTTTTGTGATGGGACGGTATGGATGGAGATTCACTCTGTGTCTGACCCCGGGAGTTTGTGATGGGACGGTGTGGATGGAGATTCACTCTGTCTCTGACCCCGGGCTTTTGTGATGGGAAGCTCTGGATGGAGATTCACTCTGTGCCTGACCCCGGGAATGTATGATGGGCCGTTGTGTATGGAGATTCACTTTGTGTCTGACCCCGGTCTTTTGTGATGGGACGGTGTGGATGGAGATTCACTCTGTGTCTGACCCCGGGAGTGTGTGATGGGACCGTGAGGAGGGTGATTTACTACTTGTCTGACCCCGGGAGTTTGTGATGGAAAGGTGTGGATGCAGTTTCACTCTATGTCTGATCCCTGGAATTTGTGATGGGATGGTGTGGAAGGAGATTCACTCTGTGTCTGACCCCGGGCAATGTGTGATGGGACGGTTTGGATGCAGGTTCACTGAGTGTTTGACTCCGGGCTTTTGTGATGGGATTGTGTGGAGGGAGATTCACTCTGTGTCTGACCCCGGGAAAGCGTGATTGGACCGTTTGGATGGAGATTCACTCTGTGTCAGATCCCGGGAAATTGTGATGGGACTGTTTGCATGGAGATTCACTCTGTTTCTGACCCCGGGACAGTGTGATGGGACGGTTTTGATGGAGATTCACTCTGTGTCAGACCCCGGGAGTGTGTGATGGGACGGTGTGGAGGGAGATTCACACTGTTTCTGAACCCGAGACAGTGTGATGGTCCGGTGTGGATGGAGAATCACTCTGTGTCTGACCCCGGGAGTTTGTGATGGGACGGTGTGGATGGAGAATCACTCTGTGTCTGACCCCGGGTTTTGGTGACGGGACGGTTTGGATGGAGATTCATTCTGTGTTAGACCCCGGGAGTGTGTGATGGGACGGTGTGGATGGAGAATCACTCTGTGTCTGACCCCGTGTTTTTGTGATGTGACGGTTTGGATGGAGATTCATTCTGTGTTAGACCCCGGGAGTGTGTGATGGGACAGTGAGGAGGGAGATTCACTCTGTGTCAGACCCAGGAAGTTTGTGATGGGACGGTGTGGATGGAGATTCACTCTGTGTCTGACCCGGGGAGTGTGTGATGGGACGGTGAGGTGGGAGATTCACTCTGTGTCTGACCCCGGGAAAGTGTGATGGGGCGGTTTGGATGCAGATTCACTCTTTGTCTGGCCTCGGGAGTTTGTGATGGGACGGTGTGGATGGAGACTCACTCTGTGTCTGACACCTTGAGTTTGTGATGGGACGGAATGGATGGAGACTCACACTGTGTCTTACCCCGGGTTTTTGTGATCGGACGGTTTGGATGGAGATTCATTCTGTGTTAGACCCCGGGAGTGTGTGATGGGACGGTGAGGAGGGAGATTCACTCTGTGTCAGACCCCGGAAGTTTGTGATGGGACGGTGTGGATGGAGATTCACTCTGTGTCTGACCCGGGGAGTGTGTGATGGGACGGTGAGGAGGGAGATTCACTCTGTGTCTGACCCCGTGAGTTTATGATGGGCCGGTGTGTATGGAAATTCACTCTGTGTCTGACCCCGGGAGTGTGTGTTGGGACGGTGAGGAGGGAGATTCACTCTCTGCCTGACCCCGGGAACGTGTGATGGGACGGTTTGGATGCAGATTCACTCTGTTCTTGACGCCGGAATTCTGTGATGGGACGGTGAGGAGGGAGATTTACTCTTTCTCTGACCCCGGGAGTTTGTGATGGAAAGGTGTGGATGCAGATTCACTCTATGTCTGACCCCTGGAATTTGTGATGGGATGGTGTGGAAGGAGATTCACTCAGTGTCTGACCCCGGGAATGTATGATGGGATTGTGTGGAGGGAGATTCACTCTGCGTCTGACCCCGGGCTTTTGTGATGGGACGCTCTGGATGGAGAATCACTCTGTGTCTGACCCCGGGAAAGTATGATGGGCCGGTGTGTATGGAGATTCACTTTGTGTCTGACCCAGGGTTTCTGTGTTGGGCCGGTGTGGATGGAGATTCACTCTGTGTCTGACCCCGGGAGTGTGTGATGGGACGGTATGGATGGAGATTCACTCTGTGTCTGACGCCGGGAAAGTGTGATGGGACGGTTTGGATGGAGATTCACTCTGTGTCTGACCTCGGGCTTTTGTGATGGGACGGTGAAAAGGGAGATTCACTCTGTGTCAGACCCCGGAAGTTTGTGATGGGACGGTGTGGATGGAGATTCATTCTGTGTTAGACCCCGGGAGTGTGTGATGGGACAGTGAGGAGGGAGATTCACTCTGTGTCAGACCCAGGAAGTTTGTGCTGGGACGGTGTGGATGGAGATTCACTCTGTGTCTGACCCCGGGCTTTTGTGATGGGACGGTGAGTAGGGAGATTCCCACTCTGTCTGACCCCGGGAGTCTGTGATGGGACGGTGAGGAGGGAGATTCACTCTGTGTCTGAACCAGCGAACGTGTGATGGAAAGGTGTGTAAGCAGATTCACTCTATGTCTGACCCCTGGAATTTGTGATAGGATGGTGTGGAAGGAGATTCACTCTATATCTGACCCCGGGCTTTTGTGATGGGACGGTGTGGATGGAGATTCACTCTGTGTCTGACCCCGGGCTTTTGTGATGGGAAGCTCTGGATGGAGATTCACTCTGTGCCTGACCCCGGGAATGTATGATGGGCCGTTGTGTATGGAGATTCACTTTGTGTCTGACCCCGGTCTTTTGTGATGGGACGGTGTGGAGGGAGATTCACTCTGTGTCAGACACGGAAGTTTGTGATGGGACGGTGTGGATGGAGATTCACTCTGTGTCTGACCCCGGGAGTGTGTGATGGGACCGTGAGGAGGGTGATTTACTACTTGTCTGACCCCGGGAGTTTGTGATGGAAAGGTGTGGATGCAGTTTCACTCTATGTCTGATCCCTGGAATTTGTGATGGGATGGTGTGGAAGGAGATTCACTCTGTGTCTGACCCCGGGCAATGTGTGATGGGACGGTTTGGATGCAGGTTCACTGAGAGTTTGACTCCGGGCTTTTGTGATGGGTTTGTGTGGAGGGAGATTCACTCTGTGTCTGACCCCGGGAAAGCGTGATTGGACCGTTTGGATGGAGATTCACTCTGTGTCAGACCCCGGGAAATTATGATGGGACTGTTTGCATGGAGATTCACACTGTGTCTGACCCCGGGACAGTGTGATGGGACGGTTTTGATGGAGATTCACTCTGTGTCAGACCACGGGAGTGTGTGATGGGACGGTGTGGAGGGAGATTCACACTGTTTCTGACCCCGAGACAGTGTGACGGGACGGTTTTGATGGAGATTCACTCTGTGTCAGACCCCGGGAGTGTGTGATGGGACGGTGTGGAGGGAGATTCACTCTCTGTCTGACCGCGGGTTTTTGTGATGGTCCGGTGTGGATGGAGAATCACTCTGTGTCTGACCCCGGGAGTTTGTGATGGGACGGTGTGGATGGAGAATCACTCTGTGTCTGACCCCGGGATTTGGTGATGGGACGGTTTGGATGGAGAATCACTCTGTGTCTGACCGCGGGTTTTTGTGATGTGACGGTTTGGATGGAGATTCATTCTGTGTTAGACCCCGGGAGTGTGTGATGGGACAGTGAGGAGGGAGATTCACTCTGTGTCAGACCCAGGAAGTTTGTGCTGGGACGGTGTGGATGGAGATTCACTCTGTGTCTGACCCCGGGCTTTTGTGATGGGACGGTGAGTAGGGAGATTCACACTCTGTCTGACCCCGGGAGTGTGTGATGGGACGGTGAGGAGGGAGATTCACTCTGTGTCTGAACCAGCGAACGTGTGATGGAAAGGTGTGTAAGCAGATTCACTCTATGTCTGACCCCTGGAATTTGTGATAGGATGGTGTGGAAGGAGATTCACTCTATGTCTGACCCCGGGCTTTTGTGATGGGACGGTATGGATGGAGATTCACTCTGTGTCAGACCCCGGGAAAGCGTGATTGGACCGTTTGGATGGAGATTCACTCTGTGTCAGACCCCGGGAAATTATGATGGGACTGTTTGCATGGAGATTCACTCTGTGTCTGACCCCGGGACAGTGTGATGGGACGGTTTTGATGGAGATTCACTCTGTGTCAGACCCCGGGAGTGTGTGATGGGACGGTGTGGAGGGAGATTCACACTGTTCCTGAACCCGAGACAGTGTGATGGGACGGTTTTGATGGAGATTCACTCTGTGTCAGACACCGGGAGTGTGTGATGGGACGGTGTGGAGGGAGATTCACTCTCTGTCTGACCGCGGGTTTTTGTGATGGTCCGGTGTGGATGGAGAATCACTCTGTGTCTGACCCCGGGAGTTTGTGATGGGACGGTGTGGATGGAGAATCACTCTGTGTCTGACCCCGGGTTTTGGTGATGGGTCGGTTTGGATGGAGATTCATTCTGTGTTAGACCCCGGGAGTGTGTGATGGGACGCTGTGGATGGAGAATCACTCTGTGTCTGACCCCGTGTTTTTGTGATGTGACGGTTTGGATGGAGATTCACTCTGTGTCAGACCCAGGAAGTTTGTGATGGGACGGTGTGGATGGAGATTCACTCTGTGTCTGACCCGGGGATTGTGTGATGGGACGGTGAGGTGGGGGATTCACTCTGTGTCTGACCCCGGGAAAGTGTGATGGGGCGGTTTGGATGCAGATTCACTCTTTGTCTGGCCTCGGGAGTTTGTGATGGGACGGTGTGGATGGAGACTCACTCTGTGTCTGACACCTTGAGTTTGTGATGGGACGGAATGGATGGAGACTCACACTGTGTCTGACACCGGGTTTTTGTGATCGGACGGTTTGGATGGAGATTTATTCTGTGTTAGACCCCGGGAGTGTGTGATGGGACGGTGAGGAGGGAGATTCACTCTGTGTCAGACCCCGGAAGTTTGTGATGGGACGGTGTGGATGGAGATTCACTCTGTGTCTGACCCGGGGAGTGTGTGATGGGACGGTGAGGAGGGAGATTCACTCTGTGTCTGACCCCGTGAGTTTATGATGGGCCGGTGGGTATGGAAATTCACTCTGTGTCTGACCCCGGGAGTGTGTGTTGGGACGGTGAGGAGGGAGATTCACTCTCTGCCTGACCCCGGGAACGTGTGATGGGACGGTTTGGATGCAGATTCACTCTGTTCTTGACGCCGGAATTGTGTGATGGGACCGTGAGGAGGGAGATTTACTCTTTCTCTGACCCCGGGAGTTTGTGATGGAAAGGTGTGGATGCAGATTCACTCTATGTCTGACCCCTGGAATTTGTGATGGGATGGTGTGGAAGGAGATTCACTCAGTGTCTGACCCCGGGCTTTTGTGATGGGATTGTGTGGAGGGAGATTCACTCTGCGTCTGACCCCGGGCTTTTGTGATGGGACGCTCTGGATGGAGATTCACTCTGTGTCTGACCCCGGGAAAGTATGATGGGCCGGTGTGTATGGAGATTCACTTTGTGTCTGACCCAGGGTTTCTGTGTTGGGCCGGTGTGGATGGAGATTCACTCTGTGTCTGACCCCGGGAGTGTGTGATGGGACGGTATGGATGGAGATTCACTCTGTGTCTGACGCCGGGAAAGTGTGATGGGACGGTTTGGATGGAGATTCACTCTGTGTCTGACCTCGGGCTTTTGTGATGG
The DNA here is from genome assembly GCF_048418815.1 of Hemitrygon akajei. Taxonomy (NCBI): domain Eukaryota; kingdom Metazoa; phylum Chordata; class Chondrichthyes; order Myliobatiformes; family Dasyatidae; genus Hemitrygon; species Hemitrygon akajei. The sequence goes on from NW_027332052.1 coordinate 367,807, forward strand.
GACGGTGAGTAGGGAGATTCACTCTGTGTCAGACCCCGGAAGTTTGTGATGGGACGGTGTGGATGGAGATTCACTCTGTGTCTGACCCGGGGAGTGTGTGATGGGACGGTGAGGAGGGAGATTCACTCTGTGTCTGACCCCGGGAAAGTGTCATGGGACGGTTTGGATGCAGATTCACTCTTTGTCTGGCCCCGGGAGTTTGTGCTGGGACGGTGTGGATGGAGATTCACTCTGTGTCTGACCCCGGGCTTTTGTGATGGGACGGTGAGTAGGGAGATTCACACTCTGTCTGACCCCGGGAGTGTGTGATGGGACGGTGAGGAGGGAGATTCACTCTGTGTCTGAACCAGCGAACGTGTGATGGAAAGGTGTGTAAGCAGATTCACTCTATGTCTGACCCCTGGAATTTGTGATAGGATGGTGTGGAAGGAGATTCACTCTATGTCTGACCCCGGGCTTTTGTGATGGGACGGTATGGATGGAGATTCACTCTGTGTCTGACCCCGGGAGTTTGTGATGGGACGGTGTGGATGGAGATTCACTCTGTCTCTGACCCCGGGCTTTTGTGATGGGAAGCTCTGGATGGAGATTCACTCTGTGCCTGACCCCGGGAATGTATGATGGGCCGTTGTGTATGGAGATTCACTTTGTGTCTGACCCCGGTCTTTTGTGATGGGACGGTGTGGAGGGAGATTCACTCTGTGTCAGACACGGAAGTTTGTGATGGGACGGTGTGGATGGAGATTCACTCTGTGTCTGAACCAGCGAACGTGTGATGGAAAGGTGTGTAAGCAGATTCACTCTATGTCTGACCCCTGGAATTTGTGATAGGATGGTGTGGAAGGAGATTCACTCTATATCTGACCCCGGGCTTTTGTGATGGGACGGTGTGGATGGAGATTCACTCTGTGTCTGACCCCGGGCTTTTGTGATGGGAAGCTCTGGATGGAGATTCACTCTGTGCCTGACCCCGGGAATGTATGATGGGCCGTTGTGTATGGAGATTCACTTTGTGTCTGACCCCGGTCTTTTGTGATGGGACGGTGTGGAGGGAGATTCACTCTGTGTCAGACACGGAAGTTTGTGATGGGACGGTGTGGATGGAGATTCACTCTGTGTCTGACCCCGGGAGTGTGTGATGGGACCGTGAGGAGGGTGATTTACTACTTGTCTGACCCCGGGAGTTTGTGATGGAAAGGTGTGGATGCAGTTTCACTCTATGTCTGATCCCTGGAATTTGTGATGGGATGGTGTGGAAGGAGATTCACTCTGTGTCTGACCCCGGGCAATGTGTGATGGGACGGTTTGGATGCAGGTTCACTGAGAGTTTGACTCCGGGCTTTTGTGATGGGTTTGTGTGGAGGGAGATTCACTCTGTGTCTGACCCCGGGAAAGCGTGATTGGACCGTTTGGATGGAGATTCACTCTGTGTCAGACCCCGGGAAATTATGATGGGACTGTTTGCATGGAGATTCACACTGTGTCTGACCCCGGGACAGTGTGATGGGACGGTTTTGATGGAGATTCACTCTGTGTCAGACCACGGGAGTGTGTGATGGGACGGTGTGGAGGGAGATTCACACTGTTTCTGACCCCGAGACAGTGTGACGGGACGGTTTTGATGGAGATTCACTCTGTGTCAGACCCCGGGAGTGTGTGATGGGACGGTGTGGAGGGAGATTCACTCTCTGTCTGACCGCGGGTTTTTGTGATGGTCCGGTGTGGATGGAGAATCACTCTGTGTCTGACCCCGGGAGTTTGTGATGGGACGGTGTGGATGGAGAATCACTCTGTGTCTGACCCCGGGATTTGGTGATGGGACGGTTTGGATGGAGATTCATTCTGTGTTAGACCCCGGGAGTGTGTGATGGGACGGTGTGGATGGAGAATCACTCTGTGTCTGACCGCGGGTTTTTGTGATGTGACGGTTTGGATGGAGATTCATTCTGTGTTAGACCCCGGGAGTGTGTGATGGGACAGTGAGGAGGGAGATTCACTCTGTGTCAGACCCAGGAAGTTTGTGCTGGGACGGTGTGGATGGAGATTCACTCTGTGTCTGACCCCGGGCTTTTGTGATGGGACGGTGAGTAGGGAGATTCACACTCTGTCTGACCCCGGGAGTGTGTGATGGGACGGTGAGGAGGGAGATTCACTCTGTGTCTGAACCAGCGAACGTGTGATGGAAAGGTGTGTAAGCAGATTCACTCTATGTCTGACCCCTGGAATTTGTGATAGGATGGTGTGGAAGGAGATTCACTCTATGTCTGACCCCGGGCTTTTGTGATGGGACGGTATGGATGGAGATTCACTCTGTGTCAGACCCCGGGAAAGCGTGATTGGACCGTTTGGATGGAGATTCACTCTGTGTCAGACCCCGGGAAATTATGATGGGACTGTTTGCATGGAGATTCACTCTGTGTCTGACCCCGGGACAGTGTGATGGGACGGTTTTGATGGAGATTCACTCTGTGTCAGACCCCGGGAGTGTGTGATGGGACGGTGTGGAGGGAGATTCACACTGTTCCTGAACCCGAGACAGTGTGATGGGACGGTTTTGATGGAGATTCACTCTGTGTCAGACACCGGGAGTGTGTGATGGGACGGTGTGGAGGGAGATTCACTCTCTGTCTGACCGCGGGTTTTTGTGATGGTCCGGTGTGGATGGAGAATCACTCTGTGTCTGACCCCGGGAGTTTGTGATGGGACGGTGTGGATGGAGAATCACTCTGTGTCTGACCCCGGGTTTTGGTGATGGGTCGGTTTGGATGGAGATTCATTCTGTGTTAGACCCCGGGAGTGTGTGATGGGACGCTGTGGATGGAGAATCACTCTGTGTCTGACCCCGTGTTTTTGTGATGTGACGGTTTGGATGGAGATTCACTCTGTGTCAGACCCAGGAAGTTTGTGATGGGACGGTGTGGATGGAGATTCACTCTGTGTCTGACCCGGGGATTGTGTGATGGGACGGTGAGGTGGGGGATTCACTCTGTGTCTGACCCCGGGAAAGTGTGATGGGGCGGTTTGGATGCAGATTCACTCTTTGTCTGGCCTCGGGAGTTTGTGATGGGACGGTGTGGATGGAGACTCACTCTGTGTCTGACACCTTGAGTTTGTGATGGGACGGAATGGATGGAGACTCACACTGTGTCTGACACCGGGTTTTTGTGATCGGACGGTTTGGATGGAGATTTATTCTGTGTTAGACCCCGGGAGTGTGTGATGGGACGGTGAGGAGGGAGATTCACTCTGTGTCAGACCCCGGAAGTTTGTGATGGGACGGTGTGGATGGAGATTCACTCTGTGTCTGACCCGGGGAGTGTGTGATGGGACGGTGAGGAGGGAGATTCACTCTGTGTCTGACCCCGTGAGTTTATGATGGGCCGGTGGGTATGGAAATTCACTCTGTGTCTGACCCCGGGAGTGTGTGTTGGGACGGTGAGGAGGGAGATTCACTCTCTGCCTGACCCCGGGAACGTGTGATGGGACGGTTTGGATGCAGATTCACTCTGTTCTTGTCGCCGGAATTGTGTGATGGGACCGTGAGGAGGGAGATTTACTCTTTCTCTGACCCCGGGAGTTTGTGATGGAAAGGTGTGGATGCAGATTCACTCTATGTCTGACCCCTGGAATTTGTGATGGGATGGTGTGGAAGGAGATTCACTCAGTGTCTGACCCCGGGCTTTTGTGATGGGATTGTGTGGAGGGAGATTCACTCTGCGTCTGACCCCGGGCTTTTGTGATGGGACGCTCTGGATGGAGATTCACTCTGTGTCTGACCCCGGGAAAGTATGATGGGCCGGTGTGTATGGAGATTCACTTTGTGTCTGACCCAGGGTTTCTGTGTTGGGCCGGTGTGGATGGAGATTCACTCTGTGTCTGACCCCGGGAGTGTGTGATGGGACGGTATGGATGGAGATTCACTCTGTGTCTGACGCCGGGAAAGTGTGATGGGACGGTTTGGATGGAGATTCACTCTGTGTCTGACCTCGGGCTTTTGTGATGGGACGGTGAGTAGGGAGATTCACTCTGTGTCAGACCCCGGAAGTTTGTGATGGGACGGTGTGGATGGAGATTCACTCTGTGTCTGACCCGGGGAGTGTGTGATGGGACGGTGAGGAGGGAGATTCACTCTGTGTCTGACCCCGGGAAAGTGTCATGGGACGGTTTGGATGCAGATTCACTCTTTGTCTGGCCCCGGGAGTTTGTGCTGGGACGGTGTGGATGGAGATTCACTCTGTGTCTGACCCCGGGCTTTTGTGATGGGACGGTGAGTAGGGAGATTCACACTCTGTCTGACCCCGGGAGTGTGTGATGGGACGGTGAGGAGGGAGATTCACTCTGTGTCTGAACCAGCGAACGTGTGATGGAAAGGTGTGTAAGCAGATTCACTCTATGTCTGACCCCTGGAATTTGTGATAGGATGGTGTGGAAGGAGATTCACTCTATGTCTGACCCCGGGCTTTTGTGATGGGACGGTATGGATGGAGATTCACTCTGTGTCTGACCCCGGGAGTTTGTGATGGGACGGTGTGGATGGAGATTCACTCTGTCTCTGACCCCGGGCTTTTGTGATGGGAAGCTCTGGATGGAGATTCACTCTGTGCCTGACCCCGGGAATGTATGATGGGCCGTTGTGTATGGAGATTCACTTTGTGTCTGACCCCGGTCTTTTGTGATGGGACGGTGTGGAGGGAGATTCACTCTGTGTCAGACACGGAAGTTTGTGATGGGACGGTGTGGATGGAGATTCACTCTGTGTCTGACCCCGGGAGTGTGTGATGGGACCGTGAGGAGGGTGATTTACTACTTGTCTGACCCCGGGAGTTTGTGATGGAAAGGTGTGGATGCAGTTTCACTCTATGTCTGATCCCTGGAATTTGTGATGGGATGGTGTGGAAGGAGATTCACTCTGTGTCTGACCCCGGGCAATGTGTGATGGGACGGTTTGGATGCAGGTTCACTGAGTGTTTGACTCCGGGCTTTTGTGATGGGATTGTGTGGAGGGAGATTCACTCTGTGTCTGACCCCGGGAAAGCGTGATTGGACCGTTTGGATGGAGATTCACTCTGTGTCAGATCCCGGGAAATTGTGATGGGACTGTTTGCATGGAGATTCACTCTGTTTCTGACCCCGGGACAGTGTGATGGGACGGTTTTGATGGAGATTCACTCTGTGTCAGACCCCGGGAGTGTGTGATGGGACGGTGTGGAGGGAGATTCACACTGTTTCTGAACCCGAGACAGTGTGATGGGACGGTTTTGATGGAGATTCACTCTGTGTCAGACCCCGGGAGTGTGTGATGGGACGGTGTGGAGGGAGATTCACTCTCTGTCTGACCGCGGGTTTTTGTGATGGTCCGGTGTGGATGGAGAATCACTCTGTGTCTGACCCCGGGAGTTTGTGATGGGACGGTGTGGATGGAGAATCACTCTGTGTCTGACCCCGGGTTTTGGTGATGGGACGGTTTGGATGGAGATTCATTCTGTGTTAGACCCCGGGAGTGTGTGATGGGACGGTGTGGATGGAGAATCACTCTGTGTCTGACCCCGTGTTTTTGTGATGTGACGGTTTGGATGGAGATTCATTCTGTGTTAGACCCCGGGAGTGTGTGATGGGACAGTGAGGAGGGAGATTCACTCTGTGTCAGACCCAGGAAGTTTGTGATGGGACGGTGTGGATGGAGATTCACTCTGTGTCTGACCCGGGGAGTGTGTGATGGGACGGTGAGGTGGGAGATTCACTCTGTGTCTGACCCCGGGAAAGTGTGATGGGGCGGTTTGGATGCAGATTCACTCTTTGTCTGGCCTCGGGAGTTTGTGATGGGACGGTGTGGATGGAGACTCACTCTGTGTCTGACACCTTGAGTTTGTGATGGGACGGAATGGATGGAGACTCACACTGTGTCTTACCCCGGGTTTTTGTGATCGGACGGTTTGGATGGAGATTCATTCTGTGTTAGACCCCGGGAGTGTGTGATGGGACGGTGAGGAGGGAGATTCACTCTGTGTCAGACCCCGGAAGTTTGTGATGGGACGGTGTGGATGGAGATTCACTCTGTGTCTGACCCGGGGATTGTGTGATGGGACGGTGAGGTGGGGGATTCACTCTGTGTCTGACCCCGGGAAAGTGTGATGGGGCGGTTTGGATGCAGATTCACTCTTTGTCTGGCCTCGGGAGTTTGTGATGGGACGGTGTGGATGGAGACTCACTCTGTGTCTGACACCTTGAGTTTGTGATGGGACGGAATGGATGGAGACTCACACTGTGTCTGACACCGGGTTTTTGTGATCGGACGGTTTGGATGGAGATTTATTCTGTGTTAGACCCCGGGAGTGTGTGATGGGACGGTGAGGAGGGAGATTCACTCTGTGTCAGACCCCGGAAGTTTGTGATGGGACGGTGTGGATGGAGATTCACTCTGTGTCTGACCCGGGGAGTGTGTGATGGGACGGTGAGGAGGGAGATTCACTCTGTGTCTGACCCCGTGAGTTTATGATGGGCCGGTGGGTATGGAAATTCACTCTGTGTCTGACCCCGGGAGTGTGTGTTGGGACGGTGAGGAGGGAGATTCACTCTCTGCCTGACCCCGGGAACGTGTGATGGGACGGTTTGGATGCAGATTCACTCTGTTCTTGACGCCGGAATTGTGTGATGGGACCGTGAGGAGGGAGATTTACTCTTTCTCTGACCCCGGGAGTTTGTGATGGAAAGGTGTGGATGCAGATTCACTCTATGTCTGACCCCTGGAATTTGTGATGGGATGGTGTGGAAGGAGATTCACTCAGTGTCTGACCCCGGGCTTTTGTGATGGGATTGTGTGGAGGGAGATTCACTCTGCGTCTGACCCCGGGCTTTTGTGATGGGACGCTCTGGATGGAGATTCACTCTGTGTCTGACCCCGGGAAAGTATGATGGGCCGGTGTGTATGGAGATTCACTTTGTGTCTGACCCAGGGTTTCTGTGTTGGGCCGGTGTGGATGGAGATTCACTCTGTGTCTGACCCCGGGAGTGTGTGATGGGACGGTATGGATGGAGATTCACTCTGTGTCTGACGCCGGGAAAGTGTGATGGGACGGTTTGGATGGAGATTCACTCTGTGTCTGACCTCGGGCTTTTGTGATGGGACGGTGAGTAGGGAGATTCACTCTGTGTCAGACCCCGGAAGTTTGTGATGGGACGGTGTGGATGGAGATTCACTCTGTGTCTGACCCGGGGAGTGTGTGATGGGACGGTGAGGAGGGAGATTCACTCTGTGTCTGACCCCGGGAAAGTGTCATGGGACGGTTTGGATGCAGATTCACTCTTTGTCTGGCCCCGGGAGTTTGTGCTGGGACGGTGTGGATGGAGATTCACTCTGTGTCTGACCCCGGGCTTTTGTGATGGGACGGTGAGTAGGGAGATTCACACTCTGTCTGACCCCGGGAGTGTGTGATGGGACGGTGAGGAGGGAGATTCACTCTGTGTCTGAACCAGCGAACGTGTGATGGAAAGGTGTGTAAGCAGATTCACTCTATGTCTGACCCCTGGAATTTGTGATAGGATGGTGTGGAAGGAGATTCACTCTATGTCTGACCCCGGGCTTTTGTGATGGGACGGTATGGATGGAGATTCACTCTGTGTCTGACCCCGGGAGTTTGTGATGGGACGGTGTGGATGGAGATTCACTCTGTCTCTGACCCCGGGCTTTTGTGATGGGAAGCTCTGGATGGAGATTCACTCTGTGCCTGACCCCGGGAATGTATGATGGGCCGTTGTGTATGGAGATTCACTTTGTGTCTGACCCCGGTCTTTTGTGATGGGACGGTGTGGAGGGAGATTCACTCTGTGTCAGACACGGAAGTTTGTGATGGGACGGTGTGGATGGAGATTCACTCTGTGTCTGACCCCGGGAGTGTGTGATGGGACCGTGAGGAGGGTGATTTACTACTTGTCTGACCCCGGGAGTTTGTGATGGAAAGGTGTGGATGCAGTTTCACTCTATGTCTGATCCCTGGAATTTGTGATGGGATGGTGTGGAAGGAGATTCACTCTGTGTCTGACCCCGGGCAATGTGTGATGGGACGGTTTGGATGCAGGTTCACTGAGTGTTTGACTCCGGGCTTTTGTGATGGGATTGTGTGGAGGGAGATTCACTCTGTGTCTGACCCCGGGAAAGCGTGATTGGACCGTTTGGATGGAGATTCACTCTGTGTCAGATCCCGGGAAATTGTGATGGGACTGTTTGCATGGAGATTCACTCTGTTTCTGACCCCGGGACAGTGTGATGGGACGGTTTTGATGGAGATTCACTCTGTGTCAGACCCCGGGAGTGTGTGATGGGACGGTGTGGAGGGAGATTCACACTGTTTCTGAACCCGAGACAGTGTGATGGGACGGTTTTGATGGAGATTCACTCTGTGTCAGACCCCGGGAGTGTGTGATGGGACGGTGTGGAGGGAGATTCACTCTCTGTCTGACCGCGGGTTTTTGTGATGGTCCGGTGTGGATGGAGAATCACTCTGTGTCTGACCCCGGGAGTTTGTGATGGGACGGTGTGGATGGAGAATCACTCTGTGTCTGACCCCGGGTTTTGGTGATGGGACGGTTTGGATGGAGATTCATTCTGTGTTAGACCCCGGGAGTGTGTGATGGGACGGTGTGGATGGAGAATCACTCTGTGTCTGACCCCGTGTTTTTGTGATGTGACGGTTTGGATGGAGATTCATTCTGTGTTAGACCCCGGGAGTGTGTGATGGGACAGTGAGGAGGGAGATTCACTCTGTGTCAGACCCAGGAAGTTTGTGATGGGACGGTGTGGATGGAGATTCACTCTGTGTCTGACCCGGGGAGTGTGTGATGGGACGGTGAGGTGGGAGATTCACTCTGTGTCTGACCCCGGGAAAGTGTGATGGGGCGGTTTGGATGCAGATTCACTCTTTGTCTGGCCTCGGGAGTTTGTGATGGGACGGTGTGGATGGAGACTCACTCTGTGTCTGACACCTTGAGTTTGTGATGGGACGGAATGGATGGAGACTCACACTGTGTCTTACCCCGGGTTTTTGTGATCGGACGGTTTGGATGGAGATTCATTCTGTGTTAGACCCCGGGAGTGTGTGATGGGACGGTGAGGAGGGAGATTCACTCTGTGTCAGACCCCGGAAGTTTGTGATGGGACGGTGTGGATGGAGATTCACTCTGTGTCTGACCCGGGGAGTGTGTGATGGGACGGTGAGGAGGGAGATTCACTCTGTGTCTGACCCCGTGAGTTTATGATGGGCCGGTGTGTATGGAAATTCACTCTGTGTCTGACCCCGGGAGTGTGTGTTGGGACGGTGAGGAGGGAGATTCACTCTCTGCCTGACCCCGGGAACGTGTGATGGGACGGTTTGGATGCAGATTCACTCTGTTCTTGACGCCGGAATTCTGTGATGGGACGGTGAGGAGGGAGATTTACTCTTTCTCTGACCCCGGGAGTTTGTGATGGAAAGGTGTGGATGCAGATTCACTCTATGTCTGACCCCTGGAATTTGTGATGGGATGGTGTGGAAGGAGATTCACTCAGTGTCTGACCCCGGGAATGTATGATGGGATTGTGTGGAGGGAGATTCACTCTGCGTCTGACCCCGGGCTTTTGTGATGGGACGCTCTGGATGGAGAATCACTCTGTGTCTGACCCCGGGAAAGTATGATGGGCCGGTGTGTATGGAGATTCACTTTGTGTCTGACCCAGGGTTTCTGTGTTGGGCCGGTGTGGATGGAGATTCACTCTGTGTCTGACCCCGGGAGTGTGTGATGGGACGGTATGGATGGAGATTCACTCTGTGTCTGACGCCGGGAAAGTGTGATGGGACGGTTTGGATGGAGATTCACTCTGTGTCTGACCTCGGGCTTTTGTGATGGGACGGTGAAAAGGGAGATTCACTCTGTGTCAGACCCCGGAAGTTTGTGATGGGACGGTGTGGATGGAGATTCATTCTGTGTTAGACCCCGGGAGTGTGTGATGGGACAGTGAGGAGGGAGATTCACTCTGTGTCTGACCGCGGGTTTTTGTGATGGTCCGGTGTGGATGGAGAATCACTCTGTGTCTGACCCCGGGAGTTTGTGATGGGACGGTGTGGATGGAGAATCACTCTGTGTCTGACCCCGGGTTTTGGTGATGGGACGGTTTGGATGGAGATTCATTCTGTGTTAGACCCCGGGAGTGTGTGATGGGACGGTGTGGATGGAGAATCACTCTGTGTCTGACCCCGTGTTTTTGTGATGTGACGGTTTGGATGGAGATTCATTCTGTGTTAGACCCCGGGAGTGTGTGATGGGACAGTGAGGAGGGAGATTCACTCTGTGTCAGACCCAGGAAGTTTGTGATGGGACGGTGTGGATGGAGATTCACTCTGTGTCTGACCCGGGGAGTGTGTGATGGGACGGTGAGGTGGGAGATTCACTCTGTGTCTGACCCCGGGAAAGTGTGATGGGGCGGTTTGGATGCAGATTCACTCTTTGTCTGGCCTCGGGAGTTTGTGATGGGACGGTGTGGATGGAGACTCACTCTGTGTCTGACACCTTGAGTTGGTGATGGGACGGAATGGATGGAGACTCACACTGTGTCTTACCCCGGGTTTTTGTGATCGGACGGTTTGGATGGAGATTCATTCTGTGTTAGACCCCGGGAGTGTGTGATGGGACGGTGAGGAGGGAGATTCACTCTGTGTCAGACCCCGGAAGTTTGTGATGGGACGGTGTGGATGGAGATTCACTCTGTGTCTGACCCGGGGAGTGTGTGATGGGACGGTGAGGAGGGAGATTCACTCTGTGTCTGACCCCGTGAGTTTATGATGGGCCGGTGTGTATGGAAATTCACTCTGTGTCTGACCCCGGGAGTGTGTGTTGGGACGGTGAGGAGGGAGATTCACTCTCTGCCTGACCCCGGGAACGTGTGATGGGACGGTTTGGATGCAGATTCACTCTGTTCTTGACGCCGGAATTCTGTGATGGGACGGTGAGGAGGGAGATTTACTCTTTCTCTGACCCCGGGAGTTTGTGATGGAAAGGTGTGGATGCAGATTCACTCTATGTCTGACCCCTGGAATTTGTGATGGGATGGTGTGGAAGGAGATTCACTCAGTGTCTGACCCCGGGAATGTATGATGGGATTGTGTGGAGGGAGATTCACTCTGCGTCTGACCCCGGGCTTTTGTGATGGGACGCTCTGGATGGAGAATCACTCTGTGTCTGACCCCGGGAAAGTATGATGGGCCGGTGTGTATGGAGATTCACTTTGTGTCTGACCCAGGGTTTCTGTGTTGGGCCGGTGTGGATGGAGATTCACTCTGTGTCTGACCCCGGGAGTGTGTGATGGGACGGTATGGATGGAGATTCACTCTGTGTCTGACGCCGGGAAAGTGTGATGGGACGGTTTGGATGGAGATTCACTCTGTGTCTGACCTCGGGCTTTTGTGATGGGACGGTGAAAAGGGAGATTCACTCTGTGTCAGACCCCGGAAGTTTGTGATGGGACGGTGTGGATGGAGATTCATTCTGTGTTAGACCCCGGGAGTGTGTGATGGGACAGTGAGGAGGGAGATTCACTCTGTGTCAGACCCAGGAAGTTTGTGCTGGGACGGTGTGGATGGAGATTCACTCTGTGTCTGACCCCGGGCTTTTGTGATGGGACGGTGAGTAGGGAGATTCCCACTCTGTCAGACCCCGGAAGTTTGTGATGGGACGGTGTGGATGGAGATTCATTCTGTGTTAGACCCCGGGAGTGTGTGATGGGACAGTGAGGAGGGAGATTCACTCTGTGTCTGACCGCGGGTTTTTGTGATGGTCCGGTGTGGATGGAGAATCACTCTGTGTCTGACCCCGGGAGTTTGTGATGGGACGGTGTGGATGGAGAATCACTCTGTGTCTGACCCCGGGTTTTGGTGATGGGACGGTTTGGATGGAGATTCATTCTGTGTTAGACCCCGGGAGTGTGTGATGGGACGGTGTGGATGGAGAATCACTCTGTGTCTGACCCCGTGTTTTTGTGATGTGACGGTTTGGATGGAGATTCATTCTGTGTTAGACCCCGGGAGTGTGTGATGGGACAGTGAGGAGGGAGATTCACTCTGTGTCAGACCCAGGAAGTTTGTGATGGGACGGTGTGGATGGAGATTCACTCTGTGTCTGACCCGGGGAGTGTGTGATGGGACGGTGAGGTGGGAGATTCACTCTGTGTCTGACCCCGGGAAAGTGTGATGGGGCGGTTTGGATGCAGATTCACTCTTTGTCTGGCCTCGGGAGTTTGTGATGGGACGGTGTGGATGGAGACTCACTCTGTGTCTGACACCTTGAGTTTGTGATGGGACGGAATGGATGGAGACTCACACTGTGTCTTACCCCGGGTTTTTGTGATCGGACGGTTTGGATGGAGATTCATTCTGTGTTAGACCCCGGGAGTGTGTGATGGGACGGTGAGGAGGGAGATTCACTCTGTGTCAGACCCCGGAAGTTTGTGATGGGACGGTGTGGATGGAGATTCACTCTGTGTCTGACCCGGGGAGTGTGTGATGGGACGGTGAGGAGGGAGATTCACTCTGTGTCTGACCCCGTGAGTTTATGATGGGCCGGTGTGTATGGAAATTCACTCTGTGTCTGACCCCGGGAGTGTGTGTTGGGACGGTGAGGAGGGAGATTCACTCTCTGCCTGACCCCGGGAACGTGTGATGGGACGGTTTGGATGCAGATTCACTCTGTTCTTGACGCCGGAATTCTGTGATGGGACGGTGAGGAGGGAGATTTACTCTTTCTCTGACCCCGGGAGTTTGTGATGGAAAGGTGTGGATGCAGATTCACTCTATGTCTGACCCCTGGAATTTGTGATGGGATGGTGTGGAAGGAGATTCACTCAGTGTCTGACCCCGGGAATGTATGATGGGATTGTGTGGAGGGAGATTCACTCTGCGTCTGACCCCGGGCTTTTGTGATGGGACGCTCTGGATGGAGAATCACTCTGTGTCTGACCCCGGGAAAGTATGATGGGCCGGTGTGTATGGAGATTCACTTTGTGTCTGACCCAGGGTTTCTGTGTTGGGCCGGTGTGGATGGAGATTCACTCTGTGTCTGACCCCGGGAGTGTGTGATGGGACGGTATGGATGGAGATTCACTCTGTGTCTGACGCCGGGAAAGTGTGATGGGACGGTTTGGATGGAGATTCACTCTGTGTCTGACCTCGGGCTTTTGTGATGGGACGGTGAAAAGGGAGATTCACTCTGTGTCAGACCCCGGAAGTTTGTGATGGGACGGTGTGGATGGAGATTCATTCTGTGTTAGACCCCGGGAGTGTGTGATGGGACAGTGAGGAGGGAGATTCACTCTGTGTCAGACCCAGGAAGTTTGTGCTGGGACGGTGTGGATGGAGATTCACTCTGTGTCTGACCCCGGGCTTTTGTGATGGGACGGTGAGTAGGGAGATTCCCACTCTGTCTGACCCCGGGAGTCTGTGATGGGACGGTGAGGAGGGAGATTCACTCTGTGTCTGAACCAGCGAACGTGTGATGGAAAGGTGTGTAAGCAGATTCACTCTATGTCTGACCCCTGGAATTTGTGATAGGATGGTGTGGAAGGAGATTCACTCTATATCTGACCCCGGGCTTTTGTGATGGGACGGTGTGGATGGAGATTCACTCTGTGTCTGACCCCGGGCTTTTGTGATGGGAAGCTCTGGATGGAGATTCACTCTGTGCCTGACCCCGGGAATGTATGATGGGCCGTTGTGTATGGAGATTCACTTTGTGTCTGACCCCGGTCTTTTGTGATGGGACGGTGTGGAGGGAGATTCACTCTGTGTCAGACACGGAAGTTTGTGATGGGACGGTGTGGATGGAGATTCACTCTGTGTCTGACCCCGGGAGTGTGTGATGGGACCGTGAGGAGGGTGATTTACTACTTGTCTGACCCCGGGAGTTTGTGATGGAAAGGTGTGGATGCAGTTTCACTCTATGTCTGATCCCTGGAATTTGTGATGGGATGGTGTGGAAGGAGATTCACTCTGTGTCTGACCCCGGGCAATGTGTGATGGGACGGTTTGGATGCAGGTTCACTGAGAGTTTGACTCCGTGCTTTTGTGATGGGTTTGTGTGGAGGGAGATTCACTCTGTGTCTGACCCCGGGAAAGCGTGATTGGACCGTTTGGATGGAGATTCACTCTGTGTCAGACCCCGGGAAATTATGATGGGACTGTTTGCATGGAGATTCACACTGTGTCTGACCCCGGGACAGTGTGATGGGACGGTTTTGATGGAGATTCACTCTGTGTCAGACCACGGGAGTGTGTGATGGGACGGTGTGGAGGGAGATTCACACTGTTTCTGACCCCGAGACAGTGTGACGGGACGGTTTTGATGGAGATTCACTCTGTGTCAGACCCCGGGAGTGTGTGATGGGACGGTGTGGAGGGAGATTCACTCTCTGTCTGACCGCGGGTTTTTGTGATGGTCCGGTGTGGATGGAGAATCACTCTGTGTCTGACCCCGGGAGTTTGTGATGGGACGGTGTGGATGGAGAATCACTCTGTGTCTGACCCCGGGATTTGGTGATGGGACGGTTTGGATGGAGATTCATTCTGTGTTAGACCCCGGGAGTGTGTGATGGGACGGTGTGGATGGAGAATCACTCTGTGTCTGACCGCGGGTTTTTGTGATGTGACGGTTTGGATGGAGATTCATTCTGTGTTAGACCCCGGGAGTGTGTGATGGGACAGTGAGGAGGGAGATTCACTCTGTGTCAGACCCAGGAAGTTTGTGCTGGGACGGTGTGGATGGAGATTCACTCTGTGTCTGACCCCGGGCTTTTGTGATGGGACGGTGAGTAGGGAGATTCACACTCTGTCTGACCCCGGGAGTGTGTGATGGGACGGTGAGGAGGGAGATTCACTCTGTGTCTGAACCAGCGAACGTGTGATGGAAAGGTGTGTAAGCAGATTCACTCTATGTCTGACCCCTGGAATTTGTGATAGGATGGTGTGGAAGGAGATTCACTCTATGTCTGACCCCGGGCTTTTGTGATGGGACGGTATGGATGGAGATTCACTCTGTGTCAGACCCGGGGAAAGCGTGATTGGACCGTTTGGATGGAGATTCACTCTGTGTCAGACCCCGGGAAATTATGATGGGACTGTTTGCATGGAGATTCACTCTGTGTCTGACCCCGGGACAGTGTGATGGGACGGTTTTGATGGAGATTCACTCTGTGTCAGACCCCGGGAGTGTGTGATGGGACGGTGTGGAGGGAGATTCACACTGTTCCTGAACCCGAGACAGTGTGATGGGACGGTTTTGATGGAGATTCACTCTGTGTCAGACACCGGGAGTGTGTGATGGGACGGTGTGGAGGGAGATTCACTCTCTGTCTGACCGCGGGTTTTTGTGATGGTCCGGTGTGGATGGAGAATCACTCTGTGTCTGACCCCGGGAGTTTGTGATGGGACGGTGTGGATGGAGAATCACTCTGTGTCTGACCCCGGGTTTTGGTGATGGGTCGGTTTGGATGGAGATTCATTCTGTGTTAGACCCCGGGAGTGTGTGATGGGACGCTGTGGATGGAGAATCACTCTGTGTCTGACCCCGTGTTTTTGTGATGTGACGGTTTGGATGGAGATTCACTCTGTGTCAGACCCAGGAAGTTTGTGATGGGACGGTGTGGATGGAGATTCACTCTGTGTCTGACCCGGGGATTGTGTGATGGGACGGTGAGGTGGGGGATTCACTCTGTGTCTGACCCCGGGAAAGTGTGATGGGGCGGTTTGGATGCAGATTCACTCTTTGTCTGGCCTCGGGAGTTTGTGATGGGACGGTGTGGATGGAGACTCACTCTGTGTCTGACACCTTGAGTTTGTGATGGGACGGAATGGATGGAGACTCACACTGTGTCTGACACCGGGTTTTTGTGATCGGACGGTTTGGATGGAGATTTATTCTGTGTTAGACCCCGGGAGTGTGTGATGGGACGGTGAGGAGGGAGATTCACTCTGTGTCAGACCCCGGAAGTTTGTGATGGGACGGTGTGGATGGAGATTCACTCTGTGTCTGACCCGGGGAGTGTGTGATGGGACGGTGAGGAGGGAGATTCACTCTGTGTCTGACCCCGTGAGTTTATGATGTGCCGGTGGGTATGGAAATTCACTCTGTGTCTGACCCCGGGAGTGTGTGTTGGGACGGTGAGGAGGGAGATTCACTCTCTGCCTGACCCCGGGAACGTGTGATGGGACGGTTTGGATGCAGATTCACTCTGTTCTTGACGCCGGAATTGTGTGATGGGACGGTGAGGAGGGAGATTTACTCTTTCTCTGACCCCGGGAGTTTGTGATGGAAAGGTGTGGATGCAGATTC
Organism: Hemitrygon akajei; assembly: GCF_048418815.1. Classification (NCBI taxonomy): domain Eukaryota; kingdom Metazoa; phylum Chordata; class Chondrichthyes; order Myliobatiformes; family Dasyatidae; genus Hemitrygon; species Hemitrygon akajei. The sequence continues at coordinate 384,154 of NW_027332052.1, forward strand.
ACTCTATGTCTGACCCCTGGAATTTGTGATGGGATGGTGTGGAAGGAGATTCACTCAGTGTCTGACCCCGTGCTTTTGTGATGGGATTGTGTGGAGGGAGATTCACTCTGCGTCTGACCCCGGGCTTTTGTGATGGGACGCTCTGGATGGAGATTCACTCTGTGTCTGACCCCGGGAAAGTATGATGGGCCGGTGTGTATGGAGATTCACTTTGTGTCTGACCCAGGGTTTCTGTGTTGGGCCGGTGTGGATGGAGATTCACTCTGTGTCTGACCCCGGGAGTGTGTGATGGGACGGTATGGATGGAGATTCACTCTGTGTCTGACGCCGGGAAAGTGTGATGGGACGGTTTGGATGGAGATTCACTCTGTGTCTGACCTCGGGCTTTTGTGATGGGACGGTGAAAAGGGAGATTCACTCTGTGTCAGACCCAGGAAGTTTGTGCTGGGACGGTGTGGATGGATATTCACTCTGTGTCTGACCCCGGGCTTTTGTGATGGGACGGTGAGTAGGGAGATTCACACTCTGTCTGACCCCGGGAGTGTGTGATGGGACGGTGAGGAGGGAGATTCACTCTGTGTCTGAACCAGCGAACGTGTGATGGAAAGGTGTGTAAGCAGATTCACTCTATGTCTGACCCCTGGAATTTGTGATAGGATGGTGTGGAAGGAGATTCACTCTATATCTGACCCCGGGCTTTTGTGATGGGACGGTGTGGATGGAGATTCACTCTGTGTCTGACCCCGGGCTTTTGTGATGGGAAGCTCTGGATGGAGATTCACTCTGTGCCTGACCCCGGGAATGTATGATGGGCCGTTGTGTATGGAGATTCACTTTGTGTCAGACCCCGGTCTTTTGTGATGTGACGGTGTGGAGGGAGATTCACTCTGTGTCAGACACGGAAGTTTGTGATGGGACGGTGTGGATGGAGATTCACTCTGTGTCTGACCCCGGGAGTGTGTGATGGGACCGTGAGGAGGGTGATTTACTACTTGTCTGACCCCGGGAGTTTGTGATGGAAAGGTGTGGATGCAGTTCCACTCTATGTCTGATCCCTGGAATTTGTGATGGGATGGTGTGGAAGGAGATTCACTCTGTGTCTGACCCCGGGCAATGTGTGATGGGACGGTTTGGATGCAGGTTCACTGAGTGTTTGACTCCGGGCTTTTGTGATGGGATTGTGTGGAGGGAGATTCACTCTGTGTCTGACCCCGGGAAAGCGTGATTGGACCGTTTGGATGGAGATTCACTCAGTGTCAGACCCCGGGAAATTATGATGGGACTGTTTGCATGGAGATTCACACTGTGTCTGATCCCGGGACAGTGTGATGGGACGGTTTTGATGGAGATTCACTCTGTATCAGACCCCGGGAGTGTGTGATGGGACGGTGTGGAGGGAGATTCACACTGTTTCTGACCCCGAGACAGTGTGATGGGACGGTTTTGATGGAGATTCACTCTGTGTCAGACCCCGGGAGTGTGTGATGGGACGGTGTGGAGGGAGATTCACTCTCTGTCTGACCGCGGGTTTTTGTGATGGTCCGGTGTGGATGGAGAATCACTCTGTGTCTGACCCCGGGAGTTTGTGATGGGACGGTGTGGATGGAGAATCACTCTGTGTCTGACCCCGGGTTTTGTTGATGGGACGGTTTGGATGGAGATTCATTCTGTGTTAGACCCCGGGAGTGTGTGATGGGACGGTGTGGATGGAGAATCACTCTGTGTCTGACCCCGGGTTTTTGTGATGTGACGGTTTGGATGGAGATTCATTCTGTGTTAGAACCCGGGAGTGTTGATGGGACAGTGAGGAGGGAGATTCACTCTGTGTCAGACCCAGGAAGTTTGTGCTGGGACGGTGTGGATGGAGATTCACTCTGTGTCTGACCCCGGGCTTTTGTGATGGGACGGTGAGTAGGGAGATTCACACTCCGTCTGACCCCGGGAGTGTGTGATGGGACGGTGAGGAGGGAGATTCACTCTGTGTCTGAACCAGCGAACGTGTGATGGAAAGGTGTGTAAGCAGATTCACTCTATGTCTGACCCCTGGAATTTGTGATAGGATGGTGTGGAAGGAGATTCACTCTATGTCTGACCCCGGGCTTTTGTGATGGGACGGTATGGATGGAGATTCACTCTGTGTCTGACCCCGGGAGTTTGTGATGGGACGGTGTGGATGGAGATTCACTCTGTGTCTGACCCCGGGCTTTTGTGATGGGACGCTCTGGATGGAGATTCACTCTGTGCCTGACCCCGGGAATGTATGATGGGCCGTTGTGTATGGAGATTCACTTTGTGTCTGACCCCGGTCTTTTGTGATGGGACGGTGTGGAGGGAGATTCACTCTGTGTCAGACACGGAAGTTTGTGATGGGACGGTGTGGATGGAGATTCACTCTGTGTCTGACCCCGGGAGTGTGTGATGGGACCGTGAGGAGGGTGATTTACTACTTGTCTGACCCCGGGAGTTTGTGATGGAAAGGTGTGGATGCAGTTTCACTCTATGTCTGATCCCTGGAATTTGTGATGGGATGGTGTGGAAGGAGATTCACTCTGTGTCTGACCCCGGGCAATGTGTGATGGGACGGTTTGGATGCAGGTTCACTGAGTGTTTGACACCGGGCTTTTGTGATGGGATTGTGTGGAGGGAGATTCACTCTGTGTCTGACCCCGGGAAAGCGTGATTGGACCGTTTGGATGGAGATTCACTCTGTGTCAGACCCCGGGAAATTATGATGGGACTGTTTGCATGGAGATTCACTCTGTGTCTGACCCCGGGACAGTGTGATGGGACGGTTTTGATGGAGATTCACTCTGTGTCAGACCCCGGGAGTGTGTGATGGGACGGTGTGGAGGGAGATTCACACTGTTTCTGAACCCGAGACAGTGTGATGGGACGGTTTTGATGGAGATTCACTCTGTGTCAGACCCCGGGAGTGTGTGATGGGACGGTGTGGAGGGAGATTCACTCTCTGTCTGACCGCGGGTTTTTGTGATGGTCCGGTGTGGATGGAGAATCACTCTGTGTCTGACCCCGGGAGTTTGTGATGGGACGGTGTGGATGGAGAATCACTCTGTGTCTGACCCCGGGTTTTGGTGATGGGACGGTTTGGATGGAGATTCATTCTGTGTTAGACCCCGGGAGTGTGTGATGGGACGGTGTGGATGGAGAATCACTCTGTGTCTGACCCCGTGTTTTTGTGATGTGACGGTTTGGATGGAGATTCATTCTGTGTTAGACCCCGGGAGTGTGTGATGGGAGAGTGAGGAGGGAGATTCACTCTGCGTCAGACCCAGGAAGTTTGTGATGGGACGGTGTGGATGGAGATTCACTCTGTGTCTGACCCGAGGAGTGTGTGATGGGACGGTGAGGTGGGAGATTCACTCTGTGTCTGACCCCGGGAAAGTGTGATGGGACGGTTTGGATGCAGATTCACTCTTTGTCTGGCCTCGGGAGTTTGTGATGGGACGGTGTGGATGGAGATTCACTCTGTGTCTGACACCTTGAGTTTGTGATGGGACGGAATGGATGGAGACTCACACTGTGTCTGACCCCGGGTTTTCGTGATGGGACGGTTTGGATGGAGATTCATTCTGTGTTAGACCCCGGGAGTGTGTGATGGGACGGTGAGGAGGGAGAATCACTCTGTGTCTGACCCCGGGTTTTTGTGATGGGACGGATGGATGGAGATTCATTCTGAGTTAGACCCCGGGAGTGTGTGATGGGACAGTGAGGAGGGAGATTCACTCTGTGTCAGACCCAGGAAGTTTGTGCTGGGACGGTGTGGATGGAGATTCACTCTGTGTCTGACCCCGGGCTTTTGTGATGGGACGGTGAGTAGGGAGATTCACACTCTGTCTGACCCCGGGAGTGTGTGATGGGACGGTGAGGAGGGAGATTCACTCTGTGTCTGAACCAGCGAACGTGTGATGGAAAGGTGTGTAAGCAGATTCACTCTATGTCTGACCCCTGGAATTTGTGATAGGATGGTGTGGAAGGAGATTCACTCTATGTCTGACCCCGGGCTTTTGTGATGGGACGGTAAGGATGGAGATTCACTCTGTGTCTGACCCCGGGAGTTTGTGATGGGACGGTGTGGATGGAGATTCACTCTGTGTCTGACCCCGGGCTTTTGTGATGGGACGCTCTGGATGGAGATTCACTCTGTGCCTGACCCCGGGAATGTATGATGGGCCGTTGTGTATGGAGATTCACTTTGTGTCTGACCCCGGTCTTTTGTGATGGGACGGTGTGGAGGGAGATTCACTCTGTGTCAGACACGGAAGTTTGTGATGGGACGGTGTGGATGGAGATTCACTCTGTGTCTGACCCCGGGAGTGTGTGATGGGACCGTGAGGAGGGTGATTTACTACTTGTCTGACCCCGGGAGTTTGTGATGGAAAGGTGTGGATGCAGTTTCACTCTATGTCTGATCCCTGGAATTTGTGATGCGATGGTGTGGAAGGAGAATCACTCTGTGTCTGACCCCGGGAGTTTGTGATGGGACGGTGTGGATGGAGAATCACTCTGTGTCTGACCCCGGGTTTTGGTGATGGGACGGTTTGGATGGAGATTCATTCTGTGTTAGACCCCGGGAGTGTGTGATGGGACGGTGTGGATGGAGAATCACTCTGTGTCTGACCCCGTGTTTTTGTGATGTGACGGTTTGGATGGAGATTCATTCTGTGTTAGACCCCGGGACAGTGTGATGGGACAGTGAGGAGGGAGATTCACTCTGTGTCAGACCCAGGAAGTTTGTGCTGGGACGGTGTGGATGGAGATTCACTCTGTGTCTGACCCGGGGAGTGTGTGATGGGACGGTGAGGTGGGAGATTCACTCTGTGTCTGACCCCGGGAAAGTGTGATGGGACGGTTTGGATGCAGATTCACTCTTTGTCTGGCCTTGGGAGTTTGTGATGGGACGGTGTGGATGGAGACTCACTCTGTGTCTGACCCCGGGTTTTGGTGATGGGACGGTTTGGATGGAGATTCATTCTGTGTTAGTCCCCGGGAGTGTGTGATGGGACGGTGTGGATGGAGAATCACTCTGTGTCTGACCCCGTGTTTTTGTGATGTGACGGTTTGGATGGAGATTCATTCTGTGTTAGACCCCGGGAGTGTGTGATGGGACAGTGAGGAGGGAGATTCACTCTGTGTCAGACCCAGGAAGTTTGTGCTGGGACGGTGTGGATGGAGATTCACTCTGTGTCTGACCCGGGGAGTGTGTGATGGGACGGTGAGGTGGGAGATTCACTCTGTGTCTGACCCCGGGAAAGTGTGATGGGACGGTTTGGATGCAGATTCACTCTGTGTCAGACCCCGGGAGTTTGTGTTGGGACGGTGTGGATGGAGACTCACTCTGTGTCTGACACCTTGAGTTTGTGATGGGACGGAATGGATGGAGACTCACACTGTGTCTGACCCCGGGTTTTTGTGATGGGACGGTTTGGATGGAGATTCATTCTGTGTTAGACCCCGGGAGTGTGTGATGGGACGGTGAGGAGGGAGAATCACTCTGTGTCTGACCCCGGGTTTTTGTGATGGGACGGATGGATGGAGATTCATTCTGTGTTAGACCCCGGGAGTGTGTGATGGGACAGTGAGGAGGGAGATTCACTCTGTGTCAGACCCCGGGAGTGTGTGATGGGACGGTGTGGAGGGAGATTCACACTGTTTCTGAACCCGAGACAGTGTGATGGGACGGTTTTGATGGAGATTCACTCTGTGTCAGACCCGGGAGTGTGTGATGGGACGGTGTGGAGGGAGATTCACTCTCTGTCTGACCGCGGGTTTTTGTGATGGTCCGGTGTGGATGGAGAATCACTCTGTGTCTGACCCCGGGAGTTTGTGATGGGACGGTGTGGATGGAGAATCACTCTGTGTCTGACCCCGGGTTTTGGTGATGGGACGGTTTGGATGGAGATTCATTCTGTGTTAGACCCCGGGAGTGTGTGATGGGACGGTGTGGATGGAGAATCAATCTGTGTCTGACCCCGTGTTTTTGTGATGTGACGGTTTGGATGGAGATTCATTCTGTGTTAGACCCCGGGAGTGTGTGATGGGACAGTGAGGAGGGAGATTCACTCTGTGTCAGACCCAGGAAGTTTGTGATGGGACGGTGTGGATGGAGATTCACTCTGTGTCTGACCCGGGGAGTGTGTGATGGGACGGTGAGGTGGGAGATTCACTCTGTGTCTGACCCCGGGAAAGTGTGATGGGGCGGTTTGGATGCAGATTCACTCTTTGTCTGGCCTCGGGAGTTTGTGATGGGACGGTGTGGATGGAGACTCACTCTGTGTCTGACACCTTGAGTTTGTGATGGGACGGAATGGATGGAGACTCACACTGTGTCTTACCCCGGGTTTTTGTGATCGGACGGTTTGGATGGAGATTCATTCTGTGTTAGACCCCGGGAGTGTGTGATGGGACGGTGAGGAGGGAGATTCACTCTGTGTCAGACCCCGGAAGTTTGTGATGGGACGGTGTGGATGGAGATTCACTCTGTGTCTGACCCGGGGAGTGTGTGATGGGACGGTGAGGAGGGAGATTCACTCTGTGTCTGACCCCGTGAGTTTATGATGGGCCGGTGTGTATGGAAATTCACTCTGTGTCTGACCCCGGGAGTTTGTGATGGGACGGTGTGGATGGAGATTCACTCTGTGTCTGACCCCGGGCTTTTGTGATGGGACGCTCTGGATGGAGATTCACTCTGTGCCTGACCCCGGGAATGTATGATGGGCCGTTGTGTATGGAGATTCACTTTGTGTCTGACCCCGGTCTTTTGTGATGGGACGGTGTGGAGGGAGATTCACTCTGTGTCAGACACGGAAGTTTGTGATGGGACGGTGTGGATGGAGATTCACTCTGTGTCTGACCCCGGGAGTGTGTGATGGGACCGTGAGGAGGGTGATTTACTACTTGTCTGACCCCGGGAGTTTGTGATGGAAAGGTGTGGATGCAGTTTCACTCTATGTCTGCTCCCTGGAATTTGTGATGGGATGGTGTGGAAGGAGATTCACTCTGTGTCTGACCCCGGGCAATGTGTGATGGGACGGTTTGGATGCAGGTTCACTGAGTGTTTGACTCCGGGCTTTTGTGATGGGTTTGTGTGGAGGGAGATTCACTCTGTGTCTGACCCCGGGAAAGCGTGATGGGACCGTTTGGATGGAGATTCACTCTGTGTCAGACCCCGGGAAAGCGTGATTGGACCGTTTGGATGGAGATTCACTCTGTGTCAGACCCCGGGAAATTATGATGGGACTGTTTGCATGGAGATTCACTCTGTGTCTGACCCCGGGACAGTGTGATGGGACGGTTTTGATGGAGATTCACTCTGTGTCAGACCCCGGGAGTGTGTGATGGGACGGTGTGGAGGGAGATTCACACTGTTCCTGAACTCGAGACAGTGTGATGGGACGGTTTTGATGGAGATTCACTCTGTGTCAGACACCGGGAGTGTGTGATGGGACGGTGTGGAGGGAGATTCACTCTCTGTCTGACGGCGGGTTTTTGTGATGGTCCGGTGTGGATGGAGAATCACTCTGTGTCTGACCCCGGGAGTTTGTGATGGGACGGTGTGGATGGAGAATCACTCTGTGTCTGACCCCGGGTTTTGGTGATGGGTCGGTTTGGATGGAGATTCATTCTGTGTTAGACCCCGGGAGTGTGTGATGGGACGCTGTGGATGGAGAATCACTCTGTGTCTGACCCCGTGTTTTTGTGATGTGACGGTTTGGATGGAGATTCATTCTGTGTTAGACCCCGGGAGTGTGTGATGGGACAGTGAGGAGGGAGATTCACTCTGTGTCAGACCCAGGAAGTTTGTGATGGGACGGTGTGGATGGAGATTCACTCTGTGTCTGACCCGGGGAGTGTGTGATGGGACGGTGAGGTGGGGGATTCACTCTGTGTCTGACCCCGGGAAAGTGTGATGTGGCGGTTTGGATGCAGATTCACTCTTTGTCTGGCCTCGGGAGTTTGTGATGGGACGGTGTGGATGGAGACTCACTCTGTGTCTGACACCTTGAGTTTGTGATGGGACGGAATGGATGGAGACTCACACTGTGTCTGACCCCGGGTTTTTGTGATCGGACGGTTTGGATGGAGATTTATTCTGTGTTAGACCCCGGGAGTGTGTGATGGGACGGTGAGGAGGGAGATTCACTCTGTGTCAGACCCCGGAAGTTTGTGATGGGACGGTGTGGATGGAGATTCACTCTGTGTCTGACCCGGGGAGTGTGTGATGGGACGGTGAGGAGGGAGATTCACTCTGTGTCTGACCCCGTGAGTTTATGATGGGCCGGTGGGTATGGAAATTCACTCTGTGTCTGACCCCGGGAGTGTGTGTTGGGACGGTGAGGAGGGAGATTCACTCTCTGCCTGACCCCGGGAACGTGTGATGGGACGGTTTGGATGCAGATTCACTCTGTTCTTGACGCCGGAATTGTGTGATGGGACGGTGAGGAGGGAGATTTACTCTTTCTCTGACCCCGGGAGTTTGTGATGGAAAGGTGTGGATGCAGATTCACTCTATGTCTGACCCCTGGAATTTGTGATGGGATGGTGTGGAAGGAGATTCACTCAGTGTCTGACCCCGGGCTTTTGTGATGGGATTGTGTGGAGGGAGATTCACTCTGCGTCTGACCCCGGGCTTTTGTGATGGGACGCTCTGGATGGAGATTCACTCTGTGTCTGACCCCGGGAAAGTATGATGGGCCGGTGTGTATGGTGATTCACTTTGTGTCTGACCCAGGGTTTCTGTGTTGGGCCGGTGTGGATGGAGATTCACTCTGTGTCTGACCCCGGGAGTGTGTGATGGGACGGTATGGATGGAGATTCACTCTGTGTCTGACGCCGGGAAAGTGTGATGGGACGGTTTGGATGGAGATTCACTCTGAGTCTGACCTCGGGCTTTTGTGATGGGACGGTGAAAAGGGAGATTCACTCTGTGTCAGACCCAGGAAGTTTGTGCTGGGACGGTGTGGATGGAGATTCACTCTGTGTCTGACCCCGGGCTTTTGTGATGGGACGGTGAGTAGGGAGATTCACACTCTGTCTGACCCCGGGAGTGTGTGATGGGACGGTGAGGAGGGAGATTCACTCTGTGTCTGAACCAGCGAACGTGTGATGGAAAGGTGTGTAAGCAGATTCACTCTATGTCTGACCCCTGGAATTTGTGATAGGATGGTGTGGAAGGAGATTCACTCTATATCTGACCCCGGGCTTTTGTGATGGTACGGTGTGGATGGAGATTCACTCTGTGTCTGACCCCGGGCTTTTGTGATGGGAAGCTCTGGATGGAGATTCACTCTGTGCCTGACCCCGGGAATGTATGATGGGCCGTTGTGTATGGAGATTCACTTTGTGTCAGACCCCGGTCTTTTGTGAAAGGACGGTGTGGAGGGAGATTCACTCTGTGTCAGACACGGAAGTTTGTGATGTGACGGTGTGGATGGAGATTCACTCTGAGTCTGACCCCGGGAGTGTGTGATGGGACCGTGAGGAGGGTGATTTACTACTTGTCTGACCCCGGGAGTTTGTGATGGAAAGGTGTGGATGCAGTTTCACTCTATGTCTGATCCCTGGAATTTGTGATGGGATGGTGTGGAAGGAGATTCACTCTGTGTCTGACCCCGGGCAATGTGTGATGGGACGGTTTGGATGCAGGTTCACTGAGTGTTTGACTCCGGGCTTTTGTGATGGGATTGTGTGGAGGGAGATTCACTCTGTGTCTGACCCCGGGAAAGCGTGATTGGACCGTTTGGATGGAGATTCACTCAGTGTCAGACCCCGGGAAATTATGATGGGACTGTTTGCATGGAGATTCACACTGTGTCTGACCCCGGGACAGTGTGATGGGACGGTTTTGATGGAGATTCACTCTGTGTCAGACCCCGGGAGTGTGTGCTGGGACGGTGTGGAGGGAGATTCACACTGTTTCTGACCCCGAGACAGTGTGATGGGACGGTTTTGATGGAGATTCACTCTGTGTCAGACCCCGGGAGTGTGTGATGGGACGGTGTGGAGGGAGATTCACTCTCTGTCTGACCCCTGGAATTTGTGATAGGATGGTGTGGAAGGAGATTCACTCTATGTCTGACCCCGGGCTTTTGTGATGGGACGGTATGGATGGAGATTCACTCTGTGTCTGACCCCGGGAGTTTGTGATGGGACGGTGTGGATGCAGATTCACTCTGTGTCTGACCCCGGGCTTTTGTGATGGGACGCTCTGGATGGAGATTCACTCTGTGCCTGACCCCGGGAATGTATGATGGGCCGTTGTGTATGGAGATTCACTTTGTGTCTGACCCCGTCTTTTGTGATGGGACGGTGTGGAGGGAGATTCACTCTGTGTCAGACACGGAAGTTTGTGATGGGACGGTGTGGATGGAGATTCACTCTGTGTCTGACCCCGGGAGTGTGTGATGGGACCGTGAGGAGGGTGATTTACTACTTGTCTGACCCCGGGAGTTTGTGATGGAAAGGTGTGGATGCAGTTTCACTCTATGTCTGATCCCTGGAATTTGTGATGGGATGGTGTGGAAGGAGATTCACTCTGTGTCTGACCCCGGGCAATGTGTGATGGGACGGTTTGGATGCAGGTTCACTGAGTGTTTGACTCCGGGCTTTTGTGATGGGTTTGTGTGGAGGGAGATTCACTCTGTGTCAGACCCCGGGAAATTATGATGGGACTGTTTGCATGGAGATTCACTCTGTGTCTGACCCCGGGACAGTGTGATGGGACGGTTTTGATGGAGATTCACTCTGTGTCAGACCCCGGGAGTGTGTGATGGGACGGTGTGGAGGGAGATTCACACTGTTCCTGAACTCGAGACAGTGTGATGGGACGGTTTTGATGGAGATTCACTCTGTGTCAGACACCGGGAGTGTGTGATGGTACGGTGTGGAGGGAGATTCACTCTCTGTCTGACCGCGGGTTTTTGTGATGGTCCGGTGTGGATGGAGAATCACTCTGTGTCTGACCCCGGGAGTTTGTGATGGGACGGTGTGGATGGAGAATCACTCTGTGTCTGACCCCGGGTTTTGGTGATGGGTCGGTTTGGATGGAGATTCATTCTGTGTTAGACCCCGGGAGTGTGTGATGGGACGCTGTGGATGGAGAATCACTCTGTGTCTGACCCCGTGTTTTTGTGATGTGACGGTTTGGATGGAGATTCATTCTGTGTTAGACCCCGGGAGTGTGTGATGGGACAGTGAGGAGGGAGATTCACTCTGTGTCAGACCCAGGAAGTTTGTGATGGGACGGTGTGGATGGAGATTCACTCTGTGTCTGACCCGGGGAGTGTGTGATGGGACGGTGAGGTGGGAGATTCACTCTATGTCTGACCCCGGGAAAGTGTGATGGGACGGTTTGGATGCAGGTTCACTGAGTGTTTGACTCCGGGCTTTTGTGATGGGTTTGTGTGGAGGGAGATTCACTCTGTGTCAGACCCCGGGAAATTATGATGGGACTGTTTGCATGGAGATTCACTCTGTGTCTGACCCCGGGACAGTGTGATGGGACGGTTTTGATGGAGATTCACTCTGTGTCAGACCCCGGGACAGTGTGATGGGACGGTGTGGATGGAGATTCACTCTGTGTCTGACCCCGGGCAATGTGTGATGGGACGGTTTGGATGCAGGTTCACTGAGTGTTTGACTCCGGGCTTTTGTGATGGGTTTGTGTGGAGGGAGATTCACTCTGTGTCAGACCCCGGGAAATTATGATGGGACTGTTTGCATGGAGATTCACTCTGTGTCTGACCCCGGGACAGTGTGATGGGACGGTTTTGATGGAGATTCACTCTGTGTCAGACCCCGGGAGTGTGTGATGGGACGGTGTGGAGGGAGATTCACACTGTTCCTGAACTCGAGACAGTGTGATGGGACGGTTTTGATGGAGATTCACTCTGTGTCAGACACCGGGAGTGTGTGATGGTACGGTGTGGAGGGAGATTCACTCTCTGTCTGACCGCGGGTTTTTGTGATGGTCCGGTGTGGATGGAGAATCACTCTGTGTCTGACCCCGGGAGTTTGTGATGGGACGGTGTGGATGGAGAATCACTCTGTGTCTGACCCCGGGTTTTGGTGATGGGTCGGTTTGGATGGAGATTCATTCTGTGTTAGACCCCGGGAGTGTGTGATGGGACGCTGTGGATGGAGAATCACTCTGTGTCTGACCCCGTGTTTTTGTGATGTGACGGTTTGGATGGAGATTCATTCTGTGTTAGACCCCGGGAGTGTGTGATGGGACAGTGAGGAGGGAGATTCACTCTGTGTCAGACCCAGGAAGTTTGTGATGGGACGGTGTGGATGGAGATTCACTCTGTGTCTGACCCGGGGAGTGTGTGATGGGACGGTGAGGTGGGAGATTCACTCTATGTCTGACCCCGGGAAAGTGTGATGGGACGGTTTGGATGCAGATTCACTCTTTGTCTGGCCTCGGGAGTTTGTGATGGGACGGTGTGGATGGAGACTCACTCTGTGTCTGACACCTTGAGTTTGTGATGGGACGGAATGGATGGAGACTCACACTGTGTCTTACCCCGGGTTTTTGTGATCGGACGGTTTGGATGGAGATTCATTCTGTGTTAGACCCCGGGAGTGTGTGATGGGACGGTGAGGAGGGAGATTCACTCTGTGTCAGACCCCGGAAGTTTGTGATGGGACGGTGTGGATGGAGATTCACTCTGTGTCTGACCCGGGGAGTGTGTGATGGGACGGTGAGGAGGGAGATTCACTCTGTGTCTGACCCCGTGAGTTTATGATGGGCCGGTGGGTATGGAAATTCACTCTGTGTCTGACCCCGGGAGTGTGTGTTGGGACGGTGAGGAGGGAGATTCACTCTCTGCCTGACCCCGGGAACGTGTGATGGGACGGTTTGGATGCAGATTCACTCTGTTCTTGACGCCGGAATTGTGTGATGGGACGGTGAGGAGGGAGATTTACTCTTTCTCTGACCCCGGGAGTTTGTGATGGAAAGGTGTGGATGCAGATTCACTCTATGTCTGACCCCTGGAATTTGTGATGGGATGGTGTGGAAGGAGATTCACTCAGTGTATGACCCCGGGCTTTTGTGATGGGATTGTGTGGAGGGAGATTCACTCTGCGTCTGACCCCGGGCTTTTGTTATGGGACGCTCTGGATGGAGATTCACTCTGTGTCTGACCCCGGGAAAGTATGATGGGCCGGTGTGTATGGTGATTCACTTTGTGTCTGACCCAGGGTTTCTGTGTTGGGCCGGTGTGGATGGAGATTCACTCTGTGTCTGACCCCGGGAGTGTGTGATGGGACGGTATGGATTGAGATTCACTCTGTGTCTGACGCCGGGAAAGTGTGATGGGACGGTTTGGATGGAGATTCACTCTGAGTCTGACCTCGGGCTTTTGTGATGGGACGGTGAAAAGGGAGATTCACTCTGTGTCAGACCCAGGAAGTTTGTGCTGGGACGGTGTGGATGGAGATTCACTCTGTGTCTGACCCCGGGCTTTTGTGATGGGACGGTGAGTAGGGAGATTCACACTCTGTCTGACCCCGGGAGTGTGTGATGGGACGGTGAGGAGGGAGATTCACTCTGTGTCTGAACCAGCGAACGTGTGATGGAAAGGTGTGTAAGCAGATTCACTCTATGTCTGACCCCTGGAATTTGTGATAGGATGGTGTGGAAGGAGATTCACTCTATATCTGACCCCGGGCTTTTGTGATGGGACGGTGTGGATGGAGATTCACTCTGTGTCTGACCCCGGGCTTTTGTGATGGGAAGCTCTGGATGGAGATTCACTCTGTGCCTGACCCCGGGAATGTATGATGGGCCGTTGTGTATGGAGATTCACTTTGTGTCAGACCCCGGTCTTTTGTGATGGGATGGTGTGGAGGGAGATTCACTCTGTGTCAGACACGGAAGTTTGTGATGTGACGGTGTGGATGGAGATTCACTCTGTGTCTGACCCCGGGAGTGTGTGATGGGACCGTGAGGAGGGTGATTTACTACTTGTCTGACCCCGGGAGTTTGTGATGGAAAGGTGTGGATGCAGTTTCACTCTATGTCTGATCCCTGGAATTTGTGATGGGATGGTGTGGAAGGAGATTCACTCTGTGTCTGACCCCGGGCAATGTGTGATGGGACGGTTTGGATGCAGGTTCACTGAGTGTTTGACTCCGGGCTTTTCTGATGGGATTGTGTGGAGGGAGATTCACTCTGTGTCTGACCCCGGGAAAGCGTGATTGGACCGTTTGGATGGAGATTCACTCAGTGTCAGACCCCGGGAAATTATGATGGGACTGTTTGCATGGAGATTCACACTGTGTCTGACCCCGGGACAGTGTGATGGGACGGTTTTGATGGAGATTCACTCTGTGTCAGACCCCGGGAGTGTGTGATGGGACGGTGTGGAGGGAGATTCACACTGTTTCTGACCCCGAGACAGTGTGATGGGACGGTTTTGATGGAGATTCACTCTGTGTCAGACCCCGGGAGTGTGTGATGGGACGGTGTGGAGGGAGATTCACTCTCTGTCTGACCGCGGGTTTTTGTGATGGTCCGGTGTGGATGGAGAATCACTCTGTGTCTGACCCCGGGAGTTTGTGATGGGACGGTGTGGATGGAGAATCACTCTGTGTCTGACCCCGGGTTTTGTTGATGGGACGGTTTGGATGGAGATTCATTCTGTGTTAGACCCCGGGAGTGTGTGATGGGACGGTGTGGATGGAGAATCACTCTGTGTCTGACCCCGGGTTTTTGTGATGTGACGGTTTGGATGGAGATTCATTCTGTGTTAGACCCCGGGAGTGTGTGATGGGACAGTGAGGAGGGAGATTCACTCTGTGTCAGACCCAGGAAGTTTGTGCTGGGACGGTGTGGATGGAGATTCACACTCTGTCTGACCCCGGGAGTGTGTGATGGGACGGTGAGGAGGGAGATTCACTCTGTGTCTGAACCAGCGAACGTGTGATGGAAAGGTGTGTAAGCAGATTCACTCTATGTCTGACCCCTGGAATTTGTGATAGGATGGTGTGGAAGGAGATTCACTCTATGTCTGACCCCGGGCTTTTGTGATGGGACGGTATGGATGGAGATTCACTCTGTGTCTGACCCCGGGAGTTTGTGATGGGACGGTGTGGATGGAGATTCACTCTGTGTCTGACCCCGGGCTTTTGTGATGGGACGCTCTGGATGGAGATTCACTCTGTGCCTGACCCCGGGAATGTATGATGGGCCGTTGTGTATGGAGATTCACTTTGTGTCTGACCCCGGTCTTTTGTGATGGGACGGTGTGGAGGGAGATTCACTCTGTGTCAGACACGGAAGTTTGTGATGGGACGGTGTGGATGGAGATTCACTCTGTGTCTGACCCCGGGAGTGTGTGATGGGACCGTGAGGAGGGTGATTTACTACTTGTCTGACCCCGGGAGTTTGTGATGGAAAGGTGTGGATGCAGTTTCACTCTATGTCTGATCCCTGGAATTTGTGATGGGATGGTGTGGAAGGAGATTCACTCTGTGTCTGACCCCGGGCAATGTGTGATGGGACGGTTTGGATGCAGGTTCACTGAGTGTTTGACTCCGGGCTTTTGTGATGGGATTGTGTGGAGGGAGATTCACTCTGTGTCTGACCCCGGGAAAGCGTGATTGGACCGTTTGGATGGAGATTCACTCTGTGTCAGACCCCGGGAAATTATGATGGGACTGTTTGCATGGAGATTCACTCTGTGTCTGACCCCGGGACAGTGTGATGGGACGGTTTTGATGGAGATTCATTCTGTGTTAGACCCCGGGAGTGTGTGATGGGAGAGTGAGGAGGGAGATTCACTCTGCGTCAGACCCAGGAAGTTTGTGATGGGACGGTGTGGATGGAGATTCACTCTGTGTCTGACCCGAGGAGTGTGTGATGGGACGGTGAGGTGGGAGATTCACTCTGTGTCTGACCCCCGGAAAGTGTGATGGGACGGTTTGGATGCAGATTCACTCTTTGTCTGGCCTCGGGAGTTTGTGATGGGACGGTGTGGATGGAGATTCATTCTGTGTTAGACCCCGGGAGTGTGTGATGGGACGGTGAGGAGGGAGATTCATTCTGTGTTAGACCCCGGGAGTGTGTGATGGGACGGTGAGGAGGGAGAATCACTCTGTGTCTGACCCCGGGTTTTTGTGATGGGACGGATGGATGGAGATTCATTCTGTGTTAGACCCCGTGAGTGTGTGATGGGACAGTGAGGAGGGAGATTCACTCTGTGTCAGACCCAGGAAGTTTGTGCTGGGACGGTGTGGATGGAGATTCACTCTGTGTCAGACACGGAAGTTTGTGATGGGACGGTGTGGATGGAGATTCACTCTGTGTCTGACCCCGGGAGTGTGTGATGGGACCGTGAGGAGGGTGATTTACTACTTGTCTGACCCCGGGAGTTTGTGATGGAAAGGTGTGGATGCAGTTTCACTCTATGTCTGATCCCTGGAATTTGTGATGGGATGGTGTGGAAGGAGATTCACTCTGTGTCTGACCCCGGGCAATGTGTGATGGGACGGTTTGGATGCAGGTTCACTGAGTGTTTGACTCCGGGCTTTTGTGATGGGTTTGTGTGGAGGGAGATTCACTCTGTGTCAGACCCCGGGAAATTATGATGGGACTGTTTGCATGGAGATTCACTCTGTGTCTGACCCCGGGACAGTGTGATGGGACGGTTTTGATGGAGATTCACTCTGTGTCAGACCCCGGGAGTGTGTGATGGGACGGTGTGGAGGGAGATTCACACTGTTCCTGAACTCGAGACAGTGTGATGGGACGGTTTTGATGGAGATTCACTCTGTGTCAGACACCGGGAGTGTGTGATGGTACGGTGTGGAGGGAGATTCACTCTCTGTCTGACCGCGGGTTTTTGTGATGGTCCGGTGTGGATGGAGAATCACTCTGTGTCTGACCCCGGGAGTTTGTGATGGGACGGTGTGGATGGAGAATCACTCTGTGTCTGACCCCGGGTTTTGGTGATGGGTCGGTTTGGATGGAGATTCATTCTGTGTTAGACCCCGGGAGTGTGTGATGGGACGCTGTGGATGGAGAATCACTCTGTGTCTGACCCCGTGTTTTTGTGATGTGACGGTTTGGATGGAGATTCATTCTGTGTTAGACCCCGGGAGTGTGTGATGGGACAGTGAGGAGGGAGATTCACTCTGTGTCAGACCCAGGAAGTTTGTGATGGGACGGTGTGGATGGAGATTCACTCTGTGTCTGACCCGGGGAGTGTGTGATGGGACGGTGAGGTGGGGGATTCACTCTGTGTCTGACCCCGGGAAAGTGTGATGGGGCGGTTTGGATGCAGATTCACTCTTTGTCTGGCCTCGGGAGTTTGTGATGGGACGGTGTGGATGGAGACTCACTCTGTGTCTGACACCTTGAGTTTGTGATGGGACGGAATGGATGGAGACTCACACTGTGTCTTACCCCGGGTTTTTGTGATCGGACGGTTTGGATGGAGATTCATTCTGTGTTAGACCCCGGGAGTGTGTGATGGGACGGTGAGGAGGGAGATTCACTCTGTGTCAGACCCCGGAAGTTTGTGATGGGACGGTGTGGATGGAGATTCACTCTGTGTCTGACCCGGGGAGTGTGTGATGGGACGGTGAGGAGGGAGATTCACTCTGTGTCTGACCCCGTGAGTTTATGATGGGCCGGTGGGTATGGAAATTCACTCTGTGTCTGACCCCGGGAGTGTGTGTTGGGACGGTGAGGAGGGAGATTCACTCTCTGCCTGACCCCGGGAACGTGTGATGGGACGGTTTGGATGCAGATTCACTCTGTTCTTGACGCCGGAATTGTGTGATGGGACGGTGAGGAGGGAGATTTACTCTTTCTCTGACCCCGGGAGTTTGTGATGGAAAGGTGTGGATGCAGATTCACTCTATGTCTGACCCCTGGAATTTGTGATGGGATGGTGTGGAAGGAGATTCACTCAGTGTATGACCCCGGGCTTTTGTGATGGGATTGTGTGGAGGGAGATTCACTCTGCGTCTGACCCCGGGCTTTTGTTATGGGACGCTCTGGATGGAGATTCACTCTGTGTCTGACCCCGGGAAAGTATGATGGGCCGGTGTGTATGGTGATTCACTTTGTGTCTGACCCAGGGTTTCTGTGTTGGGCCGGTGTGGATGGAGATTCACTCTGTGTCTGACCCCGGGAGTGTGTGATGGGACGGTATGGATTGAGATTCACTCTGTGTCTGACGCCGGGAAAGTGTGATGGGACGGTTTGGATGGAGATTCACTCTGAGTCTGACCTCGGGCTTTTGTGATGGGACGGTGAAAAGGGAGATTCACTCTGTGTCAGACCCAGGAAGTTTGTGCTGGGACGGTGTGGATGGAGATTCACTCTGTGTCTGACCCCGGGCTTTTGTGATGGGACGGTGAGTAGGGAGATTCACACTCTGTCTGACCCCGGGAGTGTGTGATGGGACGGTGAGGAGGGAGATTCACTCTGTGTCTGAACCAGCGAACGTGTGATGGAAAGGTGTGTAAGCAGATTCACTCTATGTCTGACCCCTGGAATTTGTGATAGGATGGTGTGGAAGGAGATTCACTCTATATCTGACCCCGGGCTTTTGTGATGGGACGGTGTGGATGGAGATTCACTCTGTGTCTGACCCCGGGCTTTTGTGATGGGAAGCTCTGGATGGAGATTCACTCTGTGCCTGACCCCGGGAATGTATGATGGGCCGTTGTGTATGGAGATTCACTTTGTGTCAGACCCCGGTCTTTTGTGATGGGATGGTGTGGAGGGAGATTCACTCTGTGTCAGACACGGAAGTTTGTGATGTGACGGTGTGGATGGAGATTCACTCTGTGTCTGACCCCGGGAGTGTGTGATGGGACCGTGAGGAGGGTGATTTACTACTTGTCTGACCCCGGGAGTTTGTGATGGAAAGGTGTGGATGCAGTTTCACTCTATGTCTGATCCCTGGAATTTGTGATGGGATGGTGTGGAAGGAGATTCACTCTGTGTCTGACCCCGGGCAATGTGTGATGGGACGGTTTGGATGCAGGTTCACTGAGTGTTTGACTCCGGGCTTTTCTGATGGGATTGTGTGGAGGGAGATTCACTCTGTGTCTGACCCCGGGAAAGCGTGATTGGACCGTTTGGATGGAGATTCACTCAGTGTCAGACCCCGGGAAATTATGATGGGACTGTTTGCATGGAGATTCACACTGTGTCTGACCCCGGGACAGTGTGATGGGACGGTTTTGATGGAGATTCACTCTGTGTCAGACCCCGGGAGTGTGTGATGGGACGGTGTGGAGGGAGATTCACACTGTTTCTGACCCCGAGACAGTGTGATGGGACGGTTTTGATGGAGATTCACTCTGTGTCAGACCCCGGGAGTGTGTGATGGGACGGTGTGGAGGGAGATTCACTCTCTGTCTGACCGCGGGTTTTTGTGATGGTCCGGTGTGGATGGAGAATCACTCTGTGTCTGACCCCGGGAGTTTGTGATGGGACGGTGTGGATGGAGAATCACTCTGTGTCTGACCCCGGGTTTTGTTGATGGGACGGTTTGGATGGAGATTCATTCTGTGTTAGACCCCGGGAGTGTGTGATGGGACGGTGTGGATGGAGAATCACTCTGTGTCTGACCCCGGGTTTTTGTGATGTGACGGTTTGGATGGAGATTCATTCTGTGTTAGACCCCGGGAGTGTGTGATGGGACAGTGAGGAGGGAGATTCACTCTGTGTCAGACCCAGGAAGTTTGTGCTGGGACGGTGTGGATGGAGATTCACTCTGTGTCTGACCCCGGGCTTTTGTGATGGGACGGTGAGTAGGGAGATTCACACTCTGTCTGACCCCGGGAGTGTGTGATGGGACGGTGAGGAGGGAGATTCACTCTGTGTCTGAACCAGCGAACGTGTGATGGAAAGGTGTGTAAGCAGATTCACTCTATGTCTGACCCCTGGAATTTGTGATAGGATGGTGTGGAAGGAGATTCACTCTATGTCTGACCCCGGGCTTTTGTGATGGGACGGTATGGATGGAGATTCACTCTGTGTCTGACCCCGGGAGTTTGTGATGGGACGGTGTGGATGGAGATTCACTCTGTGTCTGACCCCGGGCTTTTGTGATGGGACGCTCTGGATGGAGATTCACTCTGTGCCTGACCCCGGGAATGTATGATGGGCCGTTGTGTATGGAGATTCACTTTGTGTCTGACCCCGGTCTTTTGTGATGGGACGGTGTGGAGGGAGATTCACTCTGTGTCAGACACGGAAGTTTGTGATGGGACGGTGTGGATGGAGATTCACTCTGTGTCTGACCCCGGGAGTGTGTGATGGGACCGTGAGGAGGGTGATTTACTACTTGTCTGACCCCGGGAGTTTGTGATGGAAAGGTGTGGATGCAGTTTCACTCTATGTCTGATCCCTGGAATTTGTGATGGGATGGTGTGGAAGGAGATTCACTCTGTGTCTGACCCCGGGCAATGTGTGATGGGACGGTTTGGATGCAGGTTCACTGAGTGTTTGACTCCGGGCTTTTGTGATGGGATTGTGTGGAGGGAGATTCACTCTGTGTCTGACCCCGGGAAAGCGTGATTGGACCGTTTGGATGGAGATTCACTCTGTGTCAGACCCCGGGAAATTATGATGGGACTGTTTGCATGGAGATTCACTCTGTGTCTGACCCCGGGACAGTGTGATGGGACGGTTTTGATGGAGATTCATTCTGTGTTAGACCCCGGGAGTGTGTGATGGGAGAGTGAGGAGGGAGATTCACTCTGCGTCAGACCCAGGAAGTTTGTGATGGGACGGTGTGGATGGAGATTCACTCTGTGTCTGACCCGAGGAGTGTGTGATGGGACGGTGAGGTGGGAGATTCACTCTGTGTCTGACCCCGGGAAAGTGTGATGGGACGGTTTGGATGCAGATTCACTCTTTGTCTGGCCTCGGGAGTTTGTGATGGGACGGTGTGGATGGAGACTCACACTGTGTCTGACCCCGGGTTTTCGTGATGGGACGGTTTGGATGGAGATTCATTCTGTGTTAGACCCCGGGAGTGTGTGATGGGACGGTGAGGAGGGAGAATCACTCTGTGTCTGACCCCGGGTTTTTGTGATGGGACGGATGGATGGAGATTCATTCTGTGTTAGACCCCGGGAGTGTGTGATGGGACAGTGAGGAGGGAGATTCACTCTGTGTCAGACCCAGGAAGTTTGTGCTGGGACGGTGTGGATGGAGATTCACTCTGTGTCTGACCCCGGGCTTTTGTGATGGGACGGTGAGTAGGGAGATTCACACTCTGTCTGACCTCGGGAGTTTGTGATGGGACGGTGTGGATGGAGACTCACTCTGTGTCTGACACCTTGAGTTTGTGATGGGACGGAATGGATGGAGACTCACACTGTGTCTGACCCCGGGTTTTCGTGATGGGACGGTTTGGATGGAGATTCATTCTGTGTTAGACCCCGGGAGTGTGTGATGGGACGGTGAGGAGGGAGAATCACTCTGTGTCTGACCCCGGGTTTTTGTGATGGGACGGATGGATGGAGATTCATTCTGTGTTAGACCCCGGGAGTGTGTGATGGGACAGTGAGGAGGGAGATTCACTCTGTGTCAGACCCAGGAAGTTTGTGCTGTGACGGTGTGGATGGAGATTCACTCTGTGTCTGACCCCGGGCTTTTGTGATGGGACGGTGAGTAGGGAGATTCACACTCTGTCTGACCCCGGGAGTGTGTGATGGGACGGTGAGGAGGGAGATTCACTCTGTGTCTGAACCAGCGAACGTGTGATCTAAAGGTGTGTAAGCAGATTCACTCTATGTCTGACCCCTGGAATTTGTGATAGGATGGTGTGGATGGAGATTCACTCTGTGTCTGACCCCGGGAGTTTGTGATGGGACGGTGTGGATGGAGATTCACTCTGTGTCTGACCCCGGGCTTTTGTGATGGGACGCTCTGGATGGAGATTCACTCTGTGCCTGACCCCGGGAATGTATGATGGGCCGTTGTGTATGGAGATTCACTTTGTGTCTGACCCCGGTCTTTTGTGATGGGACGGTGTGGAGGGAGATTCACTCTGTGTCAGACACGGAAGTTTGTGATGGGACGGTGTGGATGGAGATTCACTCTGTGTCTGACCCCGGGAGTGTGTGATGGGACCGTGAGGAGGGTGATTTACTACTTGTCTGACCCCGGGAGTTTGTGATGGAAAGGTGTGGATGCAGTTTCACTCTATGTCTGATCCCTGGAATTTGTGATGGGATGGTGTGGAAGGAGAATCACTCTGTGTCTGACCCCGGGAGTTTGTGATGGGACGGTGTGGATGGAGAATCACTTTGTGTCTGACCCCGGGTTTTGGTGATGGGACGGTTTGGATGGAGATTCATTCTGTGTTAGACCCCGGGAGTGTGTGATGGGACGGTGTGGATGGAGAATCACTCTGTGTCTGACCCCGTGTTTTTGTGATGTGACGGTTTGGATGGAGATTCATTCTGTGTTAGACCCCGGGAGTGTGTGATGGGACAGTGAGGAGGGAGATTCACTCTGTGTCAGACCCAGGAAGTTTGTGCTGGGACGGTGTGGATGGAGATTCACTCTGTGTCTGACCCGGGGAGTGTGTGATGGGACGGTGAGGTGGGAGATTCACTCTGTGTCTGACCCGGGGAGTTTGTGATGGGACGGTGTGGATGGAGAATCACTTTGTGTCTGACCCCGGGTTTTGGTGATGGGACGGTTTGGATGGAGATTCATTCTGTGTTAGACCCCGGGAGTTTGTGATGGGACGGTGTGGATGGAGACTCACTCTGTGTCTGACACCTTGAGTTTGTGATGGGATGGAATGGATGGAGACTCACACTGTGTCTGACCCCGGGTTTTTGTGATGGGACGGTTTGGATGGAGATTCATTCTGTGTTAGACCCCGGGAGTGTGTGATGGGACTGTGAGGAGGGAGAATCACTCTGTGTCTGACCCCGGGTTTTTGTGATGGGACGGATGGATGGAGATTCATTCTGTGTTAGACCCCGGGAGTGTGTGATGGGACAGTGAGGAGGGAGATTCACTCTGTGTCAGACCCAGGAAGTTTGTGCTGGGACGGTGTGGATGGAGATTCACTCTGTGTCTGACCCCGGGCTTTTGTGATGGGACGGTGAGTAGGGAGATTCACTCTGTGTCTGAACCAGCGAACATGTGATGGAAAGGTGTGTAAGCAGATTCACTCTATGTCTGACCCCTGGAATTTGTGATAGGATGGTGTGGAAGGAGATTCACTCTATGTCTGACCCCGGGCTTTTGTGATGGGACGGTATGGATGGAGATTCACTCTGTGTCTGACCCCGGGAGTTTGTGATGGGACGGTGTGGATGGAGATTCACTCTGTGTCTGACCTCGGGCTTTTGTGATGGGACGGTGAGTAGGGAGATTCACTCTGTGTCAGACCCCGGAAGTTTGTGATGGGACGGTGTGGATGGAGATTCACTCTGTGTCTGACCCCGGGAAAGTGTCATGGGACGGTTTGGATGCAGATTCACTCTTTGTCTGGCCCCGGGAGTTTGTGCTGGGACGGTGTGGATGGAGATTCACTCTGTGTCTGACACCTTGAGTTTGTGATTGGACGGAATGGATGGAGACTCACTCTGTGTCTGACCCCGGGTTGTTGTGATGGGACGGTTTGGATGGAGATTCATTCTGTGTTAGACCCCGGGAGTGTGTGATGGGACGGTGAGGAGGGAGATTCACTCTGTGTCTGACCCCGGGAGTGTGTGATGGGACGGTGAGGAGGGAGATTCACTCTGTGTCTGACCCCGTGAGTTTATGATGGGCCGGTGTGTATGGAAATTCACTCTGTGTCTGACCCCGGGAGTGTGTGTTGGGACGGTGAGGAGGGAGATTCACTCTGTGTCAGACACGGAAGTTTGTGATGGGACGGTGTGGATGGAGATTCACTCTGTGTCTGACCCCGGGAGTGTGTGATGGGACCGTGAGGAGGGTGATTTACTACTTGTCTGACCCCGGGAGTTTGTGATGGAAAGGTGTGGATGCAGTTTCACTCTATGTCTGATCCCTGGAATTTGTGATGGGATGGTGTGGAAGGAGATTCACTCTGTGTCTGACCCCGGGCAATGTGTGATGGGACGGTTTGGATGCAGGTTCACTGAGTGTTTGACTCCGGGCTTTTGTGATGGGATTGTGTGGAGGGAGATTCACTCTGTGTCTGACCCCGGGAAAGCGTGATTGGACCGTTTGGATGGAGATTCACTCTGTGTCAGACCCCGGGAAAATATGATGGGACGGTTTGGATGGAGATTCACTCTGTGTCTGACCCCGGGACAGTGTGATGGGACGGTTTTGATGGAGATTCACTCTGTGTCAGACCCCGGGAGTGTGTGATGGGACGGTGTGGAGGGAGATTCACTCTCTGTCTGACCCCGGGTTTTTGTGATGGGACGGTTTGGATGGAGATTCATTCTGTGTTAGACCCCGGGAGTGTGTGATGGGACGGTGTGGATGGAGAATCACTCTGTGTCTGACCCCGGGTTTTTGTGATGTGACGGTTTGGATGGAGATTCATTCTGTGTTAGACCCCGGGAGTGTGTGATGGGACAGTGAGGAGGGAGATTCACTCTGTGTCAGACCCAGGAAGTTTGTGATGGGACGGTGTGGATGGAGATTCACTCTGTGTCTGACCCGGGGAGTGTGTGATGGGACGGTGAGGTGGGAGATTCACTCTGTGTCTGACCCCGGGAAAGTGTGATGGGACGGTTTGGATGCAGATTCACTCTTTGTCTGGCCTCGGGAGTTTGTGATGGGACGGTGTGGATGGAGACTCACTCTGTATCTGACACCTTGAGTTTGTGATGGGACGGAATGGATATAGACTCACACTGTGTCTGACCCCGGGTTTTTGTGATGGGACGGTTTGGATGGAGATTCATTCTGTGTTAGACCCCGGGAGTGTGTGATGGGACGGTGAGGAGGGAGATTCACTCTGTGTCTGAACCAGCGAACGTGTGATGGAAAGGTGTGTAAGCAGATTCACTCTATGTCTGACCCCTGGAATTTGTGATAGGATGGTGTGGAAGGAGATTCACTCTATGTCTGACCCCGGGCTTTTGTGATGGGACGGTATGGATGGAGATTCACTCTGTGTCTGACCCCGGGAGTTTGTGATGGGACGGTGTGGATGGAGATTCACTCTGTGTCTGACCCCGGGCTTTTGTGATGGGACGCTCTGGATGGAGATTCACTCTGTGCCTGACCCCGGGAATGTATGATGGGCCGTTGTGTATGGAGATTCACTTTGTGTCTGACCCCGGTCTTTTGTGATGGGACGGTGTGGAGGGAGATTCACTCTGTGTCAGACACGGAAGTTTGTGATGGGACGGTGTGGATGGAGATTCACTCTGTGTCTGACCCCGGGAGTGTGTGATGGGACCGTGAGGAGGGTGATTTACTACTTGTCTGACCCCGGGAGTTTGTGATGGAAAGGTGTGGATGCAGTTTCACTCTATGTCTGATCCCTGGAATTTGTGATGGGATGGTGTGGAAGGAGATTCACTCTGTGTCTGACCCCGGGCAATGTGTGATGGGACGGTTTGGATGCAGGTTCACTGAGTGTTTGACTCCGGGCGTTTGTGATGGGATTGTGTGGAGGGAGATTCACTCTGTGTCTGACCCCGGGAAAGCGTGATTGGACCGTTTGGATGGAGATTCACTCTGTGTCAGACCCCGGGAAATTATGATGGGACTGTTTGCATGGAGATTCACTCTGTGTCTGACCCCGGGACAGTGTGATGGGACGGTTTTGATGGAGATTCACTCTGTGTCAGACCCCGGGAGTGTGTGATGGGACGGTGTGGAGGGAGATTCACACTGTTTCTGAACCCGAGACAGTGTGATGGGACGGTTTTGATGGAGATTCACTCTGTGTCATACCCCGGGAGTGTGTGATGGGACGGTGTGGAGGGAGATTCACTCTCTGTCTGACCGCGGGTTTTTGTGATGGTCCGGTGTGGATGGAGAATCACTCTGTGTCTGACCCCGGGAGTTTGTGATGGGACGGTGTGGATGGAGAATCACTCTGTGTCTGACCCCGGGTTTTGGTGATGGGACGGTTTGGATGGAGATTCATTCTGTGTTAGACCCCGGGAGTGTGTGATGGGACGGTGTGGATGGAGAATCACTCTGTGTCTGACCCCGTGTTTTTGTGATGTGACGGTTTGGATGGAGATTCATTCTGTGTTAGACCCCGGGAGTGTGTGATGGGAGAGTGAGGAGGGAGATTCACTCTGCGTCAGACCCAGGAAGTTTGTGATGGGACGGTGTGGATGGAGATTCACTCTGTGTCTGACCCGAGGAGTGTGTGATGGGACGGTGAGGTGGGAGATTCACTCTGTGTCTGACCCCGGGAAAGTGTGATGGGACGGTTTGGATGCAGATTCACTCTTTGTCTGGCCTCGGGAGTTTGTGATGGGACGGTGTGGATGGAGACTCACTCTGTGTCTGACACCTTGAGTTTGTGATGGGACGGAATGGATGGAGACTCACACTGTGTCTGACCCCGGGTTTTCGTGATGGGACGGTTTGGATGGAGATTCATTCTGTGTTAGACCCCGGGAGTGTGTGATGGGACGGTGAGGAGGGAGAATCACTCTGTGTCTGACCCCGGGTTTTTGTGATGGGACGGATGGATGGAGATTCATTCTGTGTTAGACCCCGGGAGTGTGTGATGGGACAGTGAGGAGGGAGATTCACTCTGTGTCAGACCCAGGAAGTTTGTGCTGGGACGGTGTGGATGGAGATTCACTCTGTGTCTGACCCCGGGCTTTTGTGATGGGACGGTGAGTAGGGAGATTCACACTCTGTCTGACCCCGGGAGTGTGTGATGGGACGGTGAGGAGGGAGATTCACTCTGTGTCTGAACCAGCGAACGTGTGATGGAAAGGTGTGTAAGCAGATTCACTCTATGTCTGACCCCTGGAATTTGTGATAGGATGGTGTGGAAGGAGATTCACTCTATGTCTGACCCCGGGCTTTTGTGATGGGACGGTATGGATGGAGATTCACTCTGTGTCTGACCCCGGGAGTTTGTGATGGGACGGTGTGGATGGAGATTCACTCTGTGTCTGACCCCGGGCTTTTGTGATGGGACGCTCTGGATGGAGATTCACTCTGTGCCTGACCCCGGGAATGTATGATGGGCCGTTGTGTATGGAGATTCACTTTGTGTCTGACCCCGGTCTTTTGTGATGGGACGGTGTGGAGGGAGATTCACTCTGTGTCAGACACGGAAGTTTGTGATGGGACGGTGTGGATGGAGATTCACTCTGTGTCTGACCCCGGGAGTGTGTGATGGGACCGTGAGGAGGGTGATTTACTACTTGTCTGACCCCGGGAGTTTGTGATGGAAAGGTGTGGATGCAGTTTCACTCTATGTCTGATCCCTGGAATTTGTGATGGGATGGTGTGGAAGGAGAATCACTCTGTGTCTGACCCCGGGAGTTTGTGATGGGACGGTGTGGATGGAGAATCACTTTGTGTCTGACCCCGGGTTTTGGTGATGGGACGGTTTGGATGGAGATTCATTCTGTGTTAGACCCCGGGAGTGTGTGATGGGACGGTGTGGATGGAGAATCACTCTGTGTCTGACCCCGTGTTTTTGTGATGTGACGGTTTGGATGGAGATTCATTCTGTGTTAGACCCCGGGAGTGTGTGATGGGACAGTGAGGAGGGAGATTCACTCTGTGTCAGACCCAGGAAGTTTGTGCTGGGACGGTGTGGATGGAGATTCACTCTGTGTCTGACCCGGGGAGTGTGTGATGGGACGGTGAGGTGGGAGATTCACTCTGTGTCTGACCCCGGGAAAGTGTGATGGGACGGTTTGGATGCAGATTCACTCTTTGTCTGGCCTCGGGAGTTTGTGATGGGACGGTGTGGATGGAGACTCACTCTGTGTCTGACACCTTGAGTTTGTGATGGGATGGAATGGATGGAGACTCACACTGTGTCTGACCCCGGGTTTTTGTGATGGGACGGTTTGGATGGAGATTCATTCTGTGTTAGACCCCGGGAGTGTGTGATGGGACTGTGAGGAGGGAGAATCACTCTGTGTCTGACCCCGGGTTTTTGTGATGGGACGGATGGATGGAGATTCATTCTGTGTTAGACCCCGGGAGTGTGTGATGGGACAGTGAGGAGGGAGATTCACTCTGTGTCAGACCCAGGAAGTTTGTGCTGGGACGGTGTGGATGGAGATTCACTCTGTGTCTGACCCCGGGCTTTTGTGATGGGACGGTGAGTAGGGAGATTCACTCTGTGTCTGAACCAGCGAACATGTGATGGAAAGGTGTGTAAGCAGATTCACTCTATGTCTGACCCCTGGAATTTGTGATAGGATGGTGTGGAAGGAGATTCACTCTATGTCTGACCCCGGGCTTTTGTGATGGGACGGTATGGATGGAGATTCACTCTGTGTCTGACCCCGGGAGTTTGTGATGGGACGGTGTGGATGGAGATTCACTCTGTGTCTGACCTCGGGCTTTTGTGATGGGACGGTGAGTAGGGAGATTCACTCTGTGTCAGACCCCGGAAGTTTGTGATGGGACGGTGTGGATGGAGATTCACTCTGTGTCTGACCCCGGGAAAGTGTCATGGGACGGTTTGGATGCAGATTCACTCTTTGTCTGGCCCCGGGAGTTTGTGCTGGGACGGTGTGGATGGAGATTCACTCTGTGTCTGACACCTTGAGTTTGTGATTGGACGGAATGGATGGAGACTCACTCTGTGTCTGACCCCGGGTTGTTGTGATGGGACGGTTTGGATGGAGATTCATTCTGTGTTAGACCCCGGGAGTGTGTGATGGGACGGTGAGGAGGGAGATTCACTCTGTGTCTGACCCCGGGAGTGTGTGATGGGACGGTGAGGAGGGAGATTCACTCTGTGTCTGACCCCGTGAGTTTATGATGGGCCGGTGTGTATGGAAATTCACTCTGTGTCTGACCCCGGGAGTGTGTGTTGGGACGGTGAGGAGGGAGATTCACTCTGTGTCAGACACGGAAGTTTGTGATGGGACGGTGTGGATGGAGATTCACTCTGTGTCTGACCCCGGGAGTGTGTGATGGGACCGTGAGGAGGGTGATTTACTACTTGTCTGACCCCGGGAGTTTGTGATGGAAAGGTGTGGATGCAGTTTCACTCTATGTCTGATCCCTGGAATTTGTGATGGGATGGTGTGGAAGGAGATTCACTCTGTGTCTGACCCCGGGCAATGTGTGATGGGACGGTTTGGATGCAGGTTCACTGAGTGTTTGACTCCGGGCTTTTGTGATGGGATTGTGTGGAGGGAGATTCACTCTGTGTCTGACCCCGGGAAAGCGTGATTGGACCGTTTGGATGGAGATTCACTCTGTGTCAGACCCCGGGAAAATATGATGGGACGGTTTGGATGGAGATTCACTCTGTGTCTGACCCCGGGACAGTGTGATGGGACGGTTTTGATGGAGATTCACTCTGTGTCAGACCCCGGGAGTGTGTGATGGGACGGTGTGGAGGGAGATTCACTCTCTGTCTGACCCCGGGTTTTGGTGATGGGACGGTTTGGATGGAGATTCATTCTGTGTTAGACCCCGGGAGTGTGTGATGGGACGGTGTGGATGGAGAATCACTCTGTGTCTGACCCCGGGTTTTTGTGATGTGACGGTTTGGATGGAGATTCATTCTGTGTTAGACCCCGGGAGTGTGTGATGGGACAGTGAGGAGGGAGATTCACTCTGTGTCAGACCCAGGAAGTTTGTGATGGGACGGTGTGGATGGAGATTCACTCTGTGTCTGACCCGGGGAGTGTGTGATGGGACGGTGAGGTGGGAGATTCACTCTGTGTCTGACCCCGGGAAAGTGTGATGGGACGGTTTGGATGCAGATTCACTCTTTGTCTGGCCTCGGGAGTTTGTGATGGGACGGTGTGGATGGAGACTCACTCTGTATCTGACACCTTGAGTTTGTGATGGGACGGAATGGATATAGACTCACACTGTGTCTGACCCCGGGTTTTTGTGATGGGACGGTTTGGATGGAGATTCATTCTGTGTTAGACCCCGGGAGTGTGTGATGGGACGGTGAGGAGGGAGATTCACTCTGTGTCAGACCCCGGGTTTTTGTGATGGGACGGTTTGGATGGAGATTCATTCTGTGTCTGACCCGTGGAGTGTGTGATGGGACGGTGAGGAGGGAGATTCACTCTGTGCCTGACCCCGGGAACGTGTGATGGGACGGTTTGGATGCAGATTCACTCTGTTCTTGACGCCGGAATTGTGTGATGGGACGGTGAGGAGGGAGATTTACTCTTTCTCTGACCCCGGGAGTTTGTGATGGGACGGAATGGATATAGACTCACACTGTGTCTGACCCCGGGTTTTTGTGATGGGACGGTTTGGATGGAGATTCATTCTGTGTTAGACCCCGGGAGTGTGTGATGGGACGGTGAGGAGGGAGATTCACTCTGTGTCAGACCCCGGAAGTTTGTGATGGGACGGTGTGGATGGAGATTCACTCTGTGTCTGACCCGTGGAGTGTGTGATGGGACGGTGAGGAGGGAGATTCACTCTGTGTCAGACCCCGGAAGTTTGTGATGGGACGGTGTGGATGGAGATTCACTCTGTGTCTGACCCGTGGAGTGTGTGATGGGACGGTGAGGAGGGAGATTCACTCTGTGCCTGACCCCGGGAACGTGTGATGGGACGGTTTGGATGCAGATTCACTCTGTTCTTGACGCCGGAATTGTGTGATGGGACGGTGTGGATGGAGACTCACTCTGTATCTGACACCTTGAGTTTGTGATGGGACGGAATGGATATAGACTCACACTGTGTCTGACCCCGGGTTTTTGTGATGGGACGGTTTGGATGGAGATTCATTCTGTGTTAGACCCCGGGAGTGTGTGATGGGACGGTGAGGAGGGAGATTCACTCTGTGTCAGACCCCGGAAGTTTGTGATGGGACGGTGTGGATGGAGATTCACTCTGTGTCTGACCCGTGGAGTGTGTGATGGGACGGTGAGGAGGGAGATTCACTCTGTGCCTGACCCCGGGAACGTGTGATGGGACGGTTTGGATGCAGATTCACTCTGTTCTTGACGCCGGAATTGTGTGATGGGACGGTGAGGAGGGAGATTTACTCTTTCTCTGACCCCGGGAGTTTGTGATGGAAAGGTGTGGATGCAGATTCACTCTATGTCTGACCCCTGGAATTTGTGATGGGATGGTGTGGAAGGAGATTCACTCAGTGTCTGACCCCGGGCTTTTGTGATGGGATTGTGTGGAGGGAGATTCACTCTGCGTCTGACCTCGGGCTTTTGTGATGGGACGCTCTGGATGGAGATTCACTCTGTGTCTGACCCCGGGAAAGTATGATGGGCCGGTGTGTATGGAGATTCACTTTGTGTCTGACCCAGGGTTTCTGTGTTGGGCCGGTGTGGATGGAGATTCACTCTGTGTCTGACCCCGGGAGTGTGTGATGGGACGGTATGGATGGAGATTCACTCTGTGTCTGACGCCGGGAAAGTGTGATGGGACGGTTTGGATGGAGATTCACTCTGTGTCTGACCTCGGGCTTTTGTGATGGGACGGTGAGTAGGGAGATTCACTCTGTGTCAGACCCCGGAAGTTTGTGATGGGACGGTGTGGATGGAGATTCACTCTGTGTCTGACCCGGGGAGTGTGTGATGGGACGGTGAGGAGGGAGATTCACTCTGTGTCTGACCCCGGGAAAGTGTCATGGGACGGTTTGGATGCAGATTCACTCTTTGTCTGGCCCCGGGAGTTTGTGATGGGACGGTGTGGATGGAGATTCACTCTCTGTCTGACCCCGGGCTTTTGTGATGGGACGGTGAGTAGGGGGATTCACACTCTGTCTGACCCCGGGAGTGTGTGATGGGACGGTGAGGAGGGAGATTCACTCTGTGTCTGAACCAGCGAACGTGTGATGGAAAGGTGTGTAAGCAGATTCACTCTATGTCTGACCCCTGGAATTTGTGATAGGATGGTGTGGAAGGAGATTCACTCTATGTCTGACCCCGGGCTTTTGTGATGGGACGGTATGGATGGAGATTCACTCTGTGTCTGACCCCGGGAGTTTGTGATGGGACGGTGTGGATGGAGATTCACTCTGTGTCTGTCCCCGGGCTTTTGTGATGGGACGCTCTGGATGGAGATTCACTCTGTGCCTGAACCCGGGAATGTATGATGGGCCGTTGTGTATGGAGATTCACTTTGTGTCTGACCCCGGTCTTTTGTGATGGGACGGTGTGGAGGGAGATTCACTCTGTGTCAGACACGGAAGTTTGTGAAGGGACGGTGTGGATGGAGATTCACTCTGTGTCTGACACCTTGAGTTTGTGATGGGACGGAATGGATGGAGATTCACTCTGTGTCTGACCCCGGGAAAGCGTGATTGGACCGTTTGGATGGAGATTCACTCTGTGTCAGACCCCGGGAAATTATGATGGGACTGTTTGCATGGAGATTCGCTCTGTGTCTGACCCCGGGACAGTGTGATGGGACGGTTTTGATGGAGATTCACTCTGTGTCAGACCCCGGGAGTGTGTGATGGGACGGTGTGGAGGGAGATTCACACTGTTTCTGAACCCGAGACAGTGTGATGGTCCGGTGTGGATGGAGAATCACTCTGTGTCTGACCCCGGGAGTTTGTGATGGGACGGTGTGGATGGAGAATCACTCTGTGTCTGACCCCGGGTTTTGGTGATGGGACGGTTTGGATGGAGATTCATTCTGTGTTAGACCCCGGGAGTGTGTGATGGGACGGTTTGGATGCAGGTTCACTGAGTGTTTGACTCCGGGCTTTTGTGATGGGATTGTGTGGAGGGAGATTCACTCTGTTTCTGACCCCGGGAAAGCGTGATTGGACCGTTTGGATGGAGATTCACTCTGTGTCAGACCCCGGGAAATTATGATGGGACTGTTTGCATGGAGATTCACTCTGTGTCTGACCCCGGGACAGTGTGATGGGACGGTTTTGATGGAGATTCACTCTGTGTCAGACCCCGGGAGTGTGTGATGGGACGGTGTGGAGGGAGATTCACACTGTTTCTGAACCCGAGACAGTGTGATGGGACGGTTTTGATGGAGATTCACTCGGTGTCAGACCCCGGGAGTGTGTGATGGGACGGTGTGGAGGGAGATTCACTCTCTGTCTGACCGCGGGTTTTTGTGATGGTCCGGTGTGGATGGAGAATCACTCTGTGTCTGACCCCGGGAGTTTGTGATGGGACGGTGTGGATGGAGAATCACTCTGTGTCTGACCCCGGGTTTTGGTGATGGGACGGTTTGGATGGAGATTCATTCTGTGTTAGACCCCGGGAGTGTGTGATGGGACGGTGTGGATGGAGAATCACTCTGTGTCTGACCCCGGGTTCTTGTGATGTGACGGTTTGGATGGAGATTCATTCTGTGTTAGACCCCGGGAGTGTGTCATGGGACAGTGAGGAGGGAGATTCACTCTGTGTCAGACCCAGGAAGTTTGTGCTGGGACGGTGTGGATGGAGATTCACTCTGTGTCTGACCCCGGGCTTTTGTGATGGGACGGTGAGTAGGGAGATTCACACTCTGTCTGACCCCGGGAGTGTGTGATGGGACGGTGAGGAGGGAGATTCACTCTGTGTCTGAACCAGCGAACGTGTGATGGAAAGGTGTGTAAGCAGATTCACTCTATGTCTGACCCCTGGAATTTGTGATAGGATGGTGTGGAAGGAGATTCACTCTATGTCTGACCCCGGGCTTTTGTGATGGGACGGTATGGATGGAGATTCACTCTGTGTCTGACCCCGGGAGTTTGTGATGGGACGGTGTGGATGGAGATTCACTCTGTGTCTGACCCCGGGCTTTTGTGATGGGACGCTCTGGATGGAGATTCACTCTGTGCCTGACCCCGGGAATGTATGATGGACCGTTGTGTATGGAGATTCACTTTGTGTCTGACCCCGGTCTTTTGTGATGGGACGGTGTGGAGGGAGATTCACTCTGTGTCAGACACGGAAGTTTGTGATGGGACGGTGTGGATGGAGATTCACTCTGTGTCTGACCCGGGAGTGTGTGATGGGACCGTGAAGAGGGTGATTGACTACTTGTCTGACCCCGGGAGTTTGTGATGGAAAGGTGTGGATGCAGTTTCACTCTATGTCTGATCCCTGGAATTTGTGATGGGATGGTGTTGAAGGAGATTCACTCTGTGTCTGACCCCGGGCAATGTGTGATGGGACGGTTTGGATGCAGGTTCACTGAGTGTTTGACTCCGGGCTTTTGTGATGGGTTTGTGTGGAGGGAGATTCACTCTGTGTCTGACCCCGGGAAATTATGATGGGACTGTTTGCATGGAGATTCACTCTGTGTCTGACCCCGGGACAGTGTGATGGGACGGTTTTGATGGAGATTCACTCTGTGTCAGACCCCGGGGGTGTGTGATGGGACGGTGTGGAGGGAGATTCACACAGTTTCTGAACCCGAGACAGTGTGATGGGACGGTTTTGATGGAGATTCACTCTGTGTCAGACCCCGGGAGTGTGTGATGGGACGGTGTGGAGGGAGATTCACTCTCTGTCTGACCGCGGGTTTTTGTGATGGTCCGGTGTGGATGGAGAATCACTCTGTGTCTGACCCCGGGAGTTTGTGATGGGACGGTGTGGATGGAGAATCACTCTGTGTCTGACCCCGGGTTTTGGTGATGGGACGGTTTGGATGGAGATTCATTCTGTATTAGACCCCGGGAGTGTGTGATGGGACGGTGTGGATGGAGAATCACTCTGTGTCTGACCCCGTGTTTTTGTGATGTGACGGTTTGGATGGAGATTCATTCTGTGTTAGACCCCGGGAGTGTGTGATGGGACAGTGAGGAGGGAGATTCACTCTGTGTCAGACCCAGGAAGTTTGTGATGGGACGGTGTGGATGGAGATTCACTCTGTGTCTGACCCCGGGAAAGTGGGATGGGACGGTTTGGATGCAGATTCACTCTTTGTCTGGCCTCGGGAGTTTGTGATGGGACGGTGTGGATGGAGACTCACTCTGTGTCTGACACCTTGAGTTTGTGATGGGACGGAATGGATGGAGACTCACACTGTGTCTGACCCCGGGTTTTTGTGATGGGACGGTTTGGATGGAGATTCATTCTGTGTTAGACCCCGGGAGTGTGTGATGGGACGGTGAGGAGGGAGATTCACTCTGTGTCAGACCCCGGAAGTTTGTGATGGGACTGTGTGGATGGAGATTCACTCTGTGTCTGACCCGGGGAGTGTGTGATGGGACGGTGAGGAGGGAGATTCACTCTGTGTCTGACCCCGTGAGTTTATGATGGGCCGGTGTGTATGGAAATTCACTCTGTGTCTGACCCCGGGAGTGTGTGTTGGGACGGTGAGGATGGAGATTCACTCTCTGCCTGACCCCGGGAACGTGTGATGGGACGGTTTGGATGCAAATTCACTCTGTTCTTGACGCCGGAATTGTGTGATGGGACGGTGAGGAGCGAGATTTACTCTTTCTCTGACCCCGGGAGTTTGTGATGGAAAGGTGTGGATGCAGATTCACTCTATGTCTGACCCCTGGAATTTGTGATGGGATGGTGTGGAAGGAGATTCACTCAGTGTCTGAACCCGGGCTTTTGTGATGGGATTGTGTGGAGGGAGATTCACTCTGCGTCTGACCCCGGGCTTTTGTGATGGGACGCTCTGGATGGAGATTCACTCTGTGTCTGACCCCCGGGAAAGTATGATGGGCCGGTGTGTATGGAGATTCACTTTGTGTCTGACCCAGGGTTTCTGTGTTGGGCCGGTGTGGATGGAGATTCACTCTGTGTCTGACCCCGGGACTGTGTGATGGGACGGTATGGATGGAGATTCACTCTGTGTCTGACGCCGGGAAAGTGTGATGGGACGGTTTGGATGGAGATTCACTCTGTGTCTGACCTCGGGCTTTTGTGATGGGACGGTGAAAAGGGAGGTTCACTCTGTGTCAGACCCCGGAAGTTTGTGATGGGACGGTGTGGATGGAGATTCACTCTGTGTCTGACCCGGGGAGTGTATGATGGGACGGTGAGGAGGGAGATTCACTCTGTGTCTGACCCCGGGAAAGTGTCATGGGACGGTTTGGATGCAGATTCACTCTTTGTCTGGCCCCGGGAGTTTGTGCTGGGACGGTGTGGATGGAGATTCACTCTGTGTCTGACCCCGGGCTTTTGTGATGGGACGGTGAGTAGGGAGATTCACACTCTGTCTGACCCCGGGAGTGTGTGATGGGACGGTGAGGAGGGAGATTCACTCTGTGTCTGAACCAGCGAACGTGTGATGGAAAGGTGTGTAAGCAGATTCACTCTATGTCTGACCCCTGGAATTTGTGATAGGATGGTGTGGAAGGAGATTCACCCTATGTCTGACCCCGGGCTTTTGTGATGGGACGGTATGGATGGAGATTCACTCTGTGTCTGACCCCGGGAGTTTGTGATGGGACGGTGTGGATGGAGATTCACTCTGTGTCTGACCCCGGGCTTTTGTGATGGGACGCTATGGATGGAGATTCACTCTGTGCCTGACCCCGGGAATGTATGATGGGCCGTTGTGTATGGAGATTCACTTTGTGTCTGACCCCGGTCTTTTGTGATGGGACGGTGTGGAGGGAGATTCACTCTGTGTCAGACACGGAAGTTTGTGAAGGGACGGTTTGGATGCAGATTCACTCTTTGTCTGGCCCCGGGAGTTTGTGAGGGGACGGTGTGGATGGAGATTCACTCTTTGTCTGGCCCCGGGAGTTTGTGATGGGACGGTGTGGATGGAGATTCACTCTGTGTCTGACACCTTGAGTTTGTGATGGGACGGAATGGATGGAGATTCACTCTGTGTCTGACCCCGGGCATGTGTGATGGGACGGTTTGGATGCAGGTTCACTGAGTGTCTGACCCCGGGCTTTTGTGATGGGACGGTGAGTAGGGAGATTCACACTCTGTCTGACCCCGGGAGTGTGTGATGGGACGGTGAGGAGGGAGATTCACTCTGTGTCTGAACCAGCGAACGTGTGATGGAAAGGTGTGTAAGCAGATTCACTCTATGTCTGACCCCTGGAATTTGTGATAGGATGGTGTGGAAGGAGATTCACTCTATGTCTGACCCCGGGCTTTTGTGATGGGACGGTATGGATGGAGATTCATTCTGTGTCTGACCCCGGGAGTTTGTGATGGGACGGTGTGGATGGAGATTCACTCTGTGTCTGACCCCGGGCTTTTGTGATGGGACGCTATGGATGGAGATTCACTCTGTGCCTGACCCCGGGAATGTATGATGGGCCGTTGTGTATGGAGATTCACTTTGTGTCTGACCCCGGTCTTTTGTGATGGGACGGTGTGGAGGGAGATTCACTCTGTGTCTGACCCCGGGACAGTGTGATGGGACGGTTTTGATGGAGATTCACTCTGTGTCAGACCCCGGGAGTGTGTGATGGGACGGTGTGGAGGGAGATTCACACTGTTTCTGAACCCGAGACAGTGTGATGGTCCGGTGTGGATGGAGAATCACTCTGTGTCTGACCCCGGGAGTTTGTGATGGGACGGTGTGGATGGAGAATCACTCTGTGTCTGACCCCGGGTTTTGGTGATGGGACGGTTTGGATGGAGATTCATTCTGTGTTTGACACCTTGAGTTTGTGATGGGACGGAATGGATGGAGATTCACTCTGTGTCTGACCCCGGGCAATGTGTGATGGGACGGTTTGGATGCAGGTTCACTGAGTGTTTGACTCCGGGCTTTTGTGATGGGATTGTGTGGAGGGAGATTCACTCTGTTTCTGACCCCGGGAAAGCGTGATTGGACCGTTTGGATGGAGATTCACTCTGTGTCAGACCCCGGGAAATTATGATGGGACTGTTTGCATGGAGATTCACTCTGTGTCTGACCCCGGGACAGTGTGATGGGACGGTTTTGATGGAGATTCACTCTGTGTCAGACCCCGGGAGTGTGTGATGGGACGGTGTGGAGGGAGATTCACACTGTTTCTGAACCCGAG
Source organism: Hemitrygon akajei (assembly GCF_048418815.1). Taxonomy (NCBI): domain Eukaryota; kingdom Metazoa; phylum Chordata; class Chondrichthyes; order Myliobatiformes; family Dasyatidae; genus Hemitrygon; species Hemitrygon akajei. The sequence goes on from NW_027332052.1 coordinate 422,172, forward strand.
ACAGTGTGATGGGACGGTTTGGATGCAGATTCACTCTTTGTCTGGCCCCGGGAGTTTGTGCTGGGACGGTGTGGATGGAGATTCACTCTGTGTCTGACCCCGGGCTTTTGTGATGGGACGGTGAGTAGGGAGATTCACACTCTGTCTGACCCCGGGAGTGTGTGATGGGACGGTGAGGAGGGAGATTCACTCTGTGTCTGAACCAGCGAACGTGTGATGGAAAGGTGTGTAAGCAGATTCACTCTATGTCTGACCCCTGGAATTTGTGATAGGATGGTGTGGAAGGAGATTCACTCTATGTCTGACCCCGGGCTTTTGTGATGGGACGGTATGGATGGAGATTCACTCTGTGTCTGACCCCGGGAGTTTGTGATGGGACGGTGTGGATGGAGATTCACTCTGTGTCTGACCCCGGGCTTTTGTGATGGGACGCTATGGATGGAGATTCACTCTGTGCCTGACCCCGGGAATGTATGATGGGCCGTTGTGTATGGAGATTCACTTTGTGTCTGACCCCGGTCTTTTGTGATGGGACGGTGTGGAGGGAGATTCACTCTGTGTCAGACACGGAAGTTTGTGAAGGGACGGTTTGGATGCAGATTCACTCTTTGTCTGGCCCCGGGAGTTTGTGAGGGGACGGTGTGGATGGAGATTCACTCTTTGTCTGGCCCCGGGAGTTTGTGATGGGACGGTGTGGATGGAGATTCACTCTGTGTCTGACACCTTGAGTTTGTGATGGGACGGAATGGATGGAGATTCACTCTGTGTCTGACCCCGGGCATGTGTGATGGGACGGTTTGGATGCAGGTTCACTGAGTGTCTGACCCCGGGCTTTTGTGATGGGACGGTGAGTAGGGAGATTCACACTCTGTCTGACCCCGGGAGTGTGTGATGGGACGGTGAGGAGGGAGATTCACTCTGTGTCTGACCCCGGGCTTTTGTGATGGGACGCTATGGATGGAGATTCACTCTGTGCCTGACCCCGGGAATGTATGATGGGCCGTTGTGTATGGAGATTCACTTTGTGTCTGACCCCGGTCTTTTGTGATGGGACGGTGTGGAGGGAGATTCACTCTGTGTCAGACACGGAAGTTTGTGAAGGGACGGTTTGGATGCAGATTCACTCTTTGTCTGGCCCCGGGAGTTTGTGAGGGGACGGTGTGGATGGAGATTCACTCTTTGTCTGGCCCCGGGAGTTTGTGATGGGACGGTGTGGATGGAGATTCACTCTGTGTCTGACACCTTGAGTTTGTGATGGGACGGAATGGATGGAGATTCACTCTGTGTCTGACCCCGGGCATGTGTGATGGGACGGTTTGGATGCAGGTTCACTGAGTGTCTGACCCCGGGCTTTTGTGATGGGACGGTGAGTAGGGAGATTCACACTCTGTCTGACCCCGGGAGTGTGTGATGGGACGGTGAGGAGGGAGATTCACTCTGTGTCTGAACCAGCGAACGTGTGATGGAAAGGTGTGTAAGCAGATTCACTCTATGTCTGACCCCTGGAATTTGTGATAGGATGGTGTGGAAGGAGATTCACTCTATGTCTGACCCCGGGCTTTTGTGATGGGACGGTATGGATGGAGATTCATTCTGTGTCTGACCCCGGGAGTTTGTGATGGGACGGTGTGGATGGAGATTCACTCTGTGTCTGACCCCGGGCTTTTGTGATGGGACGCTATGGATGGAGATTCACTCTGTGCCTGACCCCGGGAATGTATGATGGGCCGTTGTGTATGGAGATTCACTTTGTGTCTGACCCCGGTCTTTTGTGATGGGACGGTGTGGAGGGAGATTCACTCTGTGTCTGACCCCGGGAGTGTGTGATGGGACCGTGAGGAGGGTGATTTACTACTTGTCTGACCCCGGGAGTTTGTGATGGAAAGGTGTGGATGCAGTTTCACTCTATGTCTGATCCCTGGAATTTGTGATGGGATGGTGTGGAAGGAGATTCACTCTGTGTCTGACCCCGGGCAATGTGTGATGGGACGGTTTGGATGCAGGTTCACTGAGTGTTTGACTCCGGGCTTTTGTGATGGGATTGTGTGGAGGGAGATTCACTCTGTGTCTGACCCCGGGAAAGCGTGATTGGACCGTTTGGATGGAGATTCACTCTGTGTCTGACCCCGGGACAGTGTGATGGGACGGTTTTGATGGAGATTCACTCAGTGTCAGACCCCGGGAGTGTGTGATGGGACGGTGTGGAGGGAGATTCACTCTCTGTCTGACCGCGGGTTTTTGTGATGGTCCGGTGTGGATGGAGAATCACTCTGTGTCTGACCCCGGGAGTTTGTGATGGGACGGTGTGGATGGAGAATCACTCTGTGTCTGACCCCGGGTTTTGGTGATGGGACGGTTTGGATGGAGATTCATTCTGTGTTAGACCCCGGGAGTGTGTGATGGGACGGTGTGGATGGAGAATCACTCTGTGTCTGACCCCGGGTTTTTGTGATGTGACGGTTTGGATGGAGATTCATTCTGTGTCTGACCCGGGGAGTGTGTGATGGGACGGTGAGGTGGGAGATTCACTCTGTGTCTGACCCCGGGAAAGTGTGATGGGACGGTTTGGATGCAGATTCACTCTTTGTCTGGCCTCGGGAGTTTGTGATGGGACGGTGTGGATGGAGACTCACTCTGTGTCTGACACCTTGAGTTTGTGATGGGACGGAATGGATGGAGACTCTCACTGTGTCTGACCCCGGGTTTTTGTGATGGGACGGTTTGGATGGAGATTCATTCTGTGTTAGACCCCGGGAGAGTGTGATGGGACGGTGAGGAGGGAGATTCACTCTGTGTCAGACCCCGGAAGTTTGTGATGGGACGGTGTGGATGGAGATTCACTCTGTGTCTGACCCGGGGAGTGTGTGATGGGACGGTGAGGAGGGAGATTCACTCTGTGTCTGACCCCGTGTGTTTATGATGGGCCGGTGTGTATGGAAATTCACTCTGTGTCTGACCCCGGGAGTGTGTGTTGGGACAGTGAGGAGGGAGATTCACTCTGTGCCTGACCCCGGGAACGTGTGATGGGACGGTTTGGATGCAGATTCACTCTGTTCTTGACGCCGGAATTGTGTGATGGGACGGTGAGGAGGGAGATTTACTCTTTCTCTGACCCCGGGAGTTTGTGATGGAAAGGTGTGGATGCAGATTCACTCTATGTCTGACCCCTGGAATTTGTGATGGGATGGTGTGGAAGGAGATTCACTCAGTGTCTGACCCCGGGCTTTTGTGATGGGATTGTGTGGAGGGAGATTCACTCTGCGTCTGACCCCGGGCTTTTGTGATGGGACGCTCTGGATGGAGATTCACTCTGTGTCTGACCCCGGGAAAGTATGATGGGCCGGTGTGTATGGAGATTCACTTTGTGTCTGACCCAGGGTTTCTGTGTTGGGCCGGTGTGGATGGTGATTCACTCTGTGTCTGACCCCGGGAGTGTGTGATGGGACGGTATGGATGGAGATTCACTCTGTGTCTGACCTCGGGCTTTTGTGATGGGACGGTGAGTAGGGAGATTCACTCTGTGTCAGACCCCGGAAGTTTGTGATGGGACGGTGTGGATGGAGATTCACTCTGTGTCTGACCCGGGGAGTGTGTGATGGGACGGTGAGGAGGGAGATTCACTCTGTGTCTGACCCCGGGGAAGTGTCATGGGACGGTTTGGATGCAGATTCACTCTTTGTCTGGCCCCGGGAGTTTGTGCTGGGACGGTGTGGATGGAGATTCACTCTGTGTCTGACACCTTGAGTTTGTGATTGGACGGAATGGATGGAGACTCACTCTGTGTCTGACCCCGGGTTTTTGTGATGGGACGGTTTGGATGGAGATTCATTCTGTGTTAGACCCCGGGAGTGTGTGATGGGACGGTGAGGAGGGAGATTCACTCTGTGTCTGACCCCGGGAGTGTGTGATGGGACGGTGAGGAGGGAGATTCACTCTGTGTCTGACCCCGTGAGTTTATGATGGGCCGGTGTGTATGGAAATTCACTCTGTGTCTGACCCCGGGAGTGTGTGTTGGGACGGTGAGGAGGGAGATTCACTCTGTGTCAGACACGGAAGTTTGTGATGGGACGGTGTGGATGGAGATTCACTCTGTGTCTGACCCCGGGAGTGTGTGATGGGACCGTGAGGAGGGTGATTTACTACTTGTCTGACCCCGGGAGTTTGTGATGGAAAGGTGTGGATGCAGTTTCACTCTATGTCTGATCCCTGGAATTTGTGATGGGATGGTGTGGAAGGAGATTCACTCTGTGTCTGACCCCGGGCAATGTGTGATGGGACGGTTTGGATGCAGGTTCACTGAGTGTTTGACCCCGGGCTTTTGTGATGGGATTGTGTGGAGGGTGATTCACTCTGTGTCTGACCCCGGGAAAGCGTGATTGGACCGTTTGGATGGAGATTCACTCTGTGTCAGACCCCGGGAAATTATGATGGGACGGTTTGGATGGAGATTCACTCTGTGTCTGACCCCGGGACAGTGTGATGGGACGGTTTTGATGTAGATTCACTCTGTGTCAGACCCCGGGAGTGTGTGATGGGACGGTGTGGAGGGAGATTCACTCTCTGTCTGACCCCGGGTTTTGGTGATGGGACGGTTTGGATGGAGATTCATTCTGTGTTAGACCCCGGGAGTGTGTGATGGGACGGTGTGGATGGAGAATCACTCTGTGTCTGACCCCGGGTTTTTGTGATGTGACGGTTTGGATGGAGATTCATTCTGTGTTAGACCCCGGGAGTGTGTGATGGGACAGTGAGGAGGGAGATTCACTCTGTGTCAGACCCAGGAAGTTTGTGATGGGACGGTGTGGATGGAGATTCACTCTGTGTCTGACCCGGGGAGTGTGTGATGGGACGGTGAGGTGGGAGATTCACTCTGTGTCTGACCCCGGGAAAGTGTGATGGGACGGTTTGGATGCAGATTCACTCTTTGTCTGACCTCGGGAGTTTGTGATGGGACGGTGTGGATGGAGACTCACTCTGTGTCTGACACCTTGAGTTTGTGATGGGACGGAATGGATGGAGACTCACACTGTGTCTGACCCCGGGATTTTGTGATGGGACGGTTTGGATGGAGATTCATTCTGTGTTAGACCCCGGGAGTGTGTGATGGGACGGTGAGGAGGGAGATTCACTCTGTGTCAGACCGCGGGTTTTTGTGATGGGACGGTTTGGATGGAGATTCATTCTGTGTTAGACCCCGGGAGTGTGTGATGGGACGGTGAGGAGGGAGATTCACTCTGTGTCAGACCCCGGAAGTTTGTGATGGGACGGTGTGGATGGAGATTCACTCTGTGTCTGACCCGGGGAGTGTGTGATGGGACGGTGAGGAGGGAGATTCACTCTGTGCCTGACCCCGGGAACGTGTGATGGGACGGTTTGAATGCAGATTCACTCTGTTCTTGACGCCGGAATTGTGTGATGGGACGGTGAGGAGCGAGATTTACTCTTTCTCTGACCCCGGGAGTTTGTGATGGAAAGGTGTGGATGCAGATTCACTCTATGTCTGACCCCTGGAATTTGTGATGGGATGGTGTGGAAGGAGATTCACTCAGTGTCTGAACCCGGGCTTTTGTGATGGGATTGTGTGGAGGGAGATTCACTCTGCGTCTGACCCCGGGCTTTTGTGATGGGACGCTCTGGATGGAGATTCACTCTGTGTCTGACCCCCGGGAAAGTATGATGGGCCGGTGTGTATGGAGATTCACTTTGTGTCTGACCCAGGGTTTCTGTGTTGGGCCGGTGTGGATGGAGATTCACTCTGTGTCTGACCCCGGGACTGTGTGATGGGACGGTATGGATGGAGATTCACTCTGTGTCTGACGCCGGGAAAGTGTGATGGGACGGTTTGGATGGAGATTCACTCTGTGTCTGACCTCGGGCTTTTGTGATGGGACGGTGAAAAGGGAGGTTCACTCTGTGTCAGACCCCGGAAGTTTGTGATGGGACGCTGTGGATGGAGATTCACTCTGTGTCTGACCCGGGGAGTGTGTGATGGGACGGTGAGGAGGGAGATTCACTCTGTGTCTGACCCCGGGAAAGTGTCATGGGACGGTTTGGATGCAGATTCACTCTTTGTCTGGCCCCGGGAGTTTGTGCTGGGACGGTGTGGATGGAGATTCACTCTGTGTCTGACCCCGGGCTTTTGTGATGGGACGGTGAGTAGGGAGATTCACACTCTGTCTGACCCCGGGAGTGTGTGATGGGACGGTGAGGAGGGAGATTCACTCTGTGTCTGAACCAGCGAACGTGTGATGGAAAGGTGTGTAAGCAGATTCACTCTATGTCTGACCCCTGGAATTTGTGATAGGATGGTGTGGAAGGAGATTCACTCTATGTCTGACCCCGGGCTTTTGTGATGGGACGGTATGGATGGAGATTCACTCTGTGTCTGACCCCGGGAGTTTGTGATGGGACGGTGTGGATGGAGATTCACTCTGTGTCTGACCCCGGGCTTTTGTGATGGGACGCTCTGGATGGAGATTCACTCTGTGCCTGACCCCGGGAATGTATGATGGGCCGTTGTGTATGGAGATTCACTTTGTGTCTGACCCCGGTCTTTTGTGATGTGACGGTGTGGAGGGAGATTCACTCTGTGTCAGACACGGAAGTTTGTGATGGGACGGTGTGGATGGAGATTCACTCTGTGTCTGACCCCGGGAGTGTGTGATGGGACCGTGAGGAGGGTGATTGACTACTTGTCTGACCCCGGGAGTTTGTGATGGAAAGGTGTGGATGCAGTTTCACTCTATGTCTGATCCCTGGAATTTGTGATGGGATGGTGTGGAAGGAGATTCACTCTGTGTCTGACCCCGGGCAACGTGTGATGGGACGGTTTGGATGCAGGTTCACTGAGTGTTTGACTCCGGGCTTTTGTGATGGGTTTGTGTGGAGGGAGATTCACTCTGTGTCTGACCCCGGGAAATTATGATGGGACTGTTTGCATGGAGATTCACTCTGTGTCTGACCCCGGGACAGTGTGATGGGACGGTTTTGATGGAGATTCACTCTGTGTCAGACCCCGGGGGTGTGTGATGGGACGGTGTGGAGGGAGATTCACACTGTTTCTGAACCCGAGACAGTGTGATGGGACGGTTTTGATGGAGATTCACTCTGTGTCAGACCCCGGGAGTGTGTGATGGGACGGTGTGGAGGGAGATTCACTCTCTGTCTGACCGCGGGTTTTTGTGATGGTCCGGTGTGGATGGAGAATCACTCTGTGTCTGACCCCGGGAGTTTGTGATGGGACGGTGTGGATGGAGAATCACTCTGTGTCTGACCCCGGGTTTTGGTGATGGGACGGTTTGGATGGAGATTCATTCTGTATTAGACCCCGGGAGTGTGTGATGGGACGGTGTGGATGGAGAATCACTCTGTGTCTGACCCCGTGTATTTGTGATGTGACGGTTTGGATGGAGATTCATTCTGTGTTAGACCCCGGGAGTGTGTGATGGGACAGTGAGGAGGGAGATTCACTCTGTGTCAGACCCAGGAAGTTTGTGATGGGACGGTGTGGATGGAGATTCACTCTGTGTCTGACCCCGGGAAAGTGTGATGGGACGGTTTGGATGCAGATTCACTCTTTGTCTGGCCTCGGGAGTTTGTGATGGGACGGTGTGGATGGAGACTCACTCTGTGTCTGACACCTTGAGTTTGTGATGGGACGGAATGGATGGAGACTCACACTGTGTCTGACCCCGGGTTTTTGTGATGGGACGGTTTGGATGGAGATTCATTCTGTGTTAGACCCCGGGAGTGTGTGATGGGACGGTGAGGAGGGAGATTCACTCTGTGTCAGACCCCGGAAGTTTGTGATGGGACGGTGTGGATGGAGATTCACTCTGTGTCTGACCCGGGGAGTGTGTGATGGGACGGTGAGGAGGGAGATTCACTCTGTGTCTGACCCCGTGAGTTTATGATGGGCCGGTGTGTATGGAAATTCACTCTGTGTCTGACCCCGGGAGTGTGTGTTGGGACGGTGAGGATGGAGATTCACTCTCTGCCTGACCCCGGGAACGTGTGATGGGACGGTTTGGATGCAGATTCACTCTGTTCTTGACGCCGGAATTGTGTGATGGGACGGTGAGGAGCGAGATTTACTCTTTCTCTGACCCCGGGAGTTTGTGATGGAAAGGTGTGGATGCAGATTCACTCTATGTCTGACCCCTGGAATTTGTGATGGGATGGTGTGGAAGGAGATTCACTCAGTGTCTGAACCCGGGCTTTTGTGATGGGATTGTGTGGAGGGAGATTCACTCTGCGTCTGACCCCGGGCTTTTGTGATGGGACGCTCTGGATGGAGATTCACTCTGTGTCTGACCCCCGGGAAAGTATGATGGGCCGGTGTGTATGGAGATTCACTTTGTGTCTGACCCAGGGTTTCTGTGTTGGGCCGGTGTGGATGGAGATTCACTCTGTGTCTGACCCCGGGACTGTGTGAAGGGACGGTATGGATGGAGATTCACTCTGTGTCTGACGCCGGGAAAGTGTGATGGGACGGTTTGGATGGAGATTCACTCTGTGTCTGACCTCGGGCTTTTGTGATGGGACGGTGAAAAGGGAGGTTCACTCTGTGTCAGACCCCGGAAGTTTGTGATGGGACGGTGTGGATGGAGATTCACTCTGTGTCTGACCCGGGGAGTGTGTGATGGGACGGTGAGGAGGGAGATTCACTCTGTGTCTGACCCCGGGAAAGTGTCATGGGACGGTTTGGATGCAGATTCACTCTTTGTCTGGCCCCGGGAGTTTGTGCTGGGACGGTGTGGATGGAGATTCACTCTGTGTCTGACCCCGGGCTTTTGTGATGGGACGGTGAGTAGGGAGATTCACACTCTGTCTGACCCCGGGAGTGTGTGATGGGACGGTGAGGAGGGAGATTCACTCTGTGTCTGAACCAGCGAACGTGTGATGGAAAGGTGTGTAAGCAGATTCACTCTATGTCTGACCCCTGGAATTTGTGATAGGATGGTGTGGAAGGAGATTCACTCTATGTCTGACCCCGGGCTTTTGTGATGGGACGGTATGGATGGAGATTCACTCTGTGTCTGACCCCGGGAGTTTGTGATGGGACGGTGTGGATGGAGATTCACTCTGTGTCTGACCCCGGGCTTTTGTGATGGGACGCTATGGATGGAGATTCACTCTGTGCCTGACCCCGGGAATGTATGATGGGCCGTTGTGTATGGAGATTCACTTTGTGTCTGACCCCGGTCTTTTGTGATGGGACGGTGTGGAGGGAGATTCACTCTGTGTCAGACACGGAAGTTTGTGAAGGGACGGTTTGGATGCAGATTCACTCTTTGTCTGGCCCCGGGAGTTTGTGAGGGGACGGTGTGGATGGAGATTCACTCTTTGTCTGGCCCCGGGAGTTTGTGATGGGACGGTGTGGATGGAGATTCACTCTGTGTCTGACACCTTGAGTTTGTGATGGGACGGAATGGATGGAGATTCACTCTGTGTCTGACCCCGGGCAATGTGTGATGGGACGGTTTGGATGCAGGTTCACTGAGTGTCTGACCCCGGGCTTTTGTGATGGGACGGTGAGTAGGGAGATTCACACTCTGTCTGACCCCGGGAGTGTGTGATGGGACGGTGAGGAGGGAGATTCACTCTGTGTCTGAACCAGCGAACGTGTGATGGAAAGGTGTGTAAGCAGATTCACTCTATGTCTGACCCCTGGAATTTGTGATAGGATGGTGTGGAAGGAGATTCACTCTATGTCTGACCCCGGGCTTTTGTGATGGGACGGTATGGATGGAGATTCATTCTGTGTCTGACCCCGGGAGTTTGTGATGGGACGGTGTGGATGGAGATTCACTCTGTGTCTGACCCCGGGCTTTTGTGATGGGACGCTATGGATGGAGATTCACTCTGTGCCTGACCCCGGGAATGTATGATGGGCCGTTGTGTATGGAGATTCACTTTGTGTCTGACCCCGGTCTTTTGTGATGGGACGGTGTGGAGGGAGATTCACTCTGTGTCTGACCCCGGGAGTGTGTGATGGGACCGTGAGGAGGGTGATTTACTACTTGTCTGACCCCGGGAGTTTGTGATGGAAAGGTGTGGATGCAGTTTCACTCTATGTCTGATCCCTGGAATTTGTGATGGGATGGTGTGGAAGGAGATTCACTCTGTGTCTGACCCCGGGCAATGTGTGATGGGACGGTTTGGATGCAGGTTCACTGAGTGTTTGACTCCGGGCTTTTGTGATGGGATTGTGTGGAGGGAGATTCACTCTGTGTCTGACCCCGGGAAAGCGTGATTGGACCGTTTGGATGGAGATTCACTCTGTGTCTGACCCCGGGACAGTGTGATGGGACGGTTTTGATGGAGATTCACTCAGTGTCAGACCCCGGGAGTGTGTGATGGGACGGTGTGGAGGGAGATTCACTCTCTGTCTGACCGCGGGTTTTTGTGATGGTCCGGTGTGGATGGAGAATCACTCTGTGTCTGACCCCGGGAGTTTGTGATGGGACGGTGTGGATGGAGAATCACTCTGTGTCTGACCCCGGGTTTTGGTGATGGGACGGTTTGGATGGAGATTCATTCTGTGTTAGACCCCGGGAGTGTGTGATGGGACGGTGTGGATGGAGAATCACTCTGTGTCTGACCCCGGGTTTTTGTGATGTGACGGTTTGGATGGAGATTCATTCTGTGTCTGACCCGGGGAGTGTGTGATGGGACGGTGAGGTGGGAGATTCACTCTGTGTCTGACCCCGGGAAAGTGTGATGGGACGGTTTGGATGCAGATTCACTCTTTGTCTGGCCTCGGGAGTTTGTGATGGGACGGTGTGGATGGAGATTCACTCTGTGTCTGACACCTTGAGTTTGTGATGGGACGGAATGGATGGAGACTCACACTGTGTCTGACCCCGGGTTTTTGTGATGGGACGGTTTGGATGGAGATTCATTCTGTGTTAGACCCCGGGAGAGTGTGATGGGACGGTGAGGAGGGAGATTCACTCTGTGTCAGACCCCGGAAGTTTGTGATGGGACGGTGTGGATGGAGATTCACTCTGTGTCTGACCCGGGGAGTGTGTGATGGGACGGTGAGGAGGGAGATTCACTCTGTGTCTGACCCCGTGTGTTTATGATGGGCCGGTGTGTATGGAAATTCACTCTGTGTCTGACCCCGGGAGTGTGTGTTGGGACAGTGAGGAGGGAGATTCACTCTGTGCCTGACCCCGGGAACGTGTGATGGGACGGTTTGGATGCAGATTCACTCTGTTCTTGACGCCGGAATTGTGTGATGGGACGGTGAGGAGGGAGATTTACTCTTTCTCTGACCCCGGGAGTTTGTGATGGAAAGGTGTGGATGCAGATTCACTCTATGTCTGACCCCTGGAATTTGTGATGGGATGGTGTGGAAGGAGATTCACTCAGTGTCTGACCCCGGGCTTTTGTGATGGGATTGTGTGGTGGGAGATTCACTCTGCGTCTGACCCCGGGCTTTTGTGATGGGACGCTCTGGATGGAGATTCACTCTGTGTCTGACCCCGGGAAAGTATGATGGGCCGGTGTGTATGGAGATTCACTTTGTGTCTGACCCAGGGTTTCTGTGTTGGGCCGGTGTGGATGGTGATTCACTCTGTGTCTGACCCCGGGAGTGTGTGATGGGACGGTATGGATGGAGATTCACTCTGTGTCTGACCCCGGGCTTTTGTGATGGGACGGTGAGTAGGGAGATTCACACTCTGTCTGACCCCGGGAGTGTGTGATGGGACGGTGAGGAGGGAGATTCACTCTGTGTCTGAACCAGCGAACGTGTGATGGAAAGGTGTGTAAGCAGATTCACTCTATGTCTGACCCCTGGAATTTGTGATAGGATGGTGTGGAAGGAGATTCACTCTATGTCTGACCCCGGGCTTTTGTGATGGGACGGTATGGATGGAGATTCACTCTGTGTCTGACCCCGGGAGTTTGTGATGGGACGGTGTGGATGGAGATTCACTCTGTGTCTGACCCCGGGCTTTTGTGATGGGACGCTATGGATGGAGATTCACTCTGTGCCTGACCCCGGGAATGTATGATGGGCCGTTGTGTATGGAGATTCACTTTGTGTCTGACCCCGGTCTTTTGTGATGGGACGGTGTGGAGGGAGATTCACTCTGTGTCAGACACGGAAGTTTGTGAAGGGACGGTTTGGATGCAGATTCACTCTTTGTCTGGCCCCGGGAGTTTGTGAGGGGACGGTGTGGATGGAGATTCACTCTTTGTCTGGCCCCGGGAGTTTGTGATGGGACGGTGTGGATGGAGATTCACTCTGTGTCTGACACCTTGAGTTTGTGATGGGACGGAATGGATGGAGATTCACTCTGTGTCTGACCCCGGGCAATGTGTGATGGGACGGTTTGGATGCAGGTTCACTGAGTGTCTGACCCCGGGCTTTTGTGATGGGACGGTGAGTAGGGAGATTCACACTCTGTCTGACCCCGGGAGTGTGTGATGGGACGGTGAGGAGGGAGATTCACTCTGTGTCTGAACCAGCGAACGTGTGATGGAAAGGTGTGTAAGCAGATTCACTCTATGTCTGACCCCTGGAATTTGTGATAGGATGGTGTGGAAGGAGATTCACTCTATGTCTGACCCCGGGCTTTTGTGATGGGACGGTATGGATGGAGATTCATTCTGTGTCTGACCCCGGGAGTTTGTGATGGGACGGTGTGGATGGAGATTCACTCTGTGTCTGACCCCGGGCTTTTGTGATGGGACGCTATGGATGGAGATTCACTCTGTGCCTGACCCCGGGAATGTATGATGGGCCGTTGTGTATGGAGATTCACTTTGTGTCTGACCCCGGTCTTTTGTGATGGGACGGTGTGGAGGGAGATTCACTCTGTGTCTGACCCCGGGAGTGTGTGATGGGACCGTGAGGAGGGTGATTTACTACTTGTCTGACCCCGGGAGTTTGTGATGGAAAGGTGTGGATGCAGTTTCACTCTATGTCTGATCCCTGGAATTTGTGATGGGATGGTGTGGAAGGAGATTCACTCTGTGTCTGACCCCGGGCAATGTGTGATGGGACGGTTTGGATGCAGGTTCACTGAGTGTTTGACTCCGGGCTTTTGTGATGGGATTGTGTGGAGGGAGATTCACTCTGTGTCTGACCCCGGGAAAGCGTGATTGGACCGTTTGGATGGAGATTCACTCTGTGTCTGACCCCGGGACAGTGTGATGGGACGGTTTTGATGGAGATTCACTCAGTGTCAGACCCCGGGAGTGTGTGATGGGACGGTGTGGAGGGAGATTCACTCTCTGTCTGACCGCGGGTTTTTGTGATGGTCCGGTGTGGATGGAGAATCACTCTGTGTCTGACCCCGGGAGTTTGTGATGGGACGGTGTGGATGGAGAATCACTCTGTGTCTGACCCCGGGTTTTGGTGATGGGACGGTTTGGATGGAGATTCATTCTGTGTTAGACCCCGGGAGTGTGTGATGGGACGGTGTGGATGGAGAATCACTCTGTGTCTGACCCCGGGTTTTTGTGATGTGACGGTTTGGATGGAGATTCATTCTGTGTCTGACCCGGGGAGTGTGTGATGGGACGGTGAGGTGGGAGATTCACTCTGTGTCTGACCCCGGGAAAGTGTGATGGGACGGTTTGGATGCAGATTCACTCTTTGTCTGGCCTCGGGAGTTTGTGATGGGACGGTGTGGATGGAGATTCACTCTGTGTCTGACACCTTGAGTTTGTGATGGGACGGAATGGATGGAGACTCACACTGTGTCTGACCCCGGGTTTTTGTGATGGGACGGTTTGGATGGAGATTCATTCTGTGTTAGACCCCGGGAGAGTGTGATGGGACGGTGAGGAGGGAGATTCACTCTGTGTCAGACCCCGGAAGTTTGTGATGGGACGGTGTGGATGGAGATTCACTCTGTGTCTGACCCGGGGAGTGTGTGATGGGACGGTGAGGAGGGAGATTCACTCTGTGTCTGACCCCGTGTGTTTATGATGGGCCGGTGTGTATGGAAATTCACTCTGTGTCTGACCCCGGGAGTGTGTGTTGGGACAGTGAGGAGGGAGATTCACTCTGTGCCTGACCCCGGGAACGTGTGATGGGACGGTTTGGATGCAGATTCACTCTGTTCTTGACGCCGGAATTGTGTGATGGGACGGTGAGGAGGGAGATTTACTCTTTCTCTGACCCCGGGAGTTTGTGATGGAAAGGTGTGGATGCAGATTCACTCTATGTCTGACCCCTGGAATTTGTGATGGGATGGTGTGGAAGGAGATTCACTCAGTGTCTGACCCCGGGCTTTTGTGATGGGATTGTGTGGTGGGAGATTCACTCTGCGTCTGACCCCGGGCTTTTGTGATGGGACGCTCTGGATGGAGATTCACTCTGTGTCTGACCCCGGGAAAGTATGATGGGCCGGTGTGTATGGAGATTCACTTTGTGTCTGACCCAGGGTTTCTGTGTTGGGCCGGTGTGGATGGTGATTCACTCTGTGTCTGACCCCGGGAGTGTGTGATGGGACGGTATGGATGGAGATTCACTCTGTGTCTGACCTCGGGCTTTTGTGATGGGACGGTGAGTAGGGAGATTCACTCTGTGTCAGACCCCGGAAGTTTGTGATGGGACGGTGTGGATGGAGATTCACTCTGTGTCTGACCCGGGGAGTGTGTGATGGGACGGTGAGGAGGGAGATTCACTCTGTGTCTGACCCCGGGGAAGTGTCATGGGACGGTTTGGATGCAGATTCACTCTTTGTCTGGCCCCGGGAGTTTGTGCTGGGACGGTGTGGATGGAGATTCACTCTGTGTCTGACACCTTGAGTTTGTGATTGGACGGAATGGATGGAGACTCACTCTGTGTCTGACCCCGGGTTTTTGTGATGGGACGGTTTGGATGGAGATTCATTCTGTGTTAGACCCCGGGAGTGTGTGATGGGACGGTGAGGAGGGAGATTCACTCTGTGTCTGACCCCGGGAGTGTGTGATGGGACGGTGAGGAGGGAGATTCACTCTGTGTCTGACCCCGTGAGTTTATGATGGGCCGGTGTGTATGGAAATTCACTCTGTGTCTGACCACGGGAGTGTGTGTTGGGACGGTGAGGAGGGAGATTCACTCTGTGTCAGACACGGAAGTTTGTGATGGGACGGTGTGGATGGAGATTCACTCTGTGTCTGACCCCGGGAGTGTGTGATGGGACCGTGAGGAGGGTGATTTACTACTTGTCTGACCCCGGGAGTTTGTGATGGAAAGGTGTGGATGCAGTTTCACTCTATGTCTGATCCCTGGAATTTGTGATGGGATGGTGTGGAAGGAGATTCACTCTGTGTCTGACCCCGGGCAATGTGTGATGGGACGGTTTGGATGCAGGTTCTCTGAGTGTTTGACTCCGGGCATTTGTGATGGGATTGTGTGGAGGGTGATTCACTCTGTGTCTGACCCCGGGAAAGCGTGATTGGACCGTTTGGATGGAGATTCACTCTGTGTCAGACCCCGGGAAATTATGATGGGACGGTTTGGATGGAGATTCACTCTGTGTCTGACCCCGGGACAGTGTGATGGGACGGTTTTGATGGAGATTCACTCTGTGTCAGACCCCGGGAGTGTGTGATGGGACGGTGTGGAGGGAGATTCACTCTCTGTCTGACCCCGGGTTTTGGTGATGGGACGGTTTGGATGGAGATTCATTCTGTGTTAGACCCCGGGAGTGTGTGATGGGACGGTGTGGATGGAGAATCACTCTGTGTCTGACCCCGGGTTTTTGTGATGTGACGGTTTGGATGGAGATTCATTCTGTGTTAGACCCCGGGAGTGTGTGATGGGACAGTGAGGAGGGAGATTCACTCTGTGTCAGACCCAGGAAGTTTGTGATGGGACGGTGTGGATGGAGATTCACTCTGTGTCTGACCCGGGGAGTGTGTGATGGGACGGTGAGGTGGGAGATTCACTCTGTGTCTGACCCCGGGAAAGTGTGATGGGACGGTTTGGATGCAGATTCACTCTTTGTCTGGCCTCGGGAGTTTGTGATGGGACGGTGTGGATGGAGACTCACTCTGTGTCTGACACCTTGAGTTTGTGATGGGACGGAATGGATGGAGACTCACACTGTGTCTGACCCCGGGTTTTTGTGATGGGACGGTTTGGATGGAGATTCATTCTGTGTTAGACCCCGGGAGTGTGTGATGGGACGGTGAGGAGGGAGATTCACTCTGTGTCAGACCCCGGGTTTTTGTGATGGGACGGTTTGGATGGAGATTCATTCTGTGTTAGACCCCGGGAGTGTGTGATGGGACGGTGAGGAGGGAGATTCACTCTGTGTCAGACCCCGGAAGTTTGTGATGGGACGGTGTGGATGGAGATTCACTCTGTGTCTGACCCGGGGAGTGTGTGATGGGACGGTGAGGAGGGAGATTCACTCTGTGCCTGACCCCGGGAACGTGTGATGGGACGGTTTGGATGCAGATTCACTCTGTTCTTGACGCCGGAATTGTGTGATGGGACGGTGAGGAGCGAGATTTACTCTTTCTCTGACCCCGGGAGTTTGTGATGGAAAGGTGTGGATGCAGATTCACTCTATGTCTGACCCCTGGAATTTGTGATGGGATGGTGTGGAAGGAGATTCACTCAGTGTCTGAACCCGGGCTTTTGTGATGGGATTGTGTGGAGGGAGATTCACTCTGCGTCTGACCCCGGGCTTTTGTGATGGGACGCTCTGGATGGAGATTCACTCTGTGTCTGACCCCCGGGAAAGTATGATGGGCCGGTGTGTATGGAGATTCACTTTGTGTCTGACCCAGGGTTTCTGTGTTGGGCCGGTGTGGATGGAGATTCACTCTGTGTCTGACCCCGGGACTGTGTGATGGGACGGTATGGATGGAGATTCACTCTGTGTCTGACGCCGGGAAAGTGTGATGGGACGGTTTGGATGGAGATTCACTCTGTGTCTGACCTCGGGCTTTTGTGATGGGACGGTGAAAAGGGAGGTTCACTCTGTGTCAGACCCCGGAAGTTTGTGATGGGACGGTGTGGATGGAGATTCACTCTGTGTCTGACCCGGGGAGTGTGTGATGGGACGGTGAGGAGGGAGATTCACTCTGTGTCTGACCCCGGGAAAGTGTCATGGGACGGTTTGGATGCAGATTCACTCTTTGTCTGGCCCCGGGAGTTTGTGCTGGGACGGTGTGGATGGAGATTCACTCTGTGTCTGACCCCGGGCTTTTGTGATGGGACGGTGAGTAGGGAGATTCACACTCTGTCTGACCCCGGGAGTGTGTGATGGGACGGTGAGGAGGGAGATTCACTCTGTGTCTGAACCAGCGAACGTGTGATGGAAAGGTGTGTAAGCAGATTCACTCTATGTCTGACCCCTGGAATTTGTGATAGGATGGTGTGGAAGGAGATTCACTCTATGTCTGACCCCGGGCTTTTGTGATGGGACGGTATGGATGGAGATTCACTCTGTGTCTGACCCCGGGAGTTTGTGATGGGACGGTGTGGATGGAGATTCACTCTGTGTCTGACCCCGGGCTTTTGTGATGGGACGCTGTGGATGGAGATTCACTCTGTGCCTGACCCCGGGAATGTATGATGGGCCGTTGTGTATGGAGATTCACTTTGTGTCTGACCCCGGTCTTTTGTGATGGGACGGTGTGGAGGGAGATTCACTCTGTGTCAGACACGGAAGTTTGTGAAGGGACGGTTTGGATGCAGATTCACTCTTTGTCTGGCCCCGGGAGTTTGTGAGGGGACGGTGTGGATGGAGATTCACTCTTTGTCTGGCCCCGGGAGTTTGTGATGGGACGGTGTGGATGGAGATTCACTCTGTGTCTGACCCCGGGCAATGTGTGATGGGACGGTTTGGATGCAGGTTCACTGAGTGTCTGACCCCGGGCTTTTGTGATGGGACGGTGAGTAGGGAGATTCACACTCTGTCTGACCCCGGGAGTGTGTGATGGGACGGTGAGGAGGGAGATTCACTCTGTGTCTGAACCAGCGAACGTGTGATGGAAAGGTGTGTAAGCAGATTCACTCTATGTCTGACCCCTGGAATTTGTGATAGGATGGTGTGGAAGGAGATTCACTCTATGTCTGACCCCGGGCTTTTGTGATGGGACGGTATGGATGGAGATTCATTCTGTGTCTGACCCCGGGAGTTTGTGATGGGACGGTGTGGATGGAGATTCACTCTGTGTCTGACCCCGGGCTTTTGTGATGGGACGCTATGGATGGAGATTCACTCTGTGCCTGACCCCGGGAATGTATGATGGGCCGTTGTGTATGGAGATTCACTTTGTGTCTGACCCCGGTCTTTTGTGATGGGACGGTGTGGAGGGAGATTCACTCTGTGTCTGACCCCGGGAGTGTGTGATGGGACCGTGAGGAGGGTGATTTACTACTTGTCTGACCCCGGGAGTTTGTGATGGAAAGGTGTGGATGCAGTTTCACTCTATGTCTGATCCCTGGAATTTGTGATGGGATGGTGTGGAAGGAGATTCACTCTGTGTCTGACCCCGGGCAATGTGTGATGGGACGGTTTGGATGCAGGTTCACTGAGTGTTTGACTCCGGGCTTTTGTGATGGGATTGTGTGGAGGGAGATTCACTCTGTGTCTGACCCCGGGAAAGCGTGATTGGACCGTTTGGATGGAGATTCACTCTGTGTCTGACCCCGGGACAGTGTGATGGGACGGTTTTGATGGAGATTCACTCAGTGTCAGACCCCGGGAGTGTGTGATGGGACGGTGTGGAGGGAGATTCACTCTCTGTCTGACCGCGGGTTTTTGTGATGGTCCGGTGTGGATGGAGAATCACTCTGTGTCTGACCCCGGGAGTTTGTGATGGGACGGTGTGGATGGAGAATCACTCTGTGTCTGACCCCGGGTTTTGGTGATGGGACGGTTTGGATGGAGATTCATTCTTTGTCTGGCCCCGGGAGTTTGTGCTGGGACGGTGTGGATGGAGATTCACTCTGTGTCTGACACCTTGAGTTTGTGATTGGACGGAATGGATGGAGACTCACTCTGTGTCTGACCCCGGGTTTTTGTGATGGGACGGTTTGGATGGAGATTCATTCTGTGTTAGACCCCGGGAGTGTGTGATGGGACGGTGAGGAGGGAGATTCACTCTGTGTCTGACCCCGGGAGTGTGTGATGGGACGGTGAGGAGGGAGATTCACTCTGTGTCTGACCCCGTGAGTTTATGATGGGCCGGTGTGTATGGAAATTCACTCTGTGTCTGACCCCGGGAGTGTGTGTTGGGACGGTGAGGAGGGAGATTCACTCTGTGTCAGACACGGAAGTTTGTGATGGGACGGTGTGGATGGAGATTCTCTCTGTGTCTGACCCCGGGAGTGTGTGATGGGACCGTGAGGAGGGTGATTTACTACTTGTCTGACCCCGGGAGTTTGTGATGGAAAGGTGTGGATGCAGTTTCACTCTATGTCTGATCCCTGGAATTTGTGATGGGATGGTGTGGAAGGAGATTCACTCTGTGTCTGACCCCGGGCAATGTGTGATGGGACGGTTTGGATGCAGGTTCACTGAGTGTTTGACTCCGGGCTTTTGTGATGGGATTGTGTGGAGGGTGATTCACTCTGTGTCTGACCCCGGGAAAGCGTGATTGGACCGTTTGGATGGAGATTCACTCTGTGTCAGACCCCGGGAAATTATGATGGGACGGTTTGGATGGAGATTCACTCTGTGTCTGACCCCGGGACAGTGTGATGGGACGGTTTTGATGGAGATTCACTCTGTGTCAGACCCCGGGAGTGTGTGATGGGACGGTGTGGAGGGAGATTCACTCTCTGTCTGACCCCGGGTTTTGGTGATGGGACGGTTTGGATGGAGATTCATTCTGTGTTAGACCCCGGGAGTGTGTGATGGGACGGTGTGGATGGAGAATCACTCTGTGTCTGACCCCGGGTTTTTGTGATGTGACGGTTTGGATGGAGATTCATTCTGTGTTAGACCCCGGGAGTGTGTGATGGGACAGTGAGGAGGGAGATTCACTCTGTGTCAGACCCAGGAAGTTTGTGATGGGACGGTGTGGATGGAGATTCACTCTGTGTCTGACCCGGGGAGTGTGTGATGGGACGGTGAGGTGGGAGATTCACTCTGTGTCTGACCCCGGGAAAGTGTGATGGGACGGTTTGGATGCAGATTCACTCTTTGTCTGGCCTCGGGAGTTTGTGATGGGACGGTGTGGATGGAGACTCACTCTGTGTCTGACACCTTGAGTTTGTGATGGGACGGAATGGATGGAGACTCACACTGTGTCTGACCCCGGGTTTTTGTGATGGGACGGTTTGGATGGAGATTCATTCTGTGTTAGACCCCGGGAGTGTGTGATGGGACGGTGAGGAGGGAGATTCACTCTGTGTCAGACCCCGGGTTTTTGTGATGGGACGGTTTGGATGGAGATTCATTCTGTGTTAGACCCCGGGAGTGTGTGATGGGACGGTGAGGAGGGAGATTCACTCTGTGTCAGACCCCGGAAGTTTGTGATGGGACGGTGTGGATGGAGATTCACTCTGTGTCTGACCCGGGGAGTGTGTGATGGGACGGTGAGGAGGGAGATTCACTCTGTGCCTGACCCCGGGAACGTGTGATGGGAAGGTTTGGATGCAGATTCACTCTGTTCTTGACGCCGGAATTGTGTGATGGGACGGTGAGGAGCGAGATTTACTCTTTCTCTGACCCCGGGAGTTTGTGATGGAAAGGTGTGGATGCAGATTCACTCTATGTCTGACCCCTGGAATTTGTGATGGGATGGTGTGGAAGGAGATTCACTCAGTGTCTGAACCCGGGCTTTTGTGATGGGATTGTGTGGAGGGAGATTCACTCTGCGTCTGACCCCGGGCTTTTGTGATGGGACGCTCTGGATGGAGATTCACTCTGTGTCTGACCCCCGGGAAAGTATGATGGGCCGGTGTGTATGGAGATTCACTTTGTGTCTGACCCAGGGTTTCTGTGTTGGGCCGGTGTGGATGGAGATTCACTCTGTGTCTGACCCCGGGACTGTGTGATGGGACGGTATGGATGGAGATTCACTCTGTGTCTGACGCCGGGAAAGTGTGATGGGACGGTTTGGATGGAGATTCACTCTGTGTCTGACCTCGGGCTTTTGTGATGGGACGGTGAAAAGGGAGGTTCACTCTGTGTCAGACCCCGGAAGTTTGTGATGGGACGGTGTGGATGGAGATTCACTCTGTGTCTGACCCCGGGAGTGTGTGATGGGACGGTGAGGAGGGAGATTCACTCTGTGTCTGACCCCGGGAAAGTGTCATGGGACGGTTTGGATGCAGATTCACTCTTTGTCTGGCCCCGGGAGTTTGTGCTGGGACGGTGTGGATGGAGATTCACTCTGTGTCTGACCCCGGGCTTTTGTGATGGGACGGTGAGTAGGGAGATTCACACTCTGTCTGACCCCGGGAGTGTGTGTTGGGACGGTGAGGAGGGAGATTCACTCTGTGTCTGAACCAGCGAACGTGTGATGGAAAGGTGTGTAAGCAGATTCACTCTATGTCTGACCCCTGTAATTTGTGATAGGATGGTGTGGAAGGAGATTCACTCTATGTCTGACCCCGGGCTTTTGTGATGGGACGGTATGGATGGAGATTCACTCTGTGTCTGACCCCGGGAGTTTGTGATGGGACGGTGTGGATGGAGATTCACTCTGTGTCTGACCCCGGGCTTTTGTGATGGGACGCTGTGGATGGAGATTCACTCTGTGCCTGACCCCGGGAATGTATGATGGGCCGTTGTGTATGGAGATTCACTTTGTGTCTGACCCCGGTCTTTTGTGATGGGACGGTGTGGAGGGAGATTCACTCTGTGTCAGACACGGAAGTTTGTGAAGGGACGGTTTGGATGCAGATTCACTCTTTGTCTGGCCCCGGGAGTTTGTGAGGGGACGGTGTGGATGGAGATTCACTCTTTGTCTGGCCCCGGGAGTTTGTGATGGGACGGTGTGGATGGAGATTCACTCTGTGTCTGACACCTTGAGTTTGTGATGGGACGGAATGGATGGAGATTCACTCTGTGTCTGACCCCGGGCAATGTGTGATGGGACGGTTTGGATGCAGGTTCACTGAGTGTCTGACCCCGGGCTTTTGTGATGTGACGGTGAGTAGGGAGATTCACACTCTGTCTGACCCCGGGAGTGTGTGATGGGACGGTGAGGAGGGAGATTCACTCTGTGTCTGAACCAGCGAACGTGTGATGGAAAGGTGTGTAAGCAGATTCACTCTATGTCTGACCCCTGGAATTTGTGATAGGATGGTGTGGAAGGAGATTCACTCTATGTCTGACCCCGGGCTTTTGTGATGGGACGGTATGGATGGAGATTCATTCTGTGTCTGACCCCGGGAGTTTGTGATGGGACGGTGTGGATGGAGATTCACTCTGTGTCTGACCCCGGGCTTTTGTGATGGGACGCTATGGATGGAGATTCACTCTGTGCCTGACCCCGGGAATGTATGATGGGCCGTTGTGTATGGAGATTCACTTTGTGTCTGACCCCGGGAGTGTGTGATGGGACCGTGAGGAGGGTGATTTACTACATGTCTGACCCCGGGAGTTTGTGATGGAAAGGTGTGGATGCAGTTTCACTCTATGTCTGATCCCTGGAATTTGTGATGGGATGGTGTGGAAGGAGATTCACTCTGTGTCTGACCCCGGGCAATGTGTGATGGGACGGTTTGGATGCAGGTTCACTGAGTGTTTGACTCCGGGCTTTTGTGATGGGATTGTGTGGAGGGAGATTCACTCTGTGTCTGACCCCGGGAAAGCGTGATTGGACCGTTTGGATGGAGATTCACTCTGTGTCTGACCCCGGGACAGTGTGATGGGACGGTTTTGATGGAGATTCACTCAGTGTCAGACCCCGGGAGTGTGTGATGGGACGGTGTGGAGGGAGATTCACTCTCTGTCTGACCGCGGGTTTTTGTGATGGTCCGGTGTGGATGGAGAATCACTCTGTGTCTGACCCGGGAGTTTGTGATGGGACGGTGTGGATGGAGAATCACTCTGTGTCTGACCCCGGGTTTTGGTGATGGGACGGTTTGGATGGAGATTCATTCTGTGTTAGACCCCGGGAGTGTGTGATGGGACGGTGTGGATGGAGAATCACTCTGTGTCTGACCCCGGGTTTTTGTGATGTGACGGTTTGGATGGAGATTCATTCTGTGTCTGACCCGGGGAGTGTGTGATGGGACGGTGAGGTGGGAGATTCACTCTGTGTCTGACCCCGGGAAAGTGTGATGGGACGGTTTGGATGCAGATTCACTCTTTGTCTGGCCTCGGGAGTTTGTGATGGGACGGTGTGGATGGAGACTCACTCTGTGTCTGACACCTTGAGTTTGTGATGGGACGGAATGGATGGAGACTCACACTGTGTCTGACCCCGGGTTTTTGTGATGGGACGGTTTGGATGGAGATTCATTCTGTGTTAGACCCCGGGAGAGTGTGATGGGACAGTGAGGAGGGAGATTCACTCTGTGTCAGACCCCGGAAGTTTGTGATGGGACGGTGTGGATGGAGATTCACTCTGTGTCTGACCCGGGGAGTGTGTGATGGGACGGTGAGGAGGGAGATTCACTCTGTGTCTGACCCCGTGTGTTTATGATGGGCCGGTGTGTATGGAAATTCACTCTGTGTCTGACCCCGGGAGTGTGTGTTGGGACAGTGAGGAGGGAGATTCACTCTGTGCCTGACCCCGGGAACGTGTGATGGGACGGTTTGGATGCAGATTCACTCTGTTCTTGACGCCGGAATTGTGTGATGGGACGGTGAGGAGGGAGATTTACTCTTTCTCTGACCCCGGGAGTTTGTGATGGAAAGGTGTGGATGCAGATTCACTCTATGTCTGACCCCTGGAATTTGTGATGGGATGGTGTGGAAGGAGATTCACTCAGAGTCTGACCCCGGGCTTTTGTGATGGGATTGTGTGGAGGGAGATTCACTCTGCGTCTGACCCCGGGCTTTTGTGATGGGACGCTCTGGATGGAGATTCACTCTGTGTCTGACCCCGGGAAAGTATGATGGGCCGGTGTGTATGGAGATTCACTTTGTGTCTGACCCAGGGTTTCTGTGTTGGGCCGGTGTGGATGGAGATTCACTCTGTGTCTGACCCCGGGAGTGTGTGATGGGACGGTATGGATGGAGATTCACTCTGTGTCTGACCTCGGGCTTTTGTGATGGGACGGTGAGTAGGGAGATTCACTCTGTGTCAGACCCCGGAAGTTTGTGATGGGACGGTGTGGATGGAGATTCACTCTGTGTCTGACCCGGGGAGTGTGTGATGGGACGGTTAGGAGGGAGATTCACTCTGTGTCTGACCCCGGGGAAGTGTCATGGGACGGTTTGGATGCAGATTCACTCTTTGTCTGGCCCCGGGAGTTTGTGCTGGGACGGTGTGGATGGAGATTCACTCTGTGTCTGACACCTTGAGTTTGTGATTGGACGGAATGGATGGAGACTCACTCTGTGTCTGACCCCGGGTTTTTGTGATGGGACGGTTTGGATGGAGATTCATTCTGTGTTAGACCCCGGGAGTGTGTGATGGGACGGTGAGGAGGGAGATTCACTCTGTGTCTGACCCCGGGAGTGTGTGATGGGACGGTGAGGAGGGAGATTCACTCTGTGTCTGACCCCGTGAGTTTATGATGGGCCGGTGTGTATGGAAATTCACTCTGTGTCTGACCCCGGGAGTGTGTGTTGGGACGGTGAGGAGGGAGATTCACTCTGTGTCAGACACGGAAGTTTGTGATGGGACGGTGTGGATGGAGATTCACTCTGTGTCTGACCCCGGGAGTGTGTGATGGGACCGTGAGGAGGGTGATTTACTACTTGTCTGACCCCGGGAGTTTGTGATGGAAAGGTGTGGATGCAGTTTCACTCTATGTCTGATCCCTGGAATTTGTGATGGGATGGTGTGGAAGGAGATTCACTCTGTGTCTGACCCCGGGCAATGTGTGATGGGACGGTTTGGATGCAGGTTCACTGAGTGTTTGACTCCGGGCTTTTGTGATGGGATTGTGTGGAGGGTGATTCACTCTGTGTCTGACCCCGGGAAAGCGTGATTGGACCGTTTGGATGGAGATTCACTCTGTGTCAGACCCCGGGAAATTATGATGGGACGGTTTGGATGGAGATTCACTCTGTGTCTGACCCCGGGACAGTGTGATGGGACGGTTTTGATGGAGATTCACTCTGTGTCAGACCCCGGGAGTGTGTGATGGGACGGTGTGGAGGGAGATTCACTCTCTGTCTGACCCCGGGTTTTGGTGATGGGACGGTTTGGATGGAGATTCATTCTGTGTTAGACCCCGGGAGTGTGTGATGGGACGGTGTGGATGGAGAATCACTCTGTGTCTGACCCCGGGTTTTTGTGATGTGACGGTTTGGATGGAGATTCATTCTGTGTTAGACCCCGGGAGTGTGTGATGGGACAGTGAGGAGGGAGATTCACTCTGTGTCAGACCCAGGAAGTTTGTGATGGGACGGTGTGGATGGAGATTCACTCTGTGTCTGACCCGGGGAGTGTGTGATGGGACGGTGAGGTGGGTGATTCACTCTGTGTCTGACCCCGGGAAAGTGTGATGGGACGGTTTGGATGCAGATTCACTCTTTGTCTGGCCTCGGGAGTTTGTGATGGGACGGTGTGGATGGAGACTCACTCTGTGTCTGACACCTTGAGTTTGTGATGGGACGGAATGGATGGAGACTCACACTGTGTCTGACCCCGGGTTTTTGTGATGGGACGGTTTGGATGGAGATTCATTCTGTGTTAGACCCCGGGAGTGTGTGATTTGACGGTGAGGAGGGAGATTCACTCTGTGTCAGACCCCGGGTTTTTGTGATGGGACGGTTTGGATGGAGATTCATTCTGTGTTAGACCCCGGGAGTGTGTGATGGGACGGTGAGGTGGGAGATTCACTCTGTGTCAGACCCCGGAAGTTTGTGATGGGACGGTGTGGATGGAGATTCACTCTGTGTCTGACCCGGGGAGTGTGTGATGGGACGGTGAGGAGGGAGATTCACTCTGTGCCTGACCCCGGGAACGTGTGATGGGACGGTTTGGATGCAGATTCACTCTGTTCTTGACGCCGGAATTGTGTGATGGGACGGTGAGGAGGGAGATTTACTCTTTCTCTGACCCCGGGAGTTTGTGATGGAAAGGTGTGGATGCAGATTCACTCTATGTCTGACCCCTGGAATTTGTGATGGGATGGTGTGGAAGGAGATTCACTCAGTGTCTGACCCCGGGCTTTTGTGATGGGATTGTGTGGAGGGAGATTCACTCTGCGTCTGACCCCGGGCTTTTGTGATGGGCGCTCTGGATGGAGATTCACTCTGTGTCTGACCCCGGGAAAGTATGATGGGCCGGTGTGTATGGAGATTCACTTTATGTCTGACCCAGGGTTTCTGTGTTGGGCCGGTGTGGATGGAGATTCACTCTGTGTCTGACCCCGGGAGTGTGTGATGGGACGGTATGGATGGAGATTCACTCTGTGTCTGACGCCGGGAAAGTGTGATGGGACGGTTTGGATGGAGATTCACTCTGTGTCTGACCTCGGGCTTTTGTGATGGGACGGTGAGTAGGGAGATTCACTCTGTGTCAGACCCCGGAAGTTTGTGATGGGACGGTGTGGATGGAGATTCACTCTGTGTCTGACCCGGGGAGTGTGTGATGGGACGGTGAGGAGGGAGATTCACTCTGTGTCTGACCCCGGGAAAGTGTCATGGGACGGTTTGGATGCAGATTCACTCTTTGTCTGGCCCCGGGAGTTTGTGCTGGGACGGTGTGGATGGAGATTCACTCTGTGTCTGACCCCGGGCTTTTGTGATGGGACGGTGAGTAGGGAGATTCACACTCTGTCTGATCCCGGGAGTGTGTGATGGGACGGTGAGGAGGGAGATTCACTCTGTGTCTGAACCAGCGAACGTGTGATCGAAAGGTGTGTAAGCAGATTCACTCTATGTCTGACCCCTGGAATTTGTGATAGGATGGTGTGGAAGGAGATTCACTCTATGTCTGACCCCGGGCTTTTGTGATGGGACGGTATGGATGGAGATTCACTCTGTGTCTGACCCCGGGAGTTTGTGATGGAACGGTGTGGATGGAGATTCACTCTGTGTCTGACCCCGGGCTTTTGTGATGGGACGCTATGGATGGAGATTCACTCTGTGCCTGACCCCGGGAATGTATGATGGGCCGTTGTGTATGGAGATTCTCTTTGTGTCTGACCCCGGTCTTTTGTGATGGGACGGTGTGGAGGGAGATTCACTCTGTGACAGACACGGAAGTTTGTGATGGGACGGTGTGGATGGAGATTTACTACGTGTCTGACCCCGGGAGTGTGTGATGGGACCGTGAGGAGGGTGATTTACTACTTGTCTGACCCCGGGAGTTTGTGATGGAAAGGTGTGGATGCAGTTTCACTCTATGTCTGATCCCTGGAATTTGTGATGGGATGGTGTGGAAGGAGATTCACTCTGTGTCTGACCCCGGGCAATGTGTGATGGGACGGTTTGGATGCAGGTTCACTGAGTGTTTGACTCCGGGCTTTTGTGATGGGATTGTGTGGAGGGAGATTCACTCTGTGTCTGACCCCGGGAAAGTGTGATTGGACCGTTTGGATGGAGATTCACTCTGTGTCAGACCCCGGGAAATTATGATGGGACTGTTTGCATGGAGATTCACTCTGTGTCTGACCCCGGGACAGTGTGATGGGACGGTTTTGATGGAGATTCACTCTGTGTCAGACCCCGGGAGTGTGTGATGGGACGGTGTGGAGGGAGATTCACTCTCTGTCTGACCCCGGGTTTTGGTGATGGGACGGTTTGGATGGAGATTCATTCTGTGTTAGACCCCGGGAGTGTGTGATGGGACGGTGTGGATGGAGAATCACTCTGTGTCTGACCCCGGGTATTTGTGATGTGACGGTTTGGATGGAGATTCATTCTGTGTTAGACCCCGGGAGTGTGTGATGGGACAGTGAGGAGGGAGATTCACTCTGTGTCAGACCCCGGGAGTGTGTGATGGGACGGTGTGGAGGGAGATTCACACTGTTTCTGAACCCGAGACAGTGTGATGGGACGGTTTTGATGGAGATTCACTCTGTGTCAGACCCCGGGAGTGTGTGATGGGACGGTTTTGATGGAGAATCACTCTGTGTCTGACCCCGGGTTTTGGTGATGGGACGGTTTGGATGGAGATTCATTCTGTGTTAGACCCCGGGAGTGTGTGATGGGACGGTGTGGATGGAGAATCACTCTGTGTCTGACCCCGTGTTTTTGTGATGTGACGGTTTGGATGGAGATTCATTCTGTGTCTGACCCGGGGAGTGTGTGATGGGACGGTGAGGTGGGAGATTCACTCTGTGTCTGACCCCGGGAAAGTGTGATGGGACGGTTTGGATGCAGATTCACTCTTTGTCTGGCCTCGGGAGTTTGTGATGGGACGGTGTGGATGGAGACTCACTCTGTGTCTGACACCTTGAGTTTGTGATGGGACGGAATGGATGGAGACTCACACTGTGTCTGACCCCGGGTTTTTGTGATGGGACGGTTTGGATGGAGATTCATTCTGTGTTAGACCCCGGGAGTGTGTGATGGGACGGTGAGGAGGGAGATTCACTCTGTGTCAGACCCCGGAAGTTTGTGATGGGACGGTGTGGATGGAGATTCACTCTGTGTCTGACCCGGGGAGTGTGTGATGGGACGGTGAGGAGGGAGATTCACTCTGTGTCTGACCCCGTGAGTTTATGATGGGCCGGTGTGTATGGAAATTCACTCTGTGTCTGACCCCGGGAGTGTGTGTTGGGACAGTGAGGAGGGAGATTCACTCTGTGCCTGACCCCGGGAACGTGTGATGGGACGGTTTGGATGCAGATTCACTCTGTTCTTGACGCCGGAATTGTGTGATGGGACGGTGAGGAGGGAGATTTACTCTTTCTCTGACCCCGGGAGTTTATGATGGAAAGGTGTGGATGCAGATTCACTCTATGTCTGACCCCTGGAATTTGTGAAGGATGGTGTGGAAGGAGATTCACTCAGTGTCTGACCCCGGGCTTTTGTGATGGGATTGTGTGGAGGGAGATTCACTCTGCGTCTGACCCCGGGCTTTTGTGATGGGACGCTCTGGATGGAGATTCACTCTGTGTCTGACCCCGGGAAAGTATGATGGGCCGGTGTGTATGGAGATTCACTTTGTGTCTGACCCAGGGTTTCTGTGTTGGGCCGGTGTGGATGGAGATTCACTCTGTGTCTGACCCCGGGAGTGTGTGATGGGACGGTATGGATGGAGATTCACTCTGTGTCTGACGCCGGGAAAGTGTGATGGGACGGTTTGGATGGAGATTCACTCTGTGTCTGACCTCGGGCTTTTGTGATGGGACGGTGAGTAGGGAGATTCACTCTGTGTCAGACCCCGGAAGTTTGTGATGGGACCGTGTGGATGGAGATTCACTCTGTGTCTGACCCGGGGAGTGTGTGATGGGACGGTGAGGAGGGAGATTCACTCTATGTCTGACCCCGGGAAAGTGTCATGGGACGGTTTGGATGCAGATTCACTCTTTGTCTGGCCCCGGGAGTTTGTGCTGGGACGGTGTGGATGGAGATTCACTCTGTGTCTGACACCTTGAGTTTGTGATTGGACGGAATGGATGGAGACTCAATCTGTGTCTGACCCCGGGTTTTTGTGATGGGACGGTTTGGATGGAGATTCATTCTGTGTTAGACCCCGGGAGTGTGTGATGGGACGGTGAGGAGGGAGATTCACTCTGTGTCTGACCCGGGGAGTGTGTGATGGGACGGTGAGGAGGGAGATTCACTCTGTGTCTGACCCCGTGAGTTTATGATGGGACGGTGTGTATGGAAATTCACTCTGTGTCTGACCCCGGGAGTGTGTGTTGGGACGGTGAGGAGGGAGATTCACTCTGTGTCAGACACGGAAGTTTGTGATGGGACGGTGTGGATGGAGATTCACTCTGTGTCTGACCCCGGGAGTGTGTGATGGGACCGTGAGGAGGGTGATTTACTACTTGTCTGACCCCGGGAGTTTGTGATGGAAAGGTGTGGATGCAGTTTCACTCTATGTCTGATCCCTGGAATTTGTGATGGGATGGTGTGGAAGGAGATTCACTCTGTGTCTGACCCCGGGCAATGTGTGATGGGACGGTTTGGATGCAGGTTCACTGAGTGTTTGACTCCGGGCTTTTGTGATGGGATTGTGTGGAGGGAGATTCACTCTGTGTCTGACCCCGGGAAAGCGTGATGGGACCGTTTGGATGGAGATTCACTCTGTGTCAGACCCCGGGAAATTATGATGGGACTGTTTGCATGGAGATTCACTCTGTGTCTGACCCCGGTACAGTGTGATGGGACGGTTTTGATGGAGATTCACTCTGTGTCAGACACGGAAGTTTGTGATGGGACGGTGAGGAGGGAGATTCACTCTGTGTCAGACACGGAAGTTTGTGATGGGACGGTGTGGATGGAGATTCACTCTGTGTCTGACCCCGGGAGTGTGTGATGGGACCGTGAGGAGGGTGATTTACTACTTGTCTGACCCCGGGAGTTTGTGATGGAAAGGTGTGGATGCAGTTTCACTCTATGTCTGATCCCTGGAATTTGTGATGGGATGGTGTGGAAGGAGATTCACTCTGTGTCTGACCCCGGGCAATGTGTGATGGGACGGTTTGGATGCAGGTTCACTGAGTGTTTGACTCCGGGCTTTTGTGATGGGATTGTGTGGAGGGAGATTCACTCTGTGTCTGACCCCGGTACAGTGTGATGGGACGGTTTTGATGGAGATTCACTCTGTGTCAGACCCCGGGAGTGTGTGATGGGACGGTGTGGAGGGAGATTCACACTGTTTCTGAACCCGAGACAGTGTGATGGGACGGTTTTGATGGAGATTCACTCTGTGTCAGACCCCGGGAGTGTGTGATGGGACGGTTTGGAGGGAGATTCACTCTCTGTCTGACCGCGGGTTTTTGTGATGGTCCGGTGTGGATGGAGAATCACTCTGTGTCTGACCCCGGGTTTTGGTGATGGGACGGTTTGGATGGAGATTCATTCTGTGTTAGACCCCGGGAGTGTGTGATGGGACAGTGAGGAGGGAGATTCACTCTGTGTCAGACCCAGGAAGTTTGTGATGGGACGGTGTGGATGGAGATTCACTCTGTGTCTGACCCGGGGAGTGTGTGATGGGACGGTGAGGTGGGAGATTCACTCTGTGTCTGACCCCGGGAAAGTGTGATGGGACGGTTTGGATGCAGATTCACTCTTTGTCTGGCCTCGGGAGTTTGTGATGGGACGGTGTGGATGGAGACTCACTCTGTGTCTGACACCTTGAGTTTGTGATGGGACGGAATGGATGGAGACTCACACTGTGTCTGACCCCGGGTTTTTGTGATGGGACGGTTTGGATGGAGATTCATTCTGTGTTAGTCCCCGGGAGTGTGTGATGGGACGGTGAGGAGGGAGATTCACTCTGTGTCAGACCCCGGAAGTTTGTGATGGGACGGTGTGGATGGAGATTCACTCTGTGTCTGACCCGGGGAGTGTGTGATGGGACGGTGAGAAGGAAGATTCACTCTGTGTCTGACCCCGTGAGTTTATGATGGGCCGGTGTGTATGGAAAATCACTCTGTGTCTGACCCCGGGCGTGTGTGTTGGGACAGTGAGGAGGGAGATTCACTCTGTGCCTGACCCCGGGAACGTGTGATGGGACGGTTTGGATGCAGATTCACTCTGTTCTTGACGCCGGAATTGTGTGAATGGGACGGTGAGGAGGGAGATTTACTCTTTCTCTGACCCCGGGAGTTTGTGATGGAAAGGTGTGGATGCAGATTCACTCTATGTCTGACCCCTGGAATTTGTGATGGGATGGTGTGGAAGGAGATTCACTCAGTGTCTGACCCCGGGCTTTTGTGATGGGATTGTGTGGAGGGAGATTCACTCTGCGTCTGACCCCGGGCTTTTGTGATGGGACGCTCTGGATGGAGATTCACTCTGTGTCTGACCCCGGGAAAGTATGATGGGCCGGTGTGTATGGAGATTCACTTTGTGTCTGACCCAGGGTTTCTGTGTTGGGCCGGTGTGGATGGAGATTCACTCTGTGTCTGACCCCGGGAGTGTGTGATGGGACGGTATGGATGGAGATTCACTCTGTGTCTGACGCCGGGAAAGTGTGATGGGACGGTTTGGATGGAGATTCACTCTGTGTCTGACCTCGGGCTTTTGTGATGGGACGGTGAGTAGGGAGATTCACTCTGTGTCAGACCCCGGAAGTTTGTGATGGGACGGTGTGGATGGAGATTCACTCTGTGTCTGACCCGGGGAGTGTGTGATGGGACGGTGAGGAGGGAGATTCACTCTGTGTCTGACCCCGGGAAAGTGTCATGGGACGGTTTGGATGCAGATTCTCTCTTTGCCTGGCCCCGGGAGTTTGTGCTGGGACGGTGTGGATGGAGATTCACTCTGTGTCTGACACCTTGAGTTTGTGATTGGACGGAATGGATGGAGACTCACTCTGTGTCTGACCCCGGGTTTTTGTGATGGGACGGTTTGGATGGAGATTCATTCTGTGTTAGACCCCGGGAGTGTGTGATGGGACGGTGAGGAGGGAGATTCACTCTGTGTCTGACCCGGGGAGTGTGTGATGGGACGGTGAGGAGGGAGATTCACTCTGTGTCTGACCCCGTGAGTTTATGATGGGCCGGTGTGTATGGAAATTCACTCTGTGTCTGACCCCGGGAGTGTGTGTTGGGACGGTGAGGAGGGAGATTCACTCTGTGTCTGACCCCGGGAACGTGTGATGGGACAGTTTGGATGCAGATTCACTCTGTTCTTGACGCCGGAAGTGTGTGATGGGACGGTGAGGAGGGAGATTTACTCTTTCTCTCACCCCGGGAGTTTGTGATGGAAAGCTGTGGATGCAGATTCACTCTATGTCTGACCCCTGGAATTTGTGATGGGATGGTGTGGAAGGATATTCACTCAGTGTCTGACCCCGGGAGTTTGTGATGCGACGGTGTGGATGGAGATTCACTCTGTGTCTGTCCCCGGGCTTTTGTGATGGGACGCTCTGGATGGAGATTCACTCTGTGCCTGACCCCGGAAATGTATGATGGGCCGTTGTGTATGGAGATTCACTTTGTGTCTGACCCCGGTCTTTTGTGATGGGACAGTGTGGAGGGAGATTCACTCTGTGTCAGACACGGAAGTTTGTGATGGGACGGTGTGGATGGAGATTCACTCTGTGTCTGACCCCGGGAGTGTGTGATGGGACCGTGAGGAGGGTGATTTACTACTTGTCTGACCCCGGGAGTTTGTGATGGAAAGGTGTGGATGCAGTTTCACTCTATGTCTGATCCCTGGAATTTGTGATGGGATGTTGTGGAAGGAGATTCACTCTGTGTCTGACCCCGGGCAATGTGTGATGGGACGGTTTGGATGCAGGTTCACTGAGTGTTTGACTCCGGGTTTTTGTGATGGGATTGTGTGGAGGGAGATTCACTCTGTGTCTGACCCCGGGAAAGCGTGATGGGACCGTTTGGATGGAGATTCACTCTGTGTCAGACCCCGGGAAATTATGATGGGACAGTTTGGATGGAGATTCACTCTGTGTCTGACCCCGGGACAGTGTGATGGGTCGGTTTTGATGGAGATTCACTCTGTGTCAGACCCCGGGAGTGTGTGATGGGAAGGTGTGGAGGGAGATTCACACTGTTTCTGACCCCGAGACAGTGTGATGGGACGGTTTGATGGAGATTCACTCTGTGTCAGACCCCGGGAGTGTGTGATGGGACGGTGTGGAGGGAGATTCACTCTCTGCCTGACCCCGGGTTTTTGTGATGGTCCGGTGTGGATGGAGAATCACTCTGTGTCTGACCCCGAGAGTTTGTGATGGGACGGTGTGTATGGAGAATCACTCTGTTTCTGACCCCGGGTTTTTGTGATGGGACGGTTTGGATGGAGATTCATTCTGTGTTAGACCCCGGGAGTGTGTGATGGGACGGTGTGGATGGAGAATCACTCTGTGTCTGACCCCGGGTTTTTGTGATGGGACGGTTTGGATGGAGATTCATTCTGTGTTAGACCCCGGAAGATTGTGATCGGACGGTGAGGAGGGAGATTCACTCTGTGTCTGACCCGGGGAGTGTGTGATGGGACGGTGAGGAGGGAGATTCACTCTGTGTCTGACCCCGGGAAAGTGTGATGGGACGGAATGGATGGAGACTCACTCTGTGTCTGACCCCGGGTTTTTGTGATGGGACGGTTTGGATGGAGATTCATTCTGTGTTAGACCCCGGGAGTGTGTGATGGGACGGTGAGGAGGGAGATTCACTCTGTGTCAGACCCCGGAAGATTGTGATGGGACGGTGTGGATGGAGATTCACTCGGTGTCTGACCCGGGGTGCGTGTGATGGGACGGTGAGGAGGGAGATTCACTCTGTGTCTGACCCCGTGAGTTTATGATGGGCCGGTCTGTATGGAAATTCACTCTGTGTCTGACTGCGGGAGTGTGTGTTGGGACGGTGAGGAGGGAGATTCACTCTGTGTCTGACCCCGGGAACGTGTGATGGGACGGTTTGAATGCAGATTCACTCTGTTCTTGACGCCGGAAGTGTGTGATGGGACGGTTTGGATGCAGGTTCACTGAGTGTTTGACTCCGGGCTTTTGTGATGGGATTGTGTGGAGGGAGATTCACTCTGTGTCTGACCCCGGGAAAGCGTGATGGGACCGTTTGGATGGAGATTCACTCTGTGTCAGACCCCGGGAAATTGTGATGGGACGGTTTGGATGGAGATTCACACTGTGTCTGACCCCGGGACAGTGTGATGGGACGGTTTTGATGGAGATTCACTCTGTGTCAGACCCCGGGAGTGTGTGATGGGACGGTGTGGAGGGAGATTCACACTGTTTCTGACCCCGAGACAGTGTGATGGGACGGTTTTGATGGAGATTCACTCTGTGTCAGACCCCGGGAGTGTGTGATGGGACGGTGTGGAGGGAGATTCACTCTCTGTCTGACCGCGTGTTTTTGTGATGGTCCGGTGTGGATGGAGAGTCAATCTGTGTCTGACCCCGGGAGTTTGTGATGGGACGGTGTGGATGGAGATTCATTCTGTGTTAGACCCCGGGAGTGTGTGATGGGACGGTGTGGATGGAGAATCACTCTGTGTCTGACCCCGGGTTTTTGTGATGGGACGGTTTGGATGGAGATTCATTCTGTGTTAGACCCCGGGAGTGTGTGATGGGACGGTGAGGAGGGAGATTCACTCTGTGTCAGACCCCGGAAGTTTGTGATCGGACGGTGAGGAGGGAGATTCACTCTGTGTCTGACCCCGGGAAAGTGTGATGGGACGGAATGCATGGAGACTCACTCTGTGTCTGACCCCGGGTTTTTGTGATGGGACGGTTTGGATGGAGATTCATTCTGTTCTTGACGCCGGAAGTGTGTGATGGGACGGTGAGGAGGGAGATTTACTCTTTCTCTGACCCCGGGAGTTTGTGATGGAAAGGTGTGGATGCAGATTCACTCTATGTCTGACCCCTGGAATTTGTGATGGGATGGTGTGGAAGGAGATTCACTCAGTGTCTGACCCCGGGCTTTTGTGATGGGACGGTGTGGATGGAGATTCACTCTGTGTCTGTCCCCGGGCTTTTGTGATGGGACGCTCTGGATGGAGATTCACTCTGTGCCTGACCCCGGGAATGTATGATGGGCCGTTGTGTATGGAGATTCACTTTGTGTCTGACCCCGGTCTTTTGTGATGGGACGGTGTGGATGGAGATTCACTCTGTGTCTGACCCCGGGAGTGTGTGATGGGACCGTGAGGAGGGTGATTTACTACTTGTCTGACCCCGGGAGTTTGTGATGGAAAGGTGTGGATGCAGTTTCTCTCTATGTCTGTTCCCTGGAATTTGTGATGGGATGGTGTGGAAGGAGATTCACTCTGTGTCTGACCCCGGGCAATGTGTGATGGGACGGTTTGGATGCAGGTTCACTGAGTGTTTGACTCCGGGCTTTTGTGATGGGATTGTGTGGAGGGAGATTCACTCTGTGTCTGACCCCGGGAAAGCGTGATGGGACCGTTTGGATGGAGATTCACTCTGTGTCAGACCCCGGGAAATTATGATGGGACGGTTTGGATGGAGATTCACTCTGTGGCTGACCCCGGGACAGTGTGATGGGACGGTTTTGATGGAGATTCACTCTGTGTCAGACCCCGGGAGTGTGTGATGGGAAGGTGTGGAGGGAGATTCACACTGTTTCTGACCCCGAGACAGAGTGATGGGACGGTTTTGATGGAGATTCACTCTGTGTCAGACCCCGTGAGTGTGTGATGGGACGGTGTGGAGGGAGAGTCACTCTGTGTCTGACCCGGGTTTTTGTGATGGTCCGGTGTGGATGGAGAATCACTCTGTGTCTGACCCCGAGAGTTTGTGATGGGACACTGTGGATGGAGAATCACTCTGTTTCTGACCCCGGGTTTTTGTGATGGGACGGTTTGGATGGAGATTCATTCTGTGTTAGACCCCGGAAGTTTGTGATCGGACGGTGAAGAGGGAGATTCACTCTGTGTCTGACGCCGGGCTTTTGTGATGGGACGGTGAGGAGGGAGATTCACTCTGTGTCTGACCCCGGGATAGTGTGATGGGACGGAATGGATGGAGACTCACTCTGTGTCTGACCCCGGGTTTTTGTGATGGGACGGTTTGGATGGAGATTCATTCTGTGTTAGACCCCGGAAGATTGTGATCGGACGGTGAGGAGGGAGATTCACTCTGTGTCTGACCCGGGGAGTGTGTGATGGGACGGTGAGGAGGGAGATTCACTCTGTGTCTGACCCCGGGAAAGTGTGATGGGACGGAATGGATGGAGACTCACTCTGTGTCTGACCCCGGGTTTTTGTGATGGGACGGTTTGGATGGAGATTCATTCTGTGTTAGACCCCGGGAGTGTGTGATGGGACGGTGAGGAGGGAGATTCACTCTGTGTCAGACCCCGGAAGATTGTGATGGGACGGTGTGGATGGAGATTCACTCGGTGTCTGACCCGGGGTGCGTGTGATGGGACGGTGAGGAGGGAGATTCACTCTGTGTCTGACCCCGTGAGTTTATGATGGGCCGGTCTGTATGGAAATTCACTCTGTGTCTGACTGCGGGAGTGTGTGTTGGGACGGTGAGGAGGGAGATTCACTCTGTGTCTGACCCCGGGAACGTGTGATGGGACGGTTTGAATGCAGATTCACTCTGTTCTTGACGCCGGAAGTGTGTGATGGGACGGTTTGGATGCAGGTTCACTGAGTGTTTGACTCCGGGCTTTTGTGATGGGATTGTGTGGAGGGAGATTCACTCTGTGTCTGACCCCGGGAAAGCGTGATGGGACCGTTTGGATGGAGATTCACTCTGTGTCAGACCCCGGGAAATTGTGATGGGACTGTTTGGATGGAGATTCACACTGTGTCTGACCCCGGGACAGTGTGATGGGACGGTTTTGATGGAGATTCACTCTGTGTCAGACCCCGGGAGTGTGTGATGGGTCGGTGTGGAGGGAGATTCACACTGTTTCTGACCCCGAGACAGTGTGATGGGACGGTTTTGATGGAGATTCACTCTGTGTCAGACCCCGGGAGTGTGTGATGGGACGGTGTGGAGGGAGATTCACTCTGTGTCAGACCCCGGGAAATTGTGATGGGACGGTTTGGATGGAGATTCACACTGTGTCTGACCCCGGGACAGTGTGATGGGACGGTTTTGATGGAGATTCACTCTGTGTCAGACCCCGGGAGTGTGTGATGGGACGGTGTGGAGGGAGATTCACACTGTTTCTGACCCCGAGACAGTGTGATGGGACGGTTTTGATGGAGATTCACTCTGTGTCAGACCCCGGGAGTGTGTGATGGTCCGGTGTGGATGGAGAGTCAATCTGTGTCTGACCCCGGGAGTTTGTGATGGGACGGTTTGGATGGAGATTCACACTGTGTCTGACCCCGGGACAGTGTGATGGGACGGTTTTGATGGAGATTCACTCTGTGTCAGACCCCGGGAGTGTGTGATGGGACGGTGTGGAGGGAGATTCACACTGTTTCTGACCCCGAGACAGTGTGATGGGACGGTTTTGATGGAGATTCACTCTGTGTCTGACCCCGGGAAAGCGTGATGGGACCGTTTGGATGGAGATTCACTCTGTGTCAGACCCCGGGAAATTGTGATGGGACGGTTTGGATGGAGATTCACACTGTGTCTGACCCCGGGACAGTGTGATGGGACGGTTTTGATGGAGATTCACTCTGTGTCAGACCCCGGGAGTGTGTGATGCGACGGTGTGGAGGGAGATTCACACTGTTTCTGACCCCGAGACAGTGTGATGGGACGGTTTTGATGGAGATTCACTCTGTGTCAGACCCCGGGAGTGTGTGATGGTCCGGTGTGGATGGAGAGTCAATCTGTGTCTGACCCCGGGAGTTTGTGATGGGACGGTGTGGATGGAGATTCATTCTGTGTTAGACCCCGGGAGTGTGTGATGGGACGGTGTGGATGGAGAATCACTCTGTGTCTGACCCCGGGTTTTTGTGATGGGACGGTTTGGATGGAGATTCATTCTGTGTTAGACCCCGGGAGTGTGTGATGGGACGGTGAGGAGGGAGATTCACTCTGTGTCAGACCCCGGAAGTTTGTGATCGGACGGTGAGGAGGGAGATTCACTCTGTGTCTGACCCGGGGAGTGTGTGATGGGACGGTGAGGAGGGAGATTCACTCTGTGTCTGACCCCGGGAAAGTGTGATGGGACGGAATGGATGGAGACTCACTCTGTGTCTGACCCCGGGTTTTTGTGATGGGACGGTTTGGATGGAGATTCATTCTGTTCTTGACGCCGGAAGTGTGTGATGGGACGGTGAGGAGGGAGATTTACTCTTTCTCTGACCCCGGGAGTTTGTGATGGAAAGGTGTGGATGCAGATTCACTCTATGTCTGACCCCTGGAATTTGTGATGGGATGGTGTGGAAGGAGATTCACTCAGTGTCTGACCCCGGGCTTTTGTGATGGGACGGTGTGGATGGAGATTCACTCTGTGTCTGTCACCGGGCTTTTGTGATGGGACGCTCTGGATGGAGATTCACTCTGTGCCTGACCCCGGGAATGTATGATGGGCCGTTGTGTATGGAGATTCACTTTGTGTCTGACCCCGGTCTTTTGTGATGGGACGGTGTGGAGGGAGATTCACTCTGTGTCAGACACGGAAGGTTGTGATGGGACGGTGTGGATGGAGATTCACTCTGTGTCTGACCCCGGGAGTGTGTGATGGGACCGTGAGGAGGGTGATTTACTACTTGTCTGACCCCGGGAGTTTGTGATGGAAAGGTGTGGATGCAGTTTCTCTCTATGTCTGTTCCCTGGAATTTGTGATGGGATGGTGTGGAAGGAGATTCACTCTGTGTCTGACCCCGGGCAATGTGTGATGGGACGGTTTGGATGCAGGTTCACTGAGTGTTTGACTCCGGGCTTTTGTGATGGGATTGTGTGGAGGGAGATTCACTCTGTGTCTGACCCCGGGAAAGCGTGATGGGACCGTTTGGATGGAGATTCACTCTGTGTCAGACCCCGGGAAATTATGATGGGACAGTTTGGATGGAGATTCACTCTGTGGCTGACCCCGGGACAGTGTGATGGGACGGTTTGGATGGAGATTCATTCTGTGTTAGACCCCGGAAGTTTGTGATCGGACGGTGAAGAGGGAGATTCACTCTGTGTCTGACGCCGGGCTTTTGTGATGGGACGGTGAGGAGGGAGATTCACTCTGTGTCTGACCCCGGGATAGTGTGATGGGACGGAATGAATGGAGACTCACTCTGTGTCTGACCCCGGGTTTTTGTGATGGGACGGTTTGGATGGAGATTCATTCTGTGTTAGACCCCGGGAGTGTGTGATGGGACGGTGAGGAGGGAGATTCAGTCTGTGTCAGACCCCGGAAGATTGTGATGGGACGGTGTGGATGGAGATTCACTCGGTGTCTGACCCGGGGAGCGTGTGATGGGACGGTGAGGAGGGAGATTCAGTCTGTGTCTGACCCCGTGAGTTTATGATGGGCCGGTGTGTATGGAAATTCACACTGTGTCTGACTGCGGGAGTGTGTGTTGGGACGGTGAGGAGGGAGATTCACTCTGTGTCTGACCCCGGGAACGTGTGATGGGACGGTTTGAATGCAGATTCACTCTGTTCTTGACGCCGGAAGTGTGTGATGGGACGGTTTGGATGCAGGTTCACTGAGTGTTTGACTCCGGGCTTTTGTGATGGGATTGTGTGGAGGGAGATTCACTCTGTGTCTGACCCCGGGAAAGCGTGATTGGACCGTTTGGATGGAGATTCACTCTGTGTCAGACCCCGGGAAATTATGATGGGACGGTTTGGATGGAGATTCACTCTGTGTCTGACCCCGGGACAGTGTGATGGGACGGTTTTGATGGAGATTCACTCTGTGTCAGACCCCGGGAGTGTGTGATGGGACGGTGCGGAGGGAGATTCACACTGTTTCTGACCCCGAGACAGTGTGATGGGACGGTTTTGATGGAGATTCACTCTGTGTCAGACCCCGGGAGTGTGTGATGGGACGGTGTGGAGGGAGATTCACTCTCTGTCTGACCGCGGGTTTTTGTGATGGTCCGGTGTGGATGGAGAGTCACTCTGTGTCTGAACCCGGGAGTTTGTGATGGGACGGTGTGGATGGAGAATCACTCTGTGTCTGACCCCGGGTCTTTGTGATGGGACGGTTTGGATGGAGATTCATTCTGTGTTTGACCCCGGGAGTGTGTGATGGGACGGTGTGGATGGAGAATCACTCTGTGTCTGACCCCGGGTTTTTGTGATGTGACGGTTTGGATGGAGTTTCATTCTGTGTTAGACCCCGGGAGTGTGTGATGGGACAGTGAGGAGGGAGATTCACTCTTTCTCTGACACCGGGAGTTTGTGATGGAAAGGTGTGGATGCAGATTTACTCTATGTCTGACCCCTGGAATTTGTGATGGGATGGTGTGGAAGGAGATTCACTCAGTGTCTGACCCCGGGCTTTTGTGATGGGACGGTATGGATGGAGATTCACTCTGTGTCTGACCCCGGGAGTTTTATGATGGGACGGTGTGGATGGAGATTCACTCTGTGTCTGTCCCCGGGCTTTTGTGATGGGACGCTCTGGATGGAGATTCACTCTGTGCCTGACCCCGGGAATGTATGATGGGCCGTTGTGTATGGAGATTCACTTTGTGTCTGACCCCGGTCTTTTGTGATGGGACGGTGTGGAGGGAGATTCACTCTGTGTCAGACACGGAAGTTTGTGATGGGACGGTGTGGATGGAGATTCACTCTGTGTCTGACCCCGGGAGTGTGTGATGGGACCGTGAGGAGGGTGATTTACTACTTGTCTGACCCCGGTAGTTTGTGATGGAAAGGTGTGGATGCAGTTCCACTCTATGTCTGATCCCTGGAATTTGTGATGGGATGGTGTGGAAGGAGATTCACTCTGTGTCTGACCCCGGGCAATGTGTGATGGGACGGTTTGGATGCAGGTTCACTGAGTGTTTGACTCCGGGCTTTTGTGATGGGATTGTGTGGAGGGAGATTCACTCTGTGTCTGACCCCGGGAAAGCGTGATGGGACCGTTTGGATGGAGATTCACTCTGTGTCAGACCCCGGGAAATTATGATGGGACAGTTTGGATGGAGATTCACTCTGTGTCAGACCCCGGGAGTGTGTGATGGGACGGTGTGGAGGGAGATTCACTCTCTGTCTGACCGCGTGTTTTTGTGATGGTCCGGTGTGGATGGAGAGTCAATCTGTGTCTGACCCCGGGAGTTTGTGATGGGACGGTGTGGAGGGAGATTCACTCTGTGTCTGACCCCGGGTTTTGGTGATGGGACGGTTTGGATGGAGATTCATTCTGTGTTAGACCCCGGGAGTGTGTGATGGGACGGTGTGGATGGAGAATCACTCTGTGTCTGACCCCGGGTTTTTGTGATGGGACGGTTTGGATGGAGATTCATTCTGTGTTAGACCCCGGGAGTGTGTGATGGGACGGTGAGGAGGGAGATTCACTCTGTGTCAGACCCCGGAAGTTTGTGATCGGACGGTGAGGAGGGAGATTCACTCTGTGTCTGACCCGGGGAGTGTGTGATGGGACGGTGAGGAGGCAGATTCACTCTGTGTCTGACCCCGGGAAAGTGTGATGGGACGGAATGGATGGAGACTCACTCTGCGTCTGACCCCGGGTTTTTGTGATGGGACGGTTTGGATGGAGATTCATTGTGTTCTTGACGCCGGAAGTGTGTGATGGGACGGTGAGGAGGGAGATTTACTCTTTCTCTGACCCCGGGAGTTTGTGATGGAAAGGTGTGGATGCAGATTCACTCTATGTCTGACCCCTGGAATTTGTGATGGGATGGTGTGGAAGGAGATTCACTCAGTGTCTGACCCCGGGCTTTTGTGATGGGACGGTGTGGATGGAGATTCACTCTGTGTCTGTCCCCGGGCTTTTGTGATGGGACGCTCTGGATGGAGATTCACTCTGTGCCTGACCCCGGGAATGTATGATGGGCCGTTGTGTATGGAGATTCACTTTGTGTCTGACCCCGGTCTTTTGTGATGGGACGGTGTGGAGGGAGATTCACTCTGTGTCAGACACGGAAGGTTGTGATGGGACGGTGTGGATGGAGATTCACTCTGTGTCTGACCCCGGGAGTGTGTGATGGGACCGTGAGGAGGGTGATTTACTACTTGTCTGACCCCGGGAGTTTGTGATGGAAAGGTGTGGATGCAGTTTCTCTCTATGTCTGCTCCCTGGAATTTGTGATGGGATGGTGTGGAAGGAGATTCACTCTGTGTCTGA
The DNA here is from genome assembly GCF_048418815.1 of Hemitrygon akajei. NCBI lineage: Eukaryota > Metazoa > Chordata > Chondrichthyes > Myliobatiformes > Dasyatidae > Hemitrygon > Hemitrygon akajei. Next base: position 465,016 of record NW_027332052.1, read on the forward strand.
CCCCGGGCAATGTGTGATGGGACGGTTTGGATGCAGGTTCATTGAGTGTTTGACTCCGGGCTTTTGTGATGGGATTGTGTGGAGGGAGATTCACTCTGTGTCTGACCCCGGGAAAGCGTGATGGGACCGTTTGGATGGAGATTCACTCTGTGTCAGACCCCGGGAAATTATGATGGGACAGTTTGGATGGAGATTCACTCTGTGTCTGACCCCGGGACAGTGTGATGGGACGGTTTTGATGGAGATTCACTCTGTGTCAGACCCCGGGAGTGTGTGATGGGAAGGTGTGGAGGGAGATTCACACTGTTTCTGACCCCGAGACAGTGTGATGGGACGGTTTTGATGGAGATTCACTCTGTGTCAGACCCCGGGAGTGTGTGATGGGACGGTGTGGAGGGAGATTCATTCTCTGTCTGACCCCGGGTTTTTGTGATGGTCCGGTGTGGATGGAGAATCACTCTGTGTCTGACCCCGAGAGTTTATGATGGGACACTGTGGATGGAGAATCACTCTGTTTCTGACCCCGGGTTTTTGTGATGGGACGGTTTGGATGGAGATTCATTCTGTGTTAGACCCCGGGAGTGTGTGATGGGACGGTTTGGATGGAGATTCATTCTGTGTTAGACCCCGGGAGTGTGTGATGGGACGGTGAGGAGGGAGATTCACTCTGTGTCAGACCCCGGAAGATTGTGATGGGAAGGTGTGGATGGATATTCACTCGGTGTCTGACCCCGGGAAAGCGTGATGGGACCGTTTGGATGGAGATTCACTCTGTGTCAGACCCCGGGAAATTATGATGGGACAGTTTGGATGGAGATTCACTCTTTGTCTGACCCCGGGACAGTGTGATGGGACGGTTTTGATGGAGATTCACTCTGTGTCAGACCCCGGGAGTGTGTGATGGGACGGTGTGGAGGGAGATTCACTCTCTGTCTGACCGCGTGTTTTTGTGATGGTCCGGTGTGGATGGAGAGTCAATCTGTGTCTGACCCCGGGAGTGTGTGATGGGACGGTGTGGATGGAGAATCACTCTGTGTCTGACCCCGGGCTTTTGTGATGGGACGGTTTGGATGGAGATTCATTCTGTGTTAGACCCCGGGAGTGTGTGATGGGACGGTGAGGAGGGAGATTCACTCTGTGTCAGACCCCGGAAGTTTGTGATCGGACGGTGAGGAGGGAGATTCACTCTGTGTCTGACCCGGGGAGTGTGTGATGGGACGGTGAGGAGGGAGATTCAGTCTGTGTCAGACCCCGGAAGATTGTGATGGGACGGTGTGGATGGAGATTCACTCGGTGTCTGACCCGGGGAGCGTGTGATGGGACGGTGAGGAGGGAGATTCAGTCTGTGTCTGACCCCGTGAGTTTATGATGGGCCGGTGTGTATGGAAATTCACACTGTGTCTGACTGCGGGAGTGTGTGTTGGGACGGTGAGGAGGGAGATTCACTCTGTGTCTGACCCCGGGAACGTGTGATGGGACGGTTTGAATGCAGATTCACTCTGTTCTTGACGCCGGAAGTGTGTGATGGGACGGTTTGGATGCAGGTTCACTGAGTGTTTGACTCCGGGCTTTTGTGATGGGATTGTGTGGAGGGAGATTCACTCTGTGTCTGACCCCGGGAAAGCGTGATTGGACCGTTTGGATGGAGATTCACTCTGTGTCAGACCCCGGGAAATTATGATGGGACGGTTTGGATGGAGATTCACTCTGTGTCTGACCCCGGGACAGTGTGATGGGACGGTTTTGATGGAGATTCACTCTGTGTCAGACCCCGGGAGTGTGTGATGGGACGGTGCGGAGGGAGATTCACACTGTTTCTGACCCCGAGACAGTGTGATGGGACGGTTTTGATGGAGATTCACTCTGTGTCAGACCCCGGGAGTGTGTGATGGGACGGTGTGGAGGGAGATTCACTCTCTGTCTGACCGCGGGTTTTTGTGATGGTCCGGTGTGGATGGAGAGTCACTCTGTGTCTGAACCCGGGAGTTTGTGATGGGACGGTGTGGATGGAGAATCACTCTGTGTCTGACCCCGGGTCTTTGTGATGGGACGGTTTGGATGGAGATTCATTCTGTGTTTGACCCCGGGAGTGTGTGATGGGACGGTGTGGATGGAGAATCACTCTGTGTCTGACCCCGGGTTTTTGTGATGTGACGGTTTGGATGGAGTTTCATTCTGTGTTAGACCCCGGGAGTGTGTGATGGGACAGTGAGGAGGGAGATTCACTCTTTCTCTGACACCGGGAGTTTGTGATGGAAAGGTGTGGATGCAGATTTACTCTATGTCTGACCCCTGGAATTTGTGATGGGATGGTGTGGAAGGAGATTCACTCAGTGTCTGACCCCGGGCTTTTGTGATGGGACGGTATGGATGGAGATTCACTCTGTGTCTGACCCCGGGAGTTTTATGATGGGACGGTGTGGATGGAGACTCACTCTGTGTCTGTCCCCGGGCTTTTGTGATGGGACGCTCTGGATGGAGATTCACTCTGTGCCTGACCCCGGGAATGTATGATGGGCCGTTGTGTATGGAGATTCACTTTGTGTCTGACCCCGGTCTTTTGTGATGGGACGGTGTGGAGGGAGATTCACTCTGTGTCAGACACGGAAGTTTGTGATGGGACGGTGTGGATGGAGATTCACTCTGTGTCTGACCCCGGGAGTGTGTGATGGGACCGTGAGGAGGGTGATTTACTACTTGTCTGACCCCGGGAGTTTGTGATGGAAAGGTGTGGATGCAGTTCCACTCTATGTCTGATCCCTGGAATTTGTGATGGGATGGTGTGGAAGGAGATTCACTCTGTGTCTGACCCCGGGCAATGTGTGATGGGACGGTTTGGATGCAGGTTCACTGAGTGTTTGACTCCGGGCTTTTGTGATGGGATTGTGTGGAGGGAGATTCACTCTGTGTCTGACCCCGGGAAAGCGTGATGGGACCGTTTGGATGGAGATTCACTCTGTGTCAGACCCCGGGAAATTATGATGGGACAGTTTGGATGGAGATTCACTCTGTGTCAGACCCCGGGAGTGTGTGATGGGACGGTGTGGAGGGAGATTCACTCTCTGTCTGACCGCGTGTTTTTGTGATGGTCCGGTGTGGATGGAGAGTCAATCTGTGTCTGACCCCGGGAGTTTGTGATGGGACGGTGTGGAGGGAGATTCACTCTGTGTCTGACCCCGGGTTTTGGTGATGGGACGGTTTGGATGGAGATTCATTCTGTGTTAGACCCCGGGAGTGTGTGATGGGACGGTGTGGATGGAGAATCACTCTGTGTCTGACCCCGGGTTTTTGTGATGGGACGGTTTGGATGGAGATTAATTCTGTGTTAGACCCCGGGAGTGTGTGATGGGACGGTGAGGAGGGAGATTCACTCTGTGTCAGACCCCGGAAGTTTGTGATCGGACGGTGAGGAGGGAGATTCACTCTGTGTCTGACCCGGGGAGTGTGTGATGGGACGGTGAGGAGGCAGATTCACTCTGTGTCTGACCCCGGGAAAGTGTGATGGGACGGAATGGATGGAGACTCACTCTGCGTCTGACCCCGGGTTTTTGTGATGGGACGGTTTGGATGGAGATTCATTGTGTTCTTGACGCCGGAAGTGTGTGATGGGACGGTGAGGAGGGAGATTTACTCTTTCTCTGACCCCGGGAGTTTGTGATGGAAAGGTGTGGATGCAGATTCACTCTATGTCTGACCCCTGGAATTTGTGATGGGATGGTGTGGAAGGAGATTCACTCAGTGTCTGACCCCGGGCTTTTGTGATGGGACGGTGTGGATGGAGATTCACTCTGTGTCTGTCCCCGGGCTTTTGTGATGGGACGCTCTGGATGGAGATTCACTCTGTGCCTGACCCCGGGAATGTATGATGGGCCGTTGTGTATGGAGATTCACTTTGTGTCTGACCCCGGTCTTTTGTGATGGGACGGTGTGGAGGGAGATTCACTCTGTGTCAGACACGGAAGGTTGTGATGGGACGGTGTGGATGGAGATTCACTCTGTGTCTGACCCCGGGAGTGTGTGATGGGACCGTGAGGAGGGTGATTTACTACTTGTCTGACCCCGGGAGTTTGTGATGGAAAGGTGTGGATGCAGTTTCTCTCTATGTCTGTTCCCTGGAATTTGTGATGGGATGGTGTGGAAGGAGATTCACTCTGTGTCTGACCCCGGGCAATGTGTGATGGGACGGTTTGGATGCAGGTTCATTGAGTGTTTGACTCCGGGCTTTTGTGATGGGATTGTGTGGAGGGAGATTCACTCTGTGTCTGACCCCGGGAAAGCGTGATGGGACCGTTTGGATGGAGATTCACTCTGTGTCAGACCCCGGGAAATTATGATGGGACAGTTTGGATGGAGATTCACTCTGTGTCTGACCCCGGGACAGTGTGATGGGACGGTTTTGATGGAGATTCACTCTGTGTCAGACCCCGGGAGTGTGTGATGGGAAGGTGTGGAGGGAGATTCACACTGTTTCTGACCCCGAGACAGTGTGATGGGACGGTTTTGATGGAGATTCACTCTGTGTCAGACCCCGGGAGTGTGTGATGGGACGGTGTGGAGGGAGATTCATTCTCTGTCTGACCCCGGGTTTTTGTGATGGTCCGGTGTGGATGGAGAATCACTCTGTGTCTGACCCCGAGAGTTTATGATGGGACACTGTGGATGGAGAATCACTCTGTTTCTGACCCCGGGTTTTTGTGATGGGACGGTTTGGATGGAGATTCATTCTGTGTTAGACCCCGGGAGTGTGTGATGGGACGGTTTGGATGGAGATTCATTCTGTGTTAGACCCCGGGAGTGTGTGATGGGACGGTGAGGAGGGAGATTCACTCTGTGTCAGACCCCGGAAGATTGTGATGGGAAGGTGTGGATGGATATTCACTCGGTGTCTGACCCCGGGAAAGCGTGATGGGACCGTTTGGATGGAGATTCACTCTGTGTCAGACCCCGGGAAATTATGATGGGACAGTTTGGATGGAGATTCACTCTTTGTCTGACCCCGGGACAGTGTGATGGGACAGTTTTGATGGAGATTCACTCTGTGTCAGACCCCGGGAGTGTGTGATGGGACGGTGTGGAGGGAGATTCACTCTCTGTCTGACCGCGTGTTTTTGTGATGGTCCGGTGTGGATGGAGAGTCAATCTGTGTCTGACCCCGGGAGTGTGTGATGGGACGGTGTGGATGGAGAATCACTCTGTGTCTGACCCCGGGTTTTTGTGATGGGACGGTTTGGATGGAGATTCATTCTGTGTTAGACCCCGGGAGTGTGTGATGGGACGGTGAGGAGGGAGATTCACTCTGTGTCAGACCCCGGAAGTTTGTGATCGGACGGTGAGGAGGGAGATTCACTCTGTGTCTGACCCGGGGAGTGTGTGATGGGACGGTGAGGAGGGAGATTCACTCTGTGTCTGACCCCGGGTTTTTGTGATGGGACGGTTTGGATGGAGATTCATTCTGTTCTTGACGCCGGAAGTGTGTGATGGGACGGTGAGGAGGGAGATTTACTCTTTCTCTGACCCCGGGAGTTTGTGATGGAAAGGTGTGGATGCAGATTCACTCTATGTCTGACCCCTGGAATTTGTGATGGGATGGTGTGGAAGGAGATTCACTCAGTGTCTGACCCCGGGCTTTGTGATGGGACGGTATGGATGGAGATTCACTCTGTGTCAGACCCCGGGAGTTTGTGATGGGACGGTGTGGATGGAGATTCACTCTGTGTCTGTCCCCGGGCTTTTGTGATGGGACGCTCTGGATGGAGATTCACTCTGTGCCTGACCCCGGGAATGTATGATGGGCCGTTGTGTATGGAGATTCACTTTGTGTCTGACCCCGGTCTTTTGTGATGGGACGGTGTGGAGGGAGATTCACTCTGTGTCAGACACGGAAGGTTGTGATGGGACGGTGTGGATGGAGATTCACTCTGTGTCTGACCCCGGGAGTGTGTGATGGGACCGTGAGGAGGGTGAGTTACTACTTGTCTGACCCCGGGTGTTTGTGATGGAAAGGTGTGGATGCAGTTTCACTCTATGTCTGTTCCCTGGAATTTGTGATGGGATGGTGTGGAAGGAGATTCACTCTGTGTCTGACCCCGGGCAATGTGTGATGGGACGGTTTGGATGCAGGTTCACTGAGTGTTTGACTCCGGGCTTTTGTGATGGGATTGTGTGGAGGGAGATTCACTCTGTGTCTGACCCCGGGAAAGCGTGATGGGACCGTTTGGATGGAGATTCACTCTGTGTCAGACCCCGGGAAATTATGATGGGACAGTTTGGATGGAGATTCACTCTGTGGCTGACCCCGGGACAGTGTGATGGGACGGTTTGGATGGAGATTCATTCTGTGTTAGACCCCGGAAGTTTGTGATCGGACGGTGAAGAGGGAGATTCACTCTGTGTCTGACGCCGGGCTTTTGTGATGGGACGGTGAGGAGGGAGATTCACTCTGTGTCTGACCCCGGGATAGTGTGATGGGACGGAATGAATGGAGACTCACTCTGTGTCTGACCCCGGGTTTTTGTGATGGGACGGTTTGGATGGAGATTCATTCTGTGTTAGACCCCGGGAGTGTGTGATGGGACGGTGAGGAGGGAGATTCAGTCTGTGTCAGACCCCGGAAGATTGTGATGGGACGGTGTGGATGGAGATTCACTCGGTGTCTGACCCGGGGAGCGTGTGATGGGACGGTGAGGAGGGAGATTCAGTCTGTGTCTGACCCCGTGAGTTTATGATGGGCCGGTGTGTATGGAAATTCACACTGTGTCTGACTGCGGGAGTGTGTGTTGGGACGGTGAGGAGGGAGATTCACTCTGTGTCTGACCCCGGGAACGTGTGATGGGACGGTTTGAATGCAGATTCACTCTGTTCTTGACGCCGGAAGTGTGTGATGGGACGGTTTGGATGCAGGTTCACTGAGTGTTTGACTCCGGGCTTTTGTGATGGGATTGTGTGGAGGGAGATTCACTCTGTGTCTGACCCCGGGAAAGCGTGATTGGACCGTTTGGATGGAGATTCACTCTGTGTCAGACCCCGGGAAATTATGATGGGACGGTTTGGATGGAGATTCACTCTGTGTCTGACCCCGGGACAGTGTGATGGGACGGTTTTGATGGAGATTCACTCTGTGTCAGACCCCGGGAGTGTGTGATGGGACGGTGCGGAGGGAGATTCACACTGTTTCTGACCCCGAGACAGTGTGATGGGACGGTTTTGATGGAGATTCACTCTGTGTCAGACCCCGGGAGTGTGTGATGGGACGGTGTGGATTGAGATTCACTCTCTGTCTGACCGCGGGTTTTTGTGATGGTCCGGTGTGGATGGAGAGTCACTCTGTGTCTGACCCCGGGAGTTTGTGATGGGACGGTGTGGATGGAGAATCACTCTGTGTCTGACCCCGGGTCTTTGTGATGGGACGGTTTGGATGGAGATTCATTCTGTGTTTGACCCCGGGAGTGTGTGATGGGACGGTGTGGATGGAGAATCACTCTGTGTCTGACCCCGGGTTTTTGTGATGTGACGGTTTGGATGGAGTTTCATTCTGTGTTAGACCCCGGGAGTGTGTGATGGGACAGTGAGGAGGGAGATTCACTCTTTCTCTGACACCGGGAGTTTGTGATGGAAAGGTGTGGATGCAGATTTACTCTATGTCTGACCCCTGGAATTTGTGATGGGATGGTGTGGAAGGAGATTCACTCAGTGTCTGACCCCGGGCTTTTGTGATGGGACGGTATGGATGGAGATTCACTCTGTGTCTGACCCCGGGAGTTTTATGATGGGACGGTGTGGATGGAGATTCACTCTGTGTCTGTCCCCGGGCTTTTGTGATGGGACGCTCTGGATGGAGATTCACTCTGTGCCTGACCCCGGGAATGTATGATGGGCCGTTGTGTATGGAGATTCACTTTGTGTCTGACCCCGGTCTTTTGTGATGGGACGGTGTGGAGGGAGATTCACTCTGTGTCAGACACGGAAGTTTGTGATGGGACGGTGTGGATGGAGATTCACTCTGTGTCTGACCCCGGGAGTGTGTGATGGGACCGTGAGGAGGGTGATTTACTACTTGTCTGACCCCGGGAGTTTGTGATGGAAAGGTGTGGATGCAGTTCCACTCTATGTCTGATCCCTGGAATTTGTGATGGGATGGTGTGGAAGGAGATTCACTCTGTGTCTGACCCCGGGCAATGTGTGATGGGACGGTTTGGATGCAGGTTCACTGAGTGTTTGACTCCGGGCTTTTGTGATGGGATTGTGTGGAGGGAGATTCACTCTGTGTCTGACCCCGGGAAAGCGTGATGGGACCGTTTGGATGGAGATTCACTCTGTGTCAGACCCCGGGAAATTATGATGGGACAGTTTGGATGGAGATTCACTCTGTGTCAGACCCCGGGAGTGTGTGATGGGACGGTGTGGAGGGAGATTCACTCTCTGTCTGACCGCGTGTTTTTGTGATGGTCCGGTGTGGATGGAGAGTCAATCTGTGTCTGACCCCGGGAGTTTGTGATGGGACGGTGTGGAGGGAGATTCACTCTGTGTCTGACCCCGGGTTTTGGTGATGGGACGGTTTGGATGGAGATTCATTCTGTGTTAGACCCCGGGAGTGTGTGATGGGACGGTGTGGATGTAGAATCACTCTGTGTCTGACCCCGGGTTTTTGTGATGGGACGGTTTGGATGGAGATTCATTCTGTGTTAGACCCCGGGAGTGTGTGATGGGACGGTGAGGAGGGAGATTCACTCTGTGTCAGACCCCGGAAGTTTGTGATCGGACGGTGAGGAGGGAGATTCACTCTGTGTCTGACCCGGGGAGTGTGTGATGGGACGGTGAGGAGGCAGATTCACTCTGTGTCTGACCCCGGGAAAGTGTGATGGGACGGAATGGATGGAGACTCACTCTGCGTCTGACCCCGGGTTTTTGTGATGGGACGGTTTGGATGGAGATTCATTGTGTTCTTGACGCCGGAAGTGTGTGATGGGACGGTGAGGAGGGAGATTTACTCTTTCTCTGACCCCGGGAGTTTGTGATGGAAAGGTGTGGATGCAGATTCACTCTATGTCTGACCCCTGGAATTTGTGATGGGATGGTGTGGAAGGAGATTCACTCAGTGTCTGACCCCGGGCTTTTGTGATGGGACGGTGTGGATGGAGATTCACTCTGTGTCTGTCCCCGGGCTTTTGTGATGGGACGCTCTGGATGGAGATTCACTCTGTGCCTGACCCCGGGAATGTATGATGGGCCGTTGTGTATGGAGATTCACTTTGTGTCTGACCCCGGTCTTTTGTGATGGGACGGTGTGGAGGGAGATTCACTCTGTGTCAGACACGGAAGGTTGTGATGGGACGGTGTGGATGGAGATTCACTCTGTGTCTGACCCCGGGAGTGTGTGATGGGACCGTGAGGAGGGTGATTTACTACTTGTCTGACCCCGGGAGTTTGTGATGGAAAGGTGTGGATGCAGTTTCTCTCTATGTCTGTTCCCTGGAATTTGTGATGGGATGGTGTGGAAGGAGATTCACTCTGTGTCTGACCCCGGGCAATGTGTGATGGGACGGTTTGGATGCAGGTTCATTGAGTGTTTGACTCCGGGCTTTTGTGATGGGATTGTGTGGAGGGAGATTCACTCTGTGTCTGACCCCGGGAAAGCGTGATGGGACCGTTTGGATGGAGATTCACTCTGTGTCAGACCCCGGGAAATTATGATGGGACAGTTTGGATGGAGATTCACTCTGTGTCTGACCCCGGGACAGTGTGATGGGACGGTTTTGATGGAGATTCACTCTGTGTCAGACCCCGGGAGTGTGTGATGGGAAGGTGTGGAGGGAGATTCACACTTTTTCTGACCCCGAGACAGTGTGATGGGACGGTTTTGATGGAGATTCACTCTGTGTCAGACCCCGGGAGTGTGTGATGGGACGGTGTGGAGGGAGATTCATTCTCTGTCTGACCCCGGGTTTTTGTGATGGTCCGGTGTGGATGGAGAATCACTCTGTGTCTGACCCCGAGAGTTTATGATGGGACACTGTGGATGGAGAATCACTCTGTTTCTGACCCCGGGTTTTTGTGATGGGACGGTTTGGATGGAGATTCATTCTGTGTTAGACCCCGGGAGTGTGTGATGGGACGGTTTGGATGGAGATTCATTCTGTGTTAGACCCCGGGAGTGTGTGATGGGACGGTGAGGAGGGAGATTCACTCTGTGTCAGACCCCGGAAGATTGTGATGGGAAGGTGTGGATGGATATTCACTCGGTGTCTGACCCCGGGAAAGCGTGATGGGACCGTTTGGATGGAGATTCACTCTGTGTCAGACCCCGGGAAATTATGATGGGACAGTTTGGATGGAGATTCACTCTTTGTCTGACCCCGGGACAGTGTGATGGGACGGTTTTGATGGAGATTCACTCTGTGTCAGACCCCGGGAGTGTGTGATGGGACGGTGTGGAGGGAGATTCACTCTCTGTCTGACCGCGTGTTTTTGTGATGGTCCGGTGTGGATGGAGAGTCAATCTGTGTCTGACCCCGGGAGTGTGTGATGGGACGGTGTGGATGGAGAATCACTCTGTGTCTGACCCCGGGTTTTTGTGATGGGACGGTTTGGATGGAGATTCATTCTGTGTTAGACCCCGGGAGTGTGTGATGGGACGGTGAGGAGGGAGATTCACTCTGTGTCAGACCCCGGAAGTTTGTGATCGGACGGTGAGGAGGGAGATTCACTCTGTGTCTGACCCGGGGAGTGTGTGATGGGACGGTGAGGAGGGAGATTCACTCTGTGTCTGACCCCGGGTTTTTGTGATGGGACGGTTTGGATGGAGATTCATTCTGTTCTTGACGCCGGAAGTGTGTGATGGGACGGTGAGGAGGGAGATTTACTCTTTCTCTGACCCCGGGAGTTTGTGATGGAAAGGTGTGGATGCAGATTCACTCTATGTCTGACCCCTGGAATTTGTGATGGGATGGTGTGGAAGGAGATTCACTCAGTGTCTGACCCCGGGCTTTGTGATGGGACGGTATGGATGGAGATTCACTCTGTGTCAGACCCCGGGAGTTTGTGATGGGACGGTGTGGATGGAGATTCACTCTGTGTCTGTCCCCGGGCTTTTGTGATGGGACGCTCTGGATGGAGATTCACTCTGTGCCTGACCCCGGGAATGTATGATGGGCCGTTGTGTATGGAGATTCACTTTGTGTCTGACCCCGGTCTTTTGTGATGGGACGGTGTGGAGGGAGATTCACTCTGTGTCAGACACGGAAGGTTGTGATGGGACGGTGTGGATGGAGATTCACTCTGTGTCTGACCCCGGGAGTGTGTGATGGGACCGTGAGGAGGGTGAGTTACTACTTGTCTGACCCCGGGAGTTTGTGATGGAAAGGTGTGGATGCAGTTTCACTCTATGTCTGATCCCTGGAATTTGTGATGGGATGGTGTGGAAGGAGATTAACTCTGTGTCTGACCCCGGGCAATGTGTGATGGGACGGTTTGGATGCAGGTTCACTGAGTGTTTGACTCCGGGCTTTTGTGATGGGATTGTGTGGAGGGAGATTCACTCTGTGTCTGACCCCGGGAAAGCGTGATGGGACCGTTTGGATGGAGATTCACTCTGTGTCAGACCCCGGGAAATTATGATGGGACAGTTTGGATGGAGATTCACTCTGTGTCTGACCCCGGGACAGTGTGATGGGACGGTTTTGATGGAGATTCACTCTGTGTCAGACCCCGGGAGTGTGTGATGGGACGGTGTGGAGGGAGATTCATTCTCTGTCTGACCCCGGGTTTTTGTGATGGTCCGGTGTGGATGGAGAATCACTCTGTGTCTGACCCCGAGAGTTTATGATGGGACACTGTGGATGGAGAATCACTCTGTTTCTGACCCCGGGTTTTTGTGATGGGACGGTTTGGATGGAGATTCATTCTGTGTTAGACCCCGGGAGTGTGTGATGGGACGGTGTGGATGGAGAATCACTCTGTGTCTGACCCCGGGTTTTTGTGATGGGACGGTTTGGATGGAGATTCATTCTGTGTTAGACCCGGGAAGTTTGTGATCGGACGGTGAGGATGGAGATTCACTCTGTGTCTGACCCGGGGAGTGTGTGATGGGACGGTGAGGAGGGAGATTCACTCTGTGTCTGACCCCGGGAAAGTGTGATGGGACGGAATGGATGGAGACTCACTCTGTGTCTGACCCCGGGTTTTTGTGATGGGACGGTTTGGATGGAGATTCATTCAGTGTTAGACCCCGGGAGTGTGTGATGGGACGGTGAGGAGGGAGATTCACTCTGTGTCAGACCCCGGAAGATTGTGATGGGACGGTGTGGATGGAGATTCACTCGGTGTCTGACCCGGGGAGCGTGTGATGGGACGGTGAGGAGGGAGATTCACTCTGTGTCTGACCCCGTGAGTTTATGATGGGCCGGTGTGTATGGAAATTCACACTGTGTCTGACTGCGGGAGTGTGTGTTGGGACGGTGAGGAGGGACATTCTCTCTGTGTCTGACCCCGGGAACGTGTGATGGGACGGTTTGAATGCAGATTCACTCTGTTCTTGACGCCGGAAGTGTGTGATGGGACGGTTTGGATGCAGGTTCACTGAGTGTTTGACTCCGGGCTTTTGTGATGGGATTGTGTGGAGGGAGATTCACTCTGTGTCTGACCCCGGGAAAGCGTGATTGGACCGTTTGGATGGAGATTCACTCTGTGTCAGACCCCGGGAAATTATGATGGGACGGTTTGGATGGAGATTCACTCTGTGTCTGACCCCGGGACAGTGTGATGGGACGGTTTTGATGGAGATTCACTCTGTGTCAGACCCAGGGAGTGTGTGATGGGACGGTGTGGATGGAGATTCACACTGTTTCTGACCCCGAGACAGTGTGATAGGACGGTTTTGATGGAGATTCACTCTGTGTCAGACCCCGGGAGTGTGTGATGGGACGGTGTGGAGGGAGATTCACTCTCTGTCTGACCGCGGGTTTTTGTGATGGTCCGGTGTGGATGGAGAGTCACTCTGTGTCTGACCCCGGGAGTTTGTGATGGGACGGTGTGGATGGAGAATCACTCTGTGTCTGACCCCGGGTCTTTGTGATGGGACGGTTTGGATGGAGATTCATTCTGTGTTAGACCCCGGGAGTGTGTGATGGGACGGTGTGGATGGAGAATCACTCTGTGTCTGACCCCGGGTTTTTGTGATGTGACGGTTTGGATGGAGATTCATTCTGTGTTAGACCCCGGGAGTGTGTGATGGGACAGTGAGGAGGGAGATTCACTCTTTCTCTGACCCCGGGAGTTTGTGATGGAAAGGTGTGGATGCAGATTCACTCTATGTCTGACCCCTGGAATTTGTGATGGGATGGTGTGGAAGGAGATTCACACAGTGTCTGACCCCGGGCTTTTGTGATGGGACGGTATGGATGGAGATTCACTCTGTGTCTGACCCCGGGAGTTTGTGATGGGACGGTGTGGATGGAGATTCACTCTGTGTCGGTCCCCGGGCTTTTGTGATGGGACGCTCTGGATGGAGATTCACTCTGTGCCTGACCCCGGGAATGTATGATGGGCCGTTGTGTATGGAGATTCACTTTGTGTCTGACCCCGGTCTTTTGTGATGGGACGGTGTGGAGGGAGATTCACTCTGTGTCAGACACGGAAGTTTGTGATGGGACGGTGTGGATGGAGATTCACTCTGTGTCTGACCCCGGGAGTGTGTGATGGGACCGTGAGGAGGGTGATTTACTACTTGTCTGACCCCGGGAGTTTGTGATGGAAAGGTGTGGATGCAGTTCCACTCTATGTCTGATCCCTGGAATTTGTGATGGGATGGTGTGGAAGGAGATTCACTCTGTGTCTGACCCCGGGCAATGTGTGATGGGACGGTTTGGATGCAGGTTCACTGAGTGTTTGACTCCGGGCTTTTGTGATGGGATTGTGTGGAGGGAGATTCACTCTGTGTCTGACCCCGGGAAAGCGTGATGGGACCGTTTGGATGGAGATTCACTCTGTGTCAGACCCCGGGAAATTATGATGGGACAGTTTGGATGGAGATTCACTCTGTGTCTGACCCCGGGACAGTGTGATGGGACGGTTTTGATGGAGATTCACTCTGTGTCAGACCCCGGGAGTGTGTGATGGGACGGTGTGGAGGGAGATTCATTCTCTGTCTGACCCCGGGTTTTTGTGATGGTCCGGTGTGGATGGAGAATCACTCTGTGTCTGACCCCGAGAGTTTATGATGGGACACTGTGGATGGAGAATCACTCTGTTTCTGACCCCGGGTTTTTGTGATGGGACGGTTTGGATGGAGATTCATTCTGTGTTAGACCCCGGGAGTGTGTGATGGGACGGTGTGGATGGAGAATCACTCTGTGTCTGACCCCGGGTTTTTGTGATGGGACGGTTTGGATGGAGATTCATTCTGTGTTAGACCCGGGAAGTTTGTGATCGGACGGTGAGGATGGAGATTCACTCTGTGTCTGACCCGGGGAGTGTGTGATGGGACGGTGAGGAGGGAGATTCACTCTGTGTCTGACCCCGGGAAAGTGTGATGGGACGGAATGGATGGAGACTCACTCTGTGTCTGACCCCGGGTTTTTGTGATGGGACGGTTTGGATGGAGATTCATTCAGTGTTAGACCCCGGGAGTGTGTGATGGGACGGTGAGGAGGGAGATTCACTCTGTGTCAGACCCCGGAAGATTGTGATGGGACGGTGTGGATGGAGATTCACTCGGTGTCTGACCCGGGGAGCGTGTGATGGGACGGTGAGGAGGGAGATTCACTCTGTGTCTGACCCCGTGAGTTTATGATGGGCCGGTGTGTATGGAAATTCACACTGTGTCTGACTGCGGGAGTGTGTGTTGGGACGGTGAGGAGGGACATTCTCTCTGTGTCTGACCCCGGGAACGTGTGATGGGACGGTTTGAATGCAGATTCACTCTGTTCTTGACGCCGGAAGTGTGTGATGGGACGGTTTGGATGCAGGTTCACTGAGTGTTTGACTCCGGGCTTTTGTGATGGGATTGTGTGGAGGGAGATTCACTCTGTGTCTGACCCCGGGAAAGCGTGATTGGACCGTTTGGATGGAGATTCACTCTGTGTCAGACCCCGGGAAATTATGATGGGACGGTTTGGATGGAGATTCACTCTGTGTCTGACCCCGGGACAGTGTGATGGGACGGTTTTGATGGAGATTCACTCTGTGTCAGACCCAGGGAGTGTGTGATGGGACGGTGTGGATGGAGATTCACACTGTTTCTGACCCCGAGACAGTGTGATAGGACGGTTTTGATGGAGATTCACTCTGTGTCAGACCCCGGGAGTGTGTGATGGGACGGTGTGGAGGGAGATTCACTCTCTGTCTGACCGCGGGTTTTTGTGATGGTCCGGTGTGGATGGAGAGTCACTCTGTGTCTGACCCCGGGAGTTTGTGATGGGACGGTGTGGATGGAGAATCACTCTGTGTCTGACCCCGGGTCTTTGTGATGGGACGGTTTGGATGGAGATTCATTCTGTGTTAGACCCCGGGAGTGTGTGATGGGACGGTGTGGATGGAGAATCACTCTGTGTCTGACCCCGGGTTTTTGTGATGTGACGGTTTGGATGGAGATTCATTCTGTGTTAGACCCCGGGAGTGTGTGATGGGACAGTGAGGAGGGAGATTCACTCTTTCTCTGACCCCGGGAGTTTGTGATGGAAAGGTGTGGATGCAGATTCACTCTATGTCTGACCCCTGGAATTTGTGATGGGATGGTGTGGAAGGAGATTCACACAGTGTCTGACCCCGGGCTTTTGTGATGGGACGGTATGGATGGAGATTCACTCTGTGTCTGACCCCGGGAGTTTGTGATGGGACGGTGTGGATGGAGATTCACTCTGTGTCTGTCCCCGGGCTTTTGTGATGGGACGCTCTGGATGGAGATTCACTCTGTGCCTGACCCCGGGAATGTATGATGGGCCGTTGTGTATGGAGATTCACTTTGTGTCTGACCCCGGTCTTTTGTGATGGGACGGTGTGGAGGGAGATTCACTCTGTGTCAGACACGGAAGTTTGTGATGGGACGGTGTGGATGGAGATTCACTCTGTGTCTGACCCCGGGAGTGTGTGATGGGACCGTGAGGAGGGTGATTTACTACTTGTCTGACCCCGGGAGTTTGTGATGGAAAGGTGTGGATGCAGTTCCACTCTATGTCTGATCCCTGGAATTTGTGATGGGATGGTGTGGAAGGAGATTCACTCTGTGTCTGACCCCGGGCAATGTGTGATGGGACGGTTTGGATGCAGGTTCACTGAGTGTTTGACTCCGGGCTTTTGTGATGGGATTGTGTGGAGGGAGATTCACTCTGTGTCTGACCCCGGGAAAGCGTGATGGGACCGTTTGGATGGAGATTCACTCTGTGTCAGACCCCGGGAAATTATGATGGGACAGTTTGGATGGAGATTCACTCTGTGGCTGACCCCGGGACAGTGTGATGGGACGGTTTTGATGGAGATTCACTCTGTGTCAGACCCCGGGAGTGTGTGATGGGAAGGTGTGGAGGGAGATTCACACTGTTTCTGACCCCGAGACAGTGTGATGGGACGGTTTTGATGGAGATTCACTCTGTGTCAGACCCCGGGAGGGTGTGATGGGACGGTGTGGAGGGAGATTCACTCTCTGTCTGACACCGGGTTTTTGTGATGGGACGGTGTGGATGGAGAATCACTCTGTGTCTGACCCCGGGAGTTTGTGATGGGACGGTGTGGATGGAGAATCACTCTGTTTCTGACCCAGGGTTTTTGTGATGGGACGGTTTGGATGGAGATTCATTCTGTGTTAGACCCCGGAAGTTTGTGATCGGACGGTGAGGAGGGAGATTCACTCTGTGTCTGACCCGGGGAGTGTGTGATGGGACGGTGAGGAGGGAGATTCACTCTGTGTCAGACCCCGGAAGATTGTGATGGGACGGTGTGGATGGAGATTCACTCGGTGTCTGACCCGGGCAGCGTGTGATGGGACGGTGAGGAGGGAGATTCACTCTGTGTCTGACCCCGTGAGTTTATGATGGGCCGGTGTGTATGGAAATTCACACTGTGTCTGACTGCGGGAGTGTGTGTTGGGACGGTGAGGAGGGAGATTCTCTCTGTGTCTGACCCCGGGAACGTGTGATGGGACGGTTTGAATGCAGATTCACTCTGTTCTTGACGCCGGAAGTGTGTGATGGGACGGTTTGGATGCAGGTTCACTGAGTGTTTGACTCCGGGCTTTTGTGATGGGATTGTGTGGAGGGAGATTCACTCTGTGTCTGACCCCGGGAAAGCGTGATTGGACCGTTTGGATGGAGATTCACTCTGTGTCAGACCCCGGGAAATTATGATGGGACGGTTTGGATGGAGATTCACTCTGTGTCTGACCCCGGGACAGTGTGATGGGACGGTTTTGATGGAGATTCACTCTGTGTCAGACCCAGGGAGTGTGTGATGGGACGGTGTGGATGGAGATTCACACTGTTTCTGACCCCGAGACAGTGTGATAGGACGGTTTTGATGGAGATTCACTCTGTGTCAGACCCCGGGAGTGTGTGATGGGACGGTGTGGAGGGAGATTCACTCTCTGTCTGACCGCGGGTTTTTGTGATGGTCCGGTGTGGATGGAGAGTCACTCTGTGTCTGACCCCGGGAGTTTGTGATGGGACGGTGTGGATGGAGTATCACTCTGTGTCTGACCCCGGGTCTTTGTGATGGGACGGTTTGGATGGAGATTCATTCTGTGTTAGACCCCGGGAGTGTGTGATGGGACGGTGTGGATGGAGAATCACTCTGTGTCTGACCCCGGGTTTTTGTGATGTGACGGTTTGGATGGAGATTCATTCTGTGTTAGACCCCGGGAGTGTGTGATGGGACAGTGAGGAGGGAGATTCACTCTTTCTCTGACCCCGGGAGTTTGTGATGGAAAGGTGTGGATGCAGATTCACTCTATGTCTGACCCCTGGAATTTGTGATGGGATGGTGTGGAAGGAGATTCACACAGTGTCTGACCCCGGGCTTTTGTGATGGGACGGTATGGATGGAGATTCACTCTGTGTCTGACCCCGGGAGTTTGTGATGGGACGGTGTGGATGGAGATTCACTCTGTGTCTGTCCCCGGGCTTTTGTGATGGGACGCTCTGGATGGAGATTCACTCTGTGCCTGACCCCGGGAATGTATGATGGGCCGTTGTGTATGGAGATTCACTTTGTGTCTGACCCCGGTCTTTTGTGATGGGACGGTGTGGAGGGAGATTCACTCTGTGTCAGACACGGAAGTTTGTGATGGGACGGTGTGGATGGAGATTCACTCTGTGTCTGACCCCGGGAGTGTGTGATGGGACCGTGAGGAGGGTGATTTACTACTTGTCTGACCCCGGGAGTTTGTGATGGAAAGGTGTGGATGCAGTTCCACTCTATGTCTGATCCCTGGAATTTGTGATGGGATGGTGTGGAAGGAGATTCACTCTGTGTCTGACCCCGGGCAATGTGTGATGGGACGGTTTGGATGCAGGTTCACTGAGTGTTTGACTCCGGGCTTTTGTGATGGGATTGTGTGGAGGGAGATTCACTCTGTGTCTGACCCCGGGAAAGCGTGATGGGACCGTTTGGATGGAGATTCACTCTGTGTCAGACCCCGGGAAATTATGATGGGACAGTTTGGATGGAGATTCACTCTGTGGCTGACCCCGGGACAGTGTGATGGGACGGTTTTGATGGAGATTCACTCTGTGTCAGACCCCGGGAGTGTGTGATGGGAAGGTGTGGAGGGAGATTCACACTGTTTCTGACCCCGAGACAGTGTGATGGGACGGTTTTGATGGAGATTCACTCTGTGTCAGACCCCGGGAGCGTGTGATGGGACGGTGTGGAGGGAGATTCACTCTCTGTCTGACACCGGGTTTTTGTGATGGGACGGTGTGGATGGAGAATCACTCTGTGTCTGACCCCGGGAGTTTGTGATGGGACGGTGTGGATGGAGAATCACTCTGTTTCTGACCCCGGGTTTTTGTGATGGGACGGTTTGGATGGAGATTCATTCTGTGTTAGACCCCGGAAGTTTGTGATCGGACGGTGAGGAGGGAGATTCACTCTGTGTCTGACCCGGGGAGTGTGTGATGGGACGGTGAGGAGGGAGATTCACTCTGTGTCAGACCCCGGAAGATTGTGATGGGACGGTGTGGATGGAGATTCACTCGGTGTCTGACCCGGGCAGCGTGTGATGGGACGGTGAGGAGGGAGATTCACTCTGTGTCTGACCCCGTGAGTTTATGATGGGCCGGTGTGTATGGAAATTCACACTGTGTCTGACTGCGGGAGTGTGTGTTGGGACGGTGAGGAGGGAGATTCTCTCTGTGTCTGACCCCGGGAACGTGTGATGGGACGGTTTGAATGCAGATTCACTCTGTTCTTGACGCCGGAAGTGTGTGATGGGACGGTTTGGATGCAGGTTCACTGAGTGTTTGACTCCGGGCTTTTGTGATGGGATTGTGTGGAGGGAGATTCACTCTGTGTCTGACCCCGGGAAAGCGTGATTGGACCGTTTGGATGGAGATTCACTCTGTGTCAGACCCCGGGAAATTATGATGGGACGGTTTGGATGGAGATTCACTCTGTGTCTGAACCCGGGACAGTGTGATGGGACGGTTTTGATGGAGATTCACTCTGTGTCAGACCCAGGGAGTGTGTGATGGGACGGTGTGGATGGAGATTCACACTGTTTCTGACCCCGAGACAGTGTGATAGGACGGTTTTGATGGAGATTCACTCTGTGTCAGACCCCGGGAGTGTGTGATGGGACGGTGTGGAGGGAGATTCACTCTCTGTCTGACCGCGGGTTTTTGTGATGGTCCGGTGTGGATGGAGAGTCACTCTGTGTCTGACCCCGGGAGTTTGTGATGGGACGGTGTGGATGGAGTATCACTCTGTGTCTGACCCCGGGTCTTTGTGATGGGACGGTTTGGATGGAGATTCATTCTGTCTTAGACCCCGGGAGTGTGTGATGGGACGGTGTGGATGGAGAATCACTCTGTGTCTGACCCCGGGTTTTTGTGATGTGACGGTTTGGATGGAGATTCATTCTGTGTTAGACCCCGGGAGTGTGTGATGGGACAGTGAGGAGGGAGATTCACTCTTTCTCTGACCCCGGGAGTTTGTGATGGAAAGGTGTGGATGCAGATTCACTCTATGTCTGACCCCTGGAATTTGTGATGGGATGGTGTGGAAGGAGATTCACACAGTGTCTGACCCCGGGCTTTTGTGATGGGACGGTATGGATGGAGATTCACTCTGTGTCTGACCCCGGGAGTTTGTGATGGGACGGTTGTGGATGGAGATTCACTCTGTGTCTGTCCCCGGGCTTTTGTGATGGGACGCTCTGGATGGAGATTCACTCTGTGCCTGACCCCGGGAATGTATGATGGGCCGTTGTGTATGGAGATTCACTTTGTGTCTGACCCCGGTCTTTTGTGATGGGACGGTGTGGAGGGAGATTCACTCTGTGTCAGACACGGAAGTTTGTGATGGGACGGTGTGGATGGAGATTCACTCTGTGTCTGACCCCGGGAGTGTGTGATGGGACCGTGAGGAGGGTGATTTACTACTTGTCTGACCCCGGGAGTTTGTGATGGAAAGGTGTGGATGCAGTTCCACTCTATGTCTGATCCCTGGAATTTGTGATGGGATGGTGTGGAAGGAGATTCACTCTGTGTCTGACCCCGGGCAATGTGTGATGGGACGGTTTGGATGCAGGTTCACTGAGTGTTTGACTCCGGGCTTTTGTGATGGGATTGTGTGGAGGGAGATTCACTCTGTGTCTGACCCCGGGAAAGCGTGATGGGACCGTTTGGATGGAGATTCACTCTGTGTCAGACCCCGGGAAATTATGATGGGACAGTTTGGATGGAGATTCACTCTGTGGCTGACCCCGGGACAGTGTGATGGGACGGTTTTCATGGAGATTCACTCTGTGTCAGACCCCGGGAGTGTGTGATGGGAAGGTGTGGAGGGAGATTCACACTGTTTCTGACCCCGAGACAGTGTGATGGGACGGTTTTGATGGAGATTCACTCTGTGTCAGACCCCGGGAGCGTGTGATGGGACGGTGTGGAGGGAGATTCACTCTCTGTCTGACCCCGGGTTTTTGTGATGGGACGGTGTGGATGGAGAATCACTCTGTGTCTGACCCCGGGAGTTTGTGATGGGAGGGTGTGGATGGAGAATCACTCTGTTTCTGACCCCGGGTTTTTGTGATGGGACGGTTTGGATGGAGATTCATTCTGTGTTAGACCCTGGAAGTTTGTGATCGGACGGTGAGGAGGGAGATTCACTCTGTGTCTGACCCGGGGAGTGTGTGATGGGACGGTGAGGAGGGAGATTCACTCTGTGTCTGACCCCGGGTTTTTGTGATGGGACGGTTTGGATGGAGATTCATTCTGTGTTAGTCCCCGGGAGTGTGTGATGGGACGGTGAGGAGGGAGATTCACTCTGTGTCAGACCCCGGAAGATTGTGATGGGACGGTGTGGATGGAGATTCACTCGGTGTCTGACCCGGGGAGCGTGTGATGGGACGGTGAGGAGGGAGATTCAGTCTGTGTCTGACCCCGTGAGTTTATGATGGGCCGGTGTGTATGGAAATTCACACTGTGTCTGACTGCGGGAGTGTGTGTTGGGACGGTGAGGAGGGAGATTCACTCTGTGTCTGACCCCGGGAACGTGTGATGGGACGGTTTGAATGCAGATTCACTCTGTTCTTGACGTCGGAAGTGTGTGATGGGACGGTTTGGATGCAGGTTCACTGAGTGTTTGACTCCGGGCTTTTGTGATGGGATTGTGTGGAGGGAGATTCACTCTGTGTCTGACCCCGGGAAAGCGTGATGGGACCGTTTGGATGGAGATTCACTCTGTGTCTGACCCCGGGAAATTATGATGGGACGGTGTGGATGGAGATTCACTCTGTGTCTGACCCCGGGCAATGTGTGATGGGACGGTTTGGATGCACGTTCACTGAGTGTTTGACTCCGGGCTTTTGTGATGGGATTGTGTGGATGGAGATTCACTCTGTGTCTGACCCCGGGAAAGCGTGATTGGACCGTTTGGATGGAGATTCACTCTGTGTCAGACCCCGGGAAATTATGATGGGACAGTTTGGATGGAGATTCACTCGGTGGCTGACCCCGGGACAGTGTGATGGGACGGTTTTGATGGAGATTCACTCTGTGTCAGACCCCGGGAGTGTGTGATGGGACGGTGTGGAGGGCGATTCACACTGTTTCTGACCCCGAGACAGTGTGATGGGACGGTTTTGATGGAGATTCACTCTGTGTCAGACCCCGGGAGTGTGTGATGGGACGGTGTG
Organism: Hemitrygon akajei; assembly: GCF_048418815.1. NCBI lineage: Eukaryota > Metazoa > Chordata > Chondrichthyes > Myliobatiformes > Dasyatidae > Hemitrygon > Hemitrygon akajei. The sequence continues at coordinate 487,355 of NW_027332052.1, forward strand.
GAGGGAGATTCACTCTCTGTCTGACCGCGGGTTTTTGTGATGGTCCGGTGTGGATGGAGAGTCACTCTGTGTCTGACCCCGGGAGTTTGTGATGGGACGGTGTGGATGGAGAATCACTCTGTGTCTGACCCCGGGTCTTTGTGATGGGACGGTTTGGATGGAGATTCATTCTGTGTTCGACCCCGGGAGTGTGTGATGGGACGGTGTGGATGGAGAATCACTCTGTGTCTGACCCCGGGTTTTTATGATGTGACGGTTTGGATGGAGATTCATTCTGTGTTAGACCCCGGGAGTGTGTGATGGGACAGTGAGGAGGGCGATTCACTCTGTGTCAGACCCCGGAAGTTTGTGATGGGACGGTGTGGATGGAGATTCACTCTGTGTCTGACCCGGGGAGTGTGTGATGGGACGGTGAGGAGGGAGATTCACTCTGTGTCTGACCCCGGGAAAGTGTGATGGGACGGAATGGATGGAGACTCACTCTGTGTCTGACCCCGGGTTTTTGTGATGGGACGGTTTGGATGGAGATTCATTCTGTGTTAGACCCCGGGAGTGTGTGATGGGACGGTGAGGAGGGAGATTCACTCTGTGTCAGACCCCGGAAGATTGTGATGGGCCGGTGTGGATGGAGATTCACTCGGTGTCTGACCCGGGGAGCGTGTGATGGGACGGTGAGGAGGGAGATTCACTCTTTGTCTGACCCCGTGAGTTTATGATGGGCCGGTGTGTATGCAAATTCACACTGTGTCTGACTGCGGGAGTGTGTGTTGGGACGGTGAGGAGGGAGATTCACTCTGTGTCTGACCCCGGGAACGTGTGATGGGACGGTTTGAATGCAGATTCACTCTGTTCTTGACGCCGGAAGTGTGTGATGGGACGGTTTGGATGCAGGTTCACTGAGTGTTTGACTCCGGGCTTTTGTGATGGGATTGTGTGGAGGGAGATTCACTCTGTGTCTGACCCCGGGAAAGCGTGATTGGACCGTTTGGATGGAGATTCACTCTGTGTCAGACCCCGGGAAATTATGATGGGACGGTTTGGATGGAGATTCACTCTGTGTCTGACCCCGGGACAGTGTGATGGGACGGTTTTGATGGAGATTCACTCTGTGTCTGACCCCGGGAGTTTGTGATGGGACGGTGTGGATGGAGATTCACTCTGTGTCTGACCCCGGGACAGTGTGATGGGACGGTTTTGATGGAGATTCACTCTGTGTCAGACCCCGGGAGTGTGTGATGGGACGGTGTGGAGGGAGATTCACAATGTTTCTGACCCCGGGAGTGTGTGATGGGACGGTGTGGAGGGAGATTCACTCTCTGTCTTTCCGCGGGTTTTTATGATGGTCCGGTGTGGATGGAGATTCACTCTCTGTCTGACACCGGGTTTTTGTGATGGGACGGTGTGGATGGAGAATCACTCTGTGTCTGACCCCGGGAGTTTGTGATGGGACGGTGTGGATGGAGATTCACTCTGTGTCTGACCCCGGGACAGTGTGATGGGACGGTTTTGATGGAGATTCACTCTGTGTCAGACCCCGGGAGTGTGTGATGGGACGGTGTGGAGGGAGATTCACAATGTTTCTGACCCCGGGAGTGTGTGATGGGACGGTGTGGAGGGAGATTCACTCTCTGTCTTTCCGCGGGTTTTTATGATGGTCCGGTGTGGATGGAGATTCACTCTCTGTCTGACACCGGGTTTTTGTGATGGGACGGTGTGGATGGAGAATCACTCTGTGTCTGACCCCGGGAGTTTGTGATGGGACGGTGTGGATGGAGAATCACTCTGTTTCTGACCCCGGGTTTTTGTGATGGGACGGTTTGGATGGAGATTCATTCTGTGTTAGACCCCGGAAGTTTGTGATCGGACGGTGAGGAGGGAGATTCACTCTGTGTCTGACCCCGGGAGTTTGTGATGGGACGGTGTGGATGGAGTATCACTCTGTGTCTGACCCCGGGTCTTTGTGATGGGACGGTTTGGATGGAGATTCATTCTGTGTTAGACCCCGGGAGTGTGTGATGGGACGGTGTGGATGGAGAATCACTCTGTGTCTGACCCCGGGTTTTTGTGATGTGACGGTTTGGATGGAGATTCATTCTGTGTTAGACCCCGGGAGTGTGTGATGGGACAGTGAGGAGGGAGATTCACTCTTTCTCTGACCCCGGGAGTTTGTGATGGAAAGGTGTGGATGCAGATTCACTCTATGTCTGACCCCTGGAATTTGTGATGGGATGGTGTGGAAGGAGATTCACACAGTGTCTGACCCCGGGCTTTTGTGATGGGACGGTATGGATGGAGATTCACTCTGTGTCTGACCCCGGGAGTTTGTGATGGGACGGTGTGGATGGAGATTCACTCTGTGTCTGACCCCGGGACAGTGTGATGGGACGGTTTTGATGGAGATTCACTCTGTGTCAGACCCCGGGAGTGTGTGATGGGACGGTGTGGAGGGAGATTCACAATGTTTCTGACCCCGGGAGTGTGTGATGGGACGGTGTGGAGGGAGATTCACTCTCTGTCTTTCCGCGGGTTTTTATGATGGTCCGGTGTGGATGGAGATTCACTCTCTGTCTGACACCGGGTTTTTGTGATGGGACGGTGTGGATGGAGAATCACTCTGTGTCTGACCCCGGGAGTTTGTGATGGGACGGTGTGGATGGAGAATCACTCTGTTTCTGACCCCGGGTTTTTGTGATGGGACGGTTTGGATGGAGATTCATTCTGTGTTAGACCCCGGAAGTTTGTGATCGGACGGTGAGGAGGGAGATTCACTCTGTGTCTGACCCGGGGAGTGTGTGATGGGACGGTGAGGAGGGAGATTCACTCTGTGTCAGACCCCGGAAGATTGTGATGGGATGGTGTGGATGGAGATTCACTCGGTGTCTGACCCGGGCAGCGTGTGATGGGACGGTGAGGAGGGAGATTCACTCTGTGTCTGACCCCGTGAGTTTATGATGGGCCGGTGTGTATGGAAATTCACACTGTGTCTGACTGCGGGAGTGTGTGTTGGGACGGTGAGGAGGGAGATTCTCTCTGTGTCTGACCCCGGGAACGTGTGATGGGACGGTTTGAATGCAGATTCACTCTGTTCTTGACGCCGGAAGTGTGTGATGGGACGGTTTGAATGCAGGTTCACTGAGTGTTTGACTCCGGGCTTTTGTGATGGGATTGTGTGGAGGGAGATTCACTCTGTGTCTGACCCCGGGAAAGCGTGATTGGACCGTTTGGATGGAGATTCACTCTGTGTCAGACCCCGGGAAATTATGATGGGACGGTTTGGATGGAGATTCACTCTGTGTCTGACCCCGGGACAGTGTGATGGGACGGTTTTGATGGAGATTCACTCTGTGTCAGACCCAGGGAGTGTGTGATGGGACGGTGTGGATGGAGATTCACACTGTTTCTGACCCCGAGACAGTGTGATAGGACGGTTTTGATGGAGATTCACTCTGTGTCAGACCCCGGGAGTGTGTGATGGGACGGTGTGGAGGGAGATTCACTCTCTGTCTGACCGCGGGTTTTTGTGATGGTCCGGTGTGGATGGAGAGTCACTCTGTGTCTGACCCCGGGAGTTTGTGATGGGACGGTGTGGATGGAGTATCACTCTGTGTCTGACCCCGGGTCTTTGTGATGGGACGGTTTGGATGGAGATTCATTCTGTGTTAGACCCCGGGAGTGTGTGATGGGACGGTGTGGATGGAGAATCACTCTGTGTCTGACCCCGGGTTTTTGTGATGTGACGGTTTGGATGGAGATTCATTCTGTGTTAGACCCCGGGAGTGTGTGATGGGACAGTGAGGAGGGAGATTCACTCTTTCTCTGACCCCGGGAGTTTGTGATGGAAAGGTGTGGATGCAGATTCACTCTATGTCTGACCCCTGGAATTTGTGATGGGATGGTGTGGAAGGAGATTCACACAGTGTCTGACCCCGGGCTTTTGTGATGGGACGGTATGGATGGAGATTCACTCTGTGTCTGACCCCGGGAGTTTGTGATGGGACGGTGTGGATGGAGATTCACTCTGTGTCTGTCCCCGGGCTTTTGTGATGGGACGCTCTGGATGGAGATTCACTTTGTGTCTGACCCCGGTCTTTTGTGATGGGACGGTGTGGAGGGAGATTCACTCTTTGTCAGACACGGAAGTTTGTGATGGGACGGTGTGGATGGAGATTCACTCTGTGTCTGACCCCGGGAGTGTGTGATGGGACCGTGAGGAGGGTGATTTACTACTTGTCTGACCCCGGGAGTTTGTGATGGAAAGGTGTGGATGCAGTTCCACTCTATGTCTGATCCCTGGAATTTGTGATGGGACGGTGTGGAAGGAGATTCACTCTGTGTCTGACCCCGTTCAATGTGTGATGGGACGGTTTGGATGCAGGTTCACTGAGTGTTTGACTCCGGGCTTTTGTGATGGGATTGTGTGGAGGGAGATTCACTCTGTGTCTGAACCCGGGAAAGCGTGATGGGACCGTTTGGATGGAGATTCACTCTGTGTCAGACCCCGGGAAATTATGATGGGACAGTTTGGATGGAGATTCACTCTGTGGCTGACCCCGGGACAGTGTGATGGGACGGTTTTGATGGAGATTCACTCTGTGTCAGACCCCGGGAGTGTGTGATGGGAAGGTGTGGAGGGAGATTCACACTGTTTCTGACCCCGAGACAGTGTGATGGGACGGTTTTGATGGAGATTCACTCTGTGTCAGACCCCGGGAGCGTGTGATGGGACGGTGTGGAGGGAGATTCACTCTCTGTCTGACCCCGGGTTTTTGTGATGGGACGGTGTGGATGGAGAATCACTCTGTGTCTGACCCCGGGAGTTTGTGATGGGACGGTGTGGATGGAGAATCACTCTGTTTCTGACCCCGGGTTTTTGTGATGGGACGGTTTGGATGGAGATTCATTCTGTGTTAGACCCTGGAAGTTTGTGATCGGACGGTGAGGAGGGAGATTCACTCAGTGTCTGACCCGGGGAGTGTGTGATGGGACGGTGAGGAGGGAGATTCACTCTGTGTCTGACCCCGGGTTTTTGTGATGGGACGGTTTGGATGGAGATTCATTCTGTGTTAGTCCCCGGGAGTGTGTGATGGGACGGTGAGGAGGGAGATTCACTCTGTGTCAGACCCCGGAAGATTGTGATGGGACGGTGTGGATGGAGATTCACTCGGTGTCTGACCCGGGGAGCGTGTGATGGGACGGTGAGGAGGGAGATTCAGTCTGTGTCTGACCCCGTGAGTTTATGATGGGCCGGTGTGTATGGAAATTCACACTGTGTCTGACTGCGGGAGTGTGTGTTGGGACGGTGAGGAGGGAGATTCACTCTGTGTCTGACCCCGGGAACGTGTGATGGGACGGTTTGAATGCAGATTCACTCTTTTCTTGACGTCGGAAGTGTGTGATGGGACGGTTTGGATGCAGGTTCACTGAGTGTTTGACTCCGGGCTTTTGTGATGGGATTGTGTGGAGGGAGATTCACTCTGTGTCTGACCCCGGGAAAGCGTGATGGGACCGTTTGGATGGAGATTCACTCTGTGTCTGACCCCGGGAAATTATGATGGGACGGTGTGGATGGAGATTCACTCTGTGTCTGACCCCGGGCAATGTGTGATGGTACGGTTTGGATGCACGTTCACTGAGTGTTTGACTCCGGGCTTTTGTGATGGGATTGTGTGGATGGAGATTCACTCTGTGTCTGACCCCGGGAAAGCGTGATTGGACCGTTTGGATGGAGATTCACTCTGTGTCAGACCCCGGGAAATTATGATGGGACAGTTTGGATGGAGATTCACTCTGTGGCTGACCCCGGGACAGTGTGATGGGACGGTTTTGATGGAGATTCACTCTGTGTCAGACCCCGGGAGTGTGTGATGGGACGGTGTGGAGGGCGATTCACACTGTTTCTGACCCCGAGACAGTGTGATGGGACGGTTTTGATGGAGATTCACTCTGTGTCAGACCCCGGGAGTGTGTGATGGGACGGTGTGGAGGGAGATTCACTCTCTGTCTGACCGCGGGTTTTTGTGATGGTCCGGTGTGGATGGAGAGTCACTCTGTGTCTGACCCCGGGAGTTTGTGATGGGACGGTGTGGATGGAGAATCACTCTGTGTCTGACCCCGGGTCTTTGTGATGGGACGGTTTGGATGGAGATTCATTCTGTGTTCGACCCCGGGAGTGTGTGATGGGACGGTGTGGATGGAGAATCACTCTGTGTCTGACCCCGGGTTTTTATGATGTGACGGTTTGGATGGAGATTCATTCTGTGTTAGACCCCGGGAGTGTGTGATGGGACAGTGAGGAGGGAGATTCACTCTGTGTCAGACCCCGGAAGTTTGTGATGGGACGGTGTGGATGGAGATTCACTCTGTGTCTGACCCGGGGAGTGTGTGATGGGACGGTGAGGAGGGAGATTCACTCTGTGTCTGACCCCGGGAAAGTGTGATGGGACGGAATGGATGGAGACTCACTCTGTGTCTGACCCCGGGTTTTTGTGATGGGACGGTTTGGATGGAGATTCATTCTGTGTTAGACCCCGGGAGTGTGTGATGGGACGGTGAGGAGGGAGATTCACTCTGTGTCAGACCCCGGAAGATTGTGATGGGACGGTGTGGATGGAGATTCACTCGGTGTCTGACCCGGGGAGCGTGTGATGGGACGGTGAGGAGGGAGATTCACTCTTTGTCTGACCCCGTGAGTTTATGATGGGCCGGTGTGTATGCAAATTCAGACTGTGTCTGACTGCGGGAGTGTGTGTTGGGACGGTGAGGAGGGAGATTCACTCTGTGTCTGACCCCGGGAACGTGTGATGGGACGGTTTGAATGCAGATTCACTCTGTTCTTGACGCCGGAAGTGTGTGATGGGACGGTTTGGATGCAGGTTCACTGAGTGTTTGACTCCGGGCTTTTGTGATGGGATTGTGTGGAGGGAGATTCACTCTGTGTCTGACACCGGGAAAGCGTGATTGGACCGTTTGGATGGAGATTCACTCTGTGTCAGACCCCGGGAAATTATGATGGGACGGTTTGGATGGAGATTCACTCTGTGTCTGACCCCGGGACAGTGTGATGGGACGGTTTTGATGGAGATTCACTCTGTGTCAGACCCCGGGAGTGTGTGATGGGACGGTGTGGAGGGAGATTCACAATGTTTCTGACCCCGGGAGTGTGTGATGGGACGGTGTGGAGGGAGATTCACTCTCTGTCTTTCCGCGGGTTTTTATGATGGTCCGGTGTGGATGGAGAGTCACTCTGTGTCTGACCCCGGGAGTTTGTGATGGGACGGTGTGGATGGAGAATCACTCTGTGTCTGACCCCGGGTCTTTGTGATGGGACGGTTTGGATGGAGATTCATTCTGTGTTAGACCCCGGGAGTGTGTGATGGGACGGTGTGGATGGAGAATCACTCTGTGTCTGACCCCGGGTTTTTGTGATGTGACGGTTTGGATGGAGATTCATTCTGTGTTAGACCCCGGGAGTGTGTGATGGGACAGTGAGGAGGGAGATTCACTCTTTCTCTGACCCCGGGAGTTTGTGATGGAAAGGTGTGGATGCAGATTCACTCTATGTCTGACCCCTGGAATTTGTGATGGGATGGTGTGGAAGGAGATTCACTCAGTGTCTGACCCCGGGCTTTTGTGATGGGACGGTATGGATGGAGATTCACTCTGTGTCTGACCCCGGGAGTTTGTGATGGGACGGTGTGGATGGAGATTCACTCTGTGTCTGTCCCCGGGCTTTTGTGATGGGACGCTCTGGATGGAGATTCACTCTGTGCCTGACCCCGGGAATGTATGATGGGCCGTTGTGTATGGAGATTCACTTTGTGTCTGACCCCGGTCTTTTGTGATGGGACGGTGTGGAGGGAGATTCACTCTGTGTCAGACACGGAAGTTTGTGATGGGACGGTGTGGATGGAGATTCACTCTATGTCAGACCCCGGGAGTGTGTGATGGGACGGTTTTGATGGAGATTCACTCTGTGTCAGTCCCCGGGAGTGTGTGATGGGAAGGTGTGGAGGGAGATTCACACTGTTTCTGACCCCGGGTTTTTGTGATGGTCCGGTGTGGATGGAGAATCACTCTGTGTCTGACCCCGGGTTTTTGTGATGGGACGGTTTGGATGGAGATTCATTCTGTGTTAGACCCCGGGAGTGTGTGATGGGTCGGTGTGGATGGAGAATCACTCTGTTTCTGACCCCGGGTTTTTGTGATGGGACGGTTTGGATGGAGATTCATTCTGTGTTAGACCCCGGGAGTGTGTGATGGGACGGTGTGGATGGAGAATCACTCTGTGTCTGACCCCGCGTTTTTGTGATGGGACGGTTTGGATGGAGATTCATTCTGTGTTAGACCCCGGAAGTTTGTGATCGGACTGTGAGGAGGGAGATTCACTCTGTGTCTGACCCGGGGAGTGTGTGATGGGACGGTGAGGAGGGAGATTCACTCTGTGTCTGACCCCGGGAAAGTGTGATGGGACGGAATGGATGGAGACTCACTCTGTGTCTGACCCCGGGTTTTTGTGATGGGACGGTTTGGATGGAGATTCATTCTGTGTTAGACCCCGGGAGTGTGTGATGGGACGGTGAGGAGGGAGATTCACTCTGTGTCAGACCCCGGAAGATTGTGATGGGACGGTGTGGATGGAGATTCACTCGGTGTCTGACCCGGGGAGTGTGTGATGGGACGGAGAGGAGGGAGATTCACACTGTTTCTGACCCCGAGACAGTGTGATGGGACGGTTTTGATGGAGATTCACTCTGTGTCAGACCCTGGGAGTGTGTGATGGGACGGTGTGGAGGGAGATTCACTCTCTGTCTGACCGCGGGTTTTTGTGATGGTCCGGTGTGGATGGAGAGTCACTCTGTGTCTGACCCCGGGAGTTTGTGATGGGACGGTGTGGATGGAGAATCACTCTGTGTCTGACCCCGGGTCTTTGTGATGGGACGGTGAGGAGGGAGATTCACTCTGTGTCAGACCCCGGAAGATTGTGATGGGACGGTGTGGATGGAGATTCACTCGGTGTCTGACCCGGGGAGTGTGTGATGGGACGGTGAGGAGGGAGATTCACTCTGTGTCTGACCCCGTGAGTTTATGATGGGCCGGTGTGTATGGAAATTCACTCTGTGTCTGACTGCGGGAGTGTGTGTTGGGACGGTGAGGAGGGAGATTCACTCTGTGTCTGACCCCGGGAACGTGTGATGGGACGGTTTGAATGCAGATTCACTCTGTTCTTGACGCCGGAAGTGTGTGATGGGACGGTTTGGATGCAGGTTCACTGAGTGTTTGACTCCGGGCTTTTGTGATGGGATTGTGTGGAGGGAGATTCACTCTGTGTCTGACCCCGGGAAAGCGTGATTGGACCGTTTGGATGGAGATTCACTCTGTGTCAGACCCCGGGAAATTATGATGGGACGGTTTGGATGGAGATTCACTCTGTGTCTGACCCCGGGACAGTGTGATGGGACTGTTTTGATGGAGATTCACTCTGTGTAAGACCCCGGGAGTGTGTGATGGGACGGTGTGGAGGGAGATTCACACTGTTTCTGACCCCGAGACAGTGTGATGGGACGGTTTTGATGGAGATTCACTCTGTGTCAGACCCCGGGAGTGTGTGATGGGACGGTGTGGAGGGAGATTCACTCTCTGTCTGACCGCGGGTTTTTGTGATGGTCCGGTGTGGATGGAGAGTCACTCTGTGTCTGACCCCGGGAGTTTGTGATGGGACGGTGTGGATGGAGAATCACTCTGTGTCTGACCCCGGGTCTTTGTGATGGGACGGTGAGGAGGGAGATTCACTCTGTGTCAGACCCCGGAAGATTGTGATGGGACGGTGTGGATGGAGATTCACTCGGTGTCTGACCCGGGGAGTGTGTGATGGGACGGTGAGGAGGGAGATTCACTCTGTGTCTGACCCCGTGAGTTTATGATGGGCCGGTGTGTATGGAAATTCACTCTGTGTCTGACTGCGGGAGTGTGTGTTGGGACGGTGAGGAGGGAGATTCACTCTGTGTCTGACCCCGGGAACGTGTGATGGGACGGTTTGAATGCAGATTCACTCTGTTCTTGACGCCGGAAGTGTGTGATGGGACGGTTTGGATGCAGGTTCACTGAGTGTTTGACTCCGGGCTTTTGTGATGGGATTGTGTGGAGGGAGATTCACTCTGTGTCTGACCCCGGGAAAGCGTGATTGGACCGTTTGGATGGAGATTCACTCTGTGTCAGACCCCGGGAAATTATGATGGGACGGTTTGGATGGAGATTCACTCTGTGTCTGACCCCGGGTTTTTGTGATGGGACGGTGAGGATGGAGATTCACTCTGTGTAAGACCCCGGGAGTGTGTGATGGGACGGTGTGGAGGGAGATTCACACTGTTTCTGACCCCGAGACAGTGTGATGGGACGGTTTTGATGGAGATTCACTCTGTGTCAGACCCCGGGAGTGTGTGATGGGACGGTGTGGAGGGAGATTCACTCTCTGTCTGACCGCGGGTTTTTGTGATGGTCCGGTGTGGATGGAGAGTCACTCTGTGTCTGACCCCGGGAGTTTGTGATGGGACGGTGTGGATGGAGAATCACTCTGTGTCTGACCCCGGGTCTTTGTGATGGGACGGTTTGGATGGAGATTCATTCTGTGTTCGACCCCGGGAGTGTGTGATGGGACGGTGTGGATGGAGAATCACTCTGTGTCTGACCCCGGGTTTTTGTGATGTGACGGTTTGGATGGAGATTCATTCTGTGTTAGACCCCGGGAGTGTGTGATGGGACAGTGAGGAGGGAGATTCACTCTGTGTCAGACCCCGGAAGTTTGTGATGGGACGGTGTGGATGGAGATTCACTCTGTGTCTGACCCGGGGAGTGTGTGATGGGACGGTGAGGAGGGAGATTCACTCTGTGTCTGACCCCGGGAAAGTGTGATGGGACGGAATGGATGGAGACTCACTCTGTGTCTGACCCCGGGTTTTTGTGATGGGACGGTTTGGATGGAGATTCATTCTGTGTTAGACCCCGGGAGTGTGTGATGGGACGGTGAGGAGGGAGATTCACTCTGTGTCAGACCCCGGAAGATTGTGATGGGACGGTGTGGATGGAGATTCACTCGGTGTCTGACCCGGGGAGCGTGTGATGGGACGGTGAGGAGGGAGATTCACTCTTTGTCTGACCCCGTGAGTTTATGATGGGCCGGTGTGTATGCAAATTCACACTGTGTCTGACTGCGGGAGTGTGTGTTGGGACGGTGAGGAGGGAGATTCACTCTGTGTCTGACCCCGGGAACGTGTGATGGGACGGTTTGAATGCAGATTCACTCTGTTCTTGACGCCGGAAGTGTGTGATGGGACGGTTTGGATGCAGGTTCACTGAGTGTTTGACTCCGGGCTTTTGTGATGGGATTGTGTGGAGGGAGATTCACTCTGTGTCTGACCCCGGGAAAGCGTGATTGGACCGTTTGGATGGAGATTCACTCTGTGTCAGACCCCGGGAAATTATGATGGGACGGTTTGGATGGAGATTCACTCTGTGTCTGACCCCGGGACAGTGTGATGGGACGGTTTTGATGGAGATTCACTCTGTGTCAGACCCCGGGAGTGTGTGATGGGACGGTGTGGAGGGAGATTCACAATGTTTCTGACCCCGGGAGTGTGTGATGGGACGGTGTGGAGGGAGATTCACTCTCTGTCTTTCCGCGGGTTTTTATGATGGTCCGGTGTGGATGGAGAGTCACTCTGTGTCTGACCCCGGGAGTTTGTGATGGGACGGTGTGGATGGAGAATCACTCTGTGTCTGACCCCGGGTCTTTGTGATGGGACGGTTTGGATGGAGATTCATTCTGTGTTAGACCCCGGGAGTGTGTGATGGGACGGTGTGGATGGAGAATCACTCTGTGTCTGACCCCGGGTTTTTGTGATGTGACGGTTTGGATGGAGATTCATTCTGTGTTAGACCCCGGGAGTGTGTGATGGGACAGTGAGGAGGGAGATTCACTCTTTCTCTGACCCCGGGAGTTTGTGATGGAAAGGTGTGGATGCAGATTCACTCTATGTCTGACCCCTGGAATTTGTGATGGGATGGTGTGGAAGGAGATTCACTCAGTGTCTGACCCCGGGCTTTTGTGATGGGACGGTATGGATGGAGATTCACTCTGTGTCTGACCCCGGGAGTTTGTGATGGGACGGTGTGGATGGAGATTCACTCTGTGTCTGTCCCCGGGCTTTTGTGATGGGACGCTCTGGATGGAGATTCACTCTGTGTCTGACCCCGGGAATGTATGATGGGCCGTTGTGTATGGAGATTCACTTTGTGTCTGACCCCGGTCTTTTGTGATGGGACGGTGTGGAGGGAGATTCACTCTGTGTCAGACACGGAAGTTTGTGATGGGACGGTGTGGATGGAGATTCACTCTGTGTCTGACCCCGGGAGTGTGTGATGGGACCGTGAGGAGGGTGATTTACTACTTGTCTGACCCCGGGAGTTTGTGATGGAAAGGTGTGGATGCAGTTCCACTCTATGTCTGATCCCTGGAATTTGTGATGGGATGGTGTGGAAGGAGATTCACTCTGTGTCTGACCCCGGGCAATGTGTGATGGGACGGTTTGGATGCAGGTTCACTGAGTGTTTGACTCCGGGCTTTTGTGATGGGATTGTGTGGAGGGAGATTCACTCTGTGTCTGACCCCGGGAAAGCGTGATGGGACCGTTTGGATGGAGATTCACTCTGTGTCAGACCCCGGGAAATTATGATGGGACAGTTTGGATGGAGATTCACTCTGTGTCAGACCCCGGGAGAGTGTGATGGGACGGTGTGGAGGGAGATTCACTCTCTGTCTGACCGCGTGTTTTTGTGATGGTCCGGTGTGGATGGAGAGTCAATCTGTGTCTGACCCCGGGAGTTTGTGATGGGACGGTGTGGAGGGAGATTCACTCTGTGTCTGACCCCGGGTTTTGGTGATGGGACGGTTTGGATGGAGATTCATTCTGTGTTAGACCCCGGGAGTGTGTGATGGGACGGTGTGGATGGAGAATCACTCTGTGTCTGACCCCGGGTTTTTGTGATGGGACGGTTTGGATGGAGATTCATTCTGTGTTAGACCCCGGGAGTGTGTGATGGGACGGTGAGGAGGGAGATTCACTCTGTGTCAGACCCCGGAAGTTTGTGATCGGACGGTGAGGAGGGAGATTCACTCTGTGTCTGACCCGGGGAGTGTGTGATGGGACGGTGAGGAGGGAGATTCACTCTGTGTCTGACCCCGGGAAAGTGTGATGAGACGGAATGGATGGAGACTCACTCTGCGTCTGACCCCGGGTTTTTGTGATGGGACGGTTTGGATGGAGATTCATTGTGTTCTTGACGCCGGAAGTGTGTGATGGGACGGTGAGGAGGGAGATTTACTCTTTCTCTGACCCCGGGAGTTTGTGATGGAAAGGTGTGGATGCAGATTCACTCTATGTCTGACCCCTGGAATTTGTGATGGGATGGTGTGGAAGGAGATTCACTCAGTGTCTGACCCCGGGCTTTTGTGATGGGACGGTGTGGATGGAGATTCACTCTGTGTCTGTCCCCGGGCTTTTGTGATGGGACGCTCTGGATGGAGATTCACTCTGTGCCTGACCCCGGGAATGTATGATGGGCCGTTGTGTATGGAGATTCACTTTGTGTCTGACCCCGGTCTTTTGTGATGGGACGGTGTGGAGGGAGATTCACTCTGTGTCAGACACGGAAGGTTGTGATGGGACGGTGTGGATGGAGATTCACTCTGTGTCTGACCCCGGGAGTGTGTGATGGGACCGTGAGGAGGGTGATTTACTACTTGTCTGACCCCGGGAGTTTGTGATGGAAAGGTGTGGATGCAGTTTCTCTCTATGTCTGTTCCCTGGAATTTGTGATGGGATGGTGTGGAAGGAGATTCACTCTGTGTCTGACCCCGGGCAATGTGTGATGGGACGGTTTGGATGCAGGTTCACTGAGTGTTTGACTCCGGGCTTTTGTGATGGGATTGTGTGGAGGGAGATTCACTCTGTGTCTGACCCCGGGAAAGCGTGATGGGACCGTTTGGATGGAGATTCACTCTGTGTCAGACCCCGGGAAATTATGATGGGACAGTTTGGATGGAGATTCACTCTGTGTCTGACCCCGGGACAGTGTGATGGGACGGTTTTGATGGAGATTCACTCTGTGTCAGACCCCGGGAGTGTGTGATGGGAAGGTGTGGAGGGAGATTCACACTGTTTCTGACCCCGAGACAGTGTGATGGGACGGTTTTGATGGAGATTCACTCTGTGTCAGACCCCGGGAGTGTGTGATGGGACGGTGTGGAGGGAGATTCATTCTCTGTCTGACCCCGGGTTTTTGTGATGGTCCGGTGTGGATGGAGAATCACTCTGTGTCTGACCCCGAGAGTTTATGATGGGACACTGTGGATGGAGAATCACTCTGTTTCTGACCCCGGGTTTTTGTGATGGGACGGTTTGGATGGAGATTCATTCTGTGTTAGACCCCGGGAGTGTGTGATGGGACGGTTTGGATGGAGATTCATTCTGTGTTAGACCCCGGGAGTGTGTGATGGGACGGTGAGGAGGGAGATTCACTCTGTGTCAGACCCCGGAAGATTGTGATGGGACGGTGTGGATGGATATTCACTCGGTGTCTGACCCGGGGAGCGTGTGATGGGACGGTGAGGAGGGAGATTCACTCTGTGTCTGACCCCGTGAGTTTATGATGGGCCGGTGTGTATGGAAATTCACACTGTGTCTGACTGCGGGAGTGTGTGTTGGGACGGTGAGGAGGGAGATTCACTCTGTGTCTGACACCGGGAACGTGTGATGGGACGGTTTGAATGCAGATTCACTCTGTTCTTGACGCCGGAAGTGTGTGATGGGACGGTTTGGATGCAGGTTCACTGAGTGTTTGACTCCGGGCTTTTGTGATGGGATTGTGTGGAGGGAGATTCTCTCTGTGTCTGACCCCGGGAAAGCGTGATGGGACCGTTTGGATGGAGATTCACTCTGTGTCAGACCCCGGGAAATTATGATGGGACAGTTTGGATGGAGATTCACTCTTTGTCTGACCCCGGGACAGTGTGATGGGACGGTTTTGATGGAGATTCACTCTGTGTCAGACCCCGGGAGTGTGTGATGGGACGGTGTGGAGGGAGATTCACTCTCTGTCTGACCGCGTGTTTTTGTGATGGTCCGGTGTGGATGGAGAGTCAATCTGTGTCTGACCCCGGGAGTGTGTGATGGGACGGTTTGGATGCAGCATCACTGAGTGTTTGACTCCGGGCTTTTGTGATGGGATTGTGTGGAGGGAGATTCTCTCTGTGTCTGACCCCGGGAAAGCGTGATGGGACCGTTTGGATGGAGATTCACTCTGTGTCAGACCCCGGGAAATTATGATGGGACAGTTTGGATGGAGATTCACTCTTTGTCTGACCCCGGGACAGTGTGATGGGACGGTTTTGATGGAGATTCACTCTGTGTCAGACCCCGGGAGTGTGTGATGGGACGGTGTGGAGGGAGATTCACTCTCTGTCTGACCGCGTGTTTTTGTGATGGTCCGGTGTGGATGGAGATTCAATCTGTGTCTGACCCCGGGAGTGTGTGATGGGACGGTGTGGATGGAGAATCACTCTGTGTCTGACCCCGGGTTTTTGTGATGGGACGGTTTGGATGGAGATTCATTCTGTGTTAGACCCCGGGAGTGTGTGATGGGACGGTGAGGAGGGAGATTCACTCTGTGTCAGACCCCGGAAGTTTGTGATCGGACGGTGAGGAGGGAGATTCACTCTGTGTCTGACCCGGGGAGTGTGTGATGGGACGGTGAGGAGGGAGATTCACTCTGTGTCTGACCCCGGGTTTTTGTGATGGGACGGTTTGGATGGAGATTCATTCTGTTCTTGACGCCGGAAGTGTGTGATGGGACGGTGAGGAGGGAGATTTACTCTTTCTCTGACCCCGGGAGTTTGTGATGGAAAGGTGTGGATGCAGATT
This sequence comes from Hemitrygon akajei, assembly GCF_048418815.1. Classification (NCBI taxonomy): domain Eukaryota; kingdom Metazoa; phylum Chordata; class Chondrichthyes; order Myliobatiformes; family Dasyatidae; genus Hemitrygon; species Hemitrygon akajei. The sequence continues at coordinate 503,329 of NW_027332052.1, forward strand.
CACTCTATGTCTGACCCCTGGAATTTGTGATGGGATGGTGTGGAAGGAGATTCACTCAGTGTCTGACCCCGGGCTTTGTGATGGGACGGTATGGATGGAGATTCACTCTGTGTCTGACCCCGGGAGTTTGTGATGGGACGGTGTGGATGGAGATTCACTCTGTGTCTGTCCCCGGGCTTTTGTGATGGGACGCTCTGGATGGAGATTCACTCTGTGCCTGACCCCGGGAATGTATGATGGGCCGTTGTGTATGGAGATTCACTTTGTGTCTGACCCCGGTCTTTTGTGATGGGACGGTGTGGAGGGAGATTCACTCTGTGTCAGACACGGAAGGTTGTGATGGGACGGTGTGGATGGAGATTCACTCTGTGTCTGACCCCGGGAGTGTGTGATGGGACCGTGAGGAGGGTGATTTACTACTTGTCTGACCCCGGGAGTTTGTGATGGAAAGGTGTGGATGCAGTTTCACTCTATGTCTGATCCCTGGAATTTGTGATGGGATGGTGTGGAAGGAGATTAACTCTGTGTCTGACCCCGGGCAATGTGTGATGGGACGGTTTGGATGCAGGTTCACTGAGTGTTTGACTCCGGGCTTTTGTGATGGGATTGTGTGGAGGGAGATTCACTCTGTGTCTGACCCCGGGAAAGCGTGATGGGACCGTTTGGATGGAGATTCACTCTGTGTCAGACCCCGGGAAATTATGATGGGACAGTTTGGATGGAGATTCACTCTGTGTCTGACCCCGGGTTTTGGTGATGGGACGGTTTGGATGGAGATTCATTCTGTGTTAGACCCCGGGAGTGTGTGATGGGACGGTGTGGATGGAGAATCACTCTGTGTCTGACCCCGGGTTTTTGTGATGGGACGGTTTGGATGGAGATTCATTCTGTGTTAGACCCCGGGAGTGTGTGATGGGACGGTGAGGAGGGAGATTCACTCTGTGTCAGACCCCGGAAGTTTGTGATCGGACGGTGAGGAGGGAGATTCACTCTGTGTCTGACCCGGGGAGTGTGTGATGGGACGGTGAGGAGGGAGATTCACTCTGTGTCTGACCCCGGGAAAGTGTGATGGGACGGAATGGATGGAGACTCACTCTGCGTCTGACCCCGGGTTTTTGTGATGGGACGGTTTGGATGGAGATTCATTGTGTTCTTGACGCCGGAAGTGTGTGATGGGACGGTGAGGAGGGAGATTTACTCTTTCTCTGACCCCGGGAGTTTGTGATGGAAAGGTGTGGATGCAGATTCACTCTATGTCTGACCCCTGGAATTTGTGATGGGATGGTGTGGAAGGAGATTCACTCAGTGTCTGACCCCGGGCTTTTGTGATGGGACGGTGTGGATGGAGATTCACTCTGTGTCTGTCCCCGGGCTTTTGTGATGGGACGCTCAGGATGGAGATTCACTCTGTGCCTGACCCCGGGAATGTATGATGGGCCGTTGTGTATGGAGATTCACTTTGTGTCTGACCCCGGTCTTTTGTGATGGGACGGTGTGGAGGGAGATTCACTCTGTGTCAGACACGGAAGGTTGTGATGGGACGGTGTGGATGGAGATTCACTCTGTGTCTGACCCCGGGAGTGTGTGATGGGACCGTGAGGAGGGTGATTTACTACTTGTCTGACCCCGGGAGTTTGTGATGGAAAGGTGTGGATGCAGTTTCTCTCTATGTCTGTTCCCTGGAATTTGTGATGGGATGGTGTGGAAGGAGATTCACTCTGTGTCTGACCCCGGGCAATGTGTGATGGGACGGTTTGGATGCAGGTTCACTGAGTGTTTGACTCCGGGCTTTTGTGATGGGATTGTGTGGAGGGAGATTCACTCTGTGTCTGACCCCGGGAAAGCGTGATGGGACCGTTTGGATGGAGATTCACTCTGTGTCAGACCCCGGGAAATTATGATGGGACAGTTTGGATGGAGATTCACTCTGTGTCTGACCCCGGGACAGTGTGATGGGACGGTTTTGATGGAGATTCACTCTGTGTCAGACCCCGGGAGTGTGTGATGGGAAGGTGTGGAGGGAGATTCACACTGTTTCTGACCCCGAGACAGTGTGATGGGACGGTTTTGATGGAGATTCACTCTGTGTCAGACCCCGGGAGTGTGTGATGGGACGGTGTGGAGGGAGATTCATTCTCTGTCTGACCCCGGGTTTTTGTGATGGTCCGGTGTGGATGGAGAATCACTCTGTGTCTGACCCCGAGAGTTTATGATGGGACACTGTGGATGGAGAATCACTCTGTTTCTGACCCCGGGTTTTTGTGATGGGACGGTTTGGATGGAGATTCATTCTGTGTTAGACCCCGGGAGTGTGTGATGGGACGGTTTGGATGGAGATTCATTCTGTGTTAGACCCCGGGAGTGTGTGATGGGACGGTGAGGAGGGAGATTCACTCTGTGTCAGACCCCGGAAGATTGTGATGGGACGGTGTGGATGGATATTCACTCGGTGTCTGACCCGGGGAGCGTGTGATGGGACGGTGAGGAGGGAGATTCACTCTGTGTCTGACCCCGTGAGTTTATGATGGGCCGGTGTGTATGGAAATTCACACTGTGTCTGACTGCGGGAGTGTGTGTTGGGACGGTGAGGAGGGAGATTCACTCTGTGTCTGACCCCGGGAACGTGTGATGGGACGGTTTGAATGCAGATTCACTCTGTTCTTGACGCCGGAAGTGTGTGATGGGACGGTTTGGATGCAGGTTCACTGAGTGTTTGACTCCGGGCTTTTGTGATGGGATTGTGTGGAGGGAGATTCTCTCTGTGTCTGACCCCGGGAAAGCGTGATGGGACCGTTTGGATGGAGATTCACTCTGTGTCAGACCCCGGGAAATTATGATGGGACAGTTTGGATGGAGATTCACTCTTTGTCTGACCCCGGGACAGTGTGATGGGACGGATTTGATGGAGATTCACTCTGTGTCAGACCCCGGGAGTGTGTGATGGGACGGTGTGGAGGGAGATTCACTCTCTGTCTGACCGCGTGTTTTTGTGATGGTCCGGTGTGGATGGAGAGTCAATCTGTGTCTGACCCCGGGAGTGTGTGATGGGACGGTTTGGATGCAGGTTCACTGAGTGTTTGACTCCGGGCTTTTGTGATGGGATTGTGTGGAGGGAGATTCTCTCTGTGTCTGACCCCGGGAAAGCGTGATGGGACCGTTTGGATGGAGATTCACTCTGTGTCAGACCCCGGGAAATTATGATGGGACAGTTTGGATGGAGATTCACTCTTTGTCTGACCCCGGGACAGTGTGATGGGACGGTTTTGATGTAGATTCACTCTGTGTCAGACCCCGGGAGTGTGTGATGGGACGGTGTGGAGGGAGATTCACTCTCTGTCTGACCGCGTGTTTTTGTGATGGTCCGGTGAGGAGGGAGATTCACTCTGTGTCTGACCCCGGGTTTTTGTGATGGGACGGTTTGGATGGAGATTCATTCTGTTCTTGACGCCGGAAGTGTGTGATGGGACGGTGAGGAGGGAGATTTACTCTTTCTCTGACCCCGGGAGTTTGTGATGGAAAGGTGTGGATGCAGATTCACTCTATGTCTGACCCCTGGAATTTGTGATGGGATGGTGTGGAAGGAGATTCACTCAGTGTCTGACCCCGGGCTTTGTGATGGGACGGTATGGATGGAGATTCACTCTGTGTCTGACCCCGGGAGTTTGTGATGGGACGGTGTGGATGGAGATTCACTCTGTGTCTGTCCCCGGGCTTTTGTGATGGGACGCTCTGGATGGAGATTCACTCTGTGCCTGACCCCGGGAATGTATGATGGGCCGTTGTGTATGGAGATTCACTTTGTGTCTGACCCCGGTCTTTTGTGATGGGACGGTGTGGAGGGAGATTCACTCTGTGTCAGACACGGAAGGTTGTGATGGGACGGTGTGGATGGAGATTCACTCTGTGTCTGACCCCGGGAGTGTGTGATGGGACCGTGAGGAGGGTGATTTACTACTTGTCTGACCCCGGGAGTTTGTGATGGAAAGGTGTGGATGCAGTTTCACTCTATGTCTGATCCCTGGAATTTGTGATGGGATGGTGTGGAAGGAGATTAACTCTGTGTCTGACCCCGGGCAATGTGTGATGGGACGGTTTGGATGCAGGTTCACTGAGTGTTTGACTCCGGGCTTTTGTGATGGGATTGTGTGGAGGGAGATTCACTCTGTGTCTGACCCCGGGAAAGCGTGATGGGACCGTTTGGATGGAGATTCACTCTGTGTCAGACCCCGGGAAATTATGATGGGACAGTTTGGATGGAGATTCACTCTGTGTCTGACCCCGGGACAGTGTGATGGGACGGTTTTGATGGAGATTCACTCTGTGTCAGACCCCGGGAGTGTGTGATGGGACGGTGTGGAGGGAGATTCATTCTCTGTCTGACCCCGGGTTTTTGTGATGGTCCGGTGTGGATGGAGAATCACTCTGTGTCTGACCCCGAGAGTTTATGATGGGACACTGTGGATGGAGAATCACTCTGTTTCTGACCCCGGGTTTTTGTGATGGGACGGTTTGGATGGAGATTCATTCTGTGTTAGACCCCGGGAGTGTGTGATGGGACGGTGTGGATGGAGAATCACTCTGTGTCTGACCCCGGGTTTTTGTGATGGGACGGTTTGGATGGAGATTCATTCTGTGTTAGACCCGGGAAGTTTGTGATCGGACGGTGAGGAGGGAGATTCACTCTGTGTCTGACCCGGGGAGTGTGTGATGGGACGGTGAGGAGGGAGATTCACTCTGTGTCTGACCCCGGGAAAGTGTGATGGGACGGAATGGATGGAGACTCACTCTGTGTCTGACCCCGGGTTTTTGTGATGGGACGGTTTGGATGGAGATTCATTCAGTGTTAGACCCCGGGAGTGTGTGATGGGACGGTGAGGAGGGAGATTCACTCTGTGTCAGACCCCGGAAGATTGTGATGGGACGGTGTGGATGGAGATTCACTCGGTGTCTGACCCGGGGAGCGTGTGATGGGACGGTGAGGAGGGAGATTCACTCTGTGTCTGACCCCGTGAGTTTATGATGGGCCGGTGTGTATGGAAATTCACACTGTGTCTGACTGCGGGAGTGTGTGTTGGGACGGTGAGGAGGGAGATTCTCTCTGTGTCTGACCCCGGGAACGTGTGATGGGACGGTTTGAATGCAGATTCACTCTGTTCTTGACGCCGGAAGTGTGTGATGGGACGGTTTGGATGCAGGTTCACTGAGTGTTTGACTCCGGGCTTTTGTGATGGGATTGTGTGGAGGGAGATTCACTCTGTGTCTGACCCCGGGAAAGCGTGATTGGACCGTTTGGATGGAGATTCACTCTGTGTCAGACCCCGGGAAATTATGATGGGACGGTTTGGATGGAGATTCACTCTGTGTCTGACCACGGGACAGTGTGATGGGACGGTTTTGATGGAGATTCACTCTGTGTCAGACCCAGGGAGTGTGTGATGGGACGGTGTGGATGGAGATTCACACTGTTTCTGACCACGAGACAGTGTGATAGGACGGTTTTGATGGAGATTCACTCTGTGTCAGACCCCGGGAGTGTGTGATGGGACGGTGTGGAGGGAGATTCACTCTCTGTCTGACCGCGGGTTTTTGTGATGGTCCGGTGTGGATGGAGAATCACTCTGTGTCTGACCCCGGGAGTTTGTGATGGGACGGTGTGGATGGAGAATCACTCTGTGTCTGACCCCTGGTCTTTGTGATGGGACGGTTTGGATGGAGATTCATTCTGTGTTACACCCCGGGAGTGTGTGATGGGACGGTGTGGATGGAGAATCACTCTGTGTCTGACCCCGGGTTTTTGTGATGTGACGGTTTGGATGGAGATTCATTCTGTGTTAGACCCCGGGAGTGTGTGATGGGACAGTGAGGAGGGAGATTCACTCTTTCTCTGACCCCGGGAGTTTGTGATGGAAAGGTGTGGATGCAGATTCACTCTATGTCTGACCCCTGGAATTTGTGATGGGATGGTGTGGAAGGAGATTCACACAGTGTCTGACCCCGGGCTTTTGTGATGGGACGGTATGGATGGAGATTCACTCTGTGTCTGACCCCGGGAGTTTGTGATGGGACGGTGTGGATGGAGATTCACTCTGTGTCTGTCCCCGGGCTTTTGTGATGGGACGCTCTGGATGGAGATTCACTCTGTGCCTGACCCCGGGAATGTATGATGGGCCGTTGTGTATGGAGATTCACTTTGTGTCTGACCCCGGTCTTTTGTGATGGGACGGTGTGGAGGGAGATTCACTCTGTGTCAGACACGGAAGTTTGTGATGGGACGGTGTGGATGGAGATTCACTCTGTGTCTGACCCCGGGAGTGTGTGATGGGACCGTGAGGAGGGTGATTTACTACTTGTCTGACCCCGGGAGTTTGTGATGGGACCGTGAGGAGGGTGATTTACTACTTGTCTGACCCCGGGAGTTTGTGATGGGACGGTGTGGATGGAGATTCACTCTGTGTCTGACCCCGGGAGTGTGTGATGGGACCGTGAGGAGGGTGATTTACTACTTGTCTGACCCCGGGAGTTTGTGATGGAAAGGTGTGGATGCAGTTCCACTCTATGTCTGATCCCTGGAATTTGTGATGGGATGGTGTGGAAGGAGATTCACTCTGTGTCTGACCCCGGGCAATGTGTGATGGGACGGTTTGGATGCAGGTTCACTGAGTGTTTGACTCCGGGCTTTTGTGATGGGATTGTGTGGAGGGAGATTCACTCTGTGTCTGACCCCGGGAAAGCGTGATGGGACCGTTTGGATGGAGATTCACTCTGTGTCAGACCCCGGGAAATTATGATGGGACAGTTTGGATGGAGATTCACTCTGTGGCTGACCCCGGGACAGTGTGATGGGACGGTTTTGATGGAGATTCACTCTGTGTCAGACCGCGGGAGTGTGTGATGGGAAGGTGTGGAGGGAGATTCACACTGTTTCTGACCCCGAGACAGTGTGATGGGACGGTTTTGATGGAGATTCACTCTGTGTCAGACCCCGGGAGGGTGTGATGGGACGGTGTGGAGGGAGATTCACTCTCTGTCTGACACCGGGTTTTTGTGATGGGACGGTGTGGATGGAGAATCACTCTGTGTCTGACCCCGGGAGTTTGTGATGGGACGGTGTGGATGGAGAATCACTCTGTTTCTGACCCCGGGTTTTTGTGATGGGACGGTTTGGATGGAGATTCATTCTGTGTTAGACCCCGGAAGTTTGTGATCGGACGGTGAGGAGGGAGATTCACTCTGTGTCTGACCCGGGGAGTGTGTGATGGGACGGTGAGGAGGGAGATTCACTCTGTGTCAGACCCCGGAAGATTGTGATGGGACGGTGTGGATGGAGATTCACTCGGTGTCTGACCCGGGCAGCGTGTGATGGGACGGTGAGGAGGGAGATTCACTCTGTGTCTGACCCCGTGAGTTTATGATGGGCCGGTGTGTATGGAAATTCACACTGTGTCTGACTGCGGGAGTGTGTGTTGGGACGGTGAGGAGGGAGATTCTCTCTGTGTCTGACCCCGGGAACGTGTGATGGGACGGTTTGAATGCAGATTCACTCTGTTCTTGACGCCGGAAGTGTGTGATGGGACGGTTTGGATGCAGGTTCACTGAGTGTTTGACTCCGGGCTTTTGTGATGGGATTGTGTGGAGGGAGATTCACTCTGTGTCTGACCCCGGGAAAGCGTGATTGGACCGTTTGGATGGAGATTCACTCTGTGTCAGACCCCGGGAAATTATGATGGGACGGTTTGGATGGAGATTCACTCTGTGTCTGACCCCGGGACAGTGTGATGGGACGGTTTTGATGGAGATTCACTCTGTGTCAGACCCAGGGAGTGTGTGATGGGACGGTGTGGATGGAGATTCACACTGTTTCTGACCCCGAGACAGTGTGATAGGACGGTTTTGATGGAGATTAACTCTGTGTCAGACCCCGGGAGTGTGTGATGGGACGGTGTGGAGGGAGATTCACTCTCTGTCTGACCGCGGGTTTTTGTGATGGTCCGGTGTGGATGGAGAGTCACTCTGTGTCTGACCCCGGGAGTTTGTGATGGGACGGTGTGGATGGAGAATCACTCTGTGTCTGACCCCGGGTCTTTGTGATGGGACGGTTTGGATGGAGATTCATTCTGTGTTAGACCCCGGGAGTGTGTGATGGGACGGTGTGGATGGAGAATCACTCTGTGTCTGACCCCGGGTTTTTGTGATGTGACGGTTTGGATGGAGATTCATTCTGTGTTAGACCCCGGGAGTGTGTGATGGGACAGTGAGGAGGGAGATTCACTCTTTCTCTGACCCCGGGAGTTTGTGATGGAAAGGTGTGGATGCAGATTCACTCTATGTCAGACCCCTGGAATTTGTGATGGGATGGTGTGGAAGGAGATTCACACAGTGTCTGACCCCGGGCTTTTGTGATGGGACGGTATGGATGGAGATTCACTCTGTGTCTGACCCCGGGAATTTGTGATGGGACGGTGTGGATGGAGATTCACTCTGTGTCTGTCCCCGGGCTTTTGTGATGGGACGCTCTGGATGGAGATTCACTCTGTGCCTGACCCCGGGAATGTATGATGGGCCGTTGTGTATGGAGATTCACTTTGTGTCTGACCCCGGTCTTTTGTGATGGGACGGTGTGGAGGGAGATTCACTCTGTGTCAGACACGGAAGTTTGTGATGGGACGGTGTGGATGGAGATTCACTCTGTGTCTGACCCCGGGAGTGTGTGATGGGACCGTGAGGAGGGTGATTTACTACTTGTCTGACCCCGGGAGTTTGTGATGGAAAGGTGTGGATGCAGTTCCACTCTATGTCTGATCCCTGGAATTTGTGATGGGATGGTGTGGAAGGAGATTCACTCTGTGTCTGACCCCGGGCAATGTGTGATGGGACGGTTTGGATGCAGGTTCACTGAGTGTTTGACTCCGGGCTTTTGTGATGGGATTGTGTGGAGGGAGATTCACTCTGTGTCTGACCCCGGGAAAGCGTGATGGGACCGTTTGGATGGAGATTCACTCTGTGTCAGACCCCGGGAAATTATGATGGGACAGTTTGGATGGAGATTCACTCTGTGGCTGACCCCGGGACAGTGTGATGGGACGGTTTTGATGGAGATTCACTCTGTGTCAGACCCCGGGAGTGTGTGATGGGAAGGTGTGGAGGGAGATTCACACTGTTTCTGACCCCGAGACAGTGTGATGGGACGGTTTTGATGGAGATTCACTCTGTGTCAGACCCCGGGAGCGTGTGATGGGACGGTGTGGAGGGAGATTCACTCTCTGTCTGACCCCGGGTTTTTGTGATGGGACGGTGTGGATGGAGAATCACTCTGTGTCTGAACCCGGGAGTTTGTGATTGGACGGTGTGGATGGAGAATCACTCTGTTTCTGACCCGGGTTTTTGTGATGGGACGGTTTGGATGGAGATTCATTCTGTGTTAGACCCCGGAAGTTTGTGATCGGACGGTGAGGAGGGAGATTCACTCTGTGTCTGACCCGGGGAGTGTGTGATGGGACGGTGAGGAGGGAGATTCACTCTGTGTCTGACCCCGGGTTTTTGTGATGGGACGGTTTGGATGGAGATTCATTCTGTGTTAGACCCCGGGAGTGTGTGATGGGACGGTGAGGAGGGAGATTCACTCTGTGTCAGACCCCGGAAGATTGTGATGGGACGGTGTGGATGGAGATTCACTCGGTGTCTGACCCGGGGAGCGTGTGATGGGACGGTGAGGAGGGAGATTCAGTCTGTGTCTGACCCCGTGAGTTTATGATGGGCCGGTGTGTATGGAAATTCACACTGTGTCTGACTGCGGGAGTGTGTGTTGGGACGGTGAGGAGGGAGATTCACTCTGTGTCTGACCCCGGGAACGTGTGATGGGACGGTTTGAATGCAGATTCACTCTGTTCTTGACGCCGGAAGTGTGTGATGGGACGGTTTGGATGCAGGTTCACTGAGTGTTTGACTCCGGGCTTTTGTGATGTGATTGTGTGGAGGGAGATTCACTCTGTGTCTGACCCCGGGAAAGCGTGATGGGACCGTTTGGATGGAGATTCACTCTGCGTCTGACCCCGGGAAATTATGATGGGACGGTGTGGATGGAGATTCACTCTGTGTCTGACCCCGGGCAATGTGTGATGGGACGGTTTGGATGCACGTTCACTGAGTATTTGACTCCGGGCTTTTGTGATGGGATTGTGTGGATGGAGATTCACTCTGTGTCTGACCCCGGGAAAGCGTGATTGGACCGTTTGGATGGAGATTCACTCTGTGTCAGACCCCGGGAAATTATGATGGGACAGTTTGGATGGAGATTCACTCTGTGGCTGACCCCGGGACAGTGTGATGGGACGGTTTTGATGGAGATTCACTCTGTGTCAGACCCCGGGAGTGTGTGATGGGACGGTGTGGAGGGAGATTCACACTGTTTCTGACCCCGAGACAGTGTGATGGGACGGTTTTGATGGAGATTCACTCTGTGTCAGACCCCGGGAGTGTGTGATGGGACGGTGTGGAGGGAGATTCACTCTCTGTCTGACCGCGGGTTTTTGTGATGGTCCGGTGTGGATGGAGAGTCACTCTGTGTCTGACCCCGGGAGTTTGTGATGGGACGGTGTGGATGGAGAATCACTCTGTGTCTGACCCCGGGTCTTTGTGATGGGACGGTTTGGATGGAGATTCATTCTGTGTTCGACCCCGGGAGTGTGTGATGGGACGGTGTGGATGGAGAATCACTCTGTGTCTGACCCCGGGTTTTTATGATGTGACGGTTTGGATGGAGATTCATTCTGTGTTAGACCCCGGGAGTGTGTGATGGGACAGTGAGGAGGGAGATTCACTCTGTGTCAGACCCCGGAAGTTTGTGATGGGACGGTGTGGATGGAGATTCACTCTGTGTCTGACCCGGGGAGTGTGTGATGGGACGGTGAGGAGGGAGATTCACTCTGTGTCTGACCCCGGGAAAGTGTGATGGGACGGAATGGATGGAGACTCACTCTGTGTCTGACCCCGGGTTTTTGTGATGGGACGGTTTGGATGGAGATTCATTCTGTGTTAGACCCCGGGAGTGTGTGATGGGACGGTGAGGAGGGAGATTCACTCTGTGTCAGACCCCGGAAGATTGTGATGGGACGGTGTGGATGGAGATTCACTCGGTGTCTGACCCGGGGAGCGTGTGATGGGACGGTGAGGAGGGAGATTCACTCTTTGTCTGACCCCGTGAGTTTATGATGGGCCGGTGTGTATGCAAATTCACACTGTGTCTGACTGCGGGAGTGTGTGTTGGGACGGTGAGGAGGGAGATTCACTCTGTGTCTGACCCCGGGAACGTGTGATGGGACGGTTTGAATGCAGATTCACTCTGTTCTTGACGCCGGAAGTGTGTGATGGGACGGTTTGGATGCAGGTTCACTGAGTGTTTGACTCCGGGCTTTTGTGATGGGATTGTGTGGAGGGAGATTCACTCTGTGTCTGACCCCGGGAAAGCGTGATTGGACCGTTTGGATGGAGATTCACTCTGTGTCAGACCCCGGGAAATTATGATGGGACGGTTTGGATGGAGATTCACTCTGTGTCTGACCCCGGGACAGTGTGATGGGACGGTTTTGATGGAGATTCACTCTGTGTCAGACCCCGGGAGTGTGTGATGGGACGGTGTGGAGGGAGATTCACAATGTTTCTGACCCCGGGAGTGTGTGATGGGACGGTGTGGAGGGAGATTCACTCTCTGTCTTTCCGCGGGTTTTTATGATGGTCCGGTGTGGATGGAGAGTCACTCTGTGTCTGACCCCGGGAGTTTGTGATGGGACGGTGTGGATGGAGAATCACTCTGTGTCTGACCCCGGGTCTTTGTGATGGGACGGTTTGGATGGAGATTCATTCTGTGTTAGACCCCGGGAGTGTGTGATGGGACGGTGTGGATGGAGAATCACTCTGTGTCTGACCCCGGGTTTTTGTGATGTGACGGTTTGGATGGAGATTCATTCTGTGTTAGACCCCGGGAGTGTGTGATGGGACAGTGAGGAGGGAGATTCACTCTTTCTCTGACCCCGGGAGTTTGTGATGGAAAGGTGTGGATGCAGATTCACTCTATGTCTGACCCCTGGAATTTGTGATGGGATGGTGTGGAAGGAGATTCACTCAGTGTCTGACCCCGGGCTTTTGTGATGGGACGGTATGGATGGAGATTCACTCTGTGTCTGACCCCGGGAGTTTGTGATGGGACGGTGTGGATGGAGATTCACTCTGTGTCTGTCCCCGGGCATTTGTGATGGGACGCTCTGGATGGAGATTCACTCTGTGCCTGACCCCGGGAATGTATGATGGGCCGTTGTGTATGGAGATTCACTTTGTGTCTGACCCCGGTCTTTTGTGATGGGACGGTGTGGAGGGAGATTCACTCTGTGTCAGACACGGAAGTTTGTGATGGGACGGTGTGGATGGAGATTCACTCTATGTCAGACCCCGGGAGTGTGTGATGGGTCGGTGTGGATGGAGAATCACTCTGTTTCTGACCCCGGGTTTTTGTGATGGGACGGTTTGGATGGAGATTCATTCTGTGTTAGACCCCGGGAGTGTGTGATGGGACGGTGTGGATGGAGAATCACTCTGTGTCTGACCCCGCGTTTTTGTGATGGGACGGTTTGGATGGAGATTCATTCTGTGTTAGACCCCGGAAGTTTGTGATCGGACTGTGAGGAGGGAGATTCACTCTGTGTCTGACCCGGGGAGTGTGTGATGGGACGGTGAGGAGGGAGATTCACTCTGTGTCTGACCCCGGGAAAGTGTGATGGGACGGAATGGATGGAGACTCACTCTGTGTCTGACCCCGGGTTTTTGTGATGGGACGGTTTGGATGGAGATTCATTCTGTGTTAGACCCCGGGAGTGTGTGATGGGACGGTGAGGAGGGAGATTCACTCTGTGTCAGACCCCGGAAGATTGTGATGGGACGGTGTGGATGGAGATTCACTCGGTGTCTGACCCGGGGAGTGTGTGATGGGACGGTGAGGAGGGAGATTCACACTGTTTCTGACCCCGAGACAGTGTGATGGGACGGTTTTGATGGAGATTCACTCTGTGTCAGACCCCGGGAGTGTGTGATGGGACGGTGTGGAGGGAGATTCACTCTCTGTCTGACCGCGGGTTTTTGTGATGGTCCGGTGTGGATGGAGAGTCACTCTGTGTCTGACCCCGGGAGTTTGTGATGGGACGGTGTGGATGGAGAATCACTCTGTGTCTGACCCCGGGTCTTTGTGATGGGACGGTGAGGAGGGAGATTCACTCTGTGTCAGACCCCGGAAGATTGTGATGGGACGGTGTGGATGGAGATTCACTCGGTGTCTGACCCGGGGAGTGTGTGATGGGACGGTGAGGAGGGAGATTCACTCTGTGTCTGACCCCGTGAGTTTATGATGGGCCGGTGTGTATGGAAATTCACTCTGTGTCTGACTGCGGGAGTGTGTGTTGGGACGGTGAGGAGGGAGATTCACTCTGTGTCTGACCCCGGGAACGTGTGATGGGACGGTTTGAATGCAGATTCACTCTGTTCTTGACGCCGGAAGTGTGTGATGGGACGGTTTGGATGCAGGTTCACTGAGTGTTTGACTCCGGGCTTTTGTGATGGGATTGTGTGGAGGGAGATTCACTCTGTGTCTGACCGCGGGAAAGCGTGATTGGACCGTTTGGATGGAGATTCACTCTGTGTCAGACCCCGGGAAATTATGATGGGACGGTTTGGATGGAGATTCACTCTGTGTCTGACCCCGGGACAGTGTGATGGGACGGTTTTGATGGAGATTCACTCTGTGTCAGACCCCGGGAGTGTGTGATGGGACGGTGTGGAGGGAGATTCACACTGTTTCTGACCCCGAGACAGTGTGATGGGACGGTTTTGATGGAGATTCACTCTGTGTCAGACCCCGGGAGTGAGTGATGGGACGGTGTGGAGGGAGATTCACAATGTTTCTGACCCCGGGAGTGTGTGATGGGACGGTGTGGAGGGAGATTCACTCTCTGTCTTTCCGCGGGTTTTTATGATGGTCCGGTGTGGATGGAGAGTCACTCTGTGTCTGACCCCGGGAGTTTGTGATGGGACGGTGTGGATGGAGAATCACTCTGTGTCTGACCCCGGGTCTTTGTGATGGGACGGTTTGGATGGAGATTCATTCTGTGTTAGACCCCGGGAGTGTGTGATGGGACGGTGTGGATGGAGAATCACTCTGTGTCTGACCCCGGGTTTTTGTGATGTGACGGTTTGGATGGAGATTCATTCTGTGTTAGACCCCGGGAGTGTGTGATGGGACAGTGAGGAGGGAGATTCACTCTTTCTCTGACCCCGGGAGTTTGTGATGGAAAGGTGTGGATGCAGATTCACTCTATGTCTGACCCCTGGAATTTGTGATGGGATGGTGTGGAAGGAGATTCACTCAGTGTCTGACCCCGGGCTTTTGTGATGGGACGGTATGGATGGAGATTCACTCTGTGTCTGACCCCGGGAGTTTGTGATGGGACGGTGTGGATGGAGATTCACTCTGTGTCTGTCCCCGGGCTTTTGTGATGGGACGCTCTGGATGGAGATTCACTCTGTGCCTGACCCCGGGAATGTATGATGGGCCGTTGTGTATGGAGATTCACTTTGTGTCTGACCCCGGTCTTTTGTGATGGGACGGTGTGGAGGGAGATTCACTCTGTGTCAGACACGGAAGTTTGTGATGGGACGGTGTGGATGGAGATTCACTCTGTGTCTGACCCCGGGAGTGTGTGATGGGACCGTGAGGAGGGTGATTTACTACTTGTCTGACCCCGGGAGTTTGTGATGGAAAGGTGTGGATGCAGTTCCACTCTATGTCTGATCCCTGGAATTTGTGATGGGATGGTGTGGAAGGAGATTCACTCTGTGTCTGACCCCGGGCAATGTGTGATGGGACGGTTTGGATGCAGGTTCACTGAGTGTTTGACTCCGGGCTTTTGTGATGGGATTGTGTGGAGGGAGATTCACTCTGTGTCTGACCCCGGGAAAGCGTGATGGGACCGTTTGGATGGAGATTCACTCTGTGTCAGACCCCGGGAAATTATGATGGGACAGTTTGGATGGAGATTCACTCTGTGGCTGACCCCGGGACAGTGTGATGGGACGGTTTTGATGGAGATTCACTCTGTGTCAGACCCCGGGAGTGTGTGATGGGAAGGTGTGGAGGGAGATTCACACTGTTTCTGACCCCGAGACAGTGTGATGGGACGGTTTTGATGGAGATTCACTCTGTGTCAGACCCCGGGAGGGTGTGATGGGACGGTTTGGATGGAGATTCATTCTGTGTTAGACCCCGGGAGTGTGTGATGGGACGGTGTGGATGGAGAATCACTCTGTGTCTGACCCCGGGTTTTTGTGATGGGACGGTTTGGATGGAGATTCATTCTGTGTTAGACCCCGGGAGTGTGTGATGGGACGGTGAGGAGGGAGATTCACTCTGTGTCAGACCCCGGAAGTTTGTGATCGGACGGTGAGGAGGGAGATTCACTCTGTGTCTGACCCGGGGAGTGTGTGATGGGACGGTGAGGAGGGAGATTCACTCTGTGTCTGACCCCGTGAGTTTATGATGGGCCGGTGTGTATGGAAATTCACTCTGTTCTTGACGCCGGAAGTGTGTGATGGGACGGTTTGGATGCAGGTTCACTGAGTGTTTGACTCCGGGCTTTTGTGATGGGATTGTGTGGAGGGAGATTCACTCTGTGTCTGACCCCGGGAAAGCGTGATTGGACCGTTTGGATGGAGATTCACTCTGTGTCAGACCCCGGGAAATTATGATGGGACGGTTTGGATGGAGATTCACTCTGTGTCTGACCCCGGGACAGTGTGATGGGACGGTTTTGATGGAGATTCACTCTGTGTCAGACCCCGGGAGTGTGTGATGGGACGGTGTGGAGGGAGATTCACACTGTTTCTGACCCCGGGACAGTGTGATGGGACGGTTTTGATGGAGATTCACTCTGTGTCAGACCCCGGGAGTGTGTGATGGGACGGTGTGGAGGGAGATTCACTCTCTGTCTGACCGCGGGTTCTTGTGATGGTCCGGTGTGGATGGAGAGTCACTCTGTGTCTGACCCCGGGAGTTTGTGATGGGACGGTGTGGATGGAGAATCACTCTGTGTCTGACCCCGGGTCTTTGTGATGGGACGGTTTGGATGGAGATTCATTCTGTGTTCGACCCCGGGAGTGTGTGATGGGACGGTGTGGATGGAGAATCACTCTGTGTCTGACTCCGGGTTTTTGTGATGTGACGGTTTGGATGGAGATTCATTCTGTGTTAGACCCCGGGAGTGTGTGATGGGACAGTGAGGAGGGAGATTCACTCTGTGTCAGACCCCGGAAGTTTGTGATGGGACGGTGTGGATGGAGATTCACTCTGTGTCTGACCCGGGGAGTGTGTGATGGGACGGTGAGGAGGGAGATTCACTCTGTGTCTGACCCCGGGAAAGTGTGATGGGACGGAATGGATGGAGACTCACTCTGTGTCTGACCCCGGGTTTTTGTGATGGGACGGTTTGGATGGAGATTCATTCTGTGTTAGACCCCGGGAGTGTGTGATGGGACGGTGAGGAGGGAGATTCACTCTGTGTCAGACCCCGGAAGATTGTGATGGGACGGTGTGGATGGAGATTCACTCGGTGTCTGACCCGGGGAGCGTGTGATGGGACGGTGAGGAGGGAGATTCACTCTTTGTCTGACCCCGTGAGTTTATGATGGGCCGGTGTGTATGCAAATTCACACTGTGTCTGACTGCGGGAGTGTGTGTTGGGACGGTGAGGAGGGAGATTCACTCTGTGTCTGACCCCGGGAACGTGTGATGGGACGGTTTGAATGCAGATTCACTCTGTTCTTGACGCCGGAAGTGTGTGATGGGACGGTTTGGATGCAGGTTCACTGAGTGTTTGACTCCGGGCTTTTGTGATGGGATTGTGTGGAGGGAGATTCACTCTGTGTCTGACCCCGGGAAAGCGTGATTGGACCGTTTGGATGGAGATTCACTCTGTGTCAGACCCCGGGAAATTATGATGGGACGGTTTGGATGGAGATTCACTCTGTGTCTGACCCCGGGACAGTGTGATGGGACGGTTTTGATGGAAATTCACTCTGTGTCAGACCCCGGGAGTGTGTGATGGGACGGTGTGGAGGGAGATTCACAATGTTTCTGACCCCGGGAGTGTGTGATGGGACGGTGTGGAGGGAGATTCACTCTCTGTCTTTCCGCGGGTTTTTATGATGGTCCGGTGTGGATGGAGAGTCACTCTGTGTCTGACCCCGGGAGTTTGTGATGGGACGGTGTGGATGGAGAATCACTCTGTGTCTGACCCCGGGTCTTTGTGATGGGACGGTTTGGATGGAGATTCATTCTGTGTTAGACCCCGGGAGTGTGTGATGGGACGGTGTGGATGGAGAATCACTCTGTGTCTGACCCCGGGTTTTTGTGATGTGACGGTTTGGATGGAGATTCATTCTGTGTTAGACCCCGGGAGTGTGTGATGGGACAGTGAGGAGGGAGATTCACTCTTTCTCTGACCCCGGGAGTTTGTGATGGAAAGGTGTGGATGCAGATTCACTCTATGTCTGACCCCTGGAATTTGTGATGGGATGGTGTGGAAGGAGATTCACTCAGTGTCTGACCCCGGGCTTTTGTGATGGGACGGTATGGATGGAGATTCACTCTGTGTCTGACCCCGGGAGTTTGTGATGGGACGGTGTGGATGGAGATTCACTCTGTGTCTGTCCCCGGGCTTTTGTGATGGGACGCTCTGGATGGAGATTCACTCTGTGCCTGACCCCGGGAATGTATGATGGGCCGTTGTGTATGGAGATTCACTTTGTGTCTGACCCCGGTCTTTTGTGATGGGACGGTGTGGAGGGAGATTCACTCTGTGTCAGACACGGAAGTTTGTGATGGGACGGTGTGGATGGAGATTCACTCTGTGTCTGACCCCGGGAGTGTGTGATGGGACCGTGAGGAGGGTGATTTACTACTTGTCTGACCCCGGGAGTTTGTGATGGAAAGGTGTGGATGCAGTTCCACTCTATGTCTGATCCCTGGAATTTGTGATGGGATGGTGTGGAAGGAGATTCACTCTGTGTCTGACCCCGGGCAATGTGTGATGGGACGGTTTGGATGCAGGTTCACTGAGTGTTTGACTCCGGGCTTTTGTGATGGGATTGTGTGGAGGGAGATTCACTCTGTGTCTGACCCCGGGAAAGCGTGATGGGACCGTTTGGATGGAGATTCACTCTATGTCAGACCCCGGGAGTGTGTGATGGGACGGTTTTGATGGAGATTCACTCTGTGTCAGTCCCCGGGAGTGTGTGATGGGAAGGTGTGGAGGGAGATTCACACTGTTTCTGACCCCGGGTTTTTGTGATGGTCCGGTGTGGATGGAGAATCACTCTGTGTCTGACCCCGGGTTTTTGTGATGGGACGGTTTGGATGGAGATTCATTCTGTGTTAGACCCCGGGAGTGTGTGATGGGTCGGTGTGGATGGAGAATCACTCTGTTTCTGACCCCGGGTTTTTGTGATGGGACGGTTTGGATGGAGATTCATTCTGTGTTAGACCCCGGGAGTGTGTGATGGGACGGTGTGGATGGAGAATCACTCTGTGTCTGACCCCGCGTTTTTGTGATGGGACGGTTTGGATGGAGATTCATTCTGTGTTAGACCCCGGAAGTTTGTGATCGGACTGTGAGGAGGGAGATTCACTCTGTGTCTGACCCGGGGAGTGTGTGATGGGACGGTGAGGAGGGAGATTCACTCTGTGTCTGACCCCGGGAATGTGTGATGGGACGGAATGAATGGAGACTCACTCTGTGTCTGACCCCGGGTTTTTGTGATGGGACGGTTTGGATGGAGATTCATTCTGTGTTAGACCCCGGGAGTGTGTGATGGGACGGTGAGGAGGGAGATTCACTCTGTGTCAGACCCCGGAAGATTGTGATGGGACGGTGTGGATGGAGATTCACTCGGTGTCTGACCCGGGGAGCGTGTGATGGGACGGTGAGGAGGGAGATTCACTCTTTGTCTGACCCCGTGAGTTTATGATGGGCCGGTGTGTATGCAAATTCACACTGTGTCTGACTGCGGGAGTGTGTGTTGGGACGGTGAGGAGGGAGATTCACTCTGTGTCTGACCCCGGGAACGTGTGATGGGACGGTTTGAATGCAGATTCACTCTGTTCTTGACGCCGGAAGTGTGTGATGGGACGGTTTGGATGCAGGTTCACTGAGTGTTTGACTCCGGGCTTTTGTGATGGGATTGTGTGGAGGGAGATTCACTCTGTGTCTGACCCCGGGAAAGCGTGATTGGACCGTTTGGATGGAGATTCACTCTGTGTCAGACCCCGGGAAATTATGATGGGACGGTTTGGATGGAGATTCACTCTGTGTCTGACCCCGGGACAGTGTGATGGGACGGTTTTGATGGAGATTCACTCTGTGTCTGACCCCGGGAGTTTGTGATGGGACGGTGTGGATGGAGATTCACTCTGTGTCTGTCCCCGGGCTTTTGTGATGGGACGCTCTGGATGGAGATTCACTCTGTGCCTGACCCCGGGAATGTATGATGGGCCGTTGTGTATGGAGATTCACTTTGTGTCTGACCCCGGTCTTTTGTGATGGGACGGTGTGGAGGGAGATTCACTCTGTGTCAGACACGGAAGTTTGTGATGGGACGGTGTGGATGGAGATTCACTCTGTGTCTGACCCCGGGAGTGTGTGATGGGACCGTGAGGAGGGTGATTTACTACTTGTCTGACCCCGGGAGTTTGTGATGGAAAGGTGTGGATGCAGTTCCACTCTATGTCTGATCCCTGGAATTTGTGATGGGATGGTGTGGAAGGAGATTCACTCTGTGTCTGACCCCGGGCAATGTGTGATGGGACGGTTTGGATGCAGGTTCACTGAGTGTTTGACTCCGGGCTTTTGTGATGGGATTGTGTGGAGGGAGATTCACTCTGTGTCTGACCCCGGGAAAGCGTGATGGGACCGTTTGGATGGAGATTCACTCTATGTCAGACCCCGGGAGTGTGTGATGGGACGGTTTTGATGGAGATTCACTCTGTGTCAGTCCCCGGGAGTGTGTGATGGGAAGGTGTGGAGGGAGATTCACACTGTTTCTGACCCCGGGTTTTTGTGATGGTCCGGTGTGGATGGAGAATCACTCTGTGTCTGACCCCGGGTTTTTGTGATGGGACGGTTTGGATGGAGATTCATTCTGTGTTAGACCCCGGGAGTGTGTGATGGGTCGGTGTGGATGGAGAATCACTCTGTTTCTGACCCCGGGTTTTTGTGATGGGACGGTTTGGATGGAGATTCATTCTGTGTTAGACCCCGGGAGTGTGTGATGGGACGGTGTGGATGGAGAATCACTCTGTGTCTGACCCCGCGTTTTTGTGATGGGACGGTTTGGATGGAGATTCATTCTGTGTTAGACCCCGGAAGTTTGTGATCGGACTGTGAGGAGGGAGATTCACTCTGTGTCTGACCCGGGGAGTGTGTGATGGGACGGTGAGGAGGGAGATTCACTCTGTGTCTGACCCCGGGAATGTGTGATGGGACGGAATGAATGGAGACTCACTCTGTGTCTGACCCCGGGTTTTTGTGATGGGACGGTTTGGATGGAGATTCATTCTGTGTTAGACCCCGGGAGTGTGTGATGGGACGGTGAGGAGGGAGATTCACTCTGTGTCAGACCCCGGAAGATTGTGATGGGACGGTGAGGAGGGAGATTCACACTGTTTCTGACCCCGAGACAGTGTGATGGGACGGTTTTGATGGAGATTCACTCTGTGTTCGACCCCGGGAGTGTGTGATGGGACGGTGTGGATGGAGAATCACTCTGTGTCTGACCCCGGGTTTTTGTGATGGTCCGGTGTGGATGGAGAGTCACTCTGTGTCTGACCCCGGGAGTTTGTGATGGGACGGTGTGGATGGAGAATCACTCTGTGTCTGACCCCGGGTCTTTGTGATGGGACGGTTTGGATGGAGATTCATTCTGTGTTCGACCCCGGGAGTGTGTGATGGGACGGTGTGGATGGAGAATCACTCTGTGTCTGACCCCGGGTTTTTGTGATGTGACGGTTTGGATGGAGATTCATTCTGTGTTAGACCCCGGGAGTGTGTGATGGGACAGTGAGGAGGGAGATTCACTCTGTGTCAGACCCCGGAAGTTTGTGATGGGACGGTGTGGATGGAGATTCACTCTGTGTCTGACCCGGGGAGTGTGTGATGGGACGGTGAGGAGGGAGATTCACTCTGTGTCTGACCCCGGGAAAGTGTGATGGGACGGTTTGGATGCAGATTCACTCTTTGGCTGGCCTCGGGAGTTTGTGATGGGACGGTGTGCATGGAGATTCACTCTGTGTCTGACACCTTGAGTTTGTGATGGGACGGAATGGATGGAGACTCACTCTGTGTCTGACCCCGGGTTTTTGTGATGGGACGGTTTGGATGGAGATTCATTCTGTGTTAGACCCCGGGAGTGTGTGATGGGACGGTGAGGAGGGAGATTCACTCTGTGTCAGACCCCGGAAGTTTGTGATGGGACGGTGTGGATGGAGATTCACTCTGTGTCTGACCCCGGGAGTGTGTGATGGGACGGTGTGGATGGAGATTCACTCTGTGTCTGACGCCGGGAAAGTGTGATGGGACAGTTTGGATGGAGATTCACTCTGTGTCTGACCTCGGGCTTTTGTGATGGGACGGTGAGCAGGGAGATTCACTCTGTGTCAGACCCCGGAAGTTTGTGATGGGACGGTGTGGATGGAGATTCACTCTGTGTCTGACCCGGGGAGTGTGTGATGGGACGGTGGGGAGGGAGATTCACTCTGTGTCTGACCCCGGGAAAGTGTGATGGGACGGTTTGGATGCAGATTCACTCTTTGTCTGGCCCCGGGAGTTTGTGCTGGGACGGTGTGGATGGAGATTCACTCTGTGTCTGACCCGGGGAGTGTGTGATGGGACGGTGAGGAGGGAGATTCACTCTGTGTCTGACCCCGTGAGTTTATGATGGGCCGGTGTGTATAGAAATTCACTCTGTGTCTGACCCCGGGAGTGTGTGTTGGGACGGTGAGGAGGGAGATTCACTCTGTGTCTGACCCCGGGAACGTGTGTTGGGACGGTTTGGATGCAGATTCACTCTGTTCTTGACGCCGGAAGTGTGTGATGGGACGGTGAGGAGGGAGATTTACTCTTTCTCCGACCCCGGGAGTTTGTGATGGAAAGGTGTGGATGCAGATTCACTCTATGTCTGACCCCTGGAATTTGTGATGGGATGGTGTGGAAGGAGATTCACTCAGTTTCTGACCCCGGGCTTTTGTGATGGGACGGTATGGATGGAGATTCACTCTGTGTCTGACCTCGGGAGTTTGTGATGGGACGGTGTGGATGGAGATTCACTCTGTGTCTGTCCCCGGGCTTTTGTGATGGGACGCTCTGGATGGAGATTCACTCTGTGCCTGACCCCGGGAATGTATGATGGGCCGTTGTGTATGGAGATTCACTTTGTGTCTGACCCCGGTCTTTTGTGATGGGACGGTGTGGTGGGAGATTCACTCTGTGTCAGACACGGAAGTTTGTGATGGGACGGTGTGGATGAAGATTCACTCTGTGTCTGACCCCGGGAGTGTGTGATGGGACCGTGAGTAGGGTGATTTACTACTTGTCTGACCCCGGGAGTTTGTGATGGAAAGGTGTGGATGCAGTTTCACTCTATGTCTGATCCCTGGAATTTGTGGTGGGATGGTGTGGAAGGAGATTCACTCTGTGTCTGACCCCGGGCAATGTGTGATGGGACGGTTTGGATGCAGGTTCACTGAGTGTTTGACTCCGGGCTTTTGTGATGGGATTGTGTGGAGGGAGATTCACTCTGTGTCTGACCCCGGGACAGTGTGATGGGACGGTTTTGATGGAGATTCACTCTGTGTCAGACCCCGGGAGTGTGTGATGGGAAGATGTGGAGGGAGATTCACACTGTTTCTGACCCCGAGACAGTGTGATGGGACGGTTTAGATGGAGATTCACTCTGTGTCAGACCCCGGGAGTGTGTGATGGGACGGTGTGGAGGGAGATTCACTCTCTGTCTGACCCCGGGTTTTTGTGATGGTCCGGTGTGGATGGAGAATCACTCTGTGTCTGACCCCGGGAGTTTGTGATGGGACGGTGTGGTTGGAGAATCACTCTGTTTCTGACCCCGGGTTTTTGTGATGGGACGGTTTGGATGGAGATTCATTCTGGGTTAGACCCCGGGAGTGTGTGATGGGACGGTGTGGATGGAGAATCACTCTGTGTCTGACCCCGGGTTTTTGTGATGGGACGGTTTGGATAGAGATTCATTCTGTGTTACACCCCGGGAGTGTGTGATTGGACGGTGAGGAGGGAGATTCACTCTGTGTCAGACCCCGGAAGTTTGTGATCGGACGGTGAGGAGGGAGATTCACTCTGTGTCTGACCCGGGGAGTGTGTGATGGGACGGTGAGGAGGGAGATTCACTCTGTGTCTGACCCCGGGAAAGTGTGATGGGACGGAATGGATGGAGACTCACTCTGTGTCTGACCCCGGGTTTTTGTGATGGGACGGTTTGGATGGAGATTCATTCTGTGTTAGACCCCGGGAGTGTGTGATGGGACAGTGAGGAGGGAGATTCACTCTGTGTCAGACCCCGGAAGATTGTGATGGGACGGTGTGGATGGAGATTCACTCTGTGTCTGACCCGGGGAGTGTGTGATGGGACGGTGAGGAGGGAGATTCACTCTGTGTCTGACCCCGTGAGTTTATGATGGGCCGGTGTGTATGGAAATTCACTCTGTGTCTGACCCCGGGAGTGTGTGTTGGGACGGTGAGGAGGGAGATTCACTCTGTGTCTGACCCCGGGAACGTGTGATGGGACGGTTTGAATGCAGATTCACTCTGTTCCTGACGCCGGAAGTGTGTGATGGGACGGTGAGGAGGGAGATTTACTCTTTCTCAGACCCCGGGAGTTTGTGATGGAAAGGTGTGGATGCAGATTCACTCTATGTCTAACCCCTGGAATTTGTGATGGGATGGTGTGAAAGGAGATTCACTCAGTGTCTGACCCCGGGCTTTTGTGATGGGATTGTGTGGAGGGAGATTCACTCTGCGTCTGACCCCGGGCTTTTGTGATGGGACGCTCTGGATGGAGATTCACTCTGTGTCTGACCCCGGGAATGTATGATGGGCCGGTGTGTATGGAGATTCACTTTGTGTCTGACCCAGGGTTTCTGTGATGGGCCGGTGTGGATGGAGATTCACTCTGTGTCTGACCCCGGGAGTGTGTGATGGGACGGTGTGGATGGAGATTCACTCTGTGTCTGACGCCGGGAAAGTGTGATGGGACGGTTTGGATGGAGATTCACTCTGTGTCTGACCTCGGGCTTTTGTGAAGGGACGGTGAGTAGGGAGATTCACTCTGTGTCTGACCCCGTGAGTTCGTGATGGGCCGGTGTGGATGGAGATTCCCTCTGTGTCTGACCCCTGGAGTGTGTGATGGGTCGGTGAGGAGGGAGATTCACTCTGTGTCTGACCACGGGAACGTGTGATGGGACGGATTGGATGCAGATTCAGTCTGTGCCTGACGCCGGGAGTGTGTGATGGGATGCTGAGGAGGGAGATTTACTCTTTGTCTGACCACTGGAATTTGTGATGGGACGGTTTGGATGGAGGTTCACTCAGTGTCTGACCCCAGGCTTTTGTGATGGGATTGAGTGGAGGGAGTTTCACTCTGTGTCTGACCCCGGGAGATTGTGATGGGACGGTTTGGATGGGGATTCACTCTGTGTCTGACCGCGGGAAAGTGTTATGGGACGTTTTGGATGGAGATTCACTCTGTGTCTGACCCCGGGCTTTTGTGATAGGATGGTGTGGAAGGAGATTCACTCTTTGTCTGACCCCGGGCTTTTGTGATGGGACGGTATGGATGGAGATTCACTCTTTGTCTGACCCCGGGCTTTTGTGATGTGACGCTCTGGATGGAGATTCACTCTGTGCCTGACCCCGGGAATGTATGATGGGCCGTTGTGTATGGAGAATCACTCTGTGTCTGACCCCGGGTTTTTGTGATGGGACGGTTTGGATGGAGATTCATTCTGTGTTAGACCCCGGGAGTGTGTGATGGGACGGTGAGGAGGGAGATTCACTCTGTGTCAGACCCCGGAAGTTTGTGATGGGACGGTGAGGAGGGAGATTCACTCTGTCTCTGACCCCAGGAGTTTGTGATGGAAAGGTGTGGATGCAGATTCACTCTATGTCTGACCCCTGGAATTTGTGATGGGATGGTGTGGAAGGAGATTCACTCAGTGTCTGACCCCGGGCTTTTGTGATGGGACGGTATGGATGGAGATTCACTCTGTGTCTGACCCCGGGAGTTTGTGATGGAAAGCTGTGGATGCAGATTCACTCTATGTCTGACCCCTGGAATTTGTGATGGGATGGTGTGGAAGGAGATTCACTCAGTGTCTGACCACGGGCTTTTGTGATGGGACGGTATGGATGGAGATTCACACTGTGTCTGACCCAGGGAGTTTGTGATGGGACGGTGTGGATGGAGTTTCACTCTGTGTCTGTCCCCGGGCTTTTGTGATGGGACGCTCTGGATGGAGATTCACTCTGTGCCTGACCCCGGGAATGTATGATGGGCCGTTGTGTATGGAGATTCACTTTGTGTCTGACCCCGGTCTTTTGTGATGGGACGGTGTGGAGGGAGATTCACTCTGTGTCAGACACGGAAGTTTGTGATGGGACGGTGTGGATGGAGATTCACTCTGTGTCTGACCCCGGGAGTGTGTGATGGGACAGTGAGGAGGGTGATTTACTACTTGTCTGACCCCGGGAGTTTGTGATGGAAAGGTGTGGATGCAGTTTCACTCTATGTCTGATCCCTGGAATTTGTGATGGGATGGTGTGGAAGGAGATTCACTCTGTGTCTGACCCCGGGCAATGTGTGATGGGACGGTTTGGATGCAGGTTCACTGAGTGTTTGACTCCGGGCTTTTGTGATGGGACGGTGTGGAGGGAGATTCACTCTTTGTCTGACCCCGGGAGTGTGTGATGGGACGGTTTGGATGCAGGTTCACTGAGTGTTTGACTCCGGGCTTTTGTGATGGGATTGTGTGGAGGGAGATTCACTCTGTGTCTGACCCCGGGAAAGCGTGATGGGACCGTTTGGATGGAGATTCACTCTGTGTCAGACCCCGGGAAATTATGATGGGACAGTTTGGATGGAGATTCACTCTGTGTCTGACCCCGGGACAGTGTGATGGGACGGTTTTGATGGAGATTCACTCTGTGTCAGACCCCGGGAGTGTGTGATGGGAAGATGTGGAGGGAGATTCACACTGTTTCTGACCCCGAGGCAGTGTGATGGGACGGTTTTGATGGAGATTCACTCTGTGTCAGACCCCGGGAGTGTGTGATGGGACGGTTTGGAGGGAGATTCACTCTCTGTCTGACCCCGGGTTTTTGTGATGGTCCGGTGTGGATGGAGAATCACTCTGTGTCTGACCCCGGGAGTTTGTGATGGGACGGTGTGGATGGAGATTCATTCTGTGTTAGACCCCGGGAGTGTGTGATGGGACGGTGTGGATGGAGAATCACTCTGTGTCTGACCCCGGGTTTTTGTGATGGGACGGTTTGGATGGAGATTCATTCTGTGTTAGACCCCGGGAGTGTGTGATGGGACGGTGAGGAGGGAGATTCACTCTGTGTCAGACCCCGGAAGTTTTTGATCGGACGGTGAGGAGGGAGATTCACTCTGTGTCTGACCCGGGGAGTGTGTGATGGGACGGTGAGGAGGGAGATTCACTCTGTCTCTGACCCCGGGAAAGTGTGATGGGACGGAATGGATGGAGACTCACTCTGTGTCTGACCCCGGGTTTTTGTGATGGGACGGTTTGGATGGAGATTCATTCTGTGTTAGACCCCGGGAGTGTGTGATGAGACGGTGAGGAGGGAGATTCACTCTGTGTCAGACCCCGGAAGATTGTGATGGGACGGTGTGGATGGAGATTCACTCTGTGTCTGACCCGGGGAGTGTGTGATGGGACGGTGAGGAGGGAGATTCACTCTGTGTCTGACCCCGTGAGTTTATGATGGGCCGGTGTGTATGGAAATTCACTCTGTGTCTGACCCCGGGAGTGTGTGTTGGGACGGTGAGGAGGGAGATTCACTCTGTGTCTGACCCCGGGAACGTGTGATGGGACGGTTTGAATGCAGATTCACTCTGTTCCTGACGCCGGAAGTGTGTGATGGGACGGTGAGGAGGGAGATTTACTCTTTCTCTGACCCCGGGAGTTTGTGATGGAAAGGTGTGGATGCAGATTCACTCTATGTCTAACCCCTGGAATTTGTGATGGGATGGTGTGAAAGGAGATTCACTCAGTGTCTGACCCCGGGCTTTTGTGATGGGATTGTGTGGAGGGAGATTCACTCTCCGTCTGACCCCGGGCTTTTGTGATGGGACGCTCTGGATGGAGATTCACTCTGTGTCTGACCCCGGGAATGTATGATGGGCCGGAGTGTATGGAGATTCACTTTGTGTCTGACCCAGGGTTTCTGTGATGGGCCGGTGTGGATGGAGATTCACTCTGTGGCTGACCCCGGGAGTGTGTGATGGGACTGTGTGGATGGAGATTCACTCTGTGTCTGACGCCGGGAAAGTGTGATGGGACGGTTTGGATGGAGATTCACTCTGTGTCTGACCTCGGGCTTTTGTGATGGGACGGTGAGTAGGGAGAGTCACTCTGTGTCTGACCCCGTGAGTTCGTGATGGGCCGGTGTGGATGGAGATTCCCTCTGTGTCTGACCCCGGGAGTGTGTGATGGGACGGTGTGTTTGGAAATTCACTCTGTGTCTGACCCCGGGAGTGTGTGATGGGTCGGTGAGGAGGGAGATTCACTCTATGTCTGACCACGGGAACGTGTGATGGGACGGATTGGATGCAGATTCAGTCTGTGCCTGACGCCGGGAGTGTGTGATGGGATGCTGAGGAGGGAGATTTACTCTTTGTCTGACCCCGGGAGTTTGTGATGGAAAGGTTTGGATGCAGATTCACTCTATGTCTGACCACTGGAATTTGTGATGGGATGGTGTGGAAGGAGATTCACTTTGTGTCTGACCACGGCAATGTGAGATGGGACGGTTTGGATGGAGGTTCACTCAGTGTCTGACCCCAGGCTTTTGTGATGGGATTGAGTGGAGGGAGTTTCACTCTGTGTCTGACCCCGGGAGATTGTGATGGGACGGTTTGGATGGGGATTCACTCTGTGTCTGACCGCGGGAAAGTGTTATGGGACGTTTTGGATGGAGATTCACTCTGTGTCTGACCCCGGGCTTTTGTGATAGGATGGTGTGGAAGGAGATTCACTCTTTGTCTGACCCCGGGCTTTTGTGATGGGACGGTATGGATGGAGATTCACTCTTTGTCTGACCCCGGGCTTTTGTGATGTGACGCTCTGGATGGAGATTCACTCTGTGCCTGACCCCGGGAATGTATGATGGGCCGTTGTGTATGGAGAATCACTCTGTGTCTGACCCCGGGTTTTTGTGATGGGACGGTTTGGATGGAGATTCATTCTGTGTTAGACCCCTGAGTGTGTGATGGGACGGTGAGGAAGGAGATTCACTCTGTGTCAGACCCCGGAAGTTTGTGATGGGACGGTGAGGAGGGAGATTCACTCTGTCTCTGACCCCGGGAGTTTGTGATGGAAAGGTGTGGATGCAGATTCACTCTATGTCTGACCCCTGGAATTTGTGATGGGATGGTGTGGAAGGAGATTCACTCAGTGTCTGACCCCGGGCTTTTGTGATGGGACGGTATGGGTGGAGATTCACTCTGTGTCTGACCCCGGGAGTTTGTGATGGGACGGTGTGGATGGAGATTCACTCTGTGTCTGTCCCCGGGCTTTTGTGATGGGACGCTCTGGATGGAGATTCACTCTGTGCCTGACCCCGGGAATGTATGATGGGCCGTTGTGTATGGAGATTCACTTTGTGTCTGACCCCGGTCTTTTGTGATGGGACGGTGTGGAGGGAGATTCACTCTGTGTCAGACACGGAAGTTTGTGATGGGACGGTGTGGATGGAGATTCACTCTGTGTCTGACCCCGGGAGTGTGTGATGGGACCGTGAGGAGGGTGATTTACTACTTGTCTGACCCCGGGAGTTTGTGATGGAAAGGGGTGGATGCAGTTTCACTCTATGTCTGATCCCTGGAATTTGTGATGGGATGGTGTGGAAGGAGATTCACTCTGTGTCTGACCCCTGGCAATGTGTGATGGGACGGTTTGGATGCAGGTTCACTGAGTGTTTGACTCCGGGCTTTTGTGATGGGATTGTGTGGAGGGAGATTCACTCTGTGTCTGACCCCGGGAAAGCGTGATTGGACCGTTTGGATGGAGATTCACTCTGTGTCAGACCCCGGGAAATTATGATGGGACAGTTTGGATGCAGATTCACTCTGTGTCTGACCCCGGGACAGTGTGATGGGACGGTTTTGATGGAGATTCACTCGGTGTCAGACCCCGGGAGTGTGTGATGGGAAGATGTGGAGGGAGATTCACTCTGTGTCTGACCACGGGAACGTGTGATGGGACGGATTGGATGCAGATTCAGTCTGTGCCTGACGCCGGGAGTGTGTGATGGGATGCTGAGGAGGGAGATTTACTCTTTGTCTGACCACTGGAATTTGTGATGGGATGGTGTGGAAGGAGATTCACTCTGTGTCTGACCACGGCAATGTGTGATGGGACGGTTTGGATGGAGGTTCACTCAGTGTCTGACCCCAGGCTTTTGTGATGGGATTGAGTGGAGGGAGTTTCACTCTGTGTCTGACCCCGGGAGATTGTGATGGGACGGTTTGGATGGGGATTCACTCTGTGTCTGACCGCGGGAAAGTGTTATGGGACGTTTTGGATGGAGATTCACTCTGTGTCTGACCCCGGGCTTTTGTGATAGGATGGTGTGGAAGGAGATTCACTCTTTGTCTGACCCCGGGCTTTTGTGATGGGACGGTATGGATGGAGATTCACTCTTTGTCTGACCCCGGGCTTTTGTGATGTGACGCTCTGGATGGAGATTCACTCTGTGCCTGACCCCGGGAATGTATGATGGGCCGTTGTGTATGGAGAATCACTCTGTGTCTGACCCCGGGTTTTTGTGATGGGACGGTTTGGATGGAGATTCATTCTGTGTTAGACCCCGGGAGTGTGTGATGGGACGGTGAGGAGGGAGATTCACTCTGTGTCAGACCCCGGAAGTTTGTGATGGGACGGTGAGGAGGGAGATTCACTCTGTCTCTGACCCCGGGAGTTTGTGATGGAAAGGTGTGGATGCAGATTCACTCTATGTCTGACCCCTGGAATTTGTGATGGGATGGTGTGGAAGGAGATTCACTCAGTGTCTGACCCCGGGCTTTTGTGATGGGACGGTATGGATGGAGATTCACTCTGTGTCTGACCCCGGGAGTTTGTGATGGAAAGGTGTGGATGCAGATTCACTCTATGTCTGACCCCTGGAATTTGTGATGGGATGGTGTGGAAGGAGATTCACTCAGTGTCTGACCACGGGCTTTTGTGATGGGACGGTATGGATGGAGATTCACACTGTGTCTGACCCAGGGAGTTTGTGATGGGACGGTGTGGATGGAGTTTCACTCTGTGTCTGTCCCCGGGCTTTTGTGATGGGACGCTCTGGATGGAGATTCACTCTGTGCCTGACCCCGGGAATGTATGATGGGCCGTTGTGTATGGAGATTCACTTTCTGTCTGACCCCGGTCTTTTGTGATGGGACGGTGTGGAGGGAGATTCACTCTGTGTCAGACACGGAAGTTTGTGATGGGACGGTGTGGATGGAGATTCACTCTGTGTCTGACCCCGGGAGTGTGTGATGGGACAGTGAGGAGGGTGATTTACTACTTGTCTGACCCCGGGAGTTTGTGATGGAAAGGTGTGGATGCAGTTTCACTCTATGTCTGATCCCTGGAATTTGTGATGGGATGGTGTGGAAGGAGATTCACTCTGTGTCTGACCCCGGGCAATGTGTGATGGGACGGTTTGGATGCAGGTTCACTGAGTGTTTGACTCCGGGCTTTTGTGATGGGACGGTGTGGAGGGAGATTCACTCTTTGTCTGACCCCGGGAGTGTGTGATGGGACGGTTTGGATGCAGGTTCACTGAGTGTTTGACTCCGGGCTTTTGTGATGGGATTTTGTGGAGGGAGATTCACTCTGTGTCTGACCCCGGGAAAGCGTGATGGGACCGTTTGGATGGAGATTCACTCTGTGTCAGACCCCGGGAAATTATGATGGGACAGTTTGGATGGAGATTCACTCTGTGTCTGACCCCGGGACAGTGTGATGGGACGGTTTTGATGGAGATTCACTCTGTGTCAGACCCCGGGAGTGTGGGATGGGAAGATGTGGAGGGAGATTCACACTGTTTCTGACCCCGAGACAGTGTGATGGGACGGTTTTGATGGAGATTCACTCTGTGTCAGACCCCGGGAGTGTGTGATGGGACGGTTTGGAGGGAGATTCACTCTCTGTCTGACCCCGGGTTTTTGTGATGGTCCGGTGTGGATGGAGAATCACTCTGTGTCTGACCCCGGGAGTTTGTGATGGGACGGTGTGGATGGAGATTCATTCTGTGTTAGACCCCGGGAGTGTGTGATGGGACGGTGTGGATGGAGAATCACTCTGTGTCTGACCCCGGGTTTTTGTGATGGGACGGTTTGGATGGAGATTCATTCTATGTTAGACCCCGGGAGTGTGTGATGGGACGGTGAGGAGGGAGATTCACTCTGTGTCAGACCCCGGAAGTTTTTGATCGGACGGTGAGGAGGGAGATTCACTCTGTGTCTGACCCGGGGAGTGTGTGATGGGACGGTGAGGAGGGAGATTCACTCTGTGTCTGACCCCGGGAAAGTGTGATGGGACGGAATGGATGGAGACTCACTCTGTGTCTGACCCCGGGTTTTTGTGATGGGACGGTTTGGATGGAGATTCATTCTGTGTTAGACCCCGGGAGTGTGTGATGGGACGGTGAGGAGGGAGATTCACTCTGTGTCAGACCCCGGAAGATTGTGATGGGACGGTGTGGATGGAGATTCACTCTGTGTCTGACCCGGGGAGTGTGTGATGGGACGGTGAGGAGGGAGATTCACTCTGTGTCTGACCCCGTGAGTTTATGATGGGCCGGTGTGTATGGAAATTCACTCTGTGTCTGACCCCGGGAGTGTGTGTTGGGACGGTGAGGAGGGAGATTCACTCTGTGTCTGACCCCGGGAACGTGTGATGGGACGGTTTGAATGCAGATTCACTCTGTTCCTGACGCCGGAAGTGTGTGATGGGACGGTGAGGAGGGAGATTTACTCTTTCTCTGACCCCGGGAGTTTGTGATGGAAAGGTGTGGATGCAGATTCACTCTATGTCTAACCCCTGGAATTTGTGATGGGATGGTGTGAAAGGAGATTCACTCAGTGTCTGACCCCGGGCTTTTGTGATGGGATTGTGTGGAGGGAGATTCACTCTCCGTCTGACCCCGGGCTTTTGTGATGGGACGCTCTGGATGGAGATTCACTCTGTGTCTGACCCCGGGAATGTATGATGGGCCGGAGTGTATGGAGATTCACTTTGTGTCTGACCCAGGGTTTCTGTGATGGGCCGGTGTGGATGGAGATTCACTCTGTGTCTGACGCCGGGAAAGTGTGATGGGACGGTGTGGATGGAGATTCACTCTGTGTCTGACGCCGGGAAAGTGTGATGGGACGGTTTGGATGGAGATTCACTCTGTGTCTGACCTCGGGCTTTTGTGATGGGACGGTGAGTAGGGAGATTCACTCTGTGTCTGACCCCGTGAGTTCGTGATGGGCCGGTGTGGATGGAGATTCCCTCTGTGTCTGACCCCGGGAGTGTGTGATGGGACGGTGTGTTTGGAAATTCACTCTGTGTCTGACCCCGGGAGTGTGTGATGGGTCGGTGAGGAGGGAGATTCACTCTATGTCTGACCACGGGAACGTGTGATGGGACGGATTGGATGCAGATTCAGTCTGTGCCTGACGCCGGGAGTGTGTGATGGGATGCTGAGGAGGGAGATTTACTCTTTGTCTGACCCCGGGAGTTTGTGATGGAAAGGTGTGGATGCAGATTCACTCTATGTCTGACCACTGGAATTTGTGATGGGATGGTGTGGAAGGAGATTCACTTTGTGTCTGACCACGGCAATGTGTGATGGGACGGTTTGGATGGAGGTTCACTCAGTGTCTGACCCCAGGCTTTTGTGATGGGATTGAGTGGAGGGAGTTTCACTCTGTGTCTGACCCCGGGAGATTGTGATGGGACGGTTTGGATGGGGATTCACTCTGTGTCTGACCGCGGGAAAGTGTTATGGGACGTTTTGGATGGAGATTCACTCTGTGTCTGACCCCGGGCTTTTGTGATAGGATGGTGTGGAAGGAGATTCACTCTTTGTCTGACCCCGGGCTTTTGTGATGGGACGGTCTGGATGGAGATTCACTCTTTGTCTGACCCCGGGCTTTTGTGATGTGACGCTCTGGATGGAGATTCACTCTGTGCCTGACCCCGGGAATGTATGATGGGCCGTTGTGTATGGAGATTCACTCTGTGTCTGACCCCGGGTTTTTGTGATGGGACGGTTTGGATGGAGATTCATTCTGTGTTAGACCTCTGAGTGTGTGATGGGACGGTGAGGAGGGAGATTCACTCTGTGTCAGACCCCGGAAGTTTGTGATGGGACGGTGAGGAGGGAGATTCACTCTGTCTCTGACCCCGGGAGTTTGTGATGGAAAGGTGTGGATGCAGATTCACTCTATGTCTGACCCCTGGAATTTGTGATGGGATGGTGTGGAAGGAGATTCACTCAGTGTCTGACCCCGGGCTTTTGTGATGGGACGGTATGGGTGGAGATTCACTCTGTGTCTGACCCCGGGAGTTTGTGATGGGACGGTGTGGATGGAGATTCACTCTGTGTCTGTCCCCGGGCTTTTGTGATGGGACGCTCTGGATGGAGATTCACTCTGTGCC
The DNA here is from genome assembly GCF_048418815.1 of Hemitrygon akajei. NCBI lineage: Eukaryota > Metazoa > Chordata > Chondrichthyes > Myliobatiformes > Dasyatidae > Hemitrygon > Hemitrygon akajei. The sequence continues at coordinate 537,395 of NW_027332052.1, forward strand.
TGACCCCGGGAATGTATGATGGGCCGTTGTGTATGGAGATTCACTTTGTGTCTGACCCCGGTCTTTTGTGATGGGACGGTTTGGAGGGAGATTCACTCTGTGTCAGACACGGAAGTTTGTGATGGGACGGTGTGGATGGAGATTCACTCTGTGTCTGACCCCGGGAGTGTGTGATGGGACCGTGAGGAGGGTGAATTACTACTTGTCTGACCCCGGGAGTTTGTGATGGAAAGGGGTGGATGCAGTTTCACTCTATGTCTGATCCCTGGAATTTGTGATGGGATGGTGTGGAAGGAGATTCACTCTGTGTCTGACCCCGGGCAATGTGTGATGGGACGGTTTGGATGCAGGTTCACTGAGTGTTTGACTCCGGGCTTTTGTGATGGGATTGTGTGGAGGGAGATTCACTCTGTGTCTGACCCCGGGAAAGCGTGATTGGACCGTTTGGATGGAGATTCACTCTGTGTCAGACCCCGGGAAATTATGATGGGACAGTTTGGATGCAGATTCACTCTGTGTCTGACCCCGGGACAGTGTGATGGGACGGTTTTGATGGAGATTCACTCGGTGTCAGACCCCGGGAGTGTGTGATGGGAAGATGTGGAGGGAGATTCACACTGTTTCTGACCCCGAGACAGTGTGATGGGACGGTTTTGATGGAGATTCACTCTGTGTCAGACCCCGGGAGTGTGTGATGGGACGGTGTGGAGGGAGATTCACTCTCTGTCTGACCCCGGGTTTTTGTGATGGGACGGTGTGGATGGAGAATCACTCTGTGTCTGACCCCGGGTTTTTGTGATGGGACGGTTTGGATGGAGATTCATTCTGTGTTAGACCCCGGGAGTGTGTGATGGGACGGTGAGGAGGGAGATTCACTCTGTGTCAGACCCCGGAAGTTTGTGATCGGACGGTGAGGAGGGAGATTCACTCTGTGTCTGACCCGGGGAGTGTGTGATGGGACGGTGAGGAGGGAGATTCACTCTGTGTCTGACCCCGGGAAAGTGTGATGGGACGGAATGGATGGAGACTCACTCTGTGTCTGACCCCGGGTTTTTGTGATGGGACGGTTTGGATGGAGATTCATTCTGTGTTAGACCCCGGGAGTGTGTGATGGGACGGTGAGGAGGGAGATTCACTCTGTGTCAGACCCCGGAAGATTGTGATGGGACGGTGTGGATGGAGATTCACTCTGTGTCTGACCCGGGGAGTGTGTGATGGGAAGGTGAGGAGGGAGATTCACTCTGTGTCTGACCCCGTGAGTTTATGATGGGCCGGTGTGTATGGAAATTCACTCTGTGTCTGACCCCGGGAGTGTGTGTTGGGACGGTGAGGAGGGAGATTCTCTCTGTGTCTGACCCCGGGAACGTGTGATGGGACGGTTTGAATGCAGATTCACTCTGTTCTTGACGCCGGAAGTGTGTGATGGGACGGTGTGGATGGAGATTCACTCTGTGTCTGACCCGGGGAGTGTGTGATGGGATGGTGTGGAAGGAGATTCACTCAGTGTCTGACCCCGGGCTTTTGTGATGGGATTGTGTGGAGGGAGATTCACTCTGCGTCTGACCCCGGGCTTGTGTGATGGGACGCTCTGGATGGAGATTCACTCTGTGTCTGACCCCGGGCTTTTGTGATGGGATTGTGTGGAGGGAGATTCACTCTGCGTCTGACCCCGGGCTTTTGTGATGGGACGCTCTGGATGGAGATTCACTCTGTGTCTGACCCCGGGAAAGTATGATGGGCCGGTGTGTATGGAGATTCACTTTGTGTCTGACCCAGGGTTTCTGTGATGGGCCGGTGTGGATGGAGATTCACTCTGTGTCTGACCCCGGGAGTGTGTGATGGGACGGTGTGGATGGAGATTCACTCTGTGTCTGACGCCGGGAAAGTGTGATGGGACGGTATGGATGCAGATTCACTCTGTGTCTGACCTCGGGCTTTTGTGATGGGACGGTGAGTAGGGAGATTCACTCTGTGTCTGACCCCGTGAGTTCGTGATGGGCCGGTGTGGATGGAGATTCCCTCTGTGTCTGACCCCGGGAGTGTGTGATGGGACGGTGTGTTTGGAAATTCACTCTGTGTCTGACCCCGGGAGTGTGTGATGGGTCGGTGAGGAGGGAGATTCACTCTGTGTCTGACCACGGGAACGTGTGATGGGACGGATTGGATGCAGATTCAGTCTGTGCCTGACGCCGGGAGTGTGTGATGGCATGGTGAGGAGGGAGATTTACTCTTTGTCTGACCCCGGGAGTTTGTGATGGAAAGGTGTGGATGCAGATTCACTCTATGTCTGACCACTGGAATTTGTGATGGGATGGTGTGGAAGGAGATTCACTGTGTGCCTGACCACGGCAATGTGTGATGAGACGGTTTGGATGGAGGTTCACTCAGCGTCTGACCCCGAGGGGTTTAAGATGGGACGGTGTGGATGGAGATTCACTCTGTGTCTTACCCCGGGAATGTGTGATGGGACAGTTTGGATGGAGATTCACTCTGTGACTGCCCCGGGCTTTTGTGATGGGACGGTGAAGAGGGAGATTCACTCTGTGTCTGACCACGGGAACGTGTGATGGGACGGTTTGGATGGAGGTTCACTCTGAGTCTGACCACAGGAGTGTGTGATGGGACGGTGAAGAGGCAGATTCACACTCTGTCAGACCCCGGGAACGTATGATGGGACGGTTTGGATGGAGATTCAATCTCTATCTGACCCCGGGCTTTTCTGATGGGCCGGTGTGTATGGAGATTCACTTTGTGTCTGACCCCGGTCTATTGTGATGGGACGGTTTGGAGGGAGATTCACACTGTGTCTGACCCCGGGAGTTTGTGATGGGACGGTGAGGAGGGAGATTCACTCTGTGTCTGACCCCGGGAACGTGTGATGGGACGGTTTGGATGCAGATTCACTCTGTTCCTGACGCCGGGAGTGTGTGATGGGACGGTGAGGAGGGAGATTTTCTCTGTGTCAGACCCCGGGAGTGTGTGATGGGACGGTGTGGAGGGAGATTCACTCTCTGTCTGACCCCGGGTTTTTGTGATGGTCCGGTGTGGATGGAGAATCACTCTGTGTCTGACCCCGGGAGTTTGTGATGGGACGGTGTGGATGGAGAATCACTCTGTTTCTGACCCCGGGTTTTTGTGATGGGACGGTTTGGATGGAGATTCATTCTGTGTTAGACCCTGGGAGTGTGTGATGGGACGGTGTGGATGGAGAATCACTCTGTGTCTGACCCCGGGTTTTTGTGATGGGACGGTTTGGATGGAGATTCATTCTGTGTTAGACCCCGGGAGTGTGTGATGGGACGGTGAGGAGGGAGATTCACTCTGTGTCAGACCCCGGAAGTTTGTGATCGGACGGTGAGGAGGGAGATTCACTCTGTGTCTGACCCGGGGAGTGTGTGATGGGACGGTGAGGAGGGAGATTCACTCTGTGTCTGACCCCGGGAAAGTGTGATGGGACGGAATGGATGGAGACTCACTCTGTGTCTGACCCCGGGTTTTTGTGATGGGACGGTTTGGATGGAGATTCATTCTGTGTTAGACCCCGGGAGTGTGTGATGGGACGGTGAGGAGGGAGAATCACTCTGTGTCAGACCCCGGAAGATTGTGATGGGACGGTGTGGATGGAGATTCACTCTGTGTCTGACCCGGGGAGTGTGTGATGGGAAGGTGAGGAGGGAGATTCACTCTGTGTCTGACCCCGTGAGTTTATGATGGGCCGGTGTGTATGGAAATTCACTCTGTGTCTGACCCCGGGAGTGTGTGTTGGGACGGTGAGGAGGGAGATTCTCTCTGTGTCTGACCCCGGGAACGTGTGATGGGACGGTTTGAATGCAGATTCACTCTGTGTCTGACCTCGGGCTTTTGTGATGGGACGGTGAGTAGGGAGATTCACTCTGTGTCTGACCCCGTGAGTTCGTGATGGGCCGGTGTGGATGGAGATTCCCTCTGTGTCTGACCCCGGGAGTGTGTGATGGGACGGTGTGTTTGGAAATTCACTCTGTGTCTGACCCCGGGAGTGTGTGAAGGGTCGGTGAGGAGGGAGATTCACTCTATGTCTGACCACGGGAACGTGTGATGGGACGGATTGGATGCAGATTCAGTCTGTGCCTGACGCCGGGAGTGTGTGATGGGATGCTGAGGAGGGAGATTTACTCTTTGTCTGACCCTGGGAGTTTGTGATGGAAAGGTGTGGATGCAGATTCACTCTATGTCTGACCACTGGAATTTGTGATGGGATGGTGTGGAAGGAGATTCACTTTGTGTCTGACCACGGCAATGTGTGATGGGACGGTTTGGATGGAGGTTCACTCAGTGTCTGACCCCAGGCTTTTGTGATGGGATTGAGTGGAGCGAGTTTCACTCTGTGTCTGACCCCGGGAGATTGTGATGGGACGGTTTGGATGGGGATTCACTCTGTGTCTGACCGCGGGAAAGTGTTATGGGACGTTTTGGATGGAGATTCACTCTGTGTCTGACCCCGGGCTTTTGTGATAGGATGGTGTGGAAGGAGATTCACTCTTTGTCTGACCCCGGGCATTTGTGATGGGACGGTCTGGATGGAGATTCACTCTTTGTCTGACCCCGGGCTTTTGTGATGTGACGCTCTGGATGGAGATTCACTCTGTGCCTGACCCCGGGAATGTATGATGGGCCGTTGTGTATGGAGATTCACTCTGTGTCTGACCCCGGGTTTTTGTGATGGGACGGTTTGGATGGAGATTCATTCTGTGTTAGACCCCTGAGTGTGTGATGGGACGGTGAGGAGGGAGATTCACTCTGTGTCAGACCCCGGAAGTTTGTGATGGGACGGTGAGGAGGGAGATTCACTCTGTCTCTGACCCCGGGAGTTTGTGATGGAAAGGTGTGGATGCAGATTCACTCTATGTCTGACCCCTGGAATTTGTGATGGGATGGTGTGGAAGGAGATTCACTCAGTGTCTGACCCCGGGCTTTTGTGATGGGACGGTATGGGTGGAGATTCACTCTGTGTCTGACCCCGGGAGTTTGTGATGGGACGGTGTGGATGGAGATTCACTCTGTGTCTGTCCCCGGGCTTTTGTGATGGGACGCTCTGGATGGAGATTCACTCTGTGCCTGACCCCGGGAATGTATGATGGGCCGTTGTGTATGGAGATTCACTTTGTGTCTGACCCCGGTCTTTTGTGATGGGACGGTGTGGAGGGAGATTCACTCTGTGTCAGACACGGAAGTTTGTGATGGGACGGTGTGGATGGAGATTCACTCTGTGTCTGACCCCGGGAGTGTGTGATGGGACCGTGAGGAGGGTGAATTACTACTTGTCTGACCCCGGGAGTTTGTGATGGAAAGGGGTGGATGCAGTTTCACTCTATGTCTGATCCCTGGAATTTGTGATGGGATGGTGTGGAAGGAGATTCACTCTGTGTCTGACCCCGGGCAATGTGTGATGGGACGGTTTGGATGCAGGTTCACTGAGTGTTTGACTCCGGGCTTTTGTGATGGGATTGTGTGGAGGGAGATTCACTCTGTGTCTGACCCCGGGAAAGCGTGATTGGACCGTTTGGATGGAGATTCACTCTGTGTCAGACCCCGGGAAATTATGATGGGACAGTTTGGATGCAGATTCACTCTGTGTCTGACCCCGGGACAGTGTGATGGGACGGTTTTGATGGAGATTCACTCGGTGTCAGACCCCGGGAGTGTGTGATGGGAAGATGTGGAGGGAGATTCACACTGTTTCTGACCCCGAGACAGTGTGATGGGACGGTTTTGATGGAGATTCACTCTGTGTCAGACCCCGGGAGTGTGTGATGGGACGGTGTGGAGGGAGATTCACTCTCTGTCTGACCCCGGGTTTTTGTGATGGGACGGTGTGGATGGAGAATCACTCTGTGTCTGACCCCGGGTTTTTGTGATGGGACGGTTTGGATGGAGATTCATTCTGTGTTAGACCCCGGGAGTGTGTGATGGGACGGTGAGGAGGGAGATTCACTCTGTGTCAGACCCCGGAAGTTTGTGATCGGACGGTGAGGAGGGAGATTCACTCTGTGTCTGACCCGGGGAGTGTGTGATGGGACGGTGAGGAGGGAGATTCACTCTGTGTCTGACCCCGGGAAAGTGTGATGGGACGGAATGGATGGAGACTCACTCTGTGTCTGACCCCGGGTTTTTGTGATGGGACGGTTTGGATGGAGATTCATTCTGTGTTAGACCCCGGGAGTGTGTGATGGGACGGTGAGGAGGGAGATTCACTCTGTGTCAGACCCCGGAAGATTGTGATGGGACGGTGTGGATGGAGATTCACTCTGTGTCTGACCCGGGGAGTGTGTGATGGGAAGGTGAGGAGGGAGATTCACTCTGTGTCTGACCCCGTGAGTTTATGATGGGCCGGTGTGTATGGAAATTCACTCTGTGTCTGACCCCGGGAGTGTGTGTTGGGACGGTGAGGAGGGAGATTCTCTCTGTGTCTGACCCCGGGAACGTGTGATGGGACGGTTTGAATGCAGATTCACTCTGTTCTTGACGCCGGAAGTGTGTGATGGGACGGTGAGGAGGGAGATTCACTCTGTGTCAGAACCCGGAAGTTTGTGATGGGACGGTGTGGATGGAGATTCACTCTGTGTCTGACCCGGGGAGTGTGTGATGGGATGGTGTGGAAGGAGATTCACTCAGTGTCTGACCCCGGGCTTTTGTGATGGGATTGTGTGGAGGGAGATTCACTCTGCGTCTGACCCCGGGCTTTTGTGATGGGACGCTCTGGATGGAGATTCACTCTGTGTCTGACCCCGGGAAAGTATGATGGGCCGGTGTGTATGGAGATTCACTTTGTGTCTGACCCAGGGTTTCTGTGATGGGCCGGTGTGGATGGAGATTCACTCTGTGTCTGACCCCGGGAGTGTGTGATGGGACGGTGTGGATGGAGATTCACTCTGTGTCTGACGCCGGGAAAGTGTGATGGGACGGTATGGATGCAGATTCACTCTGTGTCTGACCTCGGGCTTTTGTGATGGGACGGTGAGTAGGGAGATTCACTCTGTGTCTGACCCCGTGAGTTCGTGATGGGCCGGTGTGGATGGAGATTCCCTCTGTGTCTGACCCCGGGAGTGTGTGATGGGACGGTGTGTTTGGAAATTCACTCTGTGTCTGACCCCGGGAGTGTGTGATGGGTCGGTGAGGAGGGAGATTCACTCTGTGTCTGACCACGGGAACGTGTGATGGGACGGATTGGATGCAGATTCAGTCTGTGCCTGACGCCGGGAGTGTGTGATGGCATGGTGAGGAGGGAGATTTACTCTTTGTCTGACCCCGGGAGTTTGTGATGGAAAGGTGTGGATGCAGATTCACTCTATGTCTGACCACTGGAATTTGTGATGGGATGGTGTGGAAGGAGATTCACTGTGTGCCTGACCACGGCAATGTGTGATGAGACGGTTTGGATGGAGGTTCACTCAGCGTCTGACCCCGAGGGGTTTAAGATGGGACGGTGTGGATGGAGATTCACTCTGTGTCTTACCCCGGGAATGTGTGATGGGACAGTTTGGATGGAGATTCACTCTGTGACTGCCCCGGGCTTTTGTGATGGGACGGTGAAGAGGGAGATTCACTCTGTGTCTGACCACGGGAACGTGTGATGGGACGGTTTGGATGGAGGTTCACTCTGAGTCTGACCACAGGAGTGTGTGATGGGACGGTGAAGAGGCAGATTCACACTCTGTCAGACCCCGGGAACGTATGATGGGACGGTTTGGATGGAGATTCAATCTCTATCTGACCCCGGGCTTTTCTGATGGGCCGGTGTGTATGGAGATTCACTTTGTGTCTGACCCCGGTCTATTGTGATGGGACGGTTTGGAGGGAGATTCACACTGTGTCTGACCCCGGGAGTTTGTGATGGGACGGTGAGGAGGGAGATTCACTCTGTGTCTGACCCCGGGAACGTGTGATGGGACGGTTTGGATGCAGATTCACTCTGTTCCTGACGCCGGGAGTGTGTGATGGGACGGTGAGGAGGGAGATTTTCTCTGTGTCAGACCCCGGGAGTGTGTGATGGGACGGTGTGGAGGGAGATTCACTCTCTGTCTGACCCCGGGTTTTTGTGATGGTCCGGTGTGGATGGAGAATCACTCTGTGTCTGACCCCGGGAGTTTGTGATGGGACGGTGTGGATGGAGAATCACTCTGTTTCTGACCCCGGGTTTTTGTGATGGGACGGTTTGGATGGAGATTCATTCTGTGTTAGACCCTGGGAGTGTGTGATGGGACGGTGTGGATGGAGAATCACTCTGTGTCTGACCCCGGGTTTTTGTGATGGGACGGTTTGGATGGAGATTCATTCTGTGTTAGACCCCGGGAGTGTGTGATGGGACGGTGAGGAGGGAGATTCACTCTGTGTCAGACCCCGGAAGTTTGTGATCGGACGGTGAGGAGGGAGATTCACTCTGTGTCTGACCCGGGGAGTGTGTGATGGGACGGTGAGGAGGGAGATTCACTCTGTGTCTGACCCCGGGAAAGTGTGATGGGACGGAATGGATGGAGACTCACTCTGTGTCTGACCCCGGGTTTTTGTGATGGGACGGTGAGGAGGGAGAATCACTCTGTGTCAGACCCCGGAAGATTGTGATGGGACGGTGTGGATGGAGATTCACTCTGTGTCTGACCCGGGGAGTGTGTGATGGGAAGGTGAGGAGGGAGATTCACTCTGTGTCTGACCCTTTGAGTTTATGATGGGCCGGTGTGTATGGAAATTCACTCTGTGTCTGACCCCGGGAGTGTGTGTTGGGACGGTGAGGAGGGAGATTCTCTCTGTGTCTGACCCCGGGAACGTGTGATGGGACGGTTTGAATGCAGATTCACTCTGTTCTTGACGCCGGAAGTGTGTGATGGGACGGTGAGGAGAGAGATTCACTCTGTGTCAGAACCCGGAAGTTTGTGATGGGACGGTGTGGTTGGAGATTCACTCTGTGTCTGACCCGGGGAGTGTGTGATGGGATGGTGTGGAAGGAGATTCACTCAGTGTCTGACCCCGGGCTTTTGTGATGGGATTGTGTGGAGGGAGATTCACTCTGCGTCTGACCCCGGGCTTGTGTGATGGGACGCTCTGGATGGAGATTCACTCTGTGTCTGACCCCGGGCTTTTGTGATGGGATTGTGTGGAGGGAGATTCACTCTGCGTCTGACCCCGGGCTTTTGTGATGGGACGCTCTGGATGGAGATTCACTCTGTGTCTGACCCCGGGAAAGTATGATGGGCCGGTGTGTATGGAGATTCACTTTGTGTCTGACCCAGGGTTTCTGTGATGGGCCGGTGTGGATGGAGATTCACTCTGTGTCTGACCCCGGGAGTGTGTGATGGGACGGTGTGGATGGAGATTCACTCTGTGTCTGACGCCGGGAAAGTGTGATGGGACGGTATGGATGGAGATTCACTCTGTGTCTGACCTCGGGCTTTTGTGATGGGACGGTGAGTAGGGAGATTCACTCTGTGTCTGACCCCGTGAGTTCGTGATGGGCCGGTGTGGATGGAGATTCCCTCTGTGTCTGACCCCGGGAGTGTGTGATGGGACGGTGTGTTTGGAAATTCACTCTGTGTCTGACCCCGGGAGTGTGTGATGGGTCGGTGAGGAGGGAGATTCACTCTGTGTCTGACCACGGGAACGTGTGATGGGACGGATTGGATGCAGATTCAGTCTGTGCCTGACGCCGGGATTGTGTGATGGGATGGTGAGGAGGGAGATTTACTCTTTGTCTGACCCCGGGAGTTTGTGATTGAAAGGTGTGGATGCAGATTCACTCTATGTCTGACCACTGGAATTTGTGATGGGATGGTGTGGAAGGAGATTCACTCTGTGCCTGACCACGGCAATGTGTGATGGGACGGTTTGGATGGAGGTTCACTCAGTGTCTGACCCCAGGCTTTTGTGATGGGATTGTGTGGAGGGAGATTCACTCTGTGTCTGACCGCGGGAAAGTGTGATGGGACGGTGATGAGGGAGATTCACTCTGTGTCTGACCCAGGGAACCTGTGATGGGACGGTTTGGATGCAGATTCACTCTGTGTCTGACCCCGGGAGTCTGTGATTGGACGATGAGAAGGGAGCTTTACTCTTTGTCTGACCCCGGGAGTATGTGATGGAAAGGTGTGGATGCAGATTCACTCTATGTCTGAACCCTGAAATTTGTGATAGGATGGTGTGGAAGGAGATTCACTCTGTGTCTGACCCCGGCAATGTGTGATGAGACGGTTTGGATGGAGGTTCACTCAGCGTCTGACCCCGAGGGGTTTAAGATGGGACGGTGTGGATGGAGATTCACTCTGTGTCTTACCCCGGGAATGTGTGATGGGACAGTTTGGATGGAGATTCACTCTGTGACTGCCCCGGGCTTTTGTGATGGGACGGTGAAGAGGGAGATTCACTCTGTGTCTGACCACGGGAACGTGTGATGGGACGGTTTGGATGGAGGTTCACTCTGAGTCTGACCACAGGAGTGTGTGATGGGACGGTGAAGAGGCAGATTCACACTCTGTCAGACCCCGGGAACGTATGATGGGACGGTTTGGATGGAGATTCAATCTCTATCTGACCCCGGGCTTTTCTGATGGGCCGGTGTGTATGGAGATTCACTTTGTGTCTGACCCCGGTCTATTGTGATGGGACGGTTTGGAGGGAGATTCACACTGTGTCTGACCCCGGGAGTTTGTGATGGGACGGTGAGGAGGGAGATTCACTCTGTGTCTGACCCCGGGAACGTGTGATGGGACGGTTTGGATGCAGATTCACTCTGTTCCTGACGCCGGGAGTGTGTGATGGGACGGTGAGGAGGGAGATTTACTCTTTGTCTGACCCCGGGAGTTTGTGATGGAAAGGTGTGGATGCAGATTCACTCTATGTCTGACCCCTGGAATTTGTGATGGGATGGTGTGGAAGGAGATTCACGCAGTGTCTGACCCCGGGCTTTTGTGATGGGATTGTGTGGAGGGAGATTCACTCTGTGTCTGACCCCGGGAGTTTGTGATGGACGGTGTGGATGGAGAATCACTCTATGTCTCACCCCTGGAATTTGTGATGGGATGGTGTGGAGGGAGTTTCAATCTATGTCTGACATCGGCAATGTTTGATGGGACGGTTTGGATGGAGATTCACTCTGTGTCAGACCACTGGCTTTTGTGATGGGACGGTGAGGAGGGAGATTCACTCTGTGTCTGACCCCGGGCTTTTGTGATGGGACGGTGAGGAGGCAGATTCACTCTGTGTCTGACCCCTGGAATTTGTAATAGGATGGTGTGGAAGGAGATTCACTCTGCGTCAGACCCCGGCAATGTGTGATGAGACGGTGTGGATGGAGGTTCACTCAGTGTCTGACCCCGAGGGGTTTAAGATGGGACGGTGTGGATGGAGATTCACTCTGTGTCTCACCCCGGGAATGTGTGATGGGACAGTTTGGATGGAGATTCACTCTGTGACTGACCCGGGCTTTTGTGATGGGACGGTGAAGAGGGAGATTCACTCTGTGTCTGACCTCGGGAACGTGTGATGGGACGGTTTGGATGGAGGTTCACTCTGAGTCTGACCCCAGGAGTGTGTGATGGGTCGGTGAGGAGGGAGATTCACTCTGTGTCTGACCACGGGAACGTGTGATGGGACGGATTGGATGCAGATTCACTCTGTGCCTGACGCCGGGAGTGTGTGATGGGATGGTGAGGAGGGAGATTTACTCTTTGTCTGACCCCGGGAGTTTGTGATGGAAAGGTGTGGATGCAGATTCACTCAATGTCTGACCACTGGAATTTGTGATGGGATGGTGTGGAAGGAGATTCACTCTGTGTCTGACCACGGCAATGTGTGATGGGACGGTTTGGATGGAGGTTCACTCAGTGTCTGACCCCAGGCTTTTGTGATGGGATTGTGTGGAGGGAGATTCACTCTGTGTCTGACCCCGGGAGATTGTGATGGGACGGTTTGGATGGGGATTCACTCTGTGTCTGACCGCGGGAAAGTGTGATGGGACGGTGATGAGGGAGATTCACTCTGTGTCTGACCCAGGGAACGTGTGATGGGACGGTTTGGATGCAGATACACTCTGTGTCTGACCCCGGCAATGTGTGATGAGACGGTTTGGATGGAGGTTCACTCAGCGTCTGACCCCGAGGGGTTTAAGATGGGACGGTGTGGATGGAGGTTCACTCTGAGTCTGACCACAGGAGTGTGTGATGGGACGGTGAAGAGGGAGATTCACTCTCTGTCAGACCCCGGGAACGTATGATGGGACGGTTTGGATGGAGATTCACTTTGTGTCTGACCCCGGTCTATTGTGATGGGACGGTTTGGACGGAGATTCACACTGTGTCTGACCCCGGGAGTTTGTGATGGGACGGTGAGGAGGGAGATTCACTCTGTGTCTGACCCCTGGAACGTGTGATGGGACGGTTTGGATGCAGATTCACTCTGTTCTTGACGCCGGGAGTGTGTGATGGGACGGTGAGGAGGGAGATGTACTCTTTGTCTGACCCCGGGAGTTTGTGATGGAAAGGTGTGGATGCAGATTCACTCTGTGTCTCACCCCTGGAATTTGTGATGGGATGGTGTGGAGGGAGTTTCAATCTGTGTCTGACATCGGCAATGTTTGATGGGACGGTTTGGATGGAGATTCACTCTGTGTCAGACCCCTGGCTTTTGTGATGGGACGGTGAGGAGGGAGATTCACTCTGTGTCTGACCCCGGGCTTTTGTGATGGAAAGGTGTGGATGCAGATTCACTCTATGTCTGACCCCTGGAATTTGTGATAGGATGGTGTGGAAGGAGATTCACTCTGCGTCAGACCCCGGCAATGTGTGATGAGACGGTTTGGATGGAGGTTCACTCAGTGTCTGACCCCGAGGGGTTTAATATTGGACGGTGTGGATGGAGATTCACTCTGTGTCTCACCCCGGGAATGTGTGATGGGACAGTTTGGATGGAGATTCACTCTGTGACTGACCCGGGCTTTTGTGATGGGACGGTGAAGAGGGAGATTCACTCTGTGTCTGACCCCGGGGACGTGTGATGGGACGGTTTGGATGGAGGTTCACTCTGAGTCTGACCCCAGGAGTGTGTGATGGGACGGTGAAGAGGGAGATTCACTCTGTGTCAGACCCCGGGAACGTGTGATGGGACAGTTTGGATGGAGATTCAATCTCTATCTGACCCCGGGCTTTTCTGATGGGACGGTGTGGAGGGAGATTCACTTTGTGTCTGACCCCGGTATATTGTGATGGGACGGTGTGGAGGTAGATTCACACTGTGTCTGACCCCGGGAGATTGTGATTGGACGGTGTAATTGGAAATTCACTCTGTGTCTGACCCCGGGAGTGTGTGTTGGGACGGTGAGGAGGAAGATTCACTCTGTGTCTTACCCCGGGAATGTGTGATAGGACGGTGAGGAGGGAGATTCACTCTGTGTCTGACCCCGGGAGTGTGTGTTGGGACGGTGAGGAGGAAGATTCACTCTGTGTCTTACCCCGGGAACGTGTGATGGGACGGTTTGGATGCAGATTCACTCTGTTCCTGACGCCGGGAGTGTGTGATGCGACGGTGAGGAGGGAGATTTACTCTTTGTCTGACCCCGGGAGTTTGTGATGGAAAGGTGTGGATGCAGATTCACTGTATGTCTGACCCCTGGAATTTGTGATGGGATGGTGTGGAAGGAGATTCACTCAGTGTCTGACCCCGGGCTTTTGTGATGGGATTGTGTGGAGGGAGATTCACTCTGTGTCTGACCCCGGGAGTTTGTGATGGACGGTGTGGATGGAGATTCACTCTATGTCTCACCCCTGGAATTTGTGATGGGATGGTGTGGAAGGAAATTCACTCTGTGTCTGACCACGGCAATGTGTGATGGAAAGGTGTGGATGCAGTTTCACTCTATGTCTGACCCCTGGAATTTGTGATGGGATGGCGTGGAAGGAGATTCACTCTGTGTCTGACCCCGGGCAATGTGTGATGGGACGGTTTGGATGCAGGTTCACTGAGTGTCTGACCCCGAGCTTTTGTGATGGGATTGTGTGGAGGGAGATTAATTCTGTGTCTGACCCCGTGAAAGTGTGATGGGACCGTTTGTATGGAGATTCACTCTGTGTCTGACACCGCACTTTTGTGATGGTACAGTGTGGATGGAGATTCACTCTGTGTCTGACCCCGCACTTTTGTGATGGGACGGTGTGGATGGAGATTCACTCTGTGTCAGACCCCGGGAGTGTGTGATGGGACGGTGTGGAGGGAGATTCACTCTGTTTCTGACCCCGGGAGTTTGTGATGGAAATGTGTGGATGCAGATTCACTCTATGTCTGACCACGGAATTTGTGATTGGACGCGGTGGAGGGAGATTCACTCTGTGCCTGACCCCGGGCTTTTGTGATGGGAAGGTGAGGAGGGAGATTCACTCTGTGTCTGACCCAGGGCTTTTGTGATGGGACGGTGAGGAGGGAGATTCAATATCTGTCTGACCCCGGGCTTTTGTGATGGGACGGTGTGGAGGGAGATTCACTCTGTGTCTGACCCCGGGCTTTTGTGATGGGACGGTGATAAGGGAGATTCACTCTGTGTCTGACCCCGTGAGTTCGTGATGGGCCTGTGTGGATGGAGATTCCCTCTGTGTCTGACCCCGGGAGTGTGTGATGGGACGGTGTGTTTGGAAATTCACTCTGTGTCTGACCCCAGGAGTGTTTGCTGGGTCGGTGAGGAGGGAGATTCACTCTGTGTCTGACCACGGGAACGTGTGATGGGACGGATTGGATGCCGATTCACTCTGTGTCTGACCACGGTATTGTGTGATAGGACGGTTTGGATGGAGGTTCACTCAGTGTCTGACCCGAGGCTTTTGTGATGGGTTTGTGTGGAGGGAGATTCACTCTGTGTCTGACCCCGGGAGATTGTGATGGGACGGTTTGGATGGGGATTCACTCTGTGTCTGACCGCGCGGAAGTGTTATGGGACGTTTTGGATGGAGATTCACTCTGTGTCTGACCCCGGGCTTTTGTGATGGGACGGTGTGGATGGAGATTCACTCTGAGTCTGACCCAGGGAAAGTATGATGGGACGGTTTGGATGGACATTCACTTTGTGTCTGACTCCGGGTTTTTGTGATGGGAAGGTCTGGATGGAGATTCACTCTGTGTCTGACCCCGTGAAATTACGATGGGCCGGTGTGTATGGAGATTCACTCTGTGTCTGACCCCGGGAGTTTGTGATGGGACGGTGTGGATGGAGATTCACTCTGTGTCTGACCCCTGGAAAGTGTGATGGGACGGTGTGGATGGAGATATACTCTGTGTCAGACCCCGGGAGTGTGTGATGGGACGGTGTGGAGGGAGATTCACTCTGTTTCTGACCCCGGGAGTTTGTGATGGAAATGTGTGGTTGCAGTTTCACTCTATGTCTGACCACGGAATTTGTGAATGGACGGTGTGTCGGGATTTTCAATCTGTGTCTGACATCGGCAATGTGTGATGGGACGGTTTCGATGGAGATTCACTCTGTGTCTGACCCCGGGAGTCTGTGATTGGACGATGAGAAGGGAGCTTTACTCTTTGTCTGACCCAGGGAATATGTGATGGAAAGGTGTGGATGCAGATTCACTCTATGTCTGACCCCTGGAATTTGTGATAGGATGGTGTGGAAGGAGAATCACTCTGTGTCTGACCCCGGCAATGTGTGATGAGACGGTTTGGATGGAGGTTCACTCAGTGTCTGACCCCGAGGGGTTTAAGATGGGACGGTGTGGATGGAGATTCACTCTGTGTCTGACCACGGGAACGTGTGATGAGACGGTTTGGATGGAGGTTCACTCCGAGTCTGACCACAGGAGTGTGTGATGGGACGGTGAAGAGGGAGATTCACTCTGTGTCAGACCCCGGGAACGTGTGATGGGACGGTTTGGATGGAGATTCAATCTCTATCTGACACCGGGCTTTTCTGATGGGCCGGTGTGTATGGAGATTCACTTTGTGTCTGACCCCGGTCTATTGTGATTGGACGGTGTGGAGGGAGATTCACACTGTGTCTGACCCCGTGAGTTTGTGATGGGACGGTGTGATTGGAAATTCACTCTGTGTCTGACCCCGGGAGTGTGTGTTGGGACGGTGAGGAGGGAGATTCACTCTGTGTCTGACCCCGGGAACGTGTGATGGGACGGTTTGGATGCAGATTCACTCTGTTCCTGACGCCGGGAGTGTGTGATGGGACGGTGAGGAGGGAGATTTACTCTTTGTCTGACCCCGGGAGTTTGTGATGGAAAGGTGTGGATGCAGATTCACTCTATGTCTGACCCCTGGAATTTGTGATGGGATGGTGTGGAAGGAGATTCACTCAGTGTCTGACCCCGGGCTTTTGTGATGGGATTGTGTGGAGGGAGATTCACTCTGTGTCTGACCCCGGGAGTTTGTGATGGACGGTGTGGATGGAGATTCACTCTATGTCTCACCCCTGGAATTTGTGATGGGATGGTGTGGAGGGAGTTTCAATCTGTGTCTGACATCGGCAATGTGTGATGGGACGGTTTGGATGGAGGTTCACAGTGAGTCTGACCCCAGGAGTGTGTGAGGGGACGGTAAAGAGGGAGATTCACTCTGTGTCAGACCCCGGGAACGTGTGATGGGACGGTTTGGATGGAGATTCAATCTCTATCTGACCCCGGGCTTTTCTGATGGGACGGTGTGGAGGGAGATTCACTTTGTGTCTGACCCCGGTCTATTGTGATGGGACGGTGTGGAGGGAGATTCACACTGTGTCTGACCCCGGGAGATTGTGATGGGACGGTGTGATTGGAAATTCACTCTGTGTCTGACCCCGGGAGTGTGTGTTGGGACGGTGAGGAGGGAGATTCACTCTGTGTCTGACCCCGGGAACGTGTGATGGGACGGTTTGGATGCAGATTCACTCTGTTCCTGACGCCGGGAGTGTGTGATGGGACGGTGAGGAGGGAGATTTACTCTTTGTCTGACCCCGGGAGTTTGTGATGGAAAGGTGTGGATGCAGATTCACTCTATGTCTGACCCCTGGAATTTGTGATGGGATGGTGTGGAAGGAGATTCACTCAGTGTCTGACCCCGGGCTTTTGTGATGGGATTGTGTGGAGGGAGATTCACTCTGTGTCTGACCCCGCACTTTTGTGATGGGACGGTGTGGATGGAGATTCACTCTGTGTCAGACCCCGGGAGTGTGTGATGGGACGGTGTGGAGGGAGATTCACTCTGTTTCTGACCCCGGGAGTTTGTGATGGAAATGTGTGGATGCAGATTCACTCTATGTCTGACCACGGAATTTGTGATTGGACGCGGTGGAGGGAGATTCACTCTGTGCCTGACCCCGGGCTTTTGTGATGGGAAGGTGAGGAGGGAGATTCACTCTGTGTCTGACCCAGGGCTTTTGTGATGGGACGGTGAGGAGGGAGATTCAATATCTGTCTGACCCCGGGCTTTTGTGATGGGACGGTGTGGAGGGAGATTCACTCTGTGTCTGACCCCGGGCTTTTGTGATGGGACGGTGATAAGGGAGATTCACTCTGTGTCTGACCCCGTGAGTTCGTGATGGGCCTGTGTGGATGGAGATTCCCTCTGTGTCTGACCCCGGGAGTGTTTGATGGGACGGTGTGTTTGGAAATTCACTCTGTGTCTGACCCCAGGAGTGTTTGCTGGGTCGGTGAGGAGGGAGATTCACTCTGTGTCTGACAACGGGAACGTGTGATGGGACGGATTGGATGCCGATTCACTCTGTGTCTGACCACGGTATTGTGTGATAGGACGGTTTGGATGGAGGTTCACTCAGTGTCTGACCCGAGGCTTTTGTGATGGGTTTGTGTGGAGGGAGATTCACTCTGTGTCTGACCCCGGGAGATTGTGATGGGACGGTTTGGATGGGGATTCACTCTGTGTCTGACCGCGCGGAAGTGTTATGGGACGTTTTGGATGGAGATTCACTCTGTGTCTGACCCCGGGCTTTTGTGATGGGACGGTGTGGATGGAGATTCACTCTGAGTCTGACCCAGGGAAAGTATGATGGGACGGTTTGGATGGACATTCACTTTGTGTCTGACTCCGGGTTTTTGTGATGGGAAGGTCTAAATGGAGATTCACTCTGTGTCTGACCCCGGGAAATTACGATGGGCCGGTGTGTATGGAGATTCACTCTGTGTCTGACCCCGGGAGTTTGTGATGGGACGGTGTGGATGGAGATTCACTCTGTGTCTGACCCCTGGAAAGTGTGATGGGACGGTGTGGATGGAGATATACTCTGTGTCAGACCCCGGGAGTGTGTGATGGGACGGTGTGGAGGGAGATTCACTCTGTTTCTGACCACGGGAGTTTGTGATGGAAATGTGTGGTTGCAGTTTCACTCTATGTCTGACCACGGAATTTGTGAATGGACGGTGTGTCGGGATTTTCAATCTGTGTCTGACATCGGCAATGTGTGATGGGACGGTTTCGATGGAGATTCACTCTGTGTCTGACCCCGGGAGTCTGTGATTGGACGATGAGAAGGGAGCTTTACTCTTTGTCTGACCCCGGGAGTATGTGATGGAAAGGTGTGGATGCAGATTCACTCTATGTCTGACCCCTGGAATTTGTGATAGGATGGTGTGGAAGGAGAATCACTCTGTGTCTGACCCCGGCAATGTGTGATGAGACGGTTTGGATGGAGGTTCACTCAGTGTCTGACCCCGAGGGGTTTAAGATGGGACGGTGTGGATGGAGATTCACTCTGTGTCTGACCACGGGAACGTGTGATGAGACGGTTTGGATGTAGGTTCACTCCGAGTCTGACCACAGGAGTGTGTGATGGGACGGTGAAGAGGGAGATTCACTCTGTGTCAGACCCCGGGAACGTGTGATGGGACGGTTTGGATGGAGATTCAATCTCTATCTGACACCGGGCTTTTCTGATGGGCCGGTGTGTATGGAGATTCACTTTGTGTCTGACCCCGGTCTATTGTGATTGGACGGTGTGGAGGGAGATTCACACTGTGTCTGACCGCGTGAGTTTGTGATGGGACGGTGTGATTGGAAATTCACTCTGTGTCTGACCCCGGGAGTGTGTGTTGGGACGGTGAGGAGTGAGATTCACTCTGTGTCTGACCCCGGGAACGTGTGATGGGACGGTTTGGATGCAGATTCACTCTGTTCCTGACGCCGGGAGTGTGTGATGGGACGGTGAGGAGGGAGATTTGCTCTTTGTCTGACCCCGGGAGTTTGTGATGGAAAGGTGTGGATGCAGATTCACTCTATGTCTGACCCCTGGAATTTGTGATGGGATGGTGTGGAAGGAGATTCACTCAGTGTCTGACCCCGGGCTTTTGTGATGGGATTGTGTGGAGGGAGATTCACTCTGTGTCTGACCCCGGGAGTTTGTGATGGACGGTGTGGATGGAGATTCACTCTATGTCTCACCCCTGGAATTTGTGATGGGATGGTGTGGAGGGAGTTTCAATCTGTGTCTGACATCGGCAATGTGTGATGGGACGGTTTGGATGGAGGTTCACAGTGAGTCTGACCCCAGGAGTGTGTGAGGGGACGGTAAAGAGGGAGATTCACTCTGTGTCAGACCCCGGGAACGTGTGATGGGACGGTTTGGATGGAGATTCAATCTCTATCTGACCCCGGGCTTTTCTGATGGGACGGTGTGGAGGGAGATTCACTTTGTGTCTGACCCCGGTCTATTGTGATGGGACGGTGTGGAGGGAGATTCACGCTGTGTCTGACCCCGGGAGATTGTGATGGGACGGTGTGATTGGAAATTCACTCTGTGTCTGACCCCGGGAGTGTGTGTTGGGACGGTGAGGAGGGAGATTCACTCTGTGTCTGACCCCGGGAACGTGTGATGGGACGGTTTGGATGCAGATTCACTCTGTTCCTGACGCCGGGAGTGTGTGATGGAACGGTGAGGAGGGAGATTTACTCTTTGTCTGACCCCGGGAGTTTGTGATGGAAAGGTGTGGATGCAGATTCACTCTATGTCTGACCCCTGGAATTTGTGATGGGATGGTGTGGAAGGAGATTCACTCAGTGTCTGACCCCGGGCTTTTGTGATGGGATTGTGTGGAGGGAGATTCACTCTGTGTCTGACCCCGCACTTTTGTGATGGGACGGTGTGGATGGAGATTCACTCTGTGTCAGACCCCGGGAGTGTGTGATGGGACGGTGTGGAGGGAGATTCACTCTGTTTCTGACCCCGGGAGTTTGTGATGGAAATGTGTGGATGCAGATTCACTCTATGTCTGACCACGGAATTTGTGATTGGATGCGGTGGAGGGAGATTCACTCTGTGCCTGACCCCGGGCTTTTGTGATGGGAAGGTGAGGAGGGAGATTCACTCTGTGTCTGACCCAGGGCTTTTGTGATGGGACGGTGAGGAGGGAGATTCAATATCTGTCTGACCCCGGGCTTTTGTGATGGGACGGTGTGGAGGGAGATTCACTCTGTGTCTGACCCCGGGCTTTTGTGATGGGACGGTGATAAGGGAGATTCACTCTGTGTCTGACCCCGTGAGTTCGTGATGGGCCTGTGTGGATGGAGATTCCCTCTGTGTCTGACCCCGGGAGTGTGTGATGGGACGGTGTGTTTGGAAATTCACTCTGTGTCTGACCCCAGGAGTGTTTGCTGGGTCGGTGAGGAGGGAGATTCACTCTGTGTCTGACCACGGGAACGTGTGATGGGACGGATTGGATGCCGATTCACTCTGTGTCTGACCACGGTATTGTGTGATAGGACGGTTTGGATGGAGGTTCACTCAGTGTCTGACCCGAGGCTTTTGTGATGGGTTTGTGTGGAGGGAGATTCACTCTGTGTCTGACCCCGGGAGATTGTGATGGGACGGTTTGGATGGGGATTCACTCTGTGTCTGACCGCGCGGAAGTGTTATGGGACGTTTTGGATGGAGATTCACTCTGTGTCTGACCCCGGGCTTTTGTGATGGGACGGTGTGGATGGAGATTCACTCTGAGTCTGACCCAGGGAAAGTATGATGGGACGGTTTGGATGGACATTCACTTTGTGTCTGACTCCGGGTTTTTGTGATGGGAAGGTCTGGATGGAGATTCACTCTGTGTCTGACCCCGGGAAATTACGATGGGCCGGTGTGTATGGAGATTCACTCTGTGTCTGACCCCGGGAGTTTGTGATGGGACGGTGTGGATGGAGATTCACTCTGTGTCTGACCCCTGGAAAGTGTGATGGGACGGTGTGGATGGAGATATACTCTGTGTCAGACCCCGGGAGTGTGTGATGGGACGGTGTGGAGGGAGATTCACTCTGTTTCTGACCCCGGGAGTTTGTGATGGAAATGTGTGGTTGCAGTTTCACTCTATGTCTGACCACGGAATTTGTGAATGGACGGTGTGTCGGGATTTTCAATCTGTGTCTGACATCGGCAATGTGTGATGGGACGGTTTCGATGGAGATTCACTCTGTGTCTGACCCCTGGAGTCTGTGATTGGACGATGAGAAGGGAGCTTTACTCTTTGTCTGACCCCGGGAGTATGTGATGGAAAGGTGTGGATGCAGATTCACTCTATGTCTGACCCCTGGAATTTGTGATAGGATGGTGTGGAAGGAGAATCACTCTGTGTCTGACCCCGGCAATGTGTGATGAGACGGTTTGGATGGAGGTTCACTCAGTGTCTGACCCCGAGGGGTTTAAGATGGGACGGTGTGGATGGAGATTCACTCTGTGTCTGACCACGGGAACGTGTGATGAGACGGTTTGGATGGAGGTTCACTCCGAGACTGACCACAGGAGTGTGTGATGGGACGGTGAAGAGGGAGATTCACTCTGTGTCAGACCCCGGGAACGTGTGATGGGACGGTTTGGATGGAGATTCAATCTCTATCTGACACCGGGCTTTTCTGATGGGCCGGTGTGTATTTAGATTCACTTTGTGTCTGACCCCGGTCTATTGTGATTGGACGGTGTGGAGGGAGATTCACACTGTGTCTGACCCCGTGAGTTTGTGATGGGACGGTGTGATTGGAAATTTACTCTGTGTCTGACCCCGGGAGTGTGTGTTGGGACGGTGAGGAGGGTGATTCACTCTGTGTCTGACCCCGGGAACGTGTGATGGGACGGTTTGGATGCAGATTCACTCTGTTCCTGACGCCGGGAGTGTGTGATGGGACGGTGAGGAGGGAGATTTACTCTTTGTCTGACCCCGGGAGTTTGTGATGGAAAGGTGTGGATGCAGATTCACTCTATGTCTGACCCCTGGAATTTGTGATGGGATGGTGTGGAAGGAGATTCACTCAGTGTCTGACCCCGGGCTTTTGTGATGGGATTGTGTGGAGGGAGATTCACTGTGTGTCTGACCCCGGGAGTTTGTGATGGACGGTGTGGATGGAGATTCACTCTATGTCTCACCCCTGGAATTTGTGATGGGATGGTGTGGAGGGAGTTTCAATCTGTGTCTGACATCGGCAATGTGTGATGGGACGGTTTGGATGGAGGTTCACAGTGAGTCTGACCCCAGGAGTGTGTGAGGGGACGGTAAAGAGGGAGATTCACTCTGTGTCAGACCCCGGGAACGTGTGATGGGACGGTTTGGATGGAGATTCAATCTCTATCTGATCCCGGGCTTTTCTGATGGGACGGTGTGGAGGGAGATTCACTTTGTGTCTGACCCCGGTCTATTGTGATGGGACGGTGTGGAGGGAGATTCACACTGTGTCTGACCCCGGGAGATTGTGATGGGACGGTGTGATTGGAAATTCACTCTGTGTCTGACCCCGGGAGTGTGTGTTGGGACGGTGAGGAGGGAGATTCACTCTGTGTCTGACCCCGGGAACGTGTGATGGGACGGTTTGGATGCAGATTCACTCTGTTCCTGACGCCGGGAGTGCGTGATGGGACGGTGAGGAGGGAGATTTACTCTTTGTCTGACCCCGGGAGTTTGTCATGGAAAGGTGTGGATGCAGATTCACTCTATGTCTGACCCCTGGAATTTGTGATGGGATGGTGTGGAAGGAGATTCACTCAGTGTCTGACCCCGGGCTTTTGTGATGGGATTGTGTGGAGGGAGATTCACTCTGTGTCTGACCCCGGGAGTTTGTGATGGACGGTGTGGATGGAGATTCACTCTATGTCTCACCCCTGGAATTTGTGATGGGATGGTGTGGAGGGAGTTTCAATCTGTGTCTGACATCGGCAATGTGTGATGGGACGGTTTGGATGGAGGTTCACAGTGAGTCTGACCCCAGGAGTGTGTGATGGGACGGTGAAGAGGGAGATTCACTCTGTGTCTGACCCCGGGAACGTGTGATGGGACGGTTTGGATGGAGGTTCACAGTGAGTCTGACCCCAGGAGTGTGTGAGGGGACGGTAAAGAGGGAGATTCACTCTGTGTCAGACCCCGGGAACGTGTGATGGGACGGTTTGGATGGAGATTCAATCTCTATCTGACCCCGGGCTTTTCTGATGGGACGGTGTGGAGGGAGATTCACTTTGTGTCTGACCCCGGTCTATTGTGATGGGACGGTGTGGAGGGAGATTCACACTGTGTCTGACCCCGGGAGATTGTGATGGGACGGTGTGATTGGAAATTCACTCTGTGTCTGACCACGGGAGTGTGTGTTGGGACGGTGAGGAGGGAGATTCACTCTGTGTCTGACCCCGGGAACGTGTGATGGGACGGTTTGGATGCAGATTCACTCTGTTCCTGACGCCGGGAGTGTGTGATGGGACGGTGAGGAGGGAGATTTACTCTTTGTCTGACCCCGGGAGTTTGTGATGGAAAGGTGTGGATGCAGATTCACTCTATGTCTGACCCCTGGAATTTGTGATGGGAAGGTGTGGAAGGAGATTCACTCAGTGTCTGACCCCGGGCTTTTGTGATGGGATTGTGTGGAGGGAGATTCACTCTGTGTCTGACCCCGTGAGTTTGTGATGGACGGTGTGGATGGAGATTCACTCTATGTCTTACCCCTGGAATTTGTGATGGGATGGTGTGGAAGGAAATTCACTCTGTGTCTGACCACGGCAATGTGTGATGGAAAGGTGTGGATGCAGTTTCACTCTATGTCTGACCACTGGAATTTGTGATGGGTTGGTGTGGAAGGAGATTCACTCTGTGTCTGACCCCGGGCTTTTGTGATGGGATTGTGTGGATGGAGATTCACTCTGTGTCTGACCCCGCACTTTTGTGATGGGACAGTGTGGATGGAGATTCACTCTGTGTCTGACCCCGCACTTTTGTGATGGGACGGTGTGGATGGAGATTCACTCTGTGTCAGACCCCGGGAGTGTGTGATGGGACGGTTTGGATGCAGGTTCACTGAGTGTCTGACCCGGGGCTTTTGTGATAGGATTGTGTGGATGGAGATTCACTCTGTGTCTGACCCCGCACTTTTGTGATGGGACAGTGTGGATGGAGATTCACTCTGTGTCTGACCCCGCACTTTTGTGATGGGACGGTGTGGATGGAGATTCACTCTGTGTCAGACCCCGGGAGTGTGTGATGGGACGGTGCGGAGGAAGATTCACTTTGTTTCTGACCCCGGGAGTTTTTGATGGAAATGTGTGGATGCAGATTCACTCTAAATCTGACCACGGAATTTGCGATTTGACGGGGTGGAGGGAGTTTCAATCTGTGTCTGACATCGGCAATGTGTGATGGGACGGTTTGGATGGAGATTCACTCTGTGTCTGACCCCGGGCTTTTGTGATGGGACGGTGAGGATGGAGATTCACTCTGTGTCTGACCCCGGGCTTTTGTGATGGTACGGTGAGGAGGGAGATTCAATATCTGTCTGACCCCGGGCTTTTGTGATGGGACGGTGTGGAGGGAGATTCACTCTGTGTCTGACCCCGGGCTTTTGTGATGGGACCGTGAGTAGGGAGATTCACTCTGTGTCTGACCCAGTGAGTTCGTGATGGGCCGGTGTGGATGGAGATTCCCTCTGTGTCTGACCCCGGGAGTGTGTGATGGGACGGTGTGTTTGGAAATTCACTCTGTGTCTGACCCCGGGAGTGTGTGATGGGTCGGTGAGGAGGGAGATTCACTCTGTGTCTGACCACGGGAACGTGTGATGGGACGGATTGGATGCAGATTCACTCTGTGCCTGACGCCGGGAGTGTGTGATGGGACGGTGAGGAGGGAGATTTACTCTTTGTCTGACCCCGGGAGTTTGTGATGGACGGTGTGGATGGAGATTCACTCTATGTCTTACCCCTGGAATTTGTGATGGGATGGTGTGGAAGGAAATTCACTCTGTGTCTGACCACGGCAATGTGTGATGGAAAGGTGTGGATGCAGTTTCACTCTATGTCTGACCCCTGGAATTTGTGATGGGTTGGTGTGGAAGGAGATTCACTCTGTGTCTGACCCCGGGCAATGTGTGATGGGACGGTTTGGATGCAGGTTCACTGCGTGTCTGACCCCGGGCTTTTGTGATAGGATTGTGTGGAGGGAGATTCACTCTGTGTCAGACCCCGGGAGTGTGTGATGGGACGGTGTGGAGGAAGATTCACTTTGTTTCTGACCCCGGGAGTTTTTGATGGAAATGTGTGGATGCAGATTCACTCTAAATCTGACCACGGAATTTGCGATTTGACGGGGTGGAGGGAGTTTCAATCTGTGTCTGACATCGGCAATGTGTGATGGGACGGTTTGGATGGAGATTCACTCTGTGTCTGACCCCGGGCTTTTGTGATGGGACGGTGAGGATGGAGATTCACTCTGTGTATGACCCCGGGCTTTTGTGATGGGACGGTGAGGAGGGAGATTCAATATCTGTCTGACCCCGGGCTTTTGTGATGGGACGGTGTGGAGGGAGATTCACTCTGTGTCTGACCCCGGGCTTTTGTGATGGGACGGTGAGTAGGGAGATTCACTCTGTGTCTGACCCCGTGAGTTCGTGATGGGCCGGTGTGGATGGAGATTCCCTCTGTGTCTGACCCCGGGAGTGTGTGATGGGACGGTGTGTTTGGAAATTCACTCTGTGTCTGACCCCGGGAGTGTGTGATGGGTCGGTGAGGAGGGAGATTCACTCTGTGTCTGACCACGGGAACGTGTGATGGGACGGATTGGATGCAGATTCACTCTGTGCCTGACGCCGGGAGTGTGTGATGGGACGGTGAGGAGGGAGATTTACTCTTTGTCTGACCCCGGGAGTTTGTGATGGAAAGGTGTGGATGCAGATTCACTCTATGTCTGACCACTGGAATTTGTGATGGGATGATGTGGAAGGAGATTCACTCTGTGTCTGACCACGGCATTGTGTGATGGGACGGTTTGGATGGAGGTTCACTCAGTGTCTGACCCCAGGCTTTTGTGATGGGTTTGTGTGGAGGGAGATTCACGCTGTGTCTGACCCCGGGAGATTGTGATGGGACGGTTTGGATGGGGATTCACTCTGTGTCTGACCGCGGGGAAGTGTTAAGGGGCGTTTTGGATGTAGATTCACTCTGTGTCTGACCCCGGGCTTTTGTGATGGGACGGTGTGGATGGAGATTCACTCTGTGTCTGACCCCGGGCTTTTGTGATGGGACGGTGTGGATGGAGATTCACTCTGAGTCTGACCCAGGGAAAGTATGATGACACGGTTTGGATGGACATTCACTTTGTGTCTGACCCCGGGTTTTTGTGATGGGAAGGTGTGGATGGAGATTCACTCTGTGTCTGACCCCGGGAGTTTGTGATGGGACGGTGTGGATGGAGATTCACTCTGTGTCTGACCCCGGGAAAGTGTGATGGGACGGTGTGGATGGAGATTCACTCTGTGTCAGACCCCGGGAGTTTGTGATGGAAATGTGTGGTTGCAGATTCACTCTCTGTCTGACCACGGAATTTGTGAATGGACGGTGTGGAGGGAGTTTCAATCTGTGTCTGACATCGGCAATGTGTGATGGGACGGTTTGGATGGAGATTCACTCTGTGTCTGACCCCGGGCTTTTGTGATGGAACGGTGAGGAGGGAGATTCACTCTGTGTCTGACCCCGGGCTTTTGTGATGGGACGGTGAGGAGGGAGATTCAATATCTGTCTGACCCCGGGCTTTTGTGATGGGACGGTGTGGAGGGAGATTCACTCTGTGTCTGACCTCCTTGAGTTTGTGATGGGCCGGTGTGTATGGAGATTCACTTTGTGTCTGACCCAGGGTTTTTGTGATGGGCCGGTGTTAATGGAGATTCACCTTGTGTCTGACCCCGCCAGTGTGTGATGGGACGGTGATGAGGGAGATTCACTCCGTGTCTGACCCAGGGAATGTGTGCTGGGACGGTTTGGATGCAGATTCACTCTGTGTCTGACCCCGGGCTTTTGTGATGGGACGGTGAGGAGGGAGATTCAATATCTGTCTGACCCCGGGCTTTTGTGTTGGGACGGTGTGGAGGGAGATTCACTCTGTGTCTGACCCCGGGCTTTTGTGATGGGACGGTGAGTAGGGAGATTCACTCTGTGTCTGACCCCGTGAGATCGTGATGGGCCGGTGTGGATGGAGATTCCCTCTGTGTCTGACCCCGGGAGTGTGTGATGGGACGGTGTGTTTGGAAATTCATTCTGTGTCTGACCCCGGGAGTGTGTGATGGGTCGGCGAGGAGGGAGATTCACTCTGTGTCTGACCACGGGAACGTGTGATGGGACGGATTGGATGCAGATTCACTCTGTGCCTGTCGCCGGGAGTGTGTGATGGGACGGTGAGGAGGGAGATTTACTCTTTGTCTGACCCCGGGAGTTTGTGATGGAAAGGTGTGGATGCAGATTCACTCTATGTCTGACCACTGGAATTTGTGATGGGATGATGTGGAAGGAGATTCACTCTGTGTCTGACCACGGCATTGTGTGATGGGACGGTTTGGATGGAGGATCACTCAGTGTCTGACCCCAGGCTTTTGTGATGGGTTTGTGTGGAGGGAGATTCACGCTGTGTCTGACCCCGGGAGATTGTGATGGGACGGTTTGGATGGGGATTCACTCTGTGTCTGACCGCGGGGAAGTGTTAAGGGGCGTTTTGGATGTAGATTCACTCTGTGTCTGACCCCGGGCTTTTGTGATGGGACGGTGTGGATGGAGATTCACTCTGTGTCTGACCCAGGGAAAGTATGATGACACGGTTTGGATGGACATTCACTTTGTGTCTGACCCCGGGTTTTTGTGATGGGAAGGTCTGGATGGAGATTCACTCTGTGTCTGACCCCGGGAGTTTGTGATGGGACGGTGTGGATGGAGATTCACTCTGTGTCTGACCCCTGGAAAGTGTGATGGGACGGTGTGGATGGAGATTCACTCTGTGTCAGACCCCGGGAGTTTGTGATGGAAATGTGTGGTTGCAGATTCACTCTCTGTCTGACCACGGAATTTGTGAATGGACGGTGTGGAGGGAGTTTCAATCTGTGTCTGACATCGGCAATGTGTGATGGGACGGTTTGGATGGAGATTCACTCTGTGTCTGACCCCGGGCTTTTGTGATGGAACGGTGAGGAGGGAGATTCACTCTGTGTCTGACCCCGGGCTTTTGTGATGGGACGGTGAGGAGGGAGATTCAATATCTGTCTGACCCCGGGCTTTTGTGATGGGACGGTGTGGACGGAGATTCACTCTGTGTCTGACCCCTTGAGTTTGTGATGGGCCGGTGTGTATGGAGATTCACTTTGTGTCTGACCCAGGGTTTTTGTGATGGGCCGGTGTTAATGGAGATTCACCTTGTGTCTGACTGCGCCAGTGTGTGATGGGACGGTGATGAGGGAGATTCACTCTGTGTCTGACCCAGGGAATGTGTGATGGGACGGTTTGGATGCAGATTCACTCTGTGTCTGACCCCGGGCTTTTGTGATGGGACGGTGAGGAGGGAGATTCAATATCTGTCTGACCCCGGGCTTTTGTGTTGGGACGGTGTGGAGGGAGATTCACTCTGTGTCTGACCCCGGGCTTTTGTGATGGGACGGTGAGTAGGGAGATTCACTCTGTGTCTGACCCCGTGAGATCGTGATGGGCCGGTGTGGATGGAGATTCCCTCTGTGTCTGACCCCGGGAGTGTGTGATGGGACGGTGTGTTTGGAAATTCACTCTGTGTCTGACCCCGGGAGTGTGTGATGGGTCGGTGAGGAGGGAGATTCACTCTGTGTCTGACCACGGGAACGTGTGATGGGACGGATTGGATGCAGATTCACTCTGTGCCTGTCGCCGGGAGTGTGTGATGGGACGGTGAGGAGGGAGATTTACTCTTTGTCTGACCCCGGGAGTTTGTGATGGGATGATGTGGAAGGAGATTCACTCTGTGTCTGACCACGGCATTGTGTGATGGGACGGTTTAGATGGAGGTTCACTCAGTGTCTGACCCCAGGCTTTTGTGATGGGTTTGTGTGGAGGGAGAATCACTCTGTGTCTGACCCCGTGAGATTGTGATGGGACGGTTTGGATGGGGATTCACTCTGTGTCTGACCGCGGGGAAGTGTTAAGGGGCGTTTTGGATGTAGATTCACTCTGTGTCTGACCCCGGGCTTTTGTGATGGGAAGGTCTGAATGGAGATTCACTCTGTGTCTGACCCCGGGAGTTTGTGATGGGACGGTGTGGATGGAGATTCACTCTGTGTCTGACCACGTGAAAGTGTGATGGGACCGTTTGGATGGAGATTCACTCTGTGTCTGACCCAGCACTTTTGTGATGGGACAGTGTGGATGGAGATTCACTCTGTGTCTGACCTCGCACTTTTGTGATGGGACGGTGTGGATGGAGATTCACTCTGTGTCAGACCCCGGGATTGTGTGATGGGACGGTGTGGAGGAAGATTCACTTTGTTTCTGACCCCGGGAGTTTTTGATGGAAATGTGTGGATGCAGATTCACTCTAAATCTGACCACGGAATTTGCGATTTGACGGGGTGGAGGGAGTTTCAATCTGTGTCTGACATCGGCAATGTGTGATGGGACGGTTTGGATGGAGATTCACTCTGTGTCTGACCCCGGGCTTTTGTGATGGGACGGTGAGGATGGAGATTCACACTGTGTATGACCCCGGGCTTTTGTGATTGGACGGTGAGGAGGGAGATTCAATATCTGTCTGACCCCGGGCTTTTGTGATGGGACGGTGTGGAGGGAGATTCACCCTGTGTCTGACCCCGGGCTTTTGTGATGGGACGGTGAGTAGGGAGATTCACTCTGTGTCTGACCCCGTGAGTTCGTGATGGGCCGGTGTGGATGGAGATTCCCTCTGTGTCTGACCCCGGGAGTGTGTGATGGGACGGTGTGTTTGGAAATTCACTCTGTGTCTGACCCCGGGAGTGTGTGATGGGTCGGTGAGGAGGGAGATTCACTCTGTGTCTGACCACGGGAACGTGTGATGGGACGGATTGGATGCAGATTCACTCTGTGCCTGACGCCGGGAGTGTGTGATGGGACGGTGAGGAGGGAGATTTACTCTTTGTCTGACCCCGGGAGTTTGTGATGGAAAGGTGTGGATGCAGATTCACTCTATGTCTGACCACTGGAATTTGTGATGGGATGATGTGGAAGGAGATTCACTCTGTGTCTGACCACGGCATTGTGTGATGGGACGGTTTGGATGGAGGTTCACTCAGTGTCTGACCCCAGGCTTTTGTGATGGGTTTGTGTGGAGGGAGATTCACGCTGTGTCTGACCCCGGGAGATTGTGATGGGACGGTTTGGATGGGGATTCACTCTGTGTCTGACCGCGGGGAAGTGTTAAGGGGCGTTTTGGATGTAGATTCACTCTGTGTCTGACCCCGGGCTTTTGTGATGGGACGGTGTGGATGGAGATTCACTCTGTGTCTGACCCAGGGAAAGTATGATGGGACGGTTTGGATGGACATTCACTTTGTGTCTGACCCCGGGTTTTTGTGATGGGAAGGTCTGGATGGAGATTCACTCTGTGTCTGACCCCGGGAGTTTGTGATGGGACGGTGTGGATGGAGATTCTCTCTGTGTCTGACCCCGGGAAAGTGTGATGGGACGGTGTGGATGGAGATTCACTCTGTGTCAGACCCCGGGAGTTTGTGATGGAAATGTGTGGTTGCAGATTCACTCTCTGTCTGACCACGGAATTTGTGAATGGACGGTGTGGAGGGAGTTTCAATCTGTGTCTGACATCGGCAATGTGTGATGGGACGGTTTGGATGGAGATTCACTCTGTGTCTGACCCCGGGCTTTTGTGATGGAACGGTGAGGAGGGAGATTCACTCTGTGTCTGACCCCGGGCTTTTGTGATGGGACGGTGAGGAGGGAGATTCAATATCTGTCTGACCCCGGGCTTTTGTGATGGGACGGTGTGGAGGGAGATTCACTTTGTGTCTGACCCAGGGTTTTTGTGATGGGCCGGTGTTAATGGAGATTCACCTTGTGTCTGACCCCGCCAGTGTGTGATGGGACGGTTTGGATGGAGATTCACTCTGTGTCTGACCCCGGGCTTTTGTGATGGAACGGTGAGGAGGGAGATTCACTCTGTGTCTTACCCCGGGCTTTTGTGATGGGACGGTGAGGAGGGAGA
The DNA here is from genome assembly GCF_048418815.1 of Hemitrygon akajei. Taxonomy (NCBI): domain Eukaryota; kingdom Metazoa; phylum Chordata; class Chondrichthyes; order Myliobatiformes; family Dasyatidae; genus Hemitrygon; species Hemitrygon akajei. The sequence continues at coordinate 568,828 of NW_027332052.1, forward strand.
TTCAATATCTGTCTGACCCCGGGCTTTTGTGTTGGGACGGTGTGGAGGGAGATTCACTCTGTGTCTGACCCTGGGCTTTTGTGATGGGACGGTGAGTAGGGAGATTCACTCTGTGTCTTACCCCGTGAGATCGTGATGGGCCGGTGTGGATGGAGATTCCCTCTGTGTCTGACCCCGGGAGTGTGTGATGGGACGGTGTGTTTGGAAATTCATTCTGTGTCTGACCCCGGGAGTGTGTGATGGGTCGGTGAGGAGGGAGATTCACTCTGTGTCTGACCACGGGAACGTGTGATGGGACGGATTGGATGCAGATTCACTCTGTGCCTGTCGCCGGGAGTGTGTGATGGGACGGTGAGGAGGGAGATTTACTCTTTGTCTGACCCCGGGAGTTTGTGATGGAAAGGTGTGGATGCAGATTCACTCTATGTCTGACCACTGGAATTTGTGATGGGATGATGTGGAAGGAGATTCACTCTGTGTCTGACCACGGCATTGTGTGATGGGACGGTTTAGATGGAGGTTCACTCAGTGTCTGACCCCAGGCTTTTGTGATGGGTTTGTGTGGAGGGAGATTCACTCTGTGTCTGACCCCGGGAGATTGTGATGGGACGGTTTGGATGGGGATTCACTCTGTGTCTGACCGCGGGGAAGTGTTAAGGGGCGTTTTGGATGTAGATTCACTCTGTGTCTGACCCCGGGCTTTTGTGATGGGAAGATCTGAATGGAGATTCACTCTGTGTCTGACCCCGGGAGTTTGTGATGGGACGGTGTGGATGGAGATTCACTCTGTGTCTGACCCCGGGAATGTGTGATGGGACGGTGTGGATGGAGATTCACTCTGTGTCAGACCCCGGGAGTTTGTGATGGAAATGTGTGGTTGCAGATTCACTCTCTGTCTGACCACGGAATTTGTGAATGGACGGTGTGGAGGGAGTTTCAATCTGTGTCTGACATCGGCAATGTGTGATGGGACGGTTTGGATGGAGATTCACTCTGTGTCTGACCCCGGGCTTTTGTGATGGAACGGTGAGGAGGGAGATTCACTCTGTGTCTGACCCCGGGCTTTTGTGATGGGACGGTGAGGAGGGAGATTCAATATCTGTCTGACCCCGGGCTTTTGTGATGGGACGGTGTGGAGGGAGATTCACTCTGTGTCTGACCCCTTGAGTTTGTGATGGGCCGGTGTGTATGGAGATTCACTTTGTGTCTGACCCAGGGTTTTTGTGATGGGCCGGTGTTAATGGAGATTCACCTTGTGTCTGACCCCGCCAGTGTGTGATGGGACGGTGATGAGGGAGATTCACTCTGTGTCTGACCCAGGGAATGTGTGATGGGACGGTTTGGATGCAGATTCACTCTGTGTCTGACCCCGGGCTTTTGTGATGGGACGGTGAGGAGGGAGATTCAATATCTGTCTGACCCCGGGCTTTTGTGTTGGGACGGTGTGGAGGGAGATTCACTCTGTGTCTGACCCTGGGCTTTTGTGATGGGACGGTGAGTAGGGAGATTCACTCTGTGTCTGACCCCGTGAGATCGTGATGGGCCGGTGTGGATGGAGATTCCCTCTGTGTCTGACCCCGGGAGTGTGTGATGGGACGGTGTGATTGGAAATTCACTCTGTGTCTGACCCCGGGAGTGTGTGATGGGTCGGTGAGGAGGGAGATTCACTCTGTGTCTGACCACGGGAACGTGTGATGGGACGGATTGGATGCAGATTCACTCTGTGCCTGTCGCCGGGAGTGTGTGATGGGACGGTGAGGAGGGAGATTTACTCTTTGTCTGACCCCGGGAGTTTGTGATGGGATGATGTGGAAGGAGATTCACTCTGTGTCTGACCACGGCATTGTGTGATGGGACGGTTTAGATGGAGGTTCACTCAGTGTCTGACCCCAGGCTTTTGTGATGGGTTTGTGTGGAGGGAGATTCACTCTGTGTCTGACCCCGGGCTTTTGTGATGGGACGGTGAGGATGGAGATTCACTCTGTGTCTGACCCCGGGCTTTTGTGATGGTACGGTGAGGAGGGAGATTCAATATCTGTCTGACCCCGGGCTTTTGTGATGGGACGGTGTGGAGGGAGATTCACTCTGTGTCTGACCCAGTGAGTTCGTGATGGGCCGGTGTGGATGGAGATTCCCTCTGTGTCTGACCCCGGGAGTGTGTGATGGGACGGTGTGTTTGGAAATTCACTCTGTGTCTGACCCCGGGAGTGTGTGATGGGTCGGTGAGGAGGGAGATTCACTCTGTGTCTGACCACGGGAACGTGTGATGGGACGGATTGGATGCAGATTCACTCTGTGCCTGACGCCGGGAGTGTGTGATGGGACGGTGAGGAGGGAGATTTACTCTTTGTCTGACCCCGGGAGTTTGTGATGGACGGTGTGGATGGAGATTCACTCTATGTCTTACCCCTGGAATTTGTGATGGGATGGTGTGGAAGGAAATTCACTCTGTGTCTGACCACGGCAATGTGTGATGGAAAGGTGTGGATGCAGTTTCACTCTATGTCTGACCCCTGGAATTTGTGATGGGTTGGTGTGGAAGGAGATTCACTCTGTGTCTGACCCCGGGCAATGTGTGATGGGACGGTTTGGATGCAGGTTCACTGCGTGTCTGACCCCGGGCTTTTGTGATAGGATTGTGTGGAGGGAGATTCACTCTGTGTCAGACCCCGGGAGTGTGTGATGGGACGGTGTGGAGGAAGATTCACTTTGTTTCTGACCCCGGGAGTTTTTGATGGAAATGTGTGGATGCAGATTCACTCTAAATCTGACCACGGAATTTGCGATTTGACGGGGTGGAGGGAGTTTCAATCTGTGTCTGACATCGGCAATGTGTGATGGGACGGTTTGGATGGAGATTCACTCTGTGTCTGACCCCGGGCTTTTGTGATGGGACGGTGAGGATGGAGATTCACTCTGTGTATGACCCCGGGCTTTTGTGATGGGACGGTGAGGAGGGAGATTCACTCTGTGTCTGACCCCGGGCTTTTGTGATGGGACGGTGAGGAGGGAGATTCAATATCTGTCTGACCCCGGGCTTTTGTGATGGGACGGTGTGGAGGGAGATTCACTCTGTGTCTGACCTCCTTGAGTTTGTGATGGGCCGGTGTGTATGGAGATTCACTTTGTGTCTGACCCAGGGTTTTTGTGATGGGCCGGTGTTAATGGAGATTCACCTTGTGTCTGACCCCGCCAGTGTGTGATGGGACGGTGATGAGGGAGATTCACTCTGTGTCTGACACAGGGAATGTGTGATGGGACGGTTTGGATGCAGATTCACTCTGTGTCTGACCCCGGGCTTTTGTGATGGGACGGTGAGGAGGGAGAATCAATATCTGTCTGACCCCGGGCTTTTGTGTTGGGACGGTGTGGAGGGAGATTTACTCTTTGTCTGACCCCGGGAGTTTGTGATGGAAAGGTGTGGATGCAGATTCACTCTATGTCTGACCACTGGAATTTGTGATGGGATGATGTGGAAGGAGATTCACTCTGTGTCTGACCACGGCATTGTGTGATGGGACGGTTTGGATGGAGGTTCACTCAGTGTCTGACCCCAGGCTTTTGTGATGGGTTTGTGTGGAGGGAGATTCACGCTGTGTCTGACCCCGGGAGATTGTGATGGGACGGTTTGGATGGGGATTCACTCTGTGTCTGACCGCGGGGAAGTGTTAAGGGGCGTTTTGGATGTAGATTCACTCTGTGTCTGACCCCGGGCTTTTGTGATGGGACGGTGTGGATGGAGATTCACTCTGTGTCTGACCCCGGGCTTTTGTGATGGGACGGTGTGGATGGAGATTCACTCTGAGTCTGACCCAGGGAAAGTATGATGACACGGTTTGGATGGACATTCACTTTGTGTCTGACCCCGGGTTTTTGTGATGGGAAGGTCTGGATGGAGATTCACTCTGTGTCTGACCCCGGGAGTTTGTGATGGGACGGTGTGGATGGAGATTCACTCTGTGTCTGACCCCGGGAATGTGTGATGGGACGGTGTGGATGGAGATTCACTATGTGTCAGACCCCGGGAGTTTGTGATGGAAATGTGTGGTTGCAGATTCACTCTCTGTCTGACCACGGAATTTGTGAATGGACGGTGTGGAGGGAGTTTCAATCTGTGTCTGACATCGGCAATGTGTGATGGGACGGTTTGGATGGAGATTCACTCTGTGTCTGACCCCGGGCTTTTGTGATGGAACGGTGAGGAGGGAGATTCACTCTGTGTCTGACCCCGGGCTTTTGTGATGGGACGGTGATGAGGGAGATTCAATATCTGTCTGACCCCTGGCTTTTGTGATGGGACGGTGTGGAGGGAGATTCACTTTGTGTCTGACCCAGGGTTTTTGTGATGGGCCGGTGTTAATGGAGATTCACCTTGTGTCTGACCCCGCCAGTGTGTGATGGGACGGTGATGAGGGAGATTCACTCTGTGTCTGACCCAGGGAATGTGTGATGGGACGGTTTGGATGCAGATTCACTCTGTGTCTGACCCCGGGCTTTTGTGATGGGACGGTGAGGAGGGAGATTCAATATCTGTCTGACCCCGGGCTTTTGTGTTGGGACGGTGTGGAGGGAGATTCACTCTGTGTCTGACCCCGGGATTTTGTGATGGGACGGTGAGTAGGGAGATTCACTCTGTGTCTTACCCCGTGAGATCGTGATGGGCCGGTGTGGATGGAGATTCCCTCTGTGTCTGACCCCGGGAGTGTGTGATGGGACGGTGTGTTTGGAAATTCATTCTGTGTCTGACCCCGGGAGTGTGTGATGGGTCGGTGAGGAGGGAGATTCACTCTGTGTCTGACCACGGGAACGTGTGATGGGACGGATTGGATGCAGATTCACTCTGTGCCTGTCGCCGGGAGTGTGTGATGGGACGGTGAGGAGGGAGATTTACTCTTTGTCTGACCCCGGGAGTTTGTGATGGAAAGGTGTGGATGCAGATTCACTCTATGTCTGACCACTGGAATTTGTGATGGGATGATGTGGAAGGAGATTCACTCTGTGTCTGACCACGGCATTGTGTGATGGGACGGTTTAGATGGAGGTTCACTCAGTGTCTGACCCCAGGCTTTTGTGATGGGTTTGTGTGGAGGGAGATTCACTCTGTGTCTGACCCCGGGAGATTGTGATGGGACGGTTTGGATGGGGATTCACTCTGTGTCTGACCGCGGGGAAGTGTTAAGGGGCGTTTTGGATGTAGATTCACTCTGTGTCTGACCCCGGGCTTTTGTGATGGGAAGATCTGAATGGAGATTCACTCTGTGTCTGACCCCGGGAGTTTGTGATGGGACGGTGTGGATGGAGATTCACTCTGTGTCTGACCCCGGGAATGTGTGATGGGACGGTGTGGATGGAGATTCACTCAGTGTCAGACCCCGGGAGTTTGTGATGGAAATGTGTGGTTGCAGATTCACTCTCTGTCTGACCACGGAATTTGTGAATGGACGGTGTGGAGGGAGTTTCAATCTGTGTCTGACATCGGCAATGTGTGATGGGACGGTTTGGATGGAGATTCACTCTGTGTCTGACCCCGGGCTTTTGTGATGGAACGGTGAGGAGGGAGATTCACTCTGTGTCTGACCCCGGGCTTTTGTGATGGGACGGTGAGGAGGGAGAATCAATATCTGTCTGACCCCGGGCTTTTGTGATGGGACGGTGTGGAGGGAGATTCACTCTGTGTCTGACCCCTTGAGTTTGTGATGGGCCGGTGTGTATGGAGATTCACTTTGTGTCTGACCCAGGGTTTTTGTGATGGGCCGGTGTTAATGGAGATTCACCTTGTGTCTGACCCCGCCAGTGTGTGATGGGATGGTGATGAGGGAGATTCACTCTGTGTCTGACCCAGGGAATGTGTGATGGGACGGTTTGGATGCAGATTCACTCTGTGTCTGACCCCGGGCTTTTGTGATGGGACGGTGAGGAGGGAGATTCAATATCTGTCTGACCCCGGGCTTTTGTGTTGGGACGGTGTGGAGGGAGATTCACTCTGTGTCTGACCCCGGGCTTTTGTGATGGGACGGTGAGTAGGGAGATTCACTCTGTGTCTGACCCCGTGAGATCGTGATGGGCCGGTGTGGATGGAGATTCCCTCTGTGTCTGACCCCGGGAGTGTGTGATGGGACGGTGTGTTTGGAAATTCACTCTGTGTCTGACCCCGGGAGTGTGTGATGGGTCGGTGAGGAGGGAGATTCACTCTGTGTCTGACCACGGGAACGTGTGATGGGACGGATTGGATGCAGATTCACTCTGTGCCTGTCGCCGGGAGTGTGTGATGGGACGGTGAGGAGGGAGATTTACTCTTTGTCTGACCCCGGGAGTTTGTGATGGGATGATGTGGAAGGAGATTCACTCTGTGTCTGACCACGGCATTGTGTGATGGGACGGTTTAGATGGAGGTTCACTCAGTGTCTGACCCCAGGCTTTTGTGATGGGTTTGTGTGGAGGGAGATTCACTCTGTGTCTGTCCCCGGGAGATTGTGATGGGACGGTTTGGATGGGGATTCACTCTGTGTCTGACCGCGGGGAAGTGTTAAGGGGCGTTTTGGATGTAGATTCACTCTGTGTCTGACCCCGGGCTTTTGTGATGGGAAGGTCTGAATGGAGATTCACTCTGTGTCTGACCCCGGGAGTTTGTGATGGGACGGTGTGGATGGAGATTCACTCTGTGTCTGACCCAGCACTTTTGTGATGGGACAGTGTGGATGGAGATTCACTCTGTGTCTGACCTCGCACTTTTGTGATGGGACGGTGTGGATGGAGATTCACTCTGTGTCAGACCCCGGGAGTGTGTGATGGGACGGTGTGGAGGAAGATTCACTTTGTTTCTGACCCCGGGAGTTTTTGATGGAAATGTGTGGATGCAGATTCACTCTAAATCTGACCACGGAATTTGCGATTTGACGGGGTGGAGGGAGTTTCAATCTGTGTCTGACATCGGCAATGTGTGATGGGACGGTTTGGATGGAGATTCACTCTGTGTCTGACCCCGGGCTTTTGTGATGGGACGGTGAGGATGGAGATTCACTCTGTGTATGACCCCGGGCTTTTGTGATGGGACGGTGAGGAGGGAGATTCAATATCTGTCTGACCCCGGGCTTTTGTGATGGGACGGTGTGGAGGGAGATTCACTCTGTGTCTGACCCCGGGCTTTTGTGATGGGACGGTGAGTAGGGAGATTCACTCTGTGTCTGACCCAGTGAGTTCGTGATGGGCCGGTGTGGATGGAGATTCCCTCTGTGTCTGACCCCGGGAGTGTGTGATGGGACGGTGTGTTTGGAAATTCACTCTGTGTCTGACCCCGGGAGTGTGTGATGGGTCGGTGAGGAGGGAGATTCACTCTGTGTCTGACCACGGGAACGTGTGATGGGACGGATTGGATGCAGATTCACTCTGTGCCTGACGCCGGGAGTGTGTGATGGGACGGTGAGGAGGGAGATTTACTCTTTGTCTGACCCCGGGAGTTTGTGATGGAAAGGTGTGGATGCAGATTCACTCTATGTCTGACCACTGGAATTTGTGATGGGATGATGTGGAAGGAGATTCACTCTGTGTCTGACCACGGCATTGTGTGATGGGACGGTTTGGATGGAGGTTCACTCAGTGTCTGACCCCAGGCTTTTGTGATGGGTTTGTGTGGAGGGAGATTCACGCTGTGTCTGACCCCGGGAGATTGTGATGGGACGGTTTGGATGGGGATTCACTCTGTGTCTGAACCCGGGAAAGTGTGATGGGACGGTGTGGATGGAGATTCACTCTGTGTCAGACCCCGGGAGTTTGTGATGGAAATGTGTGGTTGCAGATTCACTCTCTGTCTGACCACGGAATTTGTGAATGGACGGTGTGGAGGGAGTTTCAATCTGTGTCTGACATCGGCAATGTGTGATGGGACGGTTTGGATGGAGATTCACTCTGTGTCTGACCCCGGGCTTTTGTGATGGAACGGTGAGGAGGGAGATTCACTCTGTGTCTGACCCCGGGCTTTTGTGATGGGACGGTGAGGAGGGAGATTCAATATCTGTCTGACCCCGGGCTTTTGTGATGGGACGGTGTGGAGGAAGATTCACTATGTGTCTGACCCCTTGAGTTTGTGATGGGCCGGTGTGTATGGAGATTCACTTTGTGTCTGACCCAGGGTTTTTGTAATGGGCCGGTGTTAATGGAGATTCACTCTGTGTCTGACCCCGTGAGATCGTGATGGGCCGGTGTGGATGGAGATTCGCTCTGTGTCTGACCCCGGGAGTGTGTGATGGGACGGTGTGTTTGGAAATTCACTCTGTGTCTGACCCCGGGAGTGTGTGATGGGTCGGTGAGGAGGGAGATTCACTCTGTGTCTGACCACGGGAACGTGTGATGGGACGGATTGGATGCAGATTCACTCTGTGCCTGTCGCCGGGAGTGTGTGATGGGACGGTGAGGAGGGAGATTTACTCTTTGTCTGACCCAGGGAGTTTGTGATGGGATGATGTGGAAGGAGATTCACTCTGTGTCAGACCCCGGGAGTGTGTGATGGGACGGTGTGGAGGAAGATTCACTTTGTTTCTGACCCCGGGAGTTTTTGATGGAAATGTGTGGATGCAGATTCACTCTAAATCTGACCACGGAATTTGCGATTTGACGGGGTGGAGGGAGTTTCAATCTGTGTCTGACTTCGGCAATGTGTGATGGGACGGTTTGGATGGAGATTCACTCTGTGTCTGACCCCGGGCTTTTGTGATGGGACGGTGAGGATGGAGATTCGCTCTGTGTATGACCCCGGGCTTTTGTGATGGGACGGTGAGGAGGGAGATTCAATATCTGTCTGACCCCGGGCTTTTGTGATGGGACGGTGTGGAGTTAGATTCACTCTGTGTCTGACCCCGGGAGTGTGTGATGGGTCGGTGAGGAGGGAGATTCACTCTGTGTCTGACCCCGGGAGTGTGTGATGGGTCGGTGAGGAGGGAGAATCACTCTGTGTCTGACCACGGGAACGTGTGATGGGACGGATTGGATGCAGATTCACTCTGTGCCTGTCGCCGGGAGTGTGTGATGGGACGGTGAGGAGGGAGATTTACTCTTTGTCTGACCCCGGGAGTTTGTGATGGGATGATGTGGAAGGAGATTCACTCTGTGTCTGACCACGGCATTGTGTGATGGGACGGTTTAGATGGAGGTTCACTCAGTGTCTGACCCCAGGCTTTTGTGATGGGTTTGTGTGGAGGGAGATTCACTCTGTGTCTGACCCCGGGAGATTGTGATGGGACGGTTTGGATGGGGATTCACTCTGTGTCTGACCGCGGGGAAGTGTTAAGGGGCGTTTTAGATGTAGATTCACTCTGTGTCTGACCCCGGGCTTTTGTGATGGGAAGGTCTGAATGGAGATTCACTCTGTGTCTGACCCCGGGAGTTTGTGATGGGACGGTGTGGATGGAGATTCACTCTGTGTCTGACCACGTGAAAGTGTGATGGGACCGTTTGGATGGAGATTCACTCTGTGTCTGACCCAGCACTTTTGTGATGGGACAGTGTGGATGGAGATTCACTCTGTGTCTGACCTCGCACTTTTGTGATGGGAGGGTGTGGATGGAGATTCACTCTGTGTCAGACACCGGGAGTGTGTGATGGGACGGTGTGGAGGAAGATTCACTTTGTTTCTGACCCCGGGAGTTTTTGATGGAAATGTGTGGATGCAGATTCACTCTAAATCTGACCACGGAATTTGCGATTTGACGGGGTGGAGGGAGTTTCAATCTGTGTCTGACATCGGCAATGTGTGATGGGACGGTTTGGATGGAGATTCACTCTGTGTCTGACCCCGGGCTTTTGTGATGGGACGGTGAGGATGGAGATTCACTCTGTGTATGACCCCGGGCTTTTGTGATGGGACGGTGAGGAGGGAGATTCAATATCTGTCTGACCCCGGGCTTTTGTGATGGGACGGTGTGGAGGGAGATTCACTCTGTGTCTGACCCCGGGCTTTTGTGATGGGACGGTGAGTAGGGAGATTCACTCTGTGTCTGACCCCGTGAGTTCGTGATGGGCCGGTGTGGATGGAGATTCCCACTGTGTCTGACCCCGGGAGTGTGTGATGGGACGGTGTGTTTGGAAATTCACTCTGTGTCTGACCCCGGGAGTGTGTGATGGGTCGGTGAGGAGGGAGATTCACTCTGTGTCTGACCACGGGAACGTGTGATGGGACGGATTGGATGCAGATTCACTCTGTGCCTGACGCCGGGAGTGTGTGATGGGACGGTGAGGAGGGAGATTTACTCTTTGTCTGACCCCGGGAGTTTGTGATGGAAAGGTGTGGATGCAGATTCACTCTATGTCTGACCACTGGAATTTGTGATGGGATGATGTGGAAGGAGATTCACTCTGTGTCTGACCACGGCATTGTGTGATGGGAAGATCTGAATGGAGATTCACTCTGTGTCTGACCCCGGGAGTTTGTGATGGGACGGTGTGGATGGAGATTCACTCTGTGTCTGACCCCGGGAATGTGTGATGGGACGGTGTGGATGGAGATTCACTCTGTGTCAGACCCCGGGAGTTTGTGATGGAAATGTGTGGTTGCAGATTCACTCTCTGTCTGACCACGGAATTTGTGAATGGACGGTGTGGAGGGAGTTTCAATCTGTGTCTGACATCGGCAATGTGTGATGGGACGGTTTGGATGGAGATTCACTCTGTGTCTGACCCCGGGCTTTTGTGATGGAACGGTGAGGAGGGAGATTCACTCTGTGTCTGACCCCGGGCTTTTGTGATGGGACGGTGAGGAGGGAGATTCAATATCTGTCTGACCCCGGGCTTTTGTGATGGGACGGTGTGGAGGGAGATTCACTCTGTGTCTGACCCCTTGAGTTTGTGATGGGCCGGTGTGTATGGAGATTCACTTTGTGTCTGACCCAGGGTTTTTGTGATGGGCCGGTGTTAATGGAGATTCACCTTGTGTCTGACCCCGCCAGTGTGTGATGGGACGGTGATGAGGGAGATTCACTCTGTGTCTGACCCAGGGAATGTGTGATGGGACGGTTTGGATGCAGATTCACTCTGTGTCTGACCCCGGGCTTTTGTGATGGGACGGTGAGGAGGGAGATTCAATATCTGTCTGACCCCGGGCTTTTGTGTTGGGACGGTGTGGAGGGAGATTCACTCTGTGTCTGACCCCGGGCTTTTGTGATGGGACGGTGAGTAGGGAGATTCACTCTGTGTCTGACCCCGTGAGATCGTGATGGGCCGGTGTGGATGGAGATTCCCTCTGTGTCTGACCCCGGGAGTGTGTGATGGGACGGTGTGTTTGGATATTCACTCTGTGTCTGACCCCGGGAGTGTGTGATGGGTCGGTGAGGAGGGAGATTCACTCTGTGTCTGACCACGGGAACGTGTGATGGGACGGATTGGATGCATGATTCACTCTGTGCCTGTCGCCGGGAGTGTGTGATGGGACGGTGAGGAGGGAGATTTACTCTTTGTCTGACCCCGGGAGTTTGTGATGGGATGATGTGGAAGGAGATTCACTCTGTGTCTGACCACGGCATTGTGTGATGGGACGGTTTAGATGGAGGTTCACTCAGTGTCTGACCCCAGGCTTTTGTGATGGGTTTGTGTGGAGGGAGATTCACTCTGTGTCTGACCCCGGGAGATTGTGTTGGGACGGTTTGGATGGGGATTCACTCTGTGTCTGACCGCGGTGAAGTGTTAAGGGGCGTTTTGGATGTAGATTCACTCTGTGTCTGACCCCGGGCTTTTGTGATGGGAAGGTCTGAATGGAGATTCACTCTGTGTCTGACCCCGGGAGTTTGTGATGGGACGGTGTGGATGGAGATTCACTCTGTGTCTGACCACGTGAAAGTGTGATGGGACCGTTTGGATGGAGATTCACTCTGTGTCTGACCCAGCACTTTTGTGATGGGACAGTGTGGATGGAGATTCACTCTGTGTCTGACCTCGCACTTTTGTGATGGGACGGTGTGGATGGAGATTCACTCTGTGTCAGACCCCGGGAGTGTGTGATGGGACGGTGTGGAGGAAGATTCACTTTGTTTCTGACCCCGGGAGTTTTTGATGGAAATGTGTGGATGCAGATTCACTCTAAATCTGACCACGGAATTTGCGATTTGACGGGGTGGAGGGAGTTTCAATCTGTGTCTGACATCGGCAATGTGTGATGGGACGGTGTGGAGGGAGATTCACTCTGTGTCTGACCCCTTGAGTTTGTGATGGGCCGGTGTGTATGGAGATTCACTTTGTGTCTGACCCAGGGTTTTTGTGATGGGCCGGTGTTAATGGAGATTCACCTTGTGTCTGACCCCGCCAGTGTGTGATGGGACGGTGATGAGGGAGATTCACTCTGTGTCTGACCCAGGGAATGTGTGATGGGACGGTTTGGATGCAGATTCACTCTGTGTCTGACCCCGGGCTTTTGTGATGGGACGGTGAGGAGGGAGATTCAATATCTGTCTGACCCCGGGCTTTTGTGTTGGGACGGTGTGGAGGGAGATTCACTCTGTGTCTGACCCCGGGCTTTTGTGATGGGACGGTGAGTAGGGAGATTCACTCTGTGTCTGACCCCGTGAGATCGTGATGGGCCGGTGTGGATGGAGATTCGCTCTGTGTCTGACCCCGGGAGTGTGTGATGGGACGGTGTGTTTGGAAATTCACTCTGTGTCTGACCCCGGGAGTGTGTGATGGGTCGGTGAGGAGGGAGATTCACTCTGTGTCTGACCACAGGAACGTGTGATGGGACGGATTGGATGCAGATTCACTCTGTGCCTGTCGCCGGGAGTGTGTGATGGGACGGTGAGGAGGGAGATTTACTCTTTGTCTGACCCCGGGAGTTTGTGATGGGATGATGTGGAAGGAGATTCACTCTGTGTCAGACCCCGGGAGTGTGTGATGGGACGGTGTGGAGGAAGATTCACTTTGTTTCTGACCCCGGGAGTTTTTGATGGAAATGTGTGGATGCAGATTCACTCTAAATCTGACCACGGAATTTGCGATTTGACGGGGTGGAGGGAGTTTCAATCTGTGTCTGACATCGGCAATGTGTGATGGGACGGTTTGGATGGAGATTCACTCTGTGTCTGACCCCGGGCTTTTGTGATGGGACGGTGAGGATGGAGATTCGCTCTGTGTATGACCCCGGGCTTTTGTGATGGGACGGTGAGGAGGGAGATTCAATATCTGTCTGACCCCGGGCTTTTGTGATGGGACGGTGTGGAGGGAGATTCACTCTGTGTCTGACCCCGGGCTTTTGTGATGGGACGGTGAGTAGGGAGATTCACTCTGTGTCTGACCCCGTGAGTTCGTGATGGGCCGGTGTGGATGGAGATTCCCTCTGTGTCTGACCCCGGGAGTGTGTGATGGGACGGTGTGTTTGGAAATTCACTCTGTGTCTGACCCCGGGAGTGTGTGATGGGTCGGTGAGGAGGGAGATTCACTCTGTGTCTGACCACGGGAACGTGTGATGGGACGGATTGGATGCAGATTCACTCTGTGCCTGTCGCCGGGAGTGTGTGATGGGACGGTGAGGAGGGAGATTTACTCTTTGGCTGACCCCGGGAGTTTGTGATGGGATGATGTGGAAGGAGATTCACTCTGTGTCTGACCACGGCATTGTGTGATGGGACGGTTTAGATGGAGGTTCACTCAGTGTCTGACCCCAGGCTTTTGTGATGGGTTTGTGTGGAGGGAGATTCACTCTGTGTCTGACCCCGGGAGATTGTGATGGGACGGTTTGGATGGGGATTCACTCTGTGTCTGACCGCGGGGAAGTGTTAAGGGGCGTTTTAGATGTAGATTCACTCTGTGTCTGACCCCGGGCTTTTGTGATGGGAAGGTCTGAATGGAGATTCACTCTGTGTCTGACCCCGGGAGTTTGTGATGGGACGGTGTGGATGGAGATTCACTTTGTGTCTGACCCAGGGTTTTTGTGATGGGCCGGTGTTAATGGAGATTCACCTTGTGTCTGACCCCGCCAGTGTGTGATGGGACGGTGATGAGGGAGATTCACTCTGTGTCTGACCCAGGGAATGTGTGATGGGACGGTTTGGATGCAGATTCACTCTGTGTCTGACCCCGGGCTTTTGTGATGGGACGGTGAGGAGGGAGATTCAATATCTGTCTGACCCCGGGCTTTTGTGTTGGGACGGTGTGGAGGGAGATTCACTCTGTGTCTGACCCCGGGCTTTTGTGATGGGACGGTGAGTAGGGAGATTCACTCTGTGTCTGACCCCGTGAGATCGTGATGGGCCGGTGTGGATGGAGATTCCCTCTGTGTCTGACCCCGGGAGTGTGTGATGGGACGGTGTGTTTGGATATTCACTCTGTGTCTGACCCCGGGAGTGTGTGATGGGTCGGTGAGGAGGGAGATTCACTCTGTGTCTGACCACGGGAACGTGTGATGGGACGGATTGGATGCATGATTCACTCTGTGCCTGTCGCCGGGAGTGTGTGATGGGACGGTGAGGAGGGAGATTTACTCTTTGTCTGACCCCGGGAGTTTGTGATGGGATGATGTGGAAGGAGATTCACTCTGTGTCTGACCACGGCATTGTGTGATGGGACGGTTTAGATGGAGGTTCACTCAGTGTCTGACCCCAGGCTTTTGTGATGGGTTTGTGTGGAGGGAGATTCACTCTGTGTCTGACCCCGGGAGATTGTGATGGGACGGTTTGGATGGGGATTCACTCTGTGTCTGACCGCGGTGAAGTGTTAAGGGGCGTTTTGGATGTAGATTCACTCTGTGTCTGACCCCGGGCTTTTGTGATGGGAAGGTCTGAATGGAGATTCACTCTGTGTCTGACCCCGGGAGTTTGTGATGGGACGGTGTGGATGGAGATTCACTCTGTGTCTGACCACGTGAAAGTGTGATGGGACCGTTTGGATGGAGATTCACTCTGTGTCTGACCCAGCACTTTTGTGATGGGACAGTGTGGATGGAGATTCACTCTGTGTCTGACCTCGCACTTTTGTGATGGGACGGTGTGGATGGAGATTCACTCTGTGTCAGACCCCGGGAGTGTGTGATGGGACGGTGTGGAGGAAGATTCACTTTGTTTCTGACCCCGGGAGTTTTTGATGGAAATGTGTGGATGCAGATTCACTCTAAATCTGACCACGGAATTTGCGATTTGACGGGGTGGAGGGAGTTTCAATCTGTGTCTGACATCGGCAATGTGTGATGGGACGGTGTGGAGGGAGATTCACTCTGTGTCTGACCCCTTGAGTTTGTGATGGGCCGGTGTGTATGGAGATTCACTTTGTGTCTGACCCAGGGTTTTTGTGATGGGCCGGTGTTAATGGAGATTCACCTTGTGTCTGACCCCGCCAGTGTGTGATGGGACGGTGATGAGGGAGATTCACTCTGTGTCTGACCCAGGGAATGTGTGATGGGACGGTTTGGATGCAGATTCACTCTGTGTCTGACCCCGGGCTTTTGTGATGGGACGGTGAGGAGGGAGATTCAATATCTGTCTGACCCCGGGCTTTTGTGTTGGGACGGTGTGGAGGGAGATTCACTCTGTGTCTGACCCCGGGCTTTTGTGATGGGACGGTGAGTAGGGAGATTCACTCTGTGTCTGACCCCGTGAGATCGTGATGGGCCGGTGTGGATGGAGATTCGCTCTGTGTCTGACCCCGGGAGTGTGTGATGGGACGGTGTGTTTGGAAATTCACTCTGTGTCTGACCCCGGGAGTGTGTGATGGGTCGGTGAGGAGGGAGATTCACTCTGTGTCTGACCACGGGAACGTGTGATGGGACGGATTGGATGCAGATTCACTCTGTGCCTGTCGCCGGGAGTGTGTGATGGGACGGTGAGGAGGGAGATTTACTCTTTGTCTGACCCCGGGAGTTTGTGATGGGATGATGTGGAAGGAGATTCACTCTGTGTCAGACCCCGGGAGTGTGTGATGGGACGGTGTGGAGGAAGATTCACTTTGTTTCTGACCCCGGGAGTTTTTGATGGAAATGTGTGGATGCAGATTCACTCTAAATCTGACCACGGAATTTGCGATTTGACGGGGTGGAGGGAGTTTCAATCTGTGTCTGACATCGGCAATGTGTGATGGGACGGTTTGGATGGAGATTCACTCTGTGTCTGACCCCGGGCTTTTGTGATGGGACGGTGAGGATGGAGATTCGCTCTGTGTATGACCCCGGGCTTTTGTGATGGGACGGTGAGGAGGGAGATTCAATATCTGTCTGACCCCGGGCTTTTGTGATGGGACGGTGTGGAGGGAGATTCACTCTGTGTCTGACCCCGGGCTTTTGTGATGGGACGGTGAGTAGGGAGATTCACTCTGTGTCTGACCCCGTGAGTTCGTGATGGGCCGGTGTGGATGGAGATTCCCTCTGTGTCTGACCCCGGGAGTGTGTGATGGGACGGTGTGTTTGGAAATTCACTCTGTGTCTGACCCCGGGAGTGTGTGATGGGTCGGTGAGGAGGGAGATTCACTCTGTGTCTGACCACGGGAACGTGTGATGGGACGGATTGGATGCAGATTCACTCTGTGCCTGTCGCCGGGAGTGTGTGATGGGACGGTGAGGAGGGAGATTTACTCTTTGGCTGACCCCGGGAGTTTGTGATGGGATGATGTGGAAGGAGATTCACTCTGTGTCTGACCACGGCATTGTGTGATGGGACGGTTTAGATGGAGGTTCACTCAGTGTCTGACCCCAGGCTTTTGTGATGGGTTTGTGTGGAGGGAGATTCACTCTGTGTCTGACCCCGGGAGATTGTGATGGGACGGTTTGGATGGGGATTCACTCTGTGTCTGACCGCGGGGAAGTGTTAAGGGGCGTTTTAGATGTAGATTCACTCTGTGTCTGACCCCGGGCTTTTGTGATGGGAAGGTCTGAATGGAGATTCACTCTGTGTCTGACCCCGGGAGTTTGTGATGGGACGGTGTGGATGGAGATTCACTCTGTGTCTGACCACGTGAAAGTGTGATGGGACCGTTTGGATGGAGATTCACTCTGTGTCTGACCCAGCACTTTTGTGATGGGACAGTGTGGATGGAGATTCACTCTGTGTCTGACCTCGCACTTTTGTGATGGGACGGTGTGGATGGAGATTCACTCTGTGTCAGACCCCGGGAGTGTGTGATGGGACGGTGTGGAGGAAGATTCACTTTGTTTCTGACCCCGGGAGTTTTTGATGGAAATGTGTGGATGCAGATTCACTCTAAATCTGACCACGGAATTTGCGATTTGACGGGGTGGAGGGAGTTTCAATCTGTGTCTGACATCGGCAATGTGTGATGGGACGGTTTGGATGGAGATTCACTCTGTGTCTGACCCCGGGCTTTTGTGATGGGACGGTGAGGATGGAGATTCACTCTGTGTATGACCCCGGGCTTTTGTGATGGGACGGTGAGGAGGGAGATTCAATATCTGTCTGACCCCGGGCTTTTGTGATGGGACGGTGTGGAGGGAGATTCACTCTGTGTCTGACCCCGGGCTTTTGTGATGGGACGGTGAGTAGGGAGATTCACTCTGTGTCTGACCCCGTGAGTTCGTGATGGGCCGGTGTGGATGGAGATTCCCACTGTGTCTGACCCCGGGAGTGTGTGATGGGACGGTGTGTTTGGAAATTCACTCTGTGTCTGACCCCGGGAGTGTGTGATGGGTCGGTGAGGAGGGAGATTCACTCTGTGTCTGACCACGGGAACGTGTGATGGGACGGATTGGATGCAGATTCACTCTGTGCCTGACGCCGGGAGTGTGTGATGGGACGGTGAGGAGGGAGATTTACTCTTTGGCTGACCCCGGGAGTTTGTGATGGGATGATGTGGAAGGAGATTCACTCTGTGTCTGACCACGGCATTGTGTGATGGGACGGTTTAGATGGAGGTTCACTCAGTGTCTGACCCCAGGCTTTTGTGATGGGTTTGTGTGGAGGGAGATTCACTCTGTGTCTGACCCCGGGAGATTGTGATGGGACGGTTTGGATGGGGATTCACTCTGTGTCTGACCGCGGGGAAGTGTTAAGGGGCGTTTTAGATGTAGATTCACTCTGTGTCTGACCCCGGGCTTTTGTGATGGGAAGGTCTGAATGGAGATTCACTCTGTGTCTGACCCCGGGAGTTTGTGATGGGACGGTGTGGATGGAGATTCACTCTGTGTCTGACCACGTGAAAGTGTGATGGGACCGTTTGGATGGAGATTCACTCTGTGTCTGACCCAGCACTTTTGTGATGGGACAGTGTGGATGGAGATTCACTCTGTGTCTGACCTCGCACTTTTGTGATGGGACGGTGTGGATGGAGATTCACTCTGTGTCAGACCCCGGGAGTGTGTGATGGGACGGTGTGGAGGAAGATTCACTTTGTTTCTGACCCCGGGAGTTTTTGATGGAAATGTGTGGATGCAGATTCACTCTAAATCTGACCACGGAATTTGCGATTTGACGGGGTGGAGGGAGTTTCAATCTGTGTCTGACATCGGCAATGTGTGATGGGACGGTTTGGATGGAGATTCACTCTGTGTCTGACCCCGGGCTTTTGTGATGGGACGGTGAGGATGGAGATTCACTCTGTGTATGACCCCGGGCTTTTGTGATGGGACGGTGAGGAGGGAGATTCAATATCTGTCTGACCCCGGGCTTTTGTGATGGGACGGTGTGGAGGGAGATTCACTCTGTGTCTGACCCCGGGCTTTTGTGATGGGACGGTGAGTAGGGAGATTCACTCTGTGTCTGACCCCGTGAGTTCGTGATGGGCCGGTGTGGATGGAGATTCCCAGTGTGTCTGACCCCGGGAGTGTGTGATGGGACGGTGTGTTTGGAAATTCACTCTGTGTCTGACCCCGGGAGTGTGTGATGGGTCGGTGAGGAGGGAGATTCACTCTGTGTCTGACCACGGGAACGTGTGATGGGACGGATTGGATGCAGATTCACTCTGTGCCTGACGCCGGGAGTGTGTGATGGGACGGTGAGGAGGGAGATTTACTCTTTGTCTGACCCCGGGAGTTTGTGATGGAAAGGTGTGGATGCAGATTCACTCTATGTCTGACCACTGGAATTTGTGATGGGATGATGTGGAAGGAGATTCACTCTGTGTCTGACCACGGCATTGTGTGATGGGAAGATCTGAATGGAGATTCACTCTGTGTCTGACCCCGGGAGTTTGTGATGGGACGGTGTGGATGGAGATTCACTCTGTGTCTGACCCCGGGAATGTGTGATGGGACGGTGTGGATGGAGATTCACTCTGTGTCAGACCCCGGGAGTTTGTGATGGAAATGTGTGGTTGCAGATTCACTCTCTGTCTGACCACGGAATTTGTGAATGGACGGTGTGGAGGGAGTTTCAATCTGTGTCTGACATCGGCAATGTGTGATGGGACGGTTTGGATGGAGATTCACTCTGTGTCTGACCCCGGGCTTTTGTGATGGAACGGTGAGGAGGGAGATTCACTCTGTGTCTGACCCCGGGCTTTTGTGATGGGACGGTGAGGAGGGAGATTCAATATCTGTCTGACCCCGGGCTTTTGTGATGGGACGGTGTGGAGGGAGATTCACTCTGTGTCTGACCCCTTGAGTTTGTGATGGGCCGGTGTGTATGGAGATTCACTTTGTGTCTGACCCAGGGTTTTTGTGATGGGCCGGTGTTAATGGAGATTCACCTTGTGTCTGACCCCGCCAGTGTGTGATGGGACGGTGATGAGGGAGATTCACTCTGTGTCTGACCCAGGGAATGTGTGATGGGACGGTTTGGATGCAGATTCACTCTGTGTCTGACCCCGGGCTTTTGTGATGGGACGGTGAGGAGGGAGATTCAATATCTGTCTGACCCCGGGCTTTTGTGTTGGGACGGTGTGGAGGGAGATTCACTCTGTGTCTGACCCCGGGCTTTTGTGATGGGACGGTGAGTAGGGAGATTCACTCTGTGTCTGACCCCGTGAGATCGTGATGGGCCGGTGTGGATGGAGATTCCCTCTGTGTCTGACCCCGGGAGTGTGTGATGGGACGGTGTGTTTGGAAATTCACTCTGTGTCTGACCCCGGGAGTGTGTGATGGGTCGGTGAGGAGGGAGATTCACTCTGTGTCTGACCACGGGAACGTGTGATGGGACGGATTGGATGCAGATTCACTCTGTGCCTGTCGCCGGGAGTGTGTGATGGGACGGTGAGGAGGGAGATTTACTCTTTGTCTGACCCCGGGAGTTTGTGA
This sequence comes from Hemitrygon akajei, assembly GCF_048418815.1. Taxonomy (NCBI): domain Eukaryota; kingdom Metazoa; phylum Chordata; class Chondrichthyes; order Myliobatiformes; family Dasyatidae; genus Hemitrygon; species Hemitrygon akajei. Next base: position 588,971 of record NW_027332052.1, read on the forward strand.
TGGGATGATGTGGAAGGAGATTCACTCTGTGTCTGACCACGGCATTGTGTGATGGGACGGTTTAGATGGAGGTTCACTCAGTGTCTGACCCCAGGCTTTTGTGATGGGTTTGTGTGGAGGGAGATTCACTCTGTGTCTGACCCCGGGAGATTGTGATGGGACGGTTTGGATGGGGATTCACTCTGTGTCTGACCGCGGGGAAGTGTTAAGGGGCGTTTTGGATGTAGATTCACTCTGTGTCTGACCCCGGGCTTTTGTGATGGGAAGGTCTGAATGGAGATTCACTCTGTGTCTGACCCCGGGAGTTTGTGATGGGACGGTGTGGATGGAGATTCACTCTGTGTCTGACCACGTGAAAGTGTGATGGGACCGTTTGGATGGAGATTCACTCTGTGTCTGACCCAGCACTTTTGTGATGGGACAGTGTGGATGGAGATTCACTCTGTGTCTGACCTCGCACTTTTGTGATGGGACGGTGTGGATGGAGATTCACTCTGTGTCAGACCCCGGGAGTGTGTGATGGGACGGTGTGGAGGAAGATTCACTTTGTTTCTGACCCCGGGAGTTTTTGATGGAAATGTGTGGATGCAGATTCACTCTAAATCTGACCACGGAATTTGCGATTTGACGGGGTGGAGGGAGTTTCAATCTGTGTCTGACATCGGCAATGTGTGATGGGACGGTTTGGATGGAGATTCACTCTGTGTCTGACCCCGGGCTTTTGTGATGGGACGGTGAGGATGGAGATTCACTCTGTGTATGACCCCGGGCTTTTGTGATGGGACGGTGAGGAGGGAGATTCAATATCTGTCTGACCCCGGGCTTTTGTGATGGGACGGTGTGGAGGGAGATTCACTCTGTGTCTGACCCCGGGAGTGTGTGATGGGACGGTGTGTTTGGAAATTCACTCTGTGTCTGACCCCGGGAGTGTGTGATGGGTCGGTGAGGAGGGAGATTCACTCTGTGTCTGACCACGGGAACGTGTGATGGGAAGGATTGGATGCAGATTCACTCTGTGCCTGACGCCGGGAGTGTGTGATGGGACGGTGAGGAGGGAGATTTACTCTTTGTCTGACCCCGGGAGTTTGTGATGGAAAGGTGTGGATGCAGATTCACTCTATGTCTGACCACTGGAATTTGTGATGGGATGATGTGGAAGGAGATTCACTCTGTGTCTGACCACGGCATTGTGTGATGGGACGGTTTGGATGGAGGTTCACTCAGTGTCTGACCCCAGGCTTTTGTGATGGGTTTGTGTGGAGGGAGATTCACGCTGTGTCTGACCCCGGGAGATTGTGATGGGACGGTTTGGATGGGGATTCACTCTGTGTCTGACCGCGGGGAAGTGTTAAGGGGCGTTTTGGATGTAGATTCACTCTGTGTCTGACCCCGGGCTTTTGTGATGGGACGGTGTGGATGGAGATTCACTCTGTGTCTGACCCAGGGAAAGTATGATTACACGGTTTGGATGGACATTCACTTTGTGTCTGACCCCGGGTTTTTGTGATGGGAAGGTCTGGATGGAGATTCACTCTGTGTCTGACCCCGGGAGTTTGTGATGGGACGGTGTGGATGGAGATTCACTCTGTGTCTGACCCCGGGAAAGTGTGATGGGACGGTGTGGATGGAGATTCACTCTGTGTCAGACCCTGGGAGTTTGTGATGGAAATGTGTGGTTGCAGATTCACTCTCTGTCTGACCACGGAATTTGTGAATGGACGGTGTGGAGGGAGTTTCAATCTGTGTCTGACATCGGCAATGTGTGATGGGACGGTTTGGATGGAGATTCACTCTGTGTCTGACCCCGGGCTTTTGTGATGGAACGGTGAGGAGGGAGATTCACTCTGTGTCTGACCCCGGGCTTTTGTGATGGGACGGTGAGGAGGGAGATTCAATATCTGTCTGACCCCGGGCTTTTGTGATGGGACGGTGTGGAGGGAGATTCACTCTGTGTCTGACCCCTTGAGTTTGTGATGGGCCTGTGTGTATGGAGATTCACTTTGTGTCTGACCCAGGGTTTTTGTGATGGGCCGGTGTTAATGGAGATTCACCTTGTGTCTGACCCCGCCAGTGTGTGATGGGACGGTGATGAGGGAGATTCACTCTGTGTCTGACCCAGGGAATGTGTGATGGGACGGTTTGGATGCAGATTCACTCTGTGTCTGACCCCGGGCTTTTGTGATGGGACGGTGAGGAGGGAGATTCAATATCTGTCTGACCCCGGGCTTTTGTGTTGGGACGGTGTGGAGGGAGATTCACTCTGTGTCTGACCCCGGGCTTTTGTGATGGGACGGTGAGTAGGGAGATTCACTCTGTGTCTGACCCCGTGAGATCGTGATGGGCCGGTGTGGATGGAGATTCCCTCTGTGTCTGACCCCGCCAGTGTGTGATGGGATGGTGATGAAGGGAGATTCACTCTGTGTCTGACCCAGGGAATGTGTGATGGGACGGTTTGGATGCAGATTCACTCTGTGTCTGACCCCGGGCTTTTGTGATGGGACGGTGAGGAGGGAGATTCAATATCTGTCTGACCCCGGGCTTTTGTGTTGGGACGGTGTGGAGGGAGATTCACTCTGTGTCTGACCCCGGGCTTTTGTGATGGGACGGTGAGTAGGGAGATTCACTCTGTGTCTGACCCCGTGAGATCGTGATGGGCCGGTGTGGATGGAGATTCCCTCTGTGTCTGACCCCGGGAGTGTGTGATGGGACGGTGTGTTTGGAAATTCACTCTGTGTCTGACCCCGGGAGTGTGTGATGGGTCGGTGAGGAGGGAGATTCACTCTGTGTCTGACCACGGGAACGTGTGATGGGACGGATTGGATGCAGATTCACTCTGTGCCTGTCGCCGGGAGTGTGTGATGGGACGGTGAGGAGGGAGATTTACTCTTTGTCTGACCCCGGGAGTTTGTGATGGGATGATGTGGAAGGAGATTTACTCTGTGTCTGACCACGGCATTGTGTGATGGGACGGTTTAGATGGAGGTTCACTCAGTGTCTGACCCCAGGCTTTTGTGATGGGTTTGTGTGGAGGGAGATTCACTCTGTGTCTGACCCCGGGAGATTGTGATGGGACGGTTTGGATGGGGATTCACTCTGTGTCTGACCGCGGGGAAGTGTTAAGGGGCGTTTTGGATGTAGATTCACTCTGTGTCTGACCCCGGGCTTTTGTGATGGGAAGGTCTGAATGGAGATTCACTCTGTGTCTGACCCCGGGAGTTTGTGATGGGACGGTGTGGATGGAGATTCACTCTGTGTCTGACCACGTGAAAGTGTGATGGGACCGTTTGGATGGAGATTCACTCTGTGTCTGACCCAGCACTTTTGTGATGGGACAGTGTGGATGGAGATTCACTCTGTGTCTGACCTCGCACTTTTGTGATGGGACGGTGTGGATGGAGATTCACTCTGTGTCAGACCCCGGGAGTGTGTGATGGGACGGTGTGGAGGAAGATTCACTTTGTTTCTGACCCCGGGAGTTTTTGATGGAAATGTGTGGATGCAGATTCACTCTAAATCTGACCACGGAATTTGCGATTTGACGGGGTGGAGGGAGTTTCAATCTGTGTCTGACATCGGCAATGTGTGATGGGACGGTTTGGATGGAGATTCACTCTGTGTCTGACCCCGGGCTTTTGTGATGGGACGGTGAGGATGGAGATTCACTCTGTGTATGACCCCGGGCTTTTGTGATGGGACGGTGAGGAGGGAGATTCAATATCTGTCTGACCCCGGGCTTTTGTGATGGGACGGTGTGGAGGGAGATTCACTCTGTGTCTGACCCCAGGAGTGTGTGATGGGACGGTGTGTTTGGAAATTCACTCTGTGTCTGACCCCGGGAGTGTGTGATGGGTCGGTGAGGAGGGAGATTCACTCTGTGTCTGACCACGGGAACGTGTGATGGGACGGATTGGATGCAGATTCACTCTGTGCCTGACGCCGGGAGTGTGTGATGGGACGGTGAGGAGGGAGATTTACTCTTTGTCTGACCCCGGGAGTTTGTGATGGAAAGGTGTGGATGCAGATTCACTCTATGTCTGACCACTGGAATTTGTGATGGGATGATGTGGAAGGAGATTCACTCTGTGTCTGACCACGGCATTGTGTGATGGGACGGTTTAGATGGAGGTTCACTCAGTGTCTGACCCCAGGCTTTTGTGATGGGTTTGTGTGGAGGGAGATTCACGCTGTGTCTGACCCCGGGAGATTGTGATGGGACGGTTTGGATGGGGATTCACTCTGTGTCTGACCGCGGGGAAGTGTTAAGGGGCGTTTTGGATGTAGATTCACTCTGTGTCTGACCCCGGGCTTTTGTGATGGGACGGTGTGGATGGAGATTCACTCTGTGTCTGACCCAGGGAAAGTATGATTACACGGTTTGGATGGACATTCACTTTGTGTCTGACCCCGGGTTTTTGTGATGGGAAGGTCTGGATGGAGATTCACTCTGTGTCTGACCCCGGGAGTTTGTGATGGGACGGTGTGGATGGAGATTCACTCTGTGTCTGACCCCGGGAAAGTGTGATGGGACGGTGTGGATGGAGATTCACTCTGTGTCAGACCCTGGGAGTTTGTGATGGAAATGTGTGGTTGCAGATTCACTCTCTGTCTGACCACGGAATTTGTGAATGGACGGTGTGGAGGGAGTTTCAATCTGTGTCTGACATCGGCAATGTGTGATGGGACGGTTTGGATGGAGATTCACTCTGTGTCTGACCCCGGGCTTTTGTGATGGAACGGTGAGGAGGGAGATTCACTCTGTGTCTGACCCCGGGCTTTTGTGATGGGACGGTGAGGAGGGAGATTCAATATCTGTCTGACCCCGGGCTTTTGTGATGGGACGGTGTGGAGGGAGATTCACTCTGTGTCAGACCCCGGGAGTTTGTGATGGAAATGTGTGGTTGCAGATTCACTCTCTGTCTGACCACGGAATTTGTGAATGGACGGTGTGGAGGGAGTTTCAATCTGTGTCTGACATCGGCAATGTGTGATGGAACGGTTTGGATGGAGATTCACTCTGTGTCTGACCCCGGGCTTTTGTGATGGAACGGTGAGGAGGGAGATTCACTCTGTGTCTGACCCCGGGCTTTTGTGATGGGACGGTGAGGAGGGAGATTCAATATCTGTCTGACCCCGGGCTTTTGTGATGGGACGGTGTGGAGGGAGATTCACTCTGTGTCTGACCCCTTGAGTTTGTGATGGGCCGGTGTGTATGGAGATTCACTTTGTGTCTGACCCAGGGTTTTTGTGATGGGCCGGTGTTAATGGAGATTCACCTTGTGTCTGACCCCGCCAGTGTGTGATGGGACGGTGATGAGGGAGATTCACTCTGTGTCTGACCCAGGGAATGTGTGATGGGACGGTTTGGATGCAGATTCACTCTGTGTCTGACCCCGGGCTTTTGTGATGGGACGGTGAGGAGGGAGATTCAATATCTGTCTGACCACGGGCTTTTGTGTTGGGACGGTGTGGAGGGAGATTCACTCTGTGTCTGACCCCGGGCTTTTGTGATGGGACGGTGAGTAGGGAGATTCACTCTGTGTCTGACCCCGTGAGATCGTGATGGGCCGGTGTGGATGGAGATTCCCTCTGTGTCTGACCCCGGGAGTGTGTGATGGGTCGGTGAGGAGGGAGATTCACTCTGTGTCTGACCACGGGAACGTGTGATGGGACGGATTGGATGCAGATTCACTCTGTGCCTGTCGCCGGGAGTGTGTGATGGGACGGTGAGGAGGGAGATTTACTCTTTGTCTGACCCCGGGAGTTTGTGATGGGATGATGTGGAAGGAGATTCACTCTGTGTCAGACCCCGGGAGTGTGTGATGGGACGGTGTGGAGGAAGATTCACTTTGTTTCTGACCCCGGGAGTTTTTGATGGAAATGTGTGGATGCAGATTCACTCTAAATCTGACCACGGAATTTGCGATTTGACGGGGTGGAGGGAGTTTCAATCTGTGTCTGACATCGGCAATGTGTGATGGGACGGTTTGGATGGAGATTCACTCTGTGTCTGACCCCGGGCTTTTGTGATGGGACGGTGAGTAGGGAGATTCACTCTGTGTCTGACCCCGTGAGATCGTGATGGGCCGGTGTGGATGGAGATTCCCTCTGTGTCTGACCCCGCCAGTGTGTGATGGGATGGTGATGAAGGGAGATTCACTCTGTGTCTGACCCAGGGAATGTGTGATGGGACGGTTTGGATGCAGATTCACTCTGTGTCTGACCCCGGGCTTTTGTGATGGGACGGTGAGGAGGGAGATTCAATATCTGTCTGACCCCGGGCTTTTGTGTTGGGACGGTGTGGAGGGAGATTCACTCTGTGTCTGACCCCGGGCTTTTGTGATGGGACGGTGAGTAGGGAGATTCACTCTGTGTCTGACCCCGTGAGATCGTGATGGGCCGGTGTGGATGGAGATTCCCTCTGTGTCTGACCCCGGGAGTGTGTGATGGGACGGTGTGTTTGGAAATTCACTCTGTGTCTGACCCCGGGAGTGTGTGATGGGTCGGTGAGGAGGGAGATTCACTCTGTGTCTGACCACGGGAACGTGTGATGGGACGGATTGGATGCAGATTCACTCTGTGCCTGTCGCCGGGAGTGTGTGATGGGACGGTGAGGAGGGAGATTTACTCTTTGTCTGACCCCGGGAGTTTGTGATGGGATGATGTGGAAGGAGATTTACTCTGTGTCTGACCACGGCATTGTGTGATGGGACGGTTTAGATGGAGGTTCACTCAGTGTCTGACCCCAGGCTTTTGTGATGGGTTTGTGTGGAGGGAGATTCACTCTGTGTCTGACCCCGGGAGATTGTGATGGGACGGTTTGGATGGGGATTCACTCTGTGTCTGACCGCGGGGAAGTGTTAAGGGGCGTTTTGGATGTAGAATCACTCTGTGTCTGACCCCGGGCTTTTGTGATGGGAAGGTCTGAATGGAGATTCACTCTGTGTCTGACCCCGGGAGTTTGTGATGGGACGGTGTGGATGGAGATTCACTCTGTGTCTGACCACGTGAAAGTGTGATGGGACCGTTTGGATGGAGATTCACTCTGTGTCTGACCCAGCACTTTTGTGATGGGACAGTGTGGATGGAGATTCACTCTGTGTCTGACCTCGCACTTTTGTGATGGGACGGTGTGGATGGAGATTCACTCTGTGTCAGACCCCGGGAGTGTGTGATGGGACGGTGTGGAGGAAGATTCACTTTGTTTCTGACCCCGGGAGTTTTTGATGGAAATGTGTGGATGCAGATTCACTCTAAATCTGACCACGGAATTTGCGATTTGACGGGGTGGAGGGAGTTTCAATCTGTGTCTGACATCGGCAATGTGTGATGGGACGGTTTGGATGGAGATTCACTCTGTGTCTGACCCCGGGCTTTTGTGATGGGACGGTGAGGATGGAGATTCACTCTGTGTATGACCCCGGGCTTTTGTGATGGGACGGTGAGGAGGGAGATTCAATATCTGTCTGACCCCGGGCTTTTGTGATGGGACGGTGTGGAGGGAGATTCACTCTGTGTCTGACCCCGGGAGTGTGTGATGGGACGGTGTGTTTGGAAATTCACTCTGTGTCTGACCCCGGGAGTGTGTGATGGGTCGGTGAGGAGGGAGATTCACTCTGTGTCTGACCACGGGAACGTGTGATGGGACGGATTGGATGCAGATTCACTCTGTGCCTGACGCCGGGAGTGTGTGATGGGACGGTGAGGAGGGAGATTTACTCTTTGTCTGACCCCGGGAGTTTGTGATGGAAAGGTGTGGATGCAGATTCACTCTATGTCTGACCACTGGAATTTGTGATGGGATGATGTGGAAGGAGATTCACTCTGTGTCTGACCACGGCATTGTGTGATGGGACGGTTTAGATGGAGGTTCACTCAGTGTCTGACCCCAGGCTTTTGTGATGGGTTTGTGTGGAGGGAGATTCACGCTGTGTCTGACCCCGGGAGATTGTGATGGGACGGTTTGGATGGGGATTCACTCTGTGTCTGACCGCGGGGAAGTGTTAAGGGGCGTTTTGGATGTAGATTCACTCTGTGTCTGACCCCGGGCTTTTGTGATGGGACGGTGTGGATGGAGATTCACTCTGTGTCTGACCCAGGGAAAGTATGATTACACGGTTTGGATGGACATTCACTTTGTGTCTGACCCCGGGTTTTTGTGATGGGAAGGTCTGGATGGAGATTCACTCTGTGTCTGACCCCGGGAGTTTGTGATGGGACGGTGTGGATGGAGATTCACTCTGTGTCTGACCCCGGGAACGTGTGATGGGACGGTGTGGATGGAGATTCACTCTGTGTCAGACCCTGGGAGTTTGTGATGGAAATGTGTGGTTGCAGATTCACTCTCTGTCTGACCACGGAATTTGTGAATGGACGGTGTGGAGGGAGTTTCAATCTGCGTCTGACATCGGCAATGTGTGATGGGACGGTTTGGATGGAGATTCACTCTGTGTCTGACCCCGGGCTTTTGTGATGGAACGGTGAGGAGGGAGATTCACTCTGTGTCTGACCCCGGGCTTTTGTGATGGGACGGTGAGGAGGGAGATTCAATATCTGTCTGACCCCGGGCTTTTGTGATGGGACGGTGTGGAGGGAGATTCACTCTGTGTCAGACCCCGGGAGTTTGTGATGGAAATGTGTGGTTGCAGATTCACTCTCTGTCTGACCACGGAATTTGTGAATGGACGGTGTGGAGGGAGTTTCAATCTGTGTCTGACATCGGCAATGTGTGATGGGACGGTTTGGATGGAGATTCACTCTGTGTCTGACCCCGGGCTTTTGTGATGGAACGGTGAGGAGGGAGATTCACTCTGTGTCTGACCCCGGGCTTTTGTGATGGGACGGTGAGGAGGGAGATTCAATATCTGTCTGACCCCGGGCTTTTGTGATGGGACGGTGTGGAGGGAGATTCACTCTGTGTCTGACCCCTTGAGTTTGTGATGGGCCGGTGTGTATGGAGATTCACTTTGTGTCTGACCCAGGGTTTTTGTGATGGGCCGGTGTTAATGGAGATTCACCTTGTGTCTGACCCCGCCAGTGTGTGATGGGACGGTGATGAGGGAGATTCACTCTGTGTCTGACCCAGGGAATGTGTGATGGGACGGTTTGGATGCAGATTCACTCTGTGTCTGACCCCGGGCTTTTGTGATGGGACGGTGAGGAGGGAGATTCAATATCTGTCTGACCACGGGCTTTTGTGTTGGGACGGTGTGGAGGGAGATTCACTCTGTGTCTGACCCCGGGCTTTTGTGATGGGACGGTGAGTAGGGAGATTCACTCTGTGTCTGACCCCGTGAGATCGTGATGGGCCGGTGTGGATGGAGATTCCCTCTGTGTCTGACCCCGGGAGTGTGTGATGGGTCGGTGAGGAGGGAGATTCACTCTGTGTCTGACCACGGGAACGTGTGATGGGACGGATTGGATGCAGATTCACTCTGTGCCTGTCGCCGGGAGTGTGTGATGGGACGGTGAGGAGGGAGATTTACTCTTTGTCTGACCCCGGGAGTTTGTGATGGGATGATGTGGAAGGAGATTCACTCTGTGTCAGACCCCGGGAGTGTGTGATGGGACGGTGTGGAGGAAGATTCACTTTGTTTCTGACCCCGGGAGTTTTTGATGGAAATGTGTGGATGCAGATTCACTCTAAATCTGACCACGGAATTTGCGATTTGACGGGGTGGAGGGAGTTTCAATCTGTGTCTGACATCGGCAATGTGTGATGGGACGGTTTGGATGGAGATTCACTCTGTGTCTGACCCCGGGCTTTTGTGATGGGACGGTGAGGATGGAGATTCGCTCTGTGTATGACCCCGGGCTTTTGTGATGGGACGGTGAGGAGGGAGATTCAATATCTGTTTGACCCCGGGCTTTTGTGATGGGACGGTGTGGAGGGAGATTCACTCTGTGTCTGACCCCGGGCTTTTGTGATGGGACGGTGAGTAGGGAGATTCACTCTGTGTCAGACCCCGTGAGTTCGTGATGGGCCGGTGTGGATGGAGATTCCCTCTGTGTCTGACCCCGGGAGTGTGTGATGGGACGGTGTGTTTGGAAATTCACTCTGTGTCTGACCCCGGGAGTGTGTGATGGGTCGATGAGGAGGGAGATTCACTCTGTGTCTGACCACGGGAACGTGTGATGGGACGGATTGGATGCAGATTCACTCTGTGCCTGTCGCCGGGAGTGTGTGATGGGACGGTGAGGAGGGAGATTTACTCTTTGTCTGACCCCGGGAGTTTGTGATGGGATGATGTGGAAGGAGATTCACTCTGTGTCTGACCACGGCATTGTGTGATGGGACGGTTTAGATGGAGGTTCACTCAGTGTCTGACCCCAGGCTTTTGTGATGGGTTTGTGTGGAGGGAGATTCACTCTGTGTCTGACCCCGGGAGATTGTGATGGGACGGTTTGGATGGGGATTCACTCTGTGTCTGACCGCGGGGAAGTGTTAAGAGGCGTTTTAGATGTAGATTCACTCTGTGTCTGACCCCGGGCTTTTGTGATGGGAAGGTCTGAATGGAGATTCACTCTGTGTCTGACCTCGCACTTTTGTGATGGGACGGTGTGGATGGAGATTCACTCTGTGTCAGACCCCGGGAGTGTGTGATGGGACGGTGTGGAGGAAGATTCACTTTGTTTCTGACCCCGGGAGTTTTTGATGGATATGTGTGGATGCAGATTCACTCTAAATCTGACCACGGAATTTGCGATTTGACGGGGTGGAGGGAGTTTCAATCTGTGTCTGACATCGGCAATGTGTGATGGGACGGTTTGGATGGAGATTCACTCTGTGTCTGACCCCGGGCTTTTGTGATGGGACGGTGAGGATGGAGATTCACTCTGTGTATGACCCCGGGCTTTTGTGATGGGACGGTGAGGAGGGAGATTCAATATCTGTCTGACCCCGGGCTTTTGTGATGGGACGGTGTGGAGGGAGATTCACTCTGTGTCTGACCCCGGGCTTTTGTGATGGGACGGTGAGTAGGGAGATTCACTCTGTGTCTGACCCCGTGAGTTCGTGATGGGCCGGTGTGGAT